>NW_026596256.1:12907083-13087508 GCF_907164565.1 Psammomys obesus
GGAAGGAAGGAAGGAAGGAAGGAAGGAAGGAAGGAAGGAAGGAAGGAGAGCTATTGATCAGCCCTCTCCAAAAGGCTGTGCTAGAAATGAGCTCTTCTATAGTGACCTGCAATGTGATGCTTCTTAGGCACGCCTGTAGTCTAGGCCTGTAGTCTAGGCCTGTAGTCTAGGCCTGCAGTCTAGGCCTGTAGTCTAGGCCTGTAGTCTAGGCCTGTAGTCTTGGCTCTTAGGCAGGTGAAGGCAGGAGAATACTCTGATTCTGGGAGTTCAGCAGCAAACTCTGCAACTCAACAAGATCCTGAAGGAAAAAGAATGGGAAGACATTGTTTTTGCCTTGTAGACACATCAAATGTATTTTTAACAAGAAAATTAATAAAATGGTATACATCTTGGCTATCGGCAATGTACTTTCTTATGCCAGATCATGAACCCAAAGATAGCCTGGATTACATTCATACCTATGTCAGGGGTTAGAGAATGAAGGAAGAGCTCTACCCGGGCATTCTAAGGAGAAACCTTAACCTTTTAGGATCCTCCACTCAGGCAAAGCCAGGTTGTGTGCTTTCAACACACACACACACACATACACACACACATACACAAGAATTTTAGGACTAGTCAGTATGAAGCAGAGCTGTGGTTTTATTTAAAATAGAAAGGTACTCAAGAAAAGACAGAAGCACAGGAAGCTTCTCAGGGCTGCAGCTTGTTGCTGACCATTTTACCAGATTTAAAACAACAAGCAGGAAACAGACTCTAAGGCAATGCTTCTCAACATTCTGATGCTCCACCCTCTAATACAATTCCTCCTGTTGTGGTGACCCCCAACCATAAAATTGCTACTTCATAACTGTAATTTTACTACTGTTATGAATCATAATGTAAGTATTTTTGGAAACAGGTTTGTCAAAGGGGTTGTGACCCACAGGTTGAGAACTACTACTACAAGAGGATCCTGATTATGGGTTCTGAATACCGGTAAACCTAGAATTTGGGAGGCAAAGGAAAGATTATGAGTTTGAAGCTAGTCTGGCTTACATAATGAGACCCAGTCTCTAAAACATTACATCAAAATGCCACATAAACATTAGCAGAAGAACACCCTCAACATCCACAGTCTCTACAGACACTGTGGAAGATTCACCCTACCAGAAGGACTTCTGTGTAAGCCCCAAGATGGTCCTAAGACTGAGTGATCCCAGGCCTTTCTTTTTCCCAAGTTCAGATTTGTATTGCAAAGGGGTAATGTATTCTTCTGTGACCAGTACTATTGGTTCCTTTTTTTTCCTTCTTTCCTTCCTTCCTTCCTTTTTCACTTCTTACTTTTTGTGTATTTATTTTGTTTTGTCTTTTTTTTTTTCTTTTGTCTTTTTGTTTTCAGACAGTCTTGATAAAGCAGGATAGACAAATTCAAGTTAAATCATGGGAAGTGAAAGTTGCTCCTCACCCCACTCTGGTTGAAGCTGCTTCACCAGCAGGGAGGCAAGAACTTCAACACAGTAAATTGCTTAAGGCCTTGCTCCAGTTCCAGATTAAAATTTTACCTAAAACAACAACAACAAAAACCCTTGTGCAACGCCAGTAGCTTCCAGTTTGACTTTATCAAACTATAATTCTAAGGCACCTCTAGAGCCACCCTAAAATCTCATTTATTTAAAAGGGATAGAAAATAGGGATAACGGTCTCTTATCAACCTTTGAGATATAACCCGGGAGCCATCAAAATAGTATATATAGTTAATGCTAAGGCATTTAACTGTATTCTCCCTTGAAGAATCCATACTCACACTTGGGTAGGTCTTATTCTTTCCATGTGCGTCTCCATCTTAACCCCTGTGCTTTGATTTTGACCCCTGTAACCTGCATGAAAGAAGGACAGAACTGACTCCCACAGATTGTCCTCTAACCTCCATGCAAGCACTATGGTCTCTCTCTCTCAAACACATGTGCGCGCGTGTGTACACACACACTAAATCAGTTTTTAAAAGAAGGAAAAGACCATCAAGACAATAAGGAGCCTGTTGTCTGTCTTCCTTGTCTGGCTGTTGTGCAGGAAAAAGTGTTTTGCAGCCAAGGGGTGACAACTGTGGATCATATATATGTGCATAGTTTTCCCTCTTCATTTCTCTTTCACCTTGTTCACCATTAGTCATATTAAGGCTGATGTCGTTGCCAGTATTTCAGGCTAGTCCTGCTGGTGCATGCCTGTAATCGTTCACTCAGGAGGTGGAGGCAGGAGAACCGGAAGTCCAGAGTCATTCTAAGCTGTGTAGCAAGTTCCAGGCCAGACTGGACTGCATGAGCTCCTGTCTCAAAAGTCAAGCAAACAACTGGACATGGTGATCTCTCCCCAGGTTCTAGCAATCAGAACAGGTTAGGTCCAGCCACTCATCTTCAATATGCGCAACAAAGAACTGAACAATGTGAAAGGCAGAGATGCGGTTTTTCCAGTGCAGCCACATTGTACAAAATAAAGGAGCCTAATGACCCAAGTGTGTCTTGGGAGCACTGATAGGAACTTTTTTCTTCTTTAGTTATTTTTGAGACAGGGTCTCTCTACATAGCCCTGGCTACCCAGGTATTTACCTTATAGACCAAGCTGACCTTGACCTCAGAGAAATGCCTGCCTCTGCTTCTGCCAGGATCAAAAAAAGCATGGGCCACAACACCCAGCAGGAGCATTTGGGTTAAACTGAGGACAAGAGATATGTGTAATTAAACAGTCCCAGTCAAGGTGTGTTCCCACTGGATATTGCTTCAGCTGTCTCAGGGTGCTCCACAGTGGTTCTTATAGATTGAGAGAACAAAGTGGTCTTCAGGAGATGATTTGTCTGCTACAGGGTCCGCACAATCATGCATAATTGCCATCATGTGGCTAGGTGGGGGAGGGGCAATCTTTCCCTAGAGGTTTTTCTCTATTTGGAATCCAAGATAACTACAGACTTAGAACAATGACTTCTCTCTATCCCTTCTGCCTTAAAGGTGGATGAGATGAGTAAGACAAGCACTCCTTGAATGATTAACGTAATGACTTGAAAAGTTAAGCAGATGACCCAACATAAGAAGACAGACACAGGAGTGTTTCGGGTGCGGCCGCCAGCGCCGAGCACCTGTCACCATGCCTCGGAAAATGGAGGAAATAAAGGACTTTCTGCTCACAGCCCGATGAAAGGATGCCAAATCTGTGAAGATCAAGAAGAACAAGGATAATGTGAAGTTCAAGGTTCGCTGCAGCAGGTACCTCTACGCCCTGGTCATCACAGACAAGGAGAAGGCAGAGAAGCTGAAGCAGTCCCTGGCCCCTGGTTTGGCAGTGAAGGAGCTGAAATGAACCAGTCCTTTGCATTTAACTATTAAAAATTCTGGAAAGTAAAAAAAAAAAAAAAAAAAAAAAAAAAAGACAGACACAAAATGAGGGAGAGGAAAGACTTTTAATAAAGCATTGTGTTTTCTGTGATTCCAAGAGAGAACTCAGTGCTTTTAGCAAAAAGCACCTGCTGCAGCGAACCTTGAACTTCACATTATCCTTGTTCTTCTTGATCATCAAGTGATTGTTTCAGCCACACCTTCAAGAGCTGCCATCCTCAAGGCATCTGCGAAATGCTTGCAGTGGTTGGTGCTAGCTTATGGGCAGTCCAGCTGACTGTTTGTAGAGATCTTTACACCAGGAAGCCATAATGTGGAATGTGTCAAATCACCCTCTTCTCCAACATTTTTACTTATCTATAGGAAAATAAGCACTAAAAGGGATACTTCCAATAAGAATTATAAGACTGGGACTGGAAAGATGGCTCAGCAGTTAAGAACACATAACTGTTCTTGCAGAGTTTGGTTCATAGTACCCATGTTGGACAGCTCATAACTGCCCATAGTTCCATCCTTAGGAGAATTTGATGGCTCCGTGGACACCCCACACATTCACATAGTCACACATAGACAGATACACATAAATATAACTTAAAATAGTAATAACTAACTTTAATAAGTAGAAATAATATTGATTTTGAATGTTTAGTGTTTTGTAGGAATGCTCAGCACCTGCCTAACACCCTAGGGGAGATAGGTCCATTTAGTCTGCCTCAGAATGAATATCTGCAGACCTGCTATCAGAAAATGTGGGCCAAAGGAGGTCAGAGACTCACCCTCTTGTTTCTGCATTTTTCATTTTGCTGTTGTTTTGTTTTTAATTTTTTTCACCTTAAAATACTGAGCACGCCCAGGAAGCACATTTGCAGATGTCGTGTTTTGAGTCATGGCAGAAACAAGTGGTACAAAGGCAAAGAAACTGGGATTTGCTCAGAAGTCTGGGCTAATCAGGACTTTCTCCAAATAGCCTTTTTATATCGAGGCCCAGAGACAAAAATCCAACTTGTCTGAGGTTCTCCAGCATATCTTGCTCTTGGGCCACCAGACAAACTAATCTGTGATATAGACCAGTGGTGGGGCCAATAAAGTAGATGTGGACCCAGAAGATAAATGCCAGCAAACGGACTTTCTTCACCAGAGATCACAAGACCTTCAAGGGGTTACTACCAGGTACAAAACGAGAAGTCAGCCAACGGAGTCCATTTAGGGGTCTTCCTGCTCATTTGTCCGTGATCTCCCTGTATCAAGGGGAGGCTAGCCGGGTGACAGAAAAACCTGAAAAGCCTCACCTTCACATGGCACAGCTCCAAGGACAACGGTGCGGTGGCTAACATGTCGGAGGCCCCCGAATCAAACATGCCAAAATAGGAAAGAATAAAACGCAAGCACTTAACCGCTAACTTCTCTGTCAAAACAAGACGAAAGTTATTGCAGGAAATAAAAACTAAAAGGTAAAGATGCAAAACCACATTCACACACACTCTTTGGAATCTTGGTGAAAAGTAATAGTGGTTAAGTTCTTCAGGCACAAAAGTCTCTTCTTACGTTTTAACAAGGAGTCGCTCAGCTGCACTACATGCACAGCACAGACTCTGTGGTGGTTTGACTTGAGAATGACTCCCACAGGCTCATCTGTTTTAATACTTGGGCCAAGTTGGTGGAACTGTTGGAAGTTTTAAGAGGTGTTGCTTTGTTAGAGGAAGTGTGTCACGGGGGGCAGAAGGGGGGCTTTGTGGTTTCAAAAACCCATTCCACGCCATTCCCATTTAGCTCTCTACCTTGGGCTTGTGGACCAAGATGTGAGCTCCCAGCTACTGTTCCAGATCCACAACTAGCCTGCCTGATGCCGTGCTCCCCACCATGATGTTCATGAGAGATAACCACTCAGAAGCTGCACCCCAAATTAAATGGATTCTTTTCTAAGTTAACTTGGTCATGGGTATATATTGTCAAAGCAATAGAAAAGTAACCAAGATGGACTCCTAAAGTATGCATTCTAACTGAAGCCAATTCTCTGGACCGGTAGGTCTGACTTCTCTTGGTACCACAATTTGTTTGTTTGTTTGTTTGTTTAAATCCTTCTTGGCCAGGCATGGTAGCACTTAGGAGGCAGAGGCAGGAAGATCTCTATGAGTTCAAAGCTAGCTGGGTCTACACAGTGAGTTCCAGGCCAGTGAGAGTTATATAATGAGATCTTCAAAAAACACAAGACAAAACAACAACAAAAACAAAACAAAAACATTTTTATATAGATTGTTGAAGATGTTAGTTGTTCTAGTTGGCGACATGAGCCTGGAAGAGTGGGGCCTAAAAATGAATCAGACTCAAGTCCCATGCAATTGCCAACTTTATTCAGAGCATCAGACAACTTATGCTCTGAGGGTTAAGAAAAGTCACCTGAGTGATGTTTACAAACACAAGAACAAGTCAAATGTGGCAAAGCATGTTTTCCATAGAGAACAAATAACAATAGACAACTGTAATGAATAATCTGAAATAAACTCACTCCTATTTGCTATACCTTGGAGGGGCACAAAAGCACATTCCAGGAACAATTCCATGTTTTTGAAGAAACTGAGGTCACAAAACTCTTGTACATACAGAAAAGTGGTTTTGGGGTGTTTTGCTTTTGTTGTTTCTGGTTGTTAGAAAAAGTCTCTATTAATTATCCCAAACTGGTCTTGAATTCACTATGAACCAAGGACAACCTTGAAACTCTTCCTCTAGCCTCTACTTACCGAGTGTGCCACCACTCGGTTTGTAAAGTTAGTACAAACTAACTTTCCTATCAAGACAGTTTGTGCACGCATGCTGGAAAGCAGGGCAGTTCAAGAACTGGTGACAGCAGGAGCTCGGTGATGTCCTGAAGATCTTTTCTTTCTGTCCTCTCTGCTGCCATCCTCATCTCTGTCTTACGGGTAATCCTCTCTTCTAACAACAGGGTGAAATTAGCTGTATTTATTACCAAAAATGGTGCCCATACCTTTTGAATCACTGTCCCAAACTCATTAATAGCTAGAAAGATGCTGGGTGAGAAAGCATGACTTCAGAAAAGAAATATTTTTTAAAATTCCTTTATTATAAAGTTGATAACATTAAAAAACCAATATTAAATACGGCTGCCCCAAATAACTAATGTAACAGTCAATACTTCAACTTTCTCTTCAGACATTAGCACTTCAGGGCTGGCAATGTAGCTCAGTAGTCCTGAGTGCCTGGGCCCTGAGTTCAGTCCCTGGCACTAGGGAACAGGGAGGAAGAAGGACAAAGCAAAACATCAGTTCTATATATACACATCCTTCTCCCAGAGACCTTTTTACAGTGTGTCATTTTTACATTGATAATAAGTCGTTCAAATGGATTCCGATGTTAACAATGGTTTTGTCAAGTACCACTAGACTGAAAGTTTGGTCACCTGAAGAAATTTCCGTTTTCACTCAATGAAAAGTGGTCATGCAGTTACGCTTTTCACTGTTTAAGAGGTCATCTCTAGACTTCGCAGATGCTTCATCCTTTTTTCCTAAAGTGTAAGCGGCTCACAAGTTCTCTGAGTTTCAAAACTAAAGAGTAGTTGCCCATGCTGTCCTTCCAGCTTCCACAAGCCCTCTGAAACCTGTCATAATAACTCTCTTTGGTCAAGTTGAAATCTGGTCTGGCTGTTTTTAAATAATTGTCCTTTTTCCATCGCTCTCTCCAGGAATCTTTGAATTTTACAAAATAACTTGCTTTTTCAGATTCTTCCTTCCATATTCCTTCTCCTTTTTTTAAGGCTTTCAATTCAGCCTTAAGTAGGTTTCGGTGGATTTTCCAGTGGGTTTTGGAGTCATTATTTAGGCCTTTAACAAGAATGGTTTTCCCCAAGCCTCTTCTCAAAATCTCCTCATTCAGATTCACATTAAAATATCCACCCTTGAATAGAAAGGAGGAAAGTGATTAATTAAGGAGTGATTATTGTACCATAATATCTTATTTACCTTAGAATTCAGCAGTTTTATCTTTTTAGAGAACATTAAAAACATGTGTGTGTGGAATGTAACCCAAAGGTCTTCAGGTTTGTTTGGTGGCACATGTTTGTAATCCTAGCATTTGTGAGGCTGAAGCATGAGGATTACTCACTCCAGACCAGACTGAACTACAAAAAGAGATACTGTTGTGTAACAACAATAAAACAGAGATACCCAGCATCCATGCAAAAAGCGAGGTGTGGCAGTTTAGGCTCCTAATCCGAGCACTGGGGAGGCAGAGACAGGTGAATCCCTGGCTGTCACTGACTAGCTGATCTCTAGAAAGAGAAGAGAAGGTGCAGGGTAATGGAAGAAGATAACTCCGTTGGCCTCTGCACATGCACACAAAAGTGTCAACATATGTATACACATATGAACCCCCAACACACATGCAAAATAAGGAACAAAACGGACAAACAAAGCAACAACAAAAAGAGCCTAACTCAGCTACTGCTAAATTGAAAGATTTTATTTTTTGTTAAAATATACTCATGCAAGCCGTGCTCACCTGATTCTCATTGATCTCTAACCCAAAGAAGCATTGAAATGACTAAGTATAAAAGGTGCTATTTACTCTCTTGGCTGTGCAGAGAGGAAATAGGGCACAAGATTTGCACAATGAGAGCCCACAGCAAAAGAAAGTAAAGTAAAAACTATTTAAGTAAGTTGTAATGAACTGAACAGCACTGAGTTAAAAAGTCCCAGGGCTTGGAGGCTCTGACAGGTGGGCCTTTTTGTTTGTATTTCATTTTGTTTTGTTGTTTAAATGTATATGCCTGTGCATCACTCTCATGCCTAGCACCTACAAAGGTCAGAAGAAGGAATCAGATACCTTGGAACTAGAGTTACAGTGATGAGCCTCTATTTGATGGCTGGGTCCTCCACAAGAGCAGCCATCACTCTTAACTGTTGAGCAATTTCTCCAACCCCAGATACGTATATTTTAAAATTACCTATTCCAAATAATCTTTGAATCTTTACCTTGAAACTTTCATTTCTGGAACATTCCACTTATAATGAAGTCAGGAAATGATTCCCACCTCCCTTAGGAATTAATAGGAATAAAGCAGATCCTGTTTTAATCCAACAAAACTAATTAAAACCAAGTATCGGTAGCTCCATTTTAAAGTCAGTCACAGGGCTGGAGAGATGGCTCAGCAGCTTCAGAGTGCTTGTTGATCTTTCAGAGTACTGGTGTTCGACTCCTAACACCCACATAGGGCAGCTTAGAACTATCTATAACTTCAGCTCCAGGAAATTCAACACCCTCTTCTGGTTTCTGTGAACACTATGCACTGCATACGCGTACACACATGTACACACATACACCCATACATAGAAACAAATCTCAAGAAAGACAAAAAGCAAGCACTTGCAGCACAATTGTGTGACCTGGAATTTGATCCTAGCACCCACGTGACAAGCCAGGTGTTCTGCAAATGCTTATAATTCCAACACAGAAAGATTCTAGCAGGCCCCTCCATGTGCATACAAGTGCACAGACACACACACTCTCAAGCACACACATGCACAAACACATGCACACTCACACATTCACATATACATTTTTACAAAGTAAATCACAATTAATGTGAAATCAATCTAGGAATGTCAAAATTCCAGGCTTAAACAAGGAAATATTTTCTAAGATTTTATAAATCAAAGTAATCTTTATACAAAAGGCTTTGAGACAAAATTAAAGGTAAAACATTATTTCTCTGGGTACAGTAAGTTTTGGTTCATGGTGACAGGAGAGTTATGGAAGGTTTATTATATTTGTCTCAGTTTAAAACATTTCACAAGCTCATTTCCTTGAGCCAAGCCAAACAACTAAATTTCAGTCTCATACGTTGGTAGATTCAAGCAGGAGAACTAACTGGATCGTACTATGTGCACAGCGCAGCGTGCGGACAAAGAAAACAATGTAAGGACGTAGAGTGAGGGTGGGCTCTGAGCTAGGGGGAACTGCCTTTGGTTCATCTAGACAAGGCAATTATCGTCCCTTACAGTCCGCCCTGTAAACGAGGACAGCGAGCCCAGAGGGCGGTTTTCGGTATACATGAAGTGACATGAGCATGGCATTTACTTTTACAGCTTCTGAGTGTGAACACACAGGATATTGGAGCAGATGGAACAGCATTTGCCTTCAGAAAACATCCTGTTCTTTGTAGCTTCCAGTTGCCAAGCTACACTTCCAATTGACTTATAGTAACAATGTGATAATATACTCATATATATGTAACTGTATAGGATTAATCCTTTATTTAGAAATGGCCAAAATCATTAATAATTTGAAAGTTTTCCTCCTTTCTTTGTAACTTTCTATCTTCTTATTTATTTATTTACTATTTATTTATTTATTTATTTTTCTGAGACATGGTTTCTCTGTGTAGCCCTGGCTGTCCTGGGACTTGCTCTGTAGACCAGACTGGCCTTAAACTCCTGCCTCCACCTTCAGAGTGCTGGGATTAAAGGCATAAGCCACCATTGCCTGGCTATTTTTATTATTTTTAATCAATAAATATTTGTATTTTATGTGTATGAGTGTTTGCTTGCATGTATGTATATGCACCTCATGTGTGCCTGCTGCCCTCATGGTCCAGAGGAGCACACTGGATCCCTAGAACCTCAGCTACAGACCTTTGCAAGTTGCCGTGTGGGTGCTGGGAACCAAACCTAAGTCTTCTATGAGAGCTGTAAGTGTTCTTAACCACTGATCCATCCCTCCAGCCCTGTCTTTTATTTAATTTTAAAAATATTTATTTTATTGCTTTGATTTATGTATATGTAATTGTGCCTGCGGAGCCTGGGTAGTTTAATCACCTAGAGCTGGAGTTACAGGTGCCTGTCAGCTGCTTGATGTGGGTGCTAGGAATCAAACCCATGTCCTTTGCAAGAGCAATATGAGCTCTTAAATACTGAGCTATCTCTCCAGCCATCTCCAGGCCTTAGTTTTGTTTTGTTTTGTTTTTGCTTCATTTTTCTTTTTTAAATTTTTATCTTTACATTAATTACATTTTATTTGCTTTGTATCTCAGCTGTAGCACCCCCCCACACACACACTCATTCCCTCCTAATCCCACCCTTCCTCCTTCATCTCCTCCCATGCCCCTTTCCAAGTCCACTGAGAGGGAGGTTCTCCTCCCCTTCCATCTGACCCTAACCTATCAGGTCTCATCAGGACTGGCTGCATTGTCTTCTTCTGTGACCAGCAAGGCTGCTCCTCCTTTGTGTGGGGGGGGGGGAGGTCAAAGAGCCCACCATTGAGTCCATGTCAGAAATAGTCCCTGTTCCCTTTACTAGGGAACCCACTTGAAGACTGAGCTGCCATGGGCTATGTCCAAGAAGGGGTTCTAGGTTATCTCCATGCATGGTCCTTGGTTGGAGAATCAGTCTCAGAAAAGACCCCTGTGCCCAGATATACAGGCCTTAGTTTTTAATTTTTAAAATTATGTGTACGTGTGTGTCTATGTGCTTGAGTACAGTGTGTTGCAGAATATTTGATCACACTGTGAACCCTGAGAATATGTACTGGAAAACCTCTTTCTAGTTGTATTATATCTCAGCCCTAACACACACCTTTAACGCAAGAGCTTTCTGTTTATTGTAAACAAGTAGTTGTAGGGCGCATGCCTAGCACACAGTTTGAACCCAGGAGCCTTCTGTAAGCAAAAGCTAAGTAGAGCTAATCATAGGGCAAGAGGCAGATCGAGCAACCAGCTGACAAGGAGTGACCATCAGCAAACACAGAGAAAAAGGACAAAGTTGAAGGGTAGTTAAGACAGTGTGGGGAAAGGGAAAGCTCTTTCCCTTCTGGGATGTCAGCTGAGTAGGAAGGTCAGCTGGATGCTTTCTCTGTCTCTCTGCTATCAAGCTTTCACCCCCAATATCTGGCTCCTAAGTCTTCATTGGTAAAGTCAAACCTTTGGGATTTTCTATTTTTACAACAACAGCAGTGCCCACAGAGACCAGAAGGGGGTATGAGATCCTGTGAACTGGAGTTACAAGTACTTCTGAGCTGCCTAAAGTAGGTGCTAAGAATTGAACCTAGGTCCTCTGGAAAAACAACAAGAATATTAATTGCTTGAGCCACCTTTCCAGCCCCTTTAGATATCCTATTTGACTGAAATAAACATCCATAAACTTTTACAATAAAATTTATATATGAAACACCTTGTTCTTTGCACATAATCGTGATCAGCAGTTTGAAAAGTTCATTATATATTAAAAAATGCCAACTAAATAAGTGTTTACCTATGAATATCTGATTTTTGACAAAGAAGCCAAAACCATTCAATGGAAAAAAAGACAGCATCTTCAACAAATGGTGCTGGTCCAACTGGATGTTTACATGCAGAAAAATGAAAATAGACCCATATTTATCACCCTGCACAAAACTAAAGTCCAAGTGGATCAAAGACCTCAATATGAGAGCAGTGGTAAGAAGAAAAAGTAGGGAAAAACCTAGAACTCATTGGCACAGGAGACAAGTTCCTGAATAGAACACCATCAGCACAGGCTGTAAGAGCAACAATCAATAAATGCGACCTCATGAAACTGAAAAGCTTCTGTAAAGCAAAGGACGTGGTTGTCAGAACAAAACGACAGCCTACAGATTGGGAAAAGATCTTCACCAACCTAACATCTGTCAGAGGGCTGATATCTGGAATATATAAAGAATTAAAGAAGTTAAAAGGCAATAATTCAAGTAACCCAATTAAAAAATGGGGTATGGAGCTAAACAGAGAATTCTCTGTAGAAGAATATAGAATGGCAGAGAAACACTTAAAGAAATGCTCAACATCCTTAGCCATCAGAGAAATGCAAATCAAAACGACCCTGAGATTTCACCTTATACCCATCAGAATGGCTAAGATCAAAAACTCAAGTGACAACACATGCTGGAAAGGTTGTGGAGAAAGGGAAACCCTCCTCCATTGCTAGTGGGACTGTAAACTTGTACAACCACTTTGGAAATCAAACTGGAGCTTTCCCAGACAACCAGGAATAGTGTTTCCTCAAGGGCCAACTATACCACTCCTAGGCATATATCCAAAAGATGCTCAAGTACACAAGGACATTTGCTCAACCATGTTTGTAGGAGCTTTATTCATAATAGCCAGAACCTGGAAACAACCCAGATGTCCCTCAGTGGAGGAATGGATACAGAAATTGAGGTACATTTACACAATGGAATACTACTCAGCAATTAAAAACAAGGAAATCATTAATTTTGCAGGCAAATGGTGGGATCTAGAAAAAAATCATCCTGAGTGAGGTATCCCAGGAGCAGAAAGAAGGTACACACACGGTACACACTCACTTATAAGTGGGTACTAGACCTATAAGATAGGATAAGCATATTAAAATCTGTACACCTAAAGAAGATAAACAAGAAAGAGGACCAGGGGTAAGATGATCAATACTCACCTAGAAAGACAAATGGGATGGACATTGGAAGTAGGAAAAAACAAGTAACAGGACAGGAGCCTACCGCAGAGGGCATCTGAAAGACTCTACCTAGCAGTGTATCAAAGCAGATGCTGAGACTCATAACCAAACCTTTGGCAGAGTGCAGGGTCATGTGAAAGAAGGGGGAGTTAATATGATCTAGAGGGGACAGGAACGTCACAAGGTCCAAATATATCAAGGCACTGGGGTCTTCTATGAGACTGTTTCTCCAACCAAGGACCATGCATGGATATAACCTATAACCCCTGCTCGGACATAGCCCATGGTAGCTCAGTATCCAAGTGGTTTCCCTAGTAAGGGGCACAAGAATTATTTCTAACATGAACTCAATGACTGGCTCATTGAGCTTCCCTCCCCCACCCCGAGTAAGGAGCAGCCTTGTTTGGCCACAGTAAGGACACTGCAGCCAGTCCTGAAGATACCTGATAAGCTAGGGTCAGATGGAAGGGAAGGAGGACCTCCCCTATCAGTGGACTCGAAGGGGGCAGGGAGGAGAAGAGGGAGGGAGGGGGGATTGGGAGAGAAAGAGGGCGGGGCCTAAGCTGGGATACGAGTGTTTACTTAAATTAAGACTAAAACATGATCAGTTATTTCTTCACACTACCTACCTTTTTCACTAAAAGGTAGCAAAAGAGTGTCGAATTCTCCTTTCCAAGAAGCTGGAACCATAGTAGCTGGGAAGGTTTTAGCTCTTTCTGTAACCACACCTTGCCGGTTTCAGTGAGTTCTACTCCAGCCAGCTTAACCAGCAAAACCCCACGGGGTTCTTCTAAGAAAGTAGAAAGCAACTTAGCCTCCACAAAGCAAATTCCAAAGTCATTTGCCTCCAAGCCCCTAACACACAGAGCAATGCTTTGTGCTTATTTATAAATACTCATGCTTTAAACTTAGGACCACTTATTTTTATTAAATTTATTAAACTTTCTTTTAAGAAATACAAGTATAAGCCAGATGCGATAGCTTTTAATCCCAACACTCAGGAAGCAGAGGTAGCTGGATCTTTGTGAGTTCAAGGTCAGCTTGGTCTACCTAAGGAGTTCAGGTCAGCCAGGACTTCCCTATGCTAAAACAAACAGAAAAAGAAAAAAACAAACACATAACCAAAAAAAAGAAAAAAGATCAACAAAAAACTCCTCAATATAAGTGTAGAACAGTATAATTCTAAAACCCATCTGATCGAGTTCCATACCTGAAAAGATTTAGCCAAGTTCACCTTTTCTAACTTCCCAGAGCTGTTTCTACACATATATGAATAGTGTAGCTTAATAATATGGTTACTGTTTAAGTAGAACTGCAGAAATTGCTTTCTTTTTTCAATGAACTTGTTAACTACTTTTTGTTGTTGTTCTTTATGAGACTGAGTTTCTTTGTGTAGCCCTGGCTGTCCTGGATCTAGCTTTGTAGACCACGCTGGCCTCAGACTCACAGAGATCCCAAGTGCTGGGGTTAAGGGTATGTACCAGCACTGCCCAGCTGTCAACTACTTCTTAGGGAGAACAGCTTCCCACCCAAACAAAGTCTGGCCATCTCAATTTCATGATCGTGTGTGTACATATATGCCGCAAGCGTGAGGGCGGTCAGAGAAGCCAAAAGGAAGCATCGGATTCATGGAGTCAGAGTTACAGGCAGCTGTGAGCCTTCCAACACGGGTGCTGGAAACCAAACTCAGGTCTTCTGCAACAGCAGAACACTCTCTTAACCACTGAGCCATAGGCAAACGATTACATTATATATATATATATATACACACACATTATATATATATATATACATATATAAAATATATATATATACACATATATAAACATTTTGAACTGCCTTCCATACAAGATTTTACCAATTTATAATCATAACATAATATGAAGATATATTTACTCAAATCCTTGAAAATACTTTATCAGCTTAACTTTAATAATGATTTAATTTATTTATTAACTAATTATTTTTTTCAGGGGACAGGCTCACGCTTGCCCAGGCTGGTCAAGTGACTTTCTACCTCTTTGTAAAACTGTGAATACCACACTGACTAGCTTAGGATTTTATTTTAGAAAAATGTTTATAGCTTTCCATAAAGGGGTTAAAAAATTAATGTCTTAAAAGAAAGGAAGGAAAGAAGAAAGGAAGGGAAGGAAAGAAGAAGGGAGGGAGGGATAGAAGAAAGGAGGTGGGGAGAGAGTGTAGTGGAAGTTTCTCTGTCTTTAAAAGCTCAGTTCGGTTAGTAAACACGTTTTTATTTTAATTCCAGGTGTGGGATATGGGACTGATTCAGACAGTCCACAGCAGCAAACTATTTGCCTCATGCAAGCTTTGAGAGGAGCTCTTTGCCAGCTGCAGATAGTTTAAATCTGAGGACTCTGGAAAGGGAATAAATGTCAGAGCCAGGAGAGTGTCGAGGGAGTTTTGAGAAAGAAGGCAGCTGTTGCTCCCTGTTGCTGTCGATGTAGCTTGAGAAGAAGTTGGAGATATCTTGAACTGAAGATTGGAGCCCAAGGAGCCCAATGACCCTAAGCAGCAGGAAGTAGCCATAAGAAGCCTATGTCCCTTCTCCCCACTAACCTTTCTCCCCTACCTGGTGTTGGGGTGTTGGAAGGGATTGGGGTGGAGACGGGAGGTAGAGGCATAAGAAACCCAAATAAAATAAACATAAAAAGTAAGGCAACAAAGGAGGGATGGGAAAGTGAAGGAGGTGAGGAAGAAATAAGAAGGGAAAGAAGGAAAGGGAGAAGAGAGAAAGAGAGAGGTCTGGTGAGATGGCTCAGTGGGTGTTATAGTGTGAATATAAATGTCCTACATAGGCTCGTGAATTTCAACACTTGCTATCCAGCCGCTGGTGTAATTTGGCAAGGTTATGGAGCTTTTAGGAGGTAGAAGCTTACAGGAGGAAGTACATCACTATTTGGGCATTGAAGTGGTATAAACTTCCTGTTTCCTCTCTACCTCTTGAGTGCTAATATAATGTGCCCAGCCAGCTCATGCTGATAGCCATTTTCTGGCATAACAGTCTTGATAGCTGTGTTATGATATAATAGTCATGATAGCCATGTTATGACAAAATAGTACTGGGAATTGATCCCGGGTCTTCTGGAAGAGCAATAAGTACTCTAAACCACTAAGTCTTCTCTCCAGCCCCCTTCAATAAATCTTGCATAGAAACATTTTTAAAAGTCCAGTCCATGTTAAATGGGACAATACAGAGAAGCTAGAAGGAAGGAAAGAATAACATGGCTCTAGTAGGTTAGGCTAAGAGTACTCTGTCAAAAAGGTAGGATGTGGGTTTTACATATAAACACAGCATCAGGGAAAGGAGAAAGTGTGTCAAATGAGGGAACAAATATGGACAGCTGGAAAATCAGAGAATGACACAAAGTGATACTGTCTCAGTGATAAATACGATCACTAATCTAAGTTATGACATAATGTTGACATAATAGTGAAGGTGGATGTTATGACATAATAGTGATAATAACCATGTTATGACATTGTGGATTTGGTAGGTATATTATGACATAATAACATACAACTTTGTTTTGACATAATAGTCATGATAGTTTCGTGATGGCATAATAGTCGTAGGCATGTTATAATATTGTGACTGTGTTAAAACATAATAAGTGTCATGGCCATGTATGCCATAATGTTATCCCATAATAATGATAGCCATGTTATGATATAATAGTCATGATAGCCAGGTTATGACACAGTAGGTATGATAGCTGTATTATAGCATAATAGTTATTAAAGATTACCATTTTAAAATTTTACAATTCTCACATCTTACTTACGTTTCCACGAAGATATAAGAGGTAAACTAATGGGGATATGTTCAATTTCTAGACCACATTCAGTTATCCGGTGTAATCGGCCACGAAGCTTAACTTTCTTTCTTATAAATTCTACTGGAATATCTGAAGAGGTCGTAAATTTGGATGTCTGTTGATTTACAAAGAAAAAGTTACACTTTTCCCTTAAGAATAAAAAGTGAAGATATCTAAGCATTTAACAAGAAGACACAGCCACTGAAAAGTTTCAACTTGGTTCTTAATTTGATATTAATGCTTTAATAGTTAATCAAAAGTGTTTCTGGCGTCTAGGGAGATGGCTCAGCAGTTAAGGGCATTTGATGTCCTTGCAGTGGATGTGGGTTCGGCTTCAAGCACCGAGTTCCTGACAGCCTCTTCTGTTGGGACAGATGCACGCAGACATGCACATGAAAATAGTAGATAACTTCAGACGTTTAGAGAGTTAAAGCTTACTACTCATGCATTTCTACTTCAAGCTAGTAGACAGGAGACAGACGGTAAGTGTAACTCCTAAGCAAGGCTGTGTCAAATTAAATTAGACTAACTGGCCAGACTTATTTCATTTTTTAAAATCACTTAGGAGACAAAGCAAATCTTTACAAAGAGAAAAAGGGGGCAGGCCAACGTTGGAGGAAAACTTCCTGGGTGCTTCCCCCTAAACTCCTGGGTGCTCAGGGTTCGTAGCTGTTTTATGCAACAAGTGTCACACATCATGGCTAGCACGGACCCTTACGTAGCACTGGACTTGCTTCTTTTACCAGGAAAGAGCATTTGAGGCTCTGGCATATTTTCCCTGCAAGGGAGAATAGCTTTATCTAAACGTTGGGGAAATTTCCCAGTCATCAAACTAGGACTTCATATTTTTAAATCTCTATTTAGTATGAGTGTGTGTGTGTGTGTGTGTGTGTGTGTGTGTGTACATATGACACTGAACATGTGGAGATCAGAGGACAACTTTGTGGAATACGTTCTCTCCTTCCACCTTCACATGGGTTCTGGGCATCGAACTGAGGTCTCCAAGGCTTGTGCAAGAGCCTTTCCCCACTGAGCCATCTCAAAGCCCCAGAACATACTTTTAACTTGGATCCAGAAGGACTGGTCTGGATTTTGTTTGTTTGTGTGGACATATATAAAGTACTTATGTAAATGCTTGTATTTTCAGATAGTCATCATTGTGAACACTGTTAATGATAACCAAGTTAAACCAGAAAGTGGTAACCTTTCAGATAAATAGGTAATTCTATAACCTGACAGTTCAGGCTCAATTACTTAAAAACAGCCACACCAGAATTTCAATCTAAATATAATAGTTTATTTGTAAAATACCTGAGAAACAGTTTTGCCTACAAGACAAGATTTCCTCAGTGCCAACAACTCCCCACCCACGCTAGGAAACTAGACAAAAATCCAAGTTTGTTTGTTTTTCATTGTTGTTTTTAGTATGATCTATCTCCCTCTAGCCCAAGCCAGGATGACCTGGAACCAGTAGTCCAGGCTGGCCATGAACATGTAGCAATCCTGCCTCGGCTTTCCAAGTTGCCAGGAATACAGGTGTGAGTCACCACACCCAATTAAATCCTAGTTTGCTTTCATTATAAAACTGAGATCTGTGTACTGAAAGCTAGACATCTCGTGGGATTGCAGTCATGTGATTAGAGATGACAGCAATTGAGGACATACTGGCATAAATGGGTAAATAAATTTTTTAAGTTATTAACCGGCATGCTTTTTCTTTACTCCAGCTCATTACAATATTTTTATTGTTTGGGCTAGTGGTTCAACAGAAGCCAGGAAAATAACTCAGACCTAATCAGAATGTTATTCAGTTGTTATTGTTTCTAATAAGCAGTAGACACTATATTTTTAAAAAATGAACCAAAAACACTTGAGATATTCTAGAGTGTCTAAAATGCAAATTTTGTGACTACACTATCTTAACAACTAAATCTTTTATGGGATCATTTATGTCTAAAAAGTATGATTATGCTAATAGTGTGTAGAATTAACTATAAATTTCTTCATTTTATGACCCTAAAACACATTCACAGCTCTAAATCTTAACCAAGATCTTAAAAATGTTTACTATTTCTAAAATAGAACTTAAAACCTTCCAGTACGAATACAAGCTGCCTGGAACAAGAAGAAATAAGCCAGGTCTCTGCTGCCTCTGCTGCTTTTGACTCACCAGTCTAACACTTCTTATTAGCAATATCATCCCCGCTATGGCCATTCCAGTGCTGATGTTCTGCAGAAAGAGATTTAACAGTTACTTCTCGTCAATTATCATTTATAATAATCAGCGTACTAACTTAAAAGGAAGGAGCCTGTCTTCATGACCACTAACAGGCCAAACAGCACAGATGGACAGACCTGACTGGGGATCATTAGTTCAGTGGTAAGCGCTAGAACGCTAACCTAAGTTCGAACCCCAGTCCTCGAAAACCCCACCAAGGCTCTGTCAAGGCCTCGGGGCTTTTCCGTGCTTCCTGGGTCTCCAGCCCGCCATAGTGACTGAGGAGCTACGCCTGGGTGGCCCCTGTGGTGTCCCCAGCCCCGCGCCAGCCTGGGTAGTGAAGCAGGCCCGGTTGCCGCCGCCACGGCCGGGGACGCGCCATGGCCGCCCTGGCCACGCCCTGGCCCGCTGCCCTTCCGCCCCTGCGGTCCCCCTGCCGCGACACCCCGCTCTGGCCAGCCCACCCCGCCGGCCGGGGCACCTGGACAAGGCGCAGGTGGCTGTCCGCCCACTGCGACACCCGCGTCACCACGTTGGCTTCCCCTCGGTCGGGACCCGGCGCCTGGGCCCCGAGGCTCGCCGGCGGCCGCGCCATGTTCCCAGTCCAGCGGGCCCCGCGGGTTCCTCTCGCGGACGCCAGGGGGCGCTGCGCGGCCGAGGGTCCCCTCCCTGCTCCTCCCCTCCCCGCCCCTCCCCTCCGCGGCGGCTGCAGCCAGAGAGCGAGTGCTACCGTGGCGTGGCACCAACCCAGCCAGGGCAACTGAACAACACTCAAAACAACACAAAAAAATGGAGTAACATGTTAAGAAAATATTAGGATAAAGTGAATAAATAAGTGAAAAAAAGAAAATATTAGGAAAAGTGAGAGAACACACGTGAGTCTCTTATTCTTGCTGTTTGAGAGCAAACCTAAAACATACCAGGCGGTGCTCCACTCCTTTTTTTTTTTTTTTTTTTTTTTTTAAGATTTATTTATTGTATACACAGTGTTCTGCCTACATGGGATCCCACTATAGATGGTTGGGGAGCCACCCTGTGGTTGCTGAGAATTGAACTCAGGCCTTCTAGGAGAGCAGCCAGTGCTCTTAACCTCTGAGCCCTCTCTCCAACCCTCCTTGTTTCTTTAAAAGGATGGCCTCAACATACTGATCCTTCACCTCAGCTATTCCTATGCAGAGGACACTGGTGTGTTTCATTGTGCCTGGCTTTTAAGCATTTTTAATGTAAAAAAAAAAAAAAGGAAAGAGATATGGAGATATACTTATCTGTTAAGCCAAATCATGTATTAGATAATAAATTTAACTTTGGCCTTTCCTGTTGTGCCTCGTGATTTGCAAATATCTTCTTCTGTGGGGCTGCTGAGCCTGATAGTGGAGGCTTTGAGTCTCTGAGCATCAGCTTGACCCCCAGAGGGCTAAGATGGATCTGCTAATGGGCATTAAGACTACGCACAGGTGTGGGGCAGCATTCCTGGCTGCGCTGTTCCGTGCTTTTTCACACTTTGGTGTGTGCCAGTGTTGTTCATGACTTCAAGGTTGCACAACTTTAAAAAAAAAATAAAAATGACACCTGGGGTTGTCCAAGCCACTCCCAAACGCTACAGTTGGCGTTAGAAGTATTGGAAGTTGAGGGGCAATGCTCGCCTTTAATCCCAGCACTCGGGAGGCAGAGGCAGGCAAATCTCTGGTCTACAGAGCAAGTTTCAGGATGGCCAAGGCTACACAAAGAAACCTTGTCTTGAAAAACAAAACAATTAAAAAAAACTAAGGGCTGGAAGTCTTGGTACTGTTGTTTAACTCTGCATATTCAGTATATTATCGTCTCTACTTCAGTGTGTTTAAAATGCTACAGTGGAACTTTCCTAACATGTGGGGCCTTGGGCTAGATCTCTAGCACTTCAAAAATATAAAAATAAAAAAAATAAAAATAAAAAAACTTACCTCATGGTAATCAAATATATGTTGTGAATTGGAGTCCCGCCCCACCCATTTTTATGAATGACATGGGCATATCAAACTCACTGGTGAAGTCTGCTTAGATGATGTGCACACACAGGTACATGTGTCAGAGGCCCCAAGAAGGAAGTTATTACTCCTACGTCGTTGGAAGTGGACAACAGTAAAATAGTCCTCTAAGGATTTGAAGTGACTAGTTATGCTTTTGTATCTACAGGACCAAGTGGTCATGGGTAAGTCCCTCGAGTTCCAAGAACTGCCCGGAAAGTTGGAAAACAAAGTTGGCTCGTCTCATCTCAAAAATACAGGACTAAATACTAACCTTAGCTTTAATTCCCTATCTATCCCCTACCTTGTCTTCTCAGTCAAATCTTGCTGTCCTGACTCTCCTCCCTTTGATAGGGATCTGCTCCAGGACCTCTTGCTGGCTACGCAAGCTTCTCCTACCACTCAACCACACATCCCCACTTCTTTACTTCCAATTTACTTATAGCAAAACTTAAAATTTGACTTTTTTTTTTTTTTTGAATCATGGTCTCTATGTGGACACCTGCCTTAGAACAGACAGGAATGGAGGCCAGGGATTCCACTGGAGCCACAGGTACAGGCAGCCACGTGATAAGGGGATGGGAACTGATTTCAGGCTCTCTACAAGGCAGAACGTGTTTTTAACTACTTCAGCTTCCAATTTTGACCTCTTTTTTCCATTAACAGTTTATTGAATTTTCTTATACTTCCTAAGTTCAAAAGATGATGTCTCCTGTAGTTAAAATTCATCGTTAATAAATGTCTTAATTAGATGTTTACTCTTGTGGCTTGGTTGGTAGAGTGCTTGTGTAGCCTGCCCAAAGCCCTACGTTCAGTCCCCAGCACAACATAAAACTAGATATGTGCCTGTGATCTTGGCATGTGAGAGATGGGAGTTCACTTCTAAGGGCCTACTTTAAAGTGCAGGATAAGGTTATGAACGAAATGATATACACTGAGGGGATTGGTATGCTGGTCTAAGAATGAGATGCAATATGAAGCTTGCACTATTTAGGAGCTAATTTCAATGGTGCAAAAGGTTATGTAAGACAAGTGAGTTGGGGATAAGAGAGCAGCAGCAGCAGCACAGTAGTTTCATAGTTGGGACTGTAGCTGGAACTCATACTACTAGCAATATGTCCTTAGTTATCACTTAACAGTGGGTGTGGTGATGCATGCCTTTAGTCCTAACACAGGAAGCAGAGGCAAGCGGATCTACGTGAGTTCGAGGCCAACCTGGTCTACAAAGTTTCAGGACAGCTAGGGCTATACAGAGAAACCCTGTCTTGAAAACCAAACAAGAGAGAGAGAAAAACAGAGCACTTACCTTCTCCTGTGCCTGTTTGTTATATAAAACAGGAATTACCAGACACTGTACCTTTTAAAATCACCATCCTCTTGATTAGTTTATATGAGGATTTTTTATAAAGTACTAAATTTTGGCTGCTACAGTACTGCAGGAACCTGTAATGAAGGCCACAGTGGACAGCTATAGTGCTGGAAAGCAGGGCCTTTCTTTGTTTTCTTCTATTTAACTTTTTGCCATGCTGAGGCCAGGGTAGTAACAGAAAGCTGTTTTTTTTTTTTTTTTTTGTAGATTTATTTTTATGTGTATCAGTGTTTTGTGTGCAGGTATGGATGTGTAGCAAGTGTGCGCAGTGCTTAGAAGGGAGCAACGGATCTCCTGGCATTGGAGTTACAGACAGTTGTGAACCACTGTGTGGGTGACGGGATCGAACCTGAGTCCTCTGGAAGAGCAGCCAGTGCTCTTAACCGCCAAGCCACCTCTCCAGCTCGCACTGCTACTTTTAAGGGAGAAATACCGTAGGCTGCGTTCTTTAGTCTAACTTGAGCACACAGCACGTCTTCAGCCTGGGATTCTCTCACTGCAGGCAGTAGGCAGGATCATGACCGACAGAATTTGTTGGGGTGTGTGGCTTAGGTAACAGAAAAAAATCATGTAATCACTCAGGAGACACCATTTGTCCTAAAAAAAGGAAATTTTATTTTCCGATTACACTTTACAAGAAATCTATGTATTTGTGGTGAAGAATATAGGCAAAAGATAGAGGAGCTGAGAAAAAGAAAGCCCTGTCAAAGGGCTTGTGGCATACTCTAGACTGAGAGGCAACTAGCAAAACTGCTTTGATTCTAACCATGAAGAACTAACAACTTTTAATTATTTTTCTTCATAGAAGACAAAGTAGTGAAGCAGATCAATCTTTATAATAATAAAATATTGAAATATACTATCTTCTTGGGGCTAAAGATTTGGCTCAACGGCTAAGAGCACTTGCCGCTCTTACAGAGGACCTGGGTTCAGTTCCCAGAATCAACAGGGCAGCTCACACTTCTCTGTAACTCCAGTCCAAGGTGAGCCAATAACCTCCGTTAGCCTCCTGGATACTAGCTATGGACAGAGTGACATACATATATACATACATGGAGGCAAAACATTTATACACATAAAACAATAACCTTAAGAATAAAAATATTAAATATATATATTACATTCTTTATTCTTCTGTCTCTAGAATTTACCCTACAAACTGCTCCCTTCCTCCTGTATGCCCTGTGCCTTTAGTTCCCTGACATTAAGGCAACGTGCAGTTTCAACTGCTTAGAAAAACATCTGTTTAGGAACAAGACCCTAGCCATGCTCATACTGTCAGCATGTGTGCTTCCTAAGGGTAACAAACTCCTTACAATTCATCTTCACAATTTCTGAACTTTGCTTTTTCTTCTCCTTTTCTAATGCTACCATTCTAGTTTGTCTACTAGTCTCTTTTAGAGCTTGTGGTGACAGTGCCTGTAATGTCAGCACTTGGAAGATGGAGGCAGGAGTACTGAGGCAAATTTGAGGCCATCCTGGGCTACATAATGACATTATTTCAAAAACTCCAAGGGCAATGCCACTCCCACTCCACTCTCCCACCTGTCAGTGTGACTGCAGCGATCATGACCCATGACCCGTGGCCTGGGAGAGGCAGGAACAGCTGAAGGTGATGAGCAAACAGGTGGTGATGAGCATGGTGAGAACAGACTCTGGAGACAGGCTTCAATGAGCCAGCACATTTAATTGTTGGGTAGCAAAGGCTACACAAACCTTTGGTGGGTGAGTAGGGGAGATAGGGTGGGTGTATACCATTGGCCAGGGGGCAGGCTGCTGAGGATGCCTCATTTGCATGAGGAGAAATTCCAGGTGCTGGCTGGACACGACCTTAAGGAGAGGGGAAGTTTAACCTGGCTCAACTATGTACCTCCTCTGGTGTGGGCAAAGATGCGGGGGCAGTGGGGTGTCACAGGAGTGCAGGCCTAGGGCAAGGGAGGGAGTGGTCTCACTCCTACCACTCTTGCTCTTGACAGATTTCTGAGGTTAGATATGACTCAGTCCCACTCCTGCTCCTCCCAGTTCCTGGGCCCACTGCACAAGTGTTGCAGTTTAGGGTAGAAGGCAACTCCTTAGCCTTTTCTCATCAAAAGTTACTAACTTGTTGGGCTGTGGTGTCACCCGTCTTTAATCCCCAGCACCCCAGAAGCAGAGGCAGGCAGATCTGTCAGTTCCAGGCCAGCCTAGTTCACAAAGTGAGTCCAAGACAACCTGGGCTACATAGAGAAACCCTATCTAGAAAAAACAAACAAAAAACAAACAACAACAAAAAACAAAACAGAAAGTTACTAACCAGAAAACCTAAAATGTTCTAAAAAATAATATGGAGGAGTTTTGTTGTGACCTCACTATTTCGTCATGTTAGTTTAACTTTTACTTTGCATGTCTGAGTGCATCCACATGTCTGAGTGCATGTGTACATGTCCTCGAGGGCACTGGAGAGTGATGCACACTCTGGAGCTGTGATTCCAACTCCAGTCCTCATGACTGAGCAGCAAAAACTGTTAGCTACTGAGCTACCTTTCCAGCACTTTTTTATGTTCTGTTAAAATCAGAGTTAGTGGCTGGAGAGCTGCTCAATCGTTAAAAACTCGTTGCTCTTGCAAAAAACACAAAAATCAAAACAAAACAAAAAACCCAAACAGGTTTGGTTCCCAACAGCCACATGATGGTTTACAATCTTCTGTAACCCTAGCATGAGGAGATCTGTTGCCCTTGTTCAGTCTCTGAGGTCATCAGATGCACAGTGCACATACACAGTGCAGATAAAACATTCATGCACATAAAGCAAATATTTTCTTTTTTATATTCAGTTATTGCGCTGATCTGTGGTTCAGTGGCACAGTACACATTTCACTTACACGTGGCTCTGAATATGACCCCCAGTAACTCTCTCCTACATGGTCATGCGGCCCTTCTCCCCCATCTGCCTCTCCCCACATAAAAATTCCTGAGCTGTTTCTTTCTGCTTTTGTATCAAATTTCATTCCTTGACTCACAGGACCTGATTTCTCCCCACAAACCTTTCAAACATTGCCTCAACTCACAACTCACTACTAAGATATTAAATTAAAACATTAAAGCTATGTGAATGTCTTACATTACTTTACTTTGAAGTCAGGTAGGATGAATGGCTCCTGCCTGTAATTCCAGCACTTGGGAAAATGAGGCTGGAGGATTGCATTGAGTTTAGGACCAGTTTAGACAGAGAGTTCCAGAACAGTCTGGGTTATAGTGTAATACTTTCTTTAAAAAAAAAAAAAAAAAAAAAAAAAAAAAAAAAAGTAGATAGAGCCAGGCATACCTTTAATCCCAGCACTCGAGAAGCAGAGGCAGGAAGATACTCTGAGTTCGAGGCTAGCTTGGTCTACAGAGTGAGTTCCAGGACAGCCAAGACAATGCAGAGAAATCCTGTCTCAAAAAACAAACAAACAAACAAAAATATAAAAAATAAATAATTACTTTGACTGCATGTCTCATTTCAACTAGGAGAAAACTAAAGTTAATACCTTGATTAATTGTTAATTTGGAAAGGAGGGAGTCGAGACAAGATGTGTCTATATAGCAAAGGGAAATAGCCCTCTCCTCCCATGCACTGTTGTCAAGAAACATGTTGCAGAGATGCAGAAGCAACACGTCACCTCCCTAGAGAACAAACACGTTCTGCATAGTTTCTCATCGTTTGCTGAGGTGATGCAGGTTCTGAGGCTTCTCTTTTAGCACAGGTATTGCATTTCAGTCCTGCCTCCCTCCTCAGTGCTGGGATGAAGGCGTGTACCACCATGCCCATCTCACCCCTTTACTTTTCTTTTGAGACAGTAAGTCATACAGTTAAAGCTCACAGAGTCACTGTACATAGATAAATTTCATGAAGACATTGCATAAGAAAAAGTATCTGGGTCAGTGGTGTACACTTTTAATCCCAACACACAAAGGCTGGCGAGTATGAGTTTGAGGCCAGCCTGGTCTGCAGAGAGTTCCAGGCAAGTCAGAGCTGCACATGAAGCTCCGCCTCAAAGCCCATATAGTACGCAAAGCCCTTGTAGCACGTAGAGCACATGCAGAATGCTGGAACCTGCCGTTGTGCTAGTTTCTAATTCTTCTGGCCTAGCACATCTCAACTAAGTTATTCTTCACAAATAAAAGTATGTGTTTTTGAATTCTCACAATTCAATGTGAGAGTTAACTTCCAATAAAGTCAAACTAGTTAGCTGGTACCTGAATATTAAGCTTTGCTCCACTTGATACATTGTACCAAAATGTTAAGGAAAAAAAATACCGTTGTTCCTGATTTGGCATAAAGTAATTATGAGAAATTCTCACTAATAAAGTTCTTAGTTAAGATTAAAAAATAATCTGCACAGTGATTTAATTTGTTAAAGGTACAAAATCTCTCTTTTTAAAACAGTAGCTTTGAGATTTATGTTGTTACGCATTTAAATTTTATTTAATTTTAAGTTTACATTTTCTTTTCACAGTAATTAAAAACCACAGTAAGAATGACATTTAATTTTTATATTTACAACTCAGCCACAATCACACACACAACCACAACCTTGATCCCTTCATTAGTTGTCTGTGTGCCAAGACGCACTTGTGACAAAATCATTTGTAAACCTAGGGCAAGAGTTAACAAGAAATCAAAAGAGCTTCTCCAAGAGGGAGGGATAGGGACATCAATAAATTAAAAACCATAGCTCTATTTTATTAAAAAAATAGTTTGGATAATCTTTTTTATAAATCTTTCATGCTTACAAAAGCAAAAAGTACATTTAAAATAGTTATTTTTAACAGATTCATTTGTACAATGCGGTTATGGTCAGAAAAACAACTCAATGTTTTAGTAGTCTACATTTTCTTTGCCTCAAATTCCACATAAATTTTTACAAGTTTACAATTCAAAGTGAGAATTAACTTCCAATAAAGTCAAACTAGTTAGTTGGTACCTGAATATTAAGCTTTGTTCCACTTGATACATTGTACCAAA
The DNA here is from genome assembly GCF_907164565.1 of Psammomys obesus. NCBI lineage: Eukaryota > Metazoa > Chordata > Mammalia > Rodentia > Muridae > Psammomys > Psammomys obesus. Next base: position 12,934,317 of record NW_026596256.1, read on the forward strand.
ATGTTAAATATAACTCAATAACAGGTACTAACAACAATACTTGACAGCATGGTGACCACCCATGACTATTCCATTGTAGCTTAAAATATGCTTTGGTCAGTAAATTAACAGAAATCAAGTAATACAACCAAAAGAGTTGTTTCCTGGCCTTAGTCAACTTTAAATACATTAACAAGGCAAGGAAAAATATGATCAAACATACAAAGAAATCCATTTTTCAACTATTTGGCATTTTAAATTAAAATTGTCCTTCTTTAAACAATATTTTACACTCCTACACAGTGATTATTATAGCTTTCTCAGTAAAACTAAACTACAGTTACCTTCTAGAATGTCCAGTAATGTTGGCATTAGTTGTTCCTTTTGCACTTCCATGAGGATGGTCCTTCCTCCTGTAACTTTTTAAATTTTGGACCAAGAAAGAACCACCAGCCAAATCCAATGAAAACACAGATGATGGATTCCACATAGTAACCATCCAAAGCCGTAACACACGAGCCGCCAAGTTTTTTGCAAAGCTGTAAAAATAAAATTATAACAAATATTCTTTACCTTTTTTTTCTTGTTTGCTTTATAGACAGGACCTCAGATAGCCTAGGATGACTTCAAACTATGTACCTGAGGATAATGCTGAACTTCTGAATCTCCTCCTTCAACCTCTCAAGTGATGGGATTATGAGCTTGTAAAACTAGAGCTCTGCACAAGGCTGGCAAGCACTACACCTACTGAGCTATATCCTGGGCCCATATTCTGTGATTTCATATGGACGTATTTGGTAATTCATCTTTCTACTTTGTAACTAAAGAGATCAATCAAATACATTTTTGAGAAAAGATTTCAATATTTCACATATTTCACAAATTTAATTCTTTCAATGCTACAAACAGGATTTAAAACAATTTTTAGCACTTACTGCAAACAATACTGATTTTCAAAATGGACTTTTTCATATTTGAAAATATGAAATTTCCAATGAATTTGTTCTAGAAAGAGACAAGATTAGTTTGGTTTGTATGAAACAGCATTTTACTATGTAGACCTGGCTAGTCTGGCCTGGAGCTCAGAAGACCTGCCCACCTCTGCCTCACCATGCCTGTTCCAAGAGTAATATGACTTTGAAATAATTTACCTATGAATCATTCCACATTCAGCTTTAGCTACAGTTGCTGTGTAGAGAGAGCCAGTGGAGTCCCTTTCTTAGCACTGTAAAAGTTATAAGCAGTTATAAAGCATTTGTAAGCAGTTTAGCAACCCCTGATATGGGAGAAAGCCTGTTTTCCTTCACTGAGAAGCACCTTTTTGTTTTTGTTTTTTGTTTTTCTGAGACAGGGTCACTCTGTGTAGTCCTGGCTATCCTGGGATCACTTTGTAGACCAGGTTGACCTGGAATTCACAGATAGCCACCTGCCTCTGCCTCCCAAGTGCTGGGATGAAAGGTGTGTGGCTAGTCTTACTGATAAAAATTTATCATTACTCTTAATTATAACCGAGTTAAAATACTTACATTGCCATATTAAAAACTATGGGTATATATGATTTTTAGGCACAGTACTCACTTCTTGAAACTTGTTCACTGATATCTAAAACTAAAACACACTTACTTCGATAGCGTCAGGCGTCCGACAATTCTGGTTTGATGCTCCTACACACTCTTTCACTGTGAGGGGATCCACTAGCCAAAGAGCTACAGTAGCAGGCCAGTTTCCTCCCAGATTGGACACAGTATTTAAAAGGGTCATGTATGTTCCTCCAATAAGAGGATCACTGACCTTGGCATTGAAAGCCATTATTGACACATACATGCTGTACAGCGTGACCTGTGAGAAGAAAAGAAACACTGGAATGGTGGAAGAAGATTTTCTTCTTTTCATATTTGTTTTGTTTTGTTTTATGGATTGAGAATGGGGAGTACCAAGCAGGAAGCATAAACTAGGGAGTTTTTGCCGTTTTCTGACTTCTATGATCAGACTTATAGAACTATGCCTTAAATTAGGAACATCAAAATCATAAGACTTAAAATTAAATTTTAATAATTTTTACTGAACTCAATCCAACAAACATTTATTGAGTACATGGTATAAGCCATACTTTAAGAACATGACAATATAAAGGTGAATACAAAAATACTGCTTTTCCCTTGAATGTATTATATGCTAGAGAGACTAGAAATAAAGAATTAAGATAAAACATAGTAGAAGTGAGCACACTATACTCCAAGGAAAATTTAAAAGATTCATTCTACCATATACAGTCAAAGAATACTGGAGAGAAAGGAACAGGTAAGGAGGCATGGAGGGTATATACAGTAAAAAAGCACAATTCCTATGTGTACTGTGCCTAGATATGTTTATATACACATTTATACATTTGTATAGACAGAAACACAATAAAACATGGATACCTAGTTATACTTCCAAAAATAGTGATAAATGATAAAGAATATACTTTCAAAATTTATAAGACAAACTAGAGAGAAAAAAAGCCTTAGGAGATAAAAACTGAGAGACAGAAATGGAGACACACATCTTTTTTTTTTTAATTTTTTTCTTCATAATTTATTCACTATATATCTCAATTGAAGCCCCCTTCCTCAACTGAGACACACATCTTTAATCCTAGCATTTGGAGGCAGAGGCAGGAAGATTTCATATTTAAGGCTGGTCCGGGACAAACATGGTCTCAAAAATAAGCAAAAAGTAATTGACCTTTTCTTAGAAAGATAGAAATTATTTTGAAAACAATATTCCTCTAAACAATGCTCCATGACGTGCTTATTAAGGAAAAAAATAATTGCTTACAGAGGTGGGAGGGGCAGCTCGGTGGTAGAGCAAAAGTCACATTAGATGGAGACATTAAATCCCACAAAACTGAAAAAGCTTTCATGGTGAGCTTTCTGATAACCTTCACACATACATTCCGCAAATGGTAAAGATTCTGGCGTGACCCACTTAGGTACATTCAGCCCTCGGAACAGCTGACTTCACAGCAGAAGTGATGACAGGGCTGCATGCACCCTGCATCAAGCATCATTCCTTATGTCTACAGGCCTTCAGTCTTCTCCTTCAGGCCTGTGTGATTACCTAAGCTTCTCTGACTACATTTTGAGAAATTTCCCAAGAAAATCAAAAGCCAAAGAGATAAGCCTTTGAACTATAATAGCATAGTTCCTACACTTCTTTCCCTGGGTAGACAGGGAGGCACTGACTGAAGCAAACACTCCTTTTTATTTTCTGTTTTGTGCCTAACATTAACTTTGTGCAAAAAATAATGAAATATATATTTGACACAGTGGCCTCAATAATTTTACACACATATGGTTGGTTAGATATGATCCACTAAGGAATTCTCCTTTATTGGTTGACTGATCAATTGGTTTGTTGTTTTAAGACAGAATCTCAAGTAGTCCAGTCTAGATTCCAATTCACTATTTAGCCAAGACTGCACTTGAATTCCAGATCTTCCTGCCTCCACCTTTAAAATGTTGGGATTATAGGTATGGTATTACCATACCTGGATTCTGAATTATTTATTTGTATGAAAAAAAAAAAACTGTCGAGACTATTGAGGTTTTAGTAAAAAACCGAGAAGCAGGATATATCTTACTTTCAAAAGAGTTAGATCAGTGATTCTTTAATATATATTAGCAATATTACTTGAATAACAAAACCCATTGGTTGGCTTCTGCCATTTACTTGAGTCACTTATATTCATAATCAAAACACTCATTCTGAAACAGTAACTTAAGTGAGACTAAAGCAGAGTAGACATCACTTCCTTAGAGGATTGAAAACACATATAACACAGAAAGAGAAGGCAGTTTGTCACACAGATGCCAAATATCTCAGAGTGAGTTTTTAATACAACATATAAGTCAAAGACTACAGCCTTACATCTAGTATCCCTATCTCTATCTTAAGAAAAGATAACAGAAATTAAGAAAGAATCCACATCTACAGCAGGTATGGTTTCTTACATCTACTATCCCTGCATTTAGAAGACTGACATGAGGCAGGATGATCAAAGGGAGTTCCAGTTTCAGTTCCAGTGTGAGCTGCATAGTGAGTTCAAACCTATGCCTGGTTAAATGGGCAGAACCTGTCTCAAAAATAAAAATAAACAAACCACCCACCCCTACATCTAAAAATAGAACAAGGTATACTTACTTAGTAACTATAAACTTAGCATTAGAATAAATTCTGAAGTATAATAAATTCTTAATAAATGAAAAATTTAAAGAAAAATGAATAGATAAACTCCTTTTTCATGACTAAATCTTTACTAAGTTTTAAAAGACATTAGTCTTTTTTTTGTCATTTTTGACACTTTATTTTTTTGAGGTCATAATATAATACATTGGAGGGAGGTTTGCCTCCATCCAAACCCTCTCATGTAACCCTCCATGTTCTCTTTCAAATTGTTTTAATTTTTTTAAATTTTTATTAATTATTGTTTATTCACTTTGTATCCCAGAAGACATTAGTCTTAAGTTTACCATCACATTAGTTTGTCAGATTCTTGTGGAAACCTTCAACTTCATTAAAGTAGCTGTGAATTTTTTGATCCTCAGGGACTAAAAGATAACTGCGTATGTAAGAAAGCTTGCTCTATAACCATGGGGACTTGAGCTCACATCCTCACACAAGTGGGTGAATGAGTGCCTGTAATTCCACCTTTTGGAACAAAAGTGGAAAGATCACCAGAGAGAGCCTGCCAGCCTGCCAGCCTAGACAAAATGTCAAGCTTCTAGTTACTGAGAAACTCTGTTTCAAGGCAGTACAGAGCATGAGAGAGTAACACACATGTCCAGCTCTGGCCTTTACATGCGTGCCCAAGGGCCCCATATGTACATAATCAAGTGCATCTCTCTCTCTCACACACACACAACTTCATTTCAGCCAACAGTTTACCTCTTAGCTCACCTGGTGTAATGCATAGCTCAGCAGCACTATAATATAATAATAAATAGGGAATCCTCCTTGATGCTCTACTTTAGGAGTCCACCAAACAAGCAGGGCATATTCTAATCCAAGCAGTAATCTACAAAAAAATAAACACTTGAGTTGACATCCATTTTAGGTTATAGAATAACCTGTATTAAAAATTGCTACATCCAGGCATGGTGGCACATGTCTTTAATCTCAGACTCAGGAGGCAGAGGAAAATAGATCTCTTTGGCCAGCCTGGTCTATAGAGTAAGTTCTAGAAGAACCAAAACTACACAGTGAGTGCTTCAAATTAACAATAACAGAACAAAAATACTGCTTCCCTACAACAAAAGGATGTGCTAGAAGGCTGAAAGAGAAAAAGCACACCTAAGTGACACTGACATTAAAGGTGCATCATGCCTCACCCAATTCCACCCACCTACTCCACCCTGACATGCACAACACTGAAGACTGCCTTTGTTATTTGGCAGACTCTGCTGTTACCTGTAGGGCATGGCTTTGTAAAATATGTTTAGTGGCTGGGGACCTGCAGTGTACTTGCTGATAATGAGTGGCAGTATTATTTGCAGAGGGACCATTGGAACAGCCAGTAAGGCTAGATGCTCTTTAGGCACACCCTCTTCTACCAGTTTCAGGCCTGTCACGGCATCAGCTGCTGAGAAGCCGATCTGCAACATAAAAACAGAAGGAAGGAGCTAAGCTTCTGATACATGACATGCCTTTGTCAGAACACCTGCAGGTGCTGTAAACAAGCGCGGAGCTGCCAAGTTCTAGAAGGTATAGTTTGCAGTGGTTTATTAACATTGTGTGGTGAAACAGAAAATGTCATATTGGTTGAACTGCAGACATTTTTAATTACAACTAAATTTCCACTTTGAAAAAATTAAATCCAGGCCTTCAATCCTAGTGTTTAGGAGGTGGCAAGCAGCAGGCTGTGAGTTCTAGCCCATCCTCCTCTATACAGTGAGTTTCAGGACAGCTTGTGCTACACTGTGAAAGCCTGTCTCAAAAAAGGAAAAAAAAGCAGTTGGTTGGAGTGTCATGCCTTTAATCCCTGCCCTCAGGGAGGCAGAGGCAGGCAGATCTCTGTGAGTTCAATGCCAGCCCAGTCTACATAATGAGTTCTAGAACAGCCAGGGCTATGTAAAGAAACCATGTCTCAAAAAACAATACCAACCAAACAAAAACAAATAAGTAACAGCTCAATCCATTATAAGTTAAAAATTCTACTTACTGATTTGTACATCATAAATTTATAAGAAAAGTCTCTGGTTAACTATAAATAAATTTAATTCAAATGAACAATCACTGCCACATATTTTTTTGTTTCTCATAAATTAGAATAAAAATTTCCAAGAACATCTAACATTTCACAATCAATTCTTTGTTTTGTTTTGTTTTTTGTAACAGGGTTTCTCTAGGCTGTCCTAGAACTTACTTTGTAGACCAGGCTGGCCTCGAACTCAAGAGAGCCGCTTGCCTCTGAGTGCACAGAATGACCTGGAACTCTGTGTACCCCAGGATGGCATCATAGCCACAGAACTCATAGCAACCCTTTTGGCCTCAACTTCCTGAACACTGAGATTAGACATGTGAACCACCACATCTCCACCCATTCAGGTCAACAAATAAACAAATCTCAAAACTGTAGTCAAATTTTATCCCAGAGCATGCTGAGAAATGAAACACAGACAGGAAACATGGAATGAGAAAGACTGTTATCTGTACAACTGGTAAAACTACGATAAAAGCTATGGTTGGTGTGGTGGTTTGAATGAAAATGGCCCCCACAGGCTCATAAGGATTGTCAATATTAGGGGATTTGGTCTTATAGGAGTAAGTGCGGCACTGTTGGAGGAAGTGTGTCACTGGGTGTGGGCTTTGAGGTTTCAAATGCCCAAGCCAGGTAGTGTCTCTCTTCTTCCTGCCAATCAAGACACAGAACTCTCAGCTCCTTCTCTAGCACCATGTCTGCCTGTGTGACACCATACTTTCTGCCATGATTCTAATGGACTAAACCTTTAAGTCAGCCCCAACTAAATGCTTTCCTTTATAGTAAGAGTTTCTGTGGACTTGGTGTCTCTTCACAGAAATAGAAACCCTAACTAAGACAGTTAAGTAACTACCTTAACTTAAAAGGTTTTAGTTATTCCCTGAACTATAGTGAATTTGTTGTTTGTTGCCACAGGCTTTTATGCAGCCATGGATATGAACCTGAGGATGATCATGAACTCCTTCTGATCCCAATTACAAATGCATTCCACCACCAACTGTGAGCTATCATTTTTCTTAAATGATGTTTTGTTCTCAGTTATTTCAGAGAGCTTGTCATATGTATTAGTTACTCTGGAATGAACACACACACATATATTTAGGGGTTGGAAAAATGGCTCAGCCATCAAAAGTGCCTACTATTCTTCCAGAGGACCCAAGTTCATTCCCAGCATCCATATTAGGCAGTTCACAACTATCTGTAACATCAGCTCCAAGAGATCTAATGCCCTCTTTCTGGTCCCTATGGTGCCCACATTCACAGACATACAGGCATACATGCATACACTTAAATAAAAATAAAAATAAATCTTAAAGAAAAAACAAGCCATTTGGGCACAGTAACAAATGTCTTTAATCCTAGCACTTCTGGATGGAGGCACGAGATTCGCTGTAATTTCAAGGCCAGCCTGGACCACACAGCAAATTTCAGGATAGCCAGGGCTACATGGAGTGATCCTATTTCAACAAGACCCAGTAAGAAAAGGAAACCAGAAGTGGTGATACACACCTGTAATCCTAGCACTTGTGAGGTGGAGGTGGAGGTGGAAGTGGAGGCAGAAAGTCAGGAGTTCAAGGCTAGTTTTAGCTACAAGGCATACATAAGATCATTTCTCAAAAAAATTAAAACAAAAACAAGTACAACAAAATCATAATATAAACAACAAACCTATAGAACAAAGCTGGGCTAAATGTTATCAATTAAAGAATCTCAAAATAAGGTATTTAGATTTTAGTACTAGTAAAATTTTGGAAAATAAACAATTATATCACATGAATTGAGTTAGAGGCCAGCCTAGCATATATGAAACCTTGCATCAAGAAAACTGAAAGGTCAGAGCTAAAGATGGTTCAGTGGTTAAAAGCACTAAATGCTCTTCCAGAGGACCTAGGTTCAATTCCCAGTACCCACAGGTGGTTCACAACCATCACGGACTTCAGTTCTTGGAAGTCTGATGCCTTCTGATCTGTAGTCACCAGGCACACATGTAGTATACGGACATACATGCAGGCAAAACACCAATACACTTAAATGAAAGAAAGAAAGAAAAGAAAGAGACCGACAGAAAGGAAAGAAAGAAAGAAAGAAAGAAAGAAAGAAAGAAAGAAAGAAAGAAAGAAAGGAAGAAAGGAAGAAAGAGAAAAAAGCAGGGTAGTGGTGATGTACACGCTTAATCCCAGCACTTGGGATGCAGAGGCAGGTGGATCTCTGTGAGTTTGAGGCCAGCCTAGTTTACAGAATGAGTTCAAGGATAGCCAGGGCATTACCCAGAAAAACCGTATCTATAAAAAGCAAAACAATAAAACAAGCAACCCCCCTCCAAAGAAAAAGAAAGGCCAAAGATTAAAGTCTAGAATAATTTTCACTTGCATTGTTTTCACTCTGCATGACTGAATGTAAACCCACTAGACATTTACTCTTAAAAGGTTTATAGTAAGATTGATTGATTGATTGATTGATTGATTGATTTTTTGAGGCAGGGTTTTTCTCTATATTTTTTGGTTGTCTTGGAACTCTGTAGACCGGGCTGGCCTTGAACTTAGAGATCTATTTGTCTCTGCCTCCCAAGTGCTGGGATTAAAGGCATGTGCCTCCACCACCTGGCAGTAGTAGGGATATTTGTAACACACACATCTAACAAAACAATTATGCCCAGTATGTGTATGTGTGTGTCCACACACACATGTATTTTCTTTTTTACAAATTTAAAGACAAATACTGTTATGTTGTGCAGGCAATTTAACTGGTCTGCCCTAGGGGCCTTTAGCGACCTGACAACACCCTATGTCATCACCCAGGCCAGGTGCTTCAGATATAACCCATCTGCTACTCTCCCAACCCCCATCTGCCTCCTTCTCTCTCTCTGCTTCACTTCCTTTCCCCTTCCCTCCTCTCTGAACTGCCAAGATATCTACAGTGGTACAACAGTGGCACTTTTACCTAGTGGATAACAAACAGCTATCTAACTGGACTTCAGGCTCTCTCAACAGTAGGAAATTCACGCCTGGTACTGTAGACCTAGATAACCTGTAAATGGAGAGATCATAGAGAGCTGAGACCTGAGAGGAAAACCAATTACTGCCAGTTTCCTAAACTAATATAATTCTTAACTGTATTCTGCACATGGTTCTTTATATCCATAGATAGATGCAGTTCTCACCCCTCATCAAAGAAGTTTCTTTATGGAACAGATGAAGTCTACAAGAGAGAACTACACTCATGAAAATGCAGAGAACAACTGAATGTGGGCTGTCCAACCCCAAGAGATACTTCTTAGCTACAAGTCAGGCTCAGGGAAAATTGAGGAAGGGGAGATGGAAAGGATGTAAGTGCGTAAGAATGTAAGCTTGGCCAGCGTATCTGCTGTGAAAGCGTCTTCTATGTATGACAGGGAAGCTGTCAAAAATACAGTTGTCTGAACAAGACCAGCAAAATAATATAGGTTAACATGACAACACGGATAGGAGACATTCCACAAGGTCCTACTCCTAGATGAAGAGCTACAGGTAGTCTATGACTGCTCAGAGAGGGGGAATTAGTCTCCCTTGACAAGCTCCCACATAGGCTATCCAATCCTGAGAGGACAGCCCTGGACACATGTAGTTTACACATAGATGTGTGCACATGTATATACATATTGTAACAATAAAGAGGATATCGTGACTTTGGAAGTAGGACCTCGGGATGCTTTGGAAGAGGAGATGGAGGGGTGTGAGTGATCAAGATTCAGTGCTCACTTTTGAAGTTCTCAAAAAAAAATTAAGAAAAAGATGCTGCACAACTCTTGCTGTGAAGACAACCTACACAGAGAAAATATTCTTTTTATGTAACACTTTCAAATAAGAATCTCAAGACACAATGAAAGATGAATAAAGATTAATCTATAATACCTTCCAGTATAGCCCACTCCTTTCCCAGATACTTCCTGAGAACCTCACAAGACTTGTGTTTACTATAAAAACATCTTAACTGCCCCTGCAAATCTTGTGACTAAATTGTTACCTTAGTCACAAGTTACAGCTTCGCTCCTATCCAATGTACCTCAGGAATCACCTTCTGATGTCATTTATGTTCCTTTACAACCTTTTCATATGTAACTTCAGAAGCTAAATCATATGTGGCTGTTAGGGCATATACTCTCATTTCCATAAGTGCCTCCAATTTTTCAACTTTGTTTTATATTAACTCACCCTGAAAATAAAGTTTTCCTGCTTTATCTGAGAAAACAGGACTGTGATAAAAAACTACCTCACTAGTACCCACACCCGTGCCAAAAAAAATAACAGCTTAGATCCGAAGCCATCAAAGAAAACTCTTTTGACTGGTGGTGGTGGTGGTGGTGCAGCGGTAGGGTGGAGGTGCACAGCTTTAGTCCCATAACTTTGGAGGAAGAGGAAAGTGGATCTTTGAGTTTGAGGTCATCCTAAGTTCACCCTAAGGTCATTCCTAAGTTCTAGGAATGTCAAGGCTACACAGAGAAACCCTGTCTCGCTCCCACAACTGACGACTTCTGGTGGGGATGCAGTGGGGAAGGTCTCAGATTTCTTTAAGGAGCTGTACACTAGAAGTTTGACCTCGCTCCCCTGAGTATGTAGGCAACAAAAACTGGGCATTTCGTTGTTGTTCTTCTTTTTCTGGAGAGGAGGTCACAGGTACAGCTAGACAAACCTGAAGAACTGGAAAGTGAGTGTGATCAAGGTGCATTAAGTGAAGTTCCCAATAATCAATAAAAAATGCTGGAAAAAAACTCAGGCTGTTACAGGTAAAAGCAGAGAGAGAGAGAGAGAGAGAGAGAGAGAGAGAGAGAAAGAGAGGTCTCTCTCTGGCCCCACCTTGCTGTCCTAACAGAGCCACTATTAAAAAAAAAAAAAAAAAAAAACTGCCTACAAATATATAGTATGTAATCCCAACCTGGTTATTTAACTTCTCAATATTTATCCATCGTAAAAAGTACATATATTCACACAAAAAAATTACCTATGTGGATATTTACAGAAGTACTATTCATAATAAACCACAACAACCTAAATAACCTTTGAAAAATAAATACACATATGATGAAATTTATAGTAATGAGATGAACAAACTCACCATAAATAATAACATAAACAGGGAAGAAACCATAGTCCTAACACTTGGGAGATGGAGGTAGGGAACTCAAAACTCGAAAGCTCACCATTAGACTTGGAAGAAGGCTAATCTGTTAAGAGCCCTGGCTGCTCTTCCAGAGGACATGGATTCAGTTCCCAGCACCCACAAGGCAACTCACAACCATCTGTAATGTCAATTCCAGAGGATCCAACATCCTCTTCTGGCCTCCACAGGTGCAGCATATATGTGGTACAGGAGCATACACGTAGGCAAAACACCCACATACATAAAATAAAAAAATAAATAAATCTTTTAATAAACAATATTCAATGTCATCATCAGCTACATACTAAGTTCAAAGATAGTCCCTACACTGCATGATATCGTCTCACGAAAACCCTGTAGCAGCCTGGTGTAGTAGCACACACTTTGACCCCAGCATGCAGGCGGCAAAGGGAGGTACATTGTCTGTGAGTCTGAGGCAGCCTAGTCTACAGAATGAGTTCCAGGACGGCCAGGGTGATAGTTAGACTCTTCTTCTTCTTCTTCAAAAAAGGCAATTCTACACGTTATAACTACTAATGTAGCTATTAAAAACACACTTAAAAATACTGAGTGACACAGGAATATGTTTGGAGTAAGACAAAATAACTATAAAATTATATATAATATGATTCAATTCTACTTTTAAACTATATGTGTAAACATATATATGAAATATGTATATATACAGATACACACATACACATAACAAAAAGGAAGGAGCTCAAAAAGGAACACTTCAAAGGCAGAAGCAGGAGGACCTCTGTGAGTTCAAGGCCAGCCTGGTCTACATATCCAGTTCTAAGCAAGGGCTATATAGTGATAATACCCTATCTAAAAAATCTAAAAAACAAAGAAACATGCCCCAAATATTCATCTGTAAATGATGTGACTGAATAGAATGTTATCTTCCATGAACCTTTCTTCTAACTTTACTTTTCCATCATTAAAGAGAAGTCATTAGTAAAATGAAAACAATGAAGCTACAGCATTTACTCGATGCATGTCACACAACAGCTGTAGACTGTTCACGCAGATGATTTCAAAAGAGAATACTGTAAAATTCTAGAGTTTGGGAATAGGCTACTACCTATTATGGCAAAAATATACTTGTTTACTGTTCATATATTTGGGGTTTTTTTCTTTGTCCTGGAACATTCTGTAGACGTGGTTGGTCTCAAACTCACAGAGACTGCCTGCCTCTGCCTTCCAGGTGGTTAAAGGTGCAAGCCACCACCAACTAGATAAGCAAAGAAATCTTAACGAGGAATGTAAGTCACCAGTAATCTCATTTGTCGTACAGTAGATTTACCTTCGGTATTTTAAAAAACAATTTACAACAGCAGAAAGCAGAAATCACTTCCAGGTGATCATTCACTTTCCAGCCATTGCTGTTGTTAGATGTCTCCATACCAACATAACTTTCCAAGATTCTAAGACATGAAGAGTTTTCTCAGAAGTGATATTTGACACCATAACTTTAAAATATATTTAGTAGGCAGGAAATATTGCTTTTCATTGTTAAATTCTATGGTATCGGAAAAGGACTTGAGAAAAGACAAAGTATTCCATGATAATGATAACTTTGTTTAAAAATCTCTTACCTTTGAAGTTAGAATCAGAAGGCAAAATGTCAGAACTGCAGGCATTTTTATAATTGCAAACAGCAGCTTGTAAGTATCTGTGATCCCTTGTGTTTCTTCTTTTACTATTGACACTTCTTTGTTTTCTTTTTTCAGAAGGGCTACTAGTGTTGTTGTTATTAAAAATACAGTTCCCCAGAAAAATAGAAAATCTGAAATTAAGAATGTTTTAGTCTATAATTAATTTTTGAAGCTTAACTTCATTAATATTGAAAAAAATGCAACTATTTTAAACCTAAAATTTTTTAAATTTTATGCTATAAACTTTAGGTTTGAGGCATAGCAAATGATTGAAACCAGTCCTGACTCTGTTAAACATGTAGATTCCAAATTGACTGATACTTACCTGGGGAAGGGGAGGTTACAGATGCAACCGAATTTTAAAAATACCTTTCTTGAAACTATATAAAGGGAAAGAAGTAGATAGGGGAAGAAAATGATTTTCATATCACATAAGAATGATTAGTTATATGACATACTGAAGCATTTCTAGCACACCTATGAATGCAGAAATTAAGAGCATGCAGCAATTCACCACCAATGAATAAAAAAATACAGGCTAGCCAAGTAGTTGTGGTGCACGCCTTTGATCCCAGCACTTGGGAACCAGAGGCAGGCAAGATCTCTGAGTTCGAGGCCAGCCTGGACTACAAAGCCAAGTTCCAGAATAGCCAGTGCTAAGTAGAAACCCCTGTCTCAGAAAAAAAACAAACAAACAAGCAACACACACACACACACACACACACACACACACACACTTACATAAAGGCTGGCACCCTTTTCAATCTTTTTCAGGAGAAAAGCAGTAAAACTCGTCTGGAGCTCAGGGACCTGGCAAGATGACTCATTCGGTAAAGGTATGCGCTGTATGAGCCTGACCACCTGAGTTCAACCTCCAGCACCCAACCCACATGAAGGTAAAAAAGACCTGACTCCAAAAGTTTGTCTTTTGGACTCCACAAGCACATATATATAAATGTGTGTATTCATACACACAAATCAATAATATTTCAATCTTAAATTTTTGAAAGAATTCACCTTATATATCTTCCTACATAGTGCCACTGTGGAGCTCATAGCACACTTTTAGAGTGGCTGATATTTCAAGCTACAGACATTCTCCAACAACAATTTGTAAGGAAATAGCTTAGTAGGAAATAGTATGCACAGGCGTGGTAGCACACACCTTTAATCCCAACATGTGGGAGGCAGAGACAGGTGGATGGATCTTTCTTGATTTGAGGCTAGCCTGGACTACACAGCGACTTCCAGACTAGCCAGGGCTGCATAAAAGTAAAACCTTGTCTCAAAAACACCATTGTACCAGGCTCCAGTATTCCTTTATAATTCACATTATTCTGTAAAATCTAATAGACTGAAACTATCAAAGTAACTAAAATGGAAAACAGCAAGAATGCCAATTGTGGCAAGCATAGAAAGAAAACGAGTTACTCACTGGGAATTAGCACAAAAGAAAATGTCACAAGCAGTACCACACGGTAGGGTCCACTCGTAATCCCAGCACTTGGGAGGCTCGTGGAGGAGGACTGGGAATGTCGGCCCAGCCTGGCCCATGGAATAATACTTTGCCCCAAACAAAACAAAAAGCACCACTGTGCTAGGAATGCAGGGCCTTTCAAAACTGAAAGTGGACTTGTAAAAGCTCAGTTTTTGTACGTTATACAAGGAGTAAAGACTCATTTTGAGACTGAAAAAGTCCCAAGTTGGAAACTACACAGAATCCTTCAATGAAATATGTCTAACAAATGATATATTTCACATTACTATAAAGGAACAGTGAACAATGAGATGGTCAAGCAGGACAAAGTGCTTGGCACACAAACCTGGTACCTGAGTTTCATCCCCAGACTTCACAGTGGAAGTAGAAAAGAAACTTCTGAAACTCCTCCGACCCACATGTATACCGTGGCTCAAGTGCCCCTACTTCTACACACACACACACACAACATACACACACACAACATATACACATTAATAAATAAAAGCTAATATGGAACAAGGCAATGCTAAAGCATGCAGCAAAGCAGATGAAATGGTGACTTCTGACTGAAAAGAGGTATATTCCAATGGAGACATACTGCACACTCTCAACTAGGGAGCATTTCTCGTGTAACAATTATAAAAATCAAAAGCAAGCCCAGCTTGTAGCTAACACTCGTAACCCCAACATTTGGAAGGCTGAAGCAGGAGGACACTACAAGTTTAGTTCGACCAGGGTTATATAATGATTCTAGGATGGCCAGGAAGGCTCAGGCTCTCAAGTGAGGCTCTGTCTTTGATTAAAAAAAAAAAAAAAAAAAAGCAAATTAAGGATAAGGGCATGTATGACAATACAAAAGAATCTTAGTGTCAACTAATCAGCTAACCAGGATTGTCATGTTAGTTGCAAAAGGCTACATATACAAGGAGTAAAACTGCATGGAAACATACACACAATCACATGTCCACCCACCCGCATCCACACATTTAACTAAATAGAATCTATAGCTTACATCCACACCAATTTTTGGTTTGACATTTACTTATTTATATACAGTACATATATGTGTGGTCCGAGGACTACTTGTAAGAGTCAGTTTTCTTCTTCCATCATATGAATCAGAGATTGAAACTGAGGTCCTCAGGCATCCTTAGGCACTGAGCCATTTTGCTTGACTTAATATTTTAATATTATACTATAGGTATGCATGATGCTGGCATATAAAAGCTGAAGAGAGGTTCATGAGACTCCTGTGAACATTTCTTTGCAACCTCCTATAAGTCTAGACTTAATTTTAAATAGTTTAAAAAGCCACAGCTAGGGCTAGAGTGACTCACGCTCTCACACATTCTCTCTCTGACACACTAAATGAAAATTTAAAAACAAATAAAAGTTGGCCATACATAGTGCGCACCTTTAATCCCTGCAAGGAGTTTGAGGCTAGCCTGATCTACAAACTGAATTACAGCTACAGAGAAAAAGAGAGAGGGTGAGGTTTTCCTTGAGGCTGTTCTAACTTCTCACCAATTACAGGTAAAATATCAGATTAAAAACTACAAATACCTAAACTTCAGGTACATCTATCTTAAATTAGCCACTTGACAGCAATTTCCTCATCATAAAAAAAACAAATGCATCGTCCTTTCATCCTGTGGATTATTCATCCCTTACTGT
This sequence comes from Psammomys obesus, assembly GCF_907164565.1. Lineage (NCBI taxonomy): Eukaryota > Metazoa > Chordata > Mammalia > Rodentia > Muridae > Psammomys > Psammomys obesus. The sequence continues at coordinate 12,950,488 of NW_026596256.1, forward strand.
TTAAAGGTCTCTCTCTGCTTCTGCAGATTCTTAGAATGCCTACAAGTTCTGAACTGTCCTTACACTATGAAAAAGCCAGTCAGTAGAACTAAGGTTTTGTTTCCTCAAGATTTTATCTCATCTCATCATTACTGTTCTTAATTTGCTGTTTACATTATAGATTTCCAAATGTTGGAACTGTTCTTTCTCAGTATGTTCCTTAATCATAAAATGTGAAAATTTTGTAAAGGTTTGTTTACTTTCATGTGTATTACTGTTTTGTCTGCATGGTAAGTGCAGTCTGCATTCCTGGTGTCTGTGGAGGCCAGAAACGGGTACTGGATACCCCCTGAAACTGGTGTTACAAAGGGCTTAAGCCACCATATGGGTGCTGGGAACCAAACTCAGGACCTCTGCAGGAGCAACAAGATCTCTTATCAGCAGAGCCGTTTCTCAAGCCCTTCACTGTTTTGTTTTAAGTTGTGGCTTCTAATACACAGATTTCCTAGACAGTGTGCTTATCTCCTCTTTATTTATCTAGCCACTGATATTCCCTTCATATGATTTCATGTTCTTTAAATTCCTCAAACCACTAGCTAGTTAAACTGTGCATGGTGATGCATAATTAAATAGGTGGATCCTTAGAGGATGGAAGTTTGAGGCCGAGCTAGACTCTTGTTAAAAACTAAAGCTAGACAAAGGTCAGTAACAGTGCCCTAGCACTGAGTGGGGAAAAAGGAAAAATTCCCACTGGTTAATGGGACTGGGACTTACCTCAGTAGAAGATAGCTTGCCTTTTATGGAGGAGTACTGGGTTCATTTCCCAGCACCAGGGACACATAGAATATAGTTACATTATTACCAAGAAACAGAACCCACAGAATATAGTTACATTATTACCAAGTTACAGAAACCTCCAAACTACTAACCTGGTATGTGTAAGCATTAAAATTAAAAAGTCTTGTAACTCAAAATGTTTTAAACAAAATCAAAAGTCCACTACAGACAGAAAATTTAAATTTTAAAGTAAGCTATTTTAGAATCTTCTGGAGAACAAAGTTCAAACTCCTGTTATTCAAACAGCTATTAAAAAAGAAAAAAATCAGCTTAAATGAGCCAGCCAAGAATAAAGCCAACTGTTGTCTACACGGTCAATGGCTGGGCTATTGTAGGCCTCTCCAATGTTCATCTCTACTGTTCCCAGTTGGCACAGGTGCTCTTTCTTTGCAGGAGGCCCTCAGAATCCAGTCACTTAGAATGCTTTTATTAACAACCCTTGCCATTCAGCAGACAGCTAGATGAGGACTACTTGTGAAAGAGTAAAGGTGGAAAAAGATCAGAAAGCAAAAAACTACAAATCTGAACCCACCAAAACACAAAAGAAAAATGTGAACCATGTGGCCCATATTCGTAAAATGTACACTTGTTCATTAGGCAAAGGCCCATGGATCTTTACCTCAAATTTTTTGTTATTTTATTGGTTGCATTTTCCCTATCCACTAAAGAGTACTGATCATTATGACTGTGTTAATGTCATATTAATGTCTGGCTTTAAGAATACTTGAAAGTAGCACACTTTAATAAAACAGAAAAACATACTTAGGTCACCTACCATATATATTCCCAGTAAAATCAGTACTCCAGAAGCTGAAGCAGAACTGAGTTTGAGATTGGCTATAAAAACCCTTAAAAGAAATCCAGTAAATATAATTCATAAATAATCCCCAAACCAGAAAAACAAATGTTGCACGGTCTCTCTTCTACAAAGAATCTAGAAGGAAAAAAGTGTGTGTTGGTGTGTGTGTGTGTGTACTATAAGACTAGGAGGGAGGTGAGAGGACAAGGGTGTTATAGAAGTGACTGTGAGCAAAGTACCCACATAGATGTATGAAAATCTCAGAATGGAAGGCAATATTTTGTGTTAATTTTAAAGAGAAATGAAGTAAAATATCTTGTGCGTCACTAAAAATAAAAAGTAAAAGCAAGCAAGACAGCTCCCATCTAAAGTTTCGTCAAAAGCATCCTTAAGCATAAAATAAAGCTAACAGTGTAACAGTGTAAGTACACTACCTGAAAGGGTAACGATTCCCCTGGGTTGAGGCTCAAACCGCAAATACTTGTTACAAAAGTCAGCAGATTCAAGAGCCAAAAACAAAACATTGCCCAAAAAATAGCCTGCTGTTTGGCCCACAGAATTGCATGTGGAAGCATAGCCCACGTTCTCCCGGGATAACATAGTTAACGCCCATCCGTCCACAGCGATGTCCTGTGTGGCGGCCAGGAATTCGAACAAGAAGAATGTCACAGTGAGAGCAACCACATCGGGTGTTCTGCCATCAGTATTTCCAAGTAAACGGTCCACTTGAGTGGATAAATATATCATGAAGATTCCTAGTATATACTGAGTAGGGACAAGCCAGGACTTGCGACGACCGAAGTTCTTAAAGTAGACAGCATCAACCAAGGGAGCCCAAAGCAACTTAAGACTAAAAGGCCAGAAGACAAAACTGAAGAAAGCCTGGTCTGTATAGCTAACATTTTTGCTCTGCAAAATGAGGGGGATGCTCCCCGCCAGGCCTAAGGGAATGCCCTGAAGTACGTAAAGAAAGAGCAGTAACAAAATGCTGCTTAGTTCGGCTCTGTAGCTCCGTGGGGCTTTTGGGAAGTCACCAGGGTTGGCATCTCCAAGAAGAGCTTCTCGGTCCCCCTCCCCGCCCACCGGGTCCTGTTGACTGTCATCCCAGGAGCCCGGAGGCAGTGGGCCAGTCTTCATATCCAGAGCGTGGCTGAACATGCCTGACCGCCGCTGCCGACTGCTGTCCTTGTGGGAGATGGTCGGTGACATATCAAGAGGCGACGAAGGGCCTGGTCTGTGGTGGCCCGAGGCTGGCGTTTTGGATCAGTCTAGTCCCAGGTCCAAGGCAGCCTCTCCGGACCCGGGTCTTGGTGGCTCACCGCCGGCAGAGCGGACGCGGAGAGACTAGTCGCTGTTTCGCGGCAGGGAGCCAGATCCCCGGCCGGTAGCCCAGGCACAGCCTGGGTCCCTGCCCCGACAGGGGAACCTGCAAGAGCCCCTCGGACAGCCACGCCGGGCTCGAGGCTGGCGAAGAGGGCCGTGGCGCTGCGATGGAGGCTGGCTCGCAACTGCGGCGTGACCCTACAGCCGGCCTGGCCAACCGCCACCAGGTTTCTGCTGCCACTGCAGCCTGCACTCTCCTCAGCGGACACCAGGGGCACAGGATAACTTCCTGCCTCGCGCTTCGGGAAGTGGTTCTCTGCCCAAATGGGTCCCCCGTCTGCCTCCAGACCAAGCCAACCAATCAGGACGAGCTCTGGTGGTGGCGACCACAAACAACCATTGCCAGGAACCATTTATTCCCTGGATTCTGACCCTGAGGGAGGAATAACGCCTGCGTACCGCGCGTCCAAGACTGAGCACCGCAAATTGCCGGGTTCCGTCCGCGCATGCGCACGCCTGGAACGCGTGTGCCTCGGCCATTGGGCCCTCGTCGCCACGTGAGCGCGAGTTTTCTGGACTGGCCCAGGCCTTGGTAATAACGTTGCGCATGGTCAGAAGCTGCAATGTCTGTAGGAGAGTTTGTTTAACTCAGTACAAAGGCAGACTCTTGCATTGAGTAATGCTTTCGCTTTTGGACAGGCCAGAAACGTTAATAAGCTTTGGTGTCAGATTGCAGGTCCTGTGTGCTTGATTAAATGGAAACACCAGTACCTTATACACAAGAAGGAATGAGGCGGTCTAGTTGGCCCAAAGTGATGGAAGAAGTGTAGGGGATAGACACATAGGGTGAAGGAGATGAATTACAGTCTGCTTCATCTTGTTTTTCTGTCCATGGAAACTTCTCGAAGCCACCTTTCTTGGCATTCCCTGGTTATGCATTTCAAGTGACCTCCCTTCTTCGTATTTTTGGAGAACTGTTGGAAGCTCTTGGAACTCGAAATGTTGAGCATATGAAGACCAGAAGGCGGTGTAGCTTCCCTCCTCCCAACCCTTATGAGATACTCACATTGGCCTAGTATTCACCAAGTGGGCAAGCAGTTTCATTAAGCTCTGTAACACGTTACATTCGTTTTAATACTACAAACATAGGAAGTAAAGGCCTATAAAGTAGCATCTAGACTAATAGCTAGCTTTTTTAGGTCTCACTCTTTTAGCAGTGTGTGTGTGTGTGTGTGTGTGTGTGTGTGTGTTTAAGTACTATTTCTGTTTGTTATTATACCTTTACAGCTACACCAACCTCTCCTCATTCTCTGCAGTACCTGATACTTTCCCTGGTTATATGTATGTCATTTGAAGAACTCTATGAGTAGACTCATAATATGTGCCCTTTGGTATCAGGTCCAACATCACCCTCACCATTAGTATCCTTGAAATACAAACACGGTGTTTATATGTCAATATTAGTAGATACTACATTTGTTCTTTTTATTGTATAATAGTCATCAGTTTTATGGACACCACATCAGTGGAGCTTTGTTTGATTTTGTTTTGAGGCAGGGTCTCACTATATAACCCAGACTGATCTCCCAAGTGTGAGGGTCAAACAAACAAGTGAATTTATTCTAACTTAAAAAAAAAATCCTTTGAAAATGTCTTACATGTATACAGTGTATCTTGATCATATCCAATCCAAATTCTCCCTTTCCCATTAGAATCCCCTCCCACTTTTATCCTCTTACTATCTTTTGAGAGCCTACTGAGTCCAATTAATGTTGCCTGCATGTCTTTGGGGGTAACCACTGGAGCATGGGAAACCTACCAGCAGACACAGCCTCAAAGAAAAATGACTCCTCTCCCAGAAGCCAACGCTTGTTAACTGCTCCTTCGTTCATGGAAGAGCCTTCTGAGCCCCTCTCCCATCAGTACTGTACTGTTGACTGGATTGATCTTGTTCACATAATCGCAGGTACTGTGAGTTCATGAGTGCCATTGCCATGTCATGTCCAGAAGATGAGACTACACAGCACTTTCGCCCCGCCCCCCACCCCTTCCCAGCTCTAAAACTGCACCTTGAGTCTTGGTGGGCTGGCAAGGAATGGTTAATATAGATGTCTCATTTAGGGCTGAGCACTCAACATTCATTCATTGCAGCCCTTTGGTCAGCTGAGTCTTTGAATGGACTGCTGTGCACTGTAGAAAGAAGGTGCTGGAACAATGGTCGAGAGTGGTGCTAATCTATGGGAATAATCATAAATATTTAGAGAGCAGTTTGACGTGACCATTTATCCGAACGAGTTTGGTTCCTCCCAGGAACCTCTGATCTTCTGGTGATGGGCTCTTGACTAGGCTTGCAATAGTAGGCATGACTTTCCTCATATGGAGCAGACAGAAAATCTAGTCATTAAGGACTTGGTTAGCAGATTTAGTTATTTGTTTGTTTATTTTAGATGAGATTCTATTTATGTATTTTAGAAAGGGACTCATTTAGCCCAGGAGAGCCTCAAATTCACAATGTCATCAAGGATGACTTTGAATCCCAAATGCTGGGATTATAGGCTGGCTTTTTATCAGTGTTTAAGAATCTCTTCCAAATATTACTTCTTAGCTATATTACTGATTTCTCTTTAGTGGCTATGTTATGGGAATCTTTCTGGAACAAGCACTGTGATACCAGTGAGAGTGGAAAAAAGATGTCACCAAATTCAGGATTGTACCTGAAAGCCCTTGGTATAGGGCCCAGTTTGTACTCTCATTTTATGCTCTAAAACCACAAGGTGAGGTGAGTGAGCAATTGAGATTTTACAGAAGCCTACTTGGCAGCCAACATTTTGTTTCTTAAGGACATATATTATAACTGACAGGTGTAAGCTTTTGTGGTCAGATTGTTAAATAATGACCTATTGTGTTTTAGTTATTTCCTCAGATTGTTCTGTCCTAGAAAGCAAAGTGAAGTTCTGCTTGAAAATGAGCAGTACAGGCAGTGCTGATAATTGTCTTTTTTACCTTATTCCAGTTCAGTTAAAAGCTTATTCCACTTCAGTTAAATTATCATTCTACTGAATTTTAAATTTCTGTATCCAACTAAACAAGACAGGAGAAAATTACTAGTGTGCAAAGTTTTAGGGACATGTTTTGTATTATCCAATTCAGTGTTTGTATGCATAATATTTCGTGTATAATTTTGATTTTAAATGAATAGTGATAATACAAAACAAACAAGACCAAAACCAACCTTCTAAGTAAAAGGAAGCCTATTGACAGATGTGGTGACATGAATGGTGTACTCACGGCACTGAAGAAACTAAGGTAAGAGGGTCACAAGGTACAGGCCAGCCTGAGCTACATAGTGAGTTCTGAAATTACAGGTTTGCATCACCTTACCCAGCTCAGAGTCTCTTTTATAAAGGCAGTGATTCCTTTCATGGAAGCTCCATTTTGTAACCTACTCACTTCCCAAAGGCTCCACACTCAAAGGTTAGGGGTTAAGTTTAACAGTACAAATATGGGGAGACATAATCATTCTGCTTCCTTGGTGCATCTCCTCGTGCAAAATATACTCATTACATCCCAGTATCCTCAAAGTCTTACCGGCATCAACTTTACCGGCATCAACTTTAAATCCAAAGCCTCATCTAAATATCATAGATAGAGGCATTGTGGTTGTCAAGTTGACAGAATCCAGAATCACTGAAGAGGCAAGCCTCTGAGCACACCTGTGAGGGATTATCTAATTACATCAGTAGCTTTTGGGTATGCTTGTGGAGGATTATCTTGGTTAGGTTACTTGACATGGGGAGACGTTTGCCAGGATGCATTAAAAGGGAGAAAGCTAGGTGAGCACCGGCATTCATCTCCCTCTGCTTCCTGACTATGGATGCAATGTCGCCACCTGCCTCAAGCTCCTACCACTAGAACTTGCCTGTTACGACTGACTGTACCCTTGAAGTGTAGGCAAAATAAATCCTCTCATACTTAAGTTGCTTTTGTGGGGGTATTTTACCACAGCAGCAGGTAATAAAGTTATATTTATGTATATGATTGATTCAATTCTGCATAATTTTGAGGGAAATTGTGAACCTATGAGATAGATGCTATAGACTTCCAAAATTCAGTTATGGAGCCCAGCATGCCGGCTCATGCCTGTCATCCCATAACATGTTCCAGATCACCCTTGGCTACCAAGTGAGACCCAGTCTCAAAAAAGATGAGTACAGTTATAAGACAGGCATAGAGTAGCTATCCCATCTCTATAGAAATGGGAGAGACAAGGCAAATTATATGAAATCTTAGGGCTTGACAATGATCCTTGTTCTGTGGAGAGACACTGTGCCCATGGTAACTCTTATAAAAGAAAGCATTTAATTGAGGTAGCTTACGGGTTCAAAGATTTAGTTCATTGTCATCGTGCTGTGAAGCATGGTAGCATGCAGGCAGACAAGGTGCTGGAGAAGTCACTCAGAGTTCCAGATCAGGTTCTACAAGCAGAAGCAAAAGAGAGACTCTGGGCTTGGAATGGGCTTTTCGAAATCTAAAAGCCTAACCCCAGTGACACTCTTCCTTCAAAAAGGCCACATCTCCTAATCCTTTCAAATAGTGCCATTCCTTGGTGACCAAGTATTCAAGTCTATGAGCCTGTTGGGGTCATTATCATTCAAACCACCAAAATCCTCTTGGCCTTTGGATTGTCTATGGCAGAGATCCCGCCCTTGAAGATGTGCCTACTAGAGGCTTTCCTCCAGTGTTTTGCCAGGTAGCCAAGTCCCCACAGCTTTTGTGGTCAAGGCTGGTATGCAGCATACAATTGTCTGGTATGTTTGTGTTTGCTTGTCTGGGTGTGTACTCAATGTGTGCAGATGCCTTAGAGGCCAGAGGTGGCATTAGATCCCCTGAAACTGGAATCGCAGCCAATTGAATCAATGTGGCATGAAAACAGGTCCTCTGAAAGAGTAGCATATGTTCTTATGCTCAGCCATCTTTCCTGCACACCTATGAGTGACAGATGGCTGTCTTGCAGAATTACTGGCCTCTTGCTCATAACTGTCATTGTCTAGGGAATTCTTGGTGGATGGGACCTCTATCCACTGAGAGGGATGGTGTCTCTGTGTACTTCTCAGCCTGAACCAGCCTCTTTATATTTGCAGTTTTCTTGTGACTGGCCTACTTGCTTTGAACAGCTGTCTCCTTAGGCCTTTCCTTACTCACAGGCCAAATCAAGGTTCTCAGACTTATGGATGTTCTCTGATCTCAGGACTTTAAATAGCTCAGCTTTTAAATAATATATTCTCTTAATTGAAATAGCATGACAAAATGTCATTTCTCTGACCTATCTATAGGAGAGATCACTGTCTTATTAAATCCTCAGCTGAGTTTGAGACTTTATGAGGGTGGTATGTGGGCTCGTCTTGAGGGAGGCCTGCAGGGCTTTCATTTGGCTAGCCTCTTTATTGCTTTGGAGAGCAGCTTCCCGGTCTCCTCTCTGGCCAGGGACCTGTTTGGTCACACTCAGCTTGCTTCTCTCCTTGTGCAGTGTTATCTCTATTTCTTGTATTTTTTTTTCACTTCCTTCAAGGATTTCTATACTTTTTCTCCCTGGGATAAAGTTTTTTTTTTTTTTTCTTATTCTGATTATTTCACTAACTAACATGGAGGCAGCTTCTAGGCTACCATGTCAATAGAAGTCTGTATGGGAAAGGGACACTGAGATGCAGTCTAACTGTGCAGCCCTGGCTGGCCTGAAAATCACTATATTGACCAGATGTTTGCATTACAGTGATCACTTCTGCCTCTGCTTTCCAAGTAGCAGGATTACAGGTTTGTACCAGTTTGCTTGGCTTCTGAAATATAACCTGTCCTTTGGTCATATTACTGCAGATTTCTTGTTTGGTAGGTTCGGTCATTATCTGATTAATTTTTTTGTTGATAGTATTGCTGTTTGAGACAGCATCTAATATTGTGACCCAGGCTGGTCTGGACCTCGCTATGTAGCCTAGGCTGGTCTGGAAACTCCGGACAACTTTGCCGCAGTCTCCTGAGTGCTGGTAATCTAGGTATGGGTCACCATGATCATGGGTATGATCCTATCTTTAACTTTCTAGTCATCCTTTGCCTAACCAGAATAAATCCCAAGGATCAGTTTGATCAATTTAGTTAACCACACAGCTTCTACCAAAATATTGATTACTCCACTTTGTTTTTGTTTTGATCACTGAAATGTTTGATATGATAGGACTCCCTTGGCCATCCTGTAAATAACCAAATACAATTGAGTTAGCTTGGATTATTTTAAACAGCACACTGGAATCTATTAACTTCTTATCATCAGGATGATTATGTTTCAGTTTAGAATGAATCTGGGATGAAATGTTTAAAAAAAATGTATGTTGCCCCCCACCCCCCAGCTCTTTATTAACTACTAGAAATCCTAATAAGGTTATATTTAGTTTACTGGAGGATTTTATAAAAAAAGATATTGTGGTGTCCTATGGGCCGGGGCACTAGGCTTAGAGAAGCAAAGATCATTGAGATTTTAGATAGCAAGAAGTTGCAGCTGTGGTTTACAGAGTATTTTTCAAAAGCACAAGAGTGATTTACTGCCAGGCTTGTGGCCTCTGGTTCTTTTTCCTGGGTTCCATTTTCATAAATTCCACCATCTAGTGGCTCCTTCCTGTAATTTGATGTTTGTGGATTTCTTATCAGTTCACTGTCATCTGAACTGTATCATAATACATTACTTGGACTTTTAAACTTTCGTTTATCAGGGCAGTATCAGTTATTGAGAGTATCTCAGATAAAAGAGGAGGTCTGGGAAGACGACATTTCCGTTTGAGGAAAAGCATCTAGCCCTGAAGCAGTCCCTAGGGAAAGCAGGGTCACGCTGCTCCTTTTGAGGCAATTCTTTTGTGGCATCTTGATTGATGAGGCACTCTGAAAGGAAAATGTCCTTACTGAGATTACATCAACGTTTAAAAACACCATGATATTACATAAAATGTGAGTGCTGAGTTGAAGAGATGATTGCTCAGTGGTTAAGAATTTTTTTTTTTTCATTTTTGGTTTTTCAAGAATGGGTTTCTCTGTGTAGTCTTGGCTGAGATGGATTCGCTTTGTAGACCAGGTTGGCCTTGAAACTCAGAGATCTGCCTGCCTCTGCCTCCGGAGTACTGGGATTAAAAGTATGCACCACTAAGCCTGGTTTAATAGTTCCAGTCTTATGCTGAGGACCTAGAGGATTCCTGGAGGGCCACTGGCTTTCAGTCTACGCTAGAAGGTTGAAAAACTGTGCCCATCAGTGAAGAAGAATATTAGCAGCAGCAACAGGGCAAGACAGAAAGGCAACCAGCACTCAAATAATCAAAAAAGCAAACTTTTCTCTTTGAGCCTCCGTTTATCTAGGTGTCATGGGAACATGGTGCTAACATGTAAACTGATCAAGAAAATCCTAGCCAGAGCAATAAGACAACTAAAGGAGATCAAGGGGATACAAATCGGAAAGGAAGAGGTCAAAGTGTCACTATTTGCAGATGATATGATAGTATACATGAGCGACCCCAAAGATTCAACCAGAGAACTTCTTCAGCTGATAAACACCTTCAGCAAAGTGGCAGGATACAAAATCAACTCAAAAAAATCAGAGGCCCTCTTGTATACCAAAGACAAAAAGGCTGAGAAAGAAATTAGGGAAACAACACCCTTCACAATAGCCACTAACAACATAAAGTACCTTGGTGTGACTCTAACCAAGCAAGTGAAAGACCTATTTGAGAAAAACTTCAAGTCTTTGAAGAAAGAAATTGAAGAAGATCTCAGAAGATGGAAAGATCTCCCGTGCTCATGGATTGGTAGGATTAACATTGTGAAAATGGCCATCCTGCCAAAAGCAATCTACAGATTCAATGCAATTCCCATCAAAATACCAACTCAATTCTTTACAGACCTTGAAAAAAAGATTCTCAGCTTCATATGGAGAAACAAAAAACCCAGAATCTCCAAAACGATCCTGTACAACAACAGATCATCTGGAGGTATCTCCATTCCCGATCTCAAGCTGTACTACAGGGCAACAGTAATAAAAACTGCATGGTATTGGCATAGAAACAGAAAGGAGGATCAATGGAATCGCATAGAAGACCCAGAAATAAACCCACACACCTATGAATTCTCAATATTTGACAAAGAAGCCAAATCCATTCAATGGAAAAAAGACAGCATCTTCAACAAATGGTGCTGGACCAACTGGATGTCTACATGCAGAAAAATGAAAATAGACCCATATTTATCACCCTGCACAAAACTAAAGTCCAAGTGGATCAAGGACCTCAACATAAAACCAGATACTCTAAATCAGCTGGAAAAAAAAGTGGGAAACAGCCTAGAATTCATTGGCACAGGAGACAACTTCCTGAACAGAACACCAACAGCACAGGCTCTAAGAGCAACAATCAATAAATGGGACCTCATGAAACTGAAAAGCTTCTGTAAAGCAAAAGACACTGTCATCAAAACAAATAGACAGCCTACAGATTGGGAAAGAATCTTCACCAACCCTTTATCTGACAGAGGGCTAATATCCAGTATATATAAAGAACTAAAGAAGCAGAAAAGCAACAAACCAAGTAATCCACTTAAAAAATGGGGAACAGAGCTAAACAGAGAATTCTCGAAAGAGGAACGTCGAATGGCAGAGAAACACTTAAAGAAATGCTTATCCTCATTAGCCATTAGGGAAATGCAAATCAAAACGACCCTGAGATATCACCTTACACCCATCAGAATGGCCAAGATGAAAAACTCAAGTGATAGCACATGCTGGAGAGGTTGTGGAGAAAAGGGAACCCTCCTCCATTGCTGGTGGGAATGTAAACTGGTTCAACCACTCTGGAAGTCAATCTGGCGCTTTCTCAGACAACTAGGAGTAGTGCTACCTCAAGACCCAGCTATACCACTCCTAGGTATATACCCAAAATTTGCTCAAGTACACAACAAGGACATTTGTTCAACCATGTTCATAGCAGCTTTATTTGTAATAGCCAGAACTTGGAAACAACCCAGATGTCCGTCAACGGAGGAATGGATACAGAAACTGTGGTATTTTTACACAATGGAATACTACTCAGCAATCAAAAAGGAAGAAATCATGAAATTTGCAGGCAAGTGGTGGGATCTAGAAAAGATCATTCTGAGTGAAGTATCCCAGAAGGAGAAAGACAAACTTGGTATATACTCGCTTATATAGACCTACAAGACATGATAAACATAATGAAATCTACACACCTAAAGAAGATAATCAAGAAAGTGGACACAGGCGAAGGTGATTAATCCTCATTTAGAAAGACAAATGGGATGTGCATTGAACTTATGACAGGAGTCTATCACAAAAGGCATCTGAAAGACTCTACCTAGCAGTGTTTCAAAGCAGACACTAAGACTCATAACCAAACCCTCGGCAGAGTGCAGGGAATCATATGAAAGAAGGGAAGTTAGTATGATATGGAAAGGATAGGAGCTCTACAAGGACCAAATATATCTGGGCACAGGGTCTTTTCTGAGACTGAAACTCAACCAAGGACCATCTATGGATATAACCTAGAACTTCTGCTCGGATGTGGCCCGTGGTAGCTCAGTAACCAAGTAGTTTTCCAAAGTAAGGGGAACACGGACTATTTCTAATAGGATCTCAAGGGCAGGCTGTTTGACCCCCACCCCAGGGGAGGAGCAGTCTGTTAGGCCACAGAGGAGGACTTTGCAGCCAGCCCTGAAGATACCTGATAAAACAGGGTCAGATGAAAGGGGAGGAGGTCCTCCCGTATCAGGGGACTTGGAAAGGGGCAGGGAGGAGACCAGGGAGGGAGTGTGGGGTTGGGGAGGGAATGAGGGAGCGGGATACAGCTGGGACACAGAGTTAACAAAATGTAACTAAAAAGAAAAATAAAATAAAAATAAAAAAATTAAAAAAAAAAAAAAAAAAGAAAATCTATTACACTTGTGGCCGGTGGCTTATCTCTTAGTTGATTCCAGAGAGCCAAGATTAACCATCACCCCCTAACAGGAATCTAGAGCTCAAAAAAGATATCTCAAGAGCCTTTGAACATTTTTCTTTCATTTACTTCCTTTTCTTAGTTTTGTAGGCCAGATTATCTTGGAACTCACTGTGTACCCTAGGCTGGCCTCCAACTGCCATGGATGCCTGAGAAAGTGTAGGGCTTCTTCAGTCACATTATCCATTCTTTTTTGTTGACAGTTTTAGAAGTTCTTATTTCTGTGTGTGTGTGTGTGTGTGGTGTTCTGTGTGCACACGTGTTTATAGGCACAGAGGCCATGGGTGAATGTTGGGTGTTCTGCTCTATCAACCTCCACCTTATTCTCTTGAACACAAGTTCTCTCACTGAGTCTGAGGCTAGGCTGGTTGCCAGTAACCCATGTGCTTCTTTTATCTCTGCCCTCACATTTTTGGGTTTATAGGTGAATGTGGCCACACCTGGGTTTGATGTGCTGGGAATTGAACTCATGTCCTTATGATTGGTTTGTTCTTACCTGCTGAGTCATCTCTCCACCCCCACCAAGGTTTCCCTGTATAGCCTTGGCTGTCCTGGAACTTAGATGTGTGTGCCTTGGCTTCCCAAGTACTGGGTTCAAAGATGGTGGCTGGCTACCATCCATTCTTAAAACAACAACAACAAACAGATAAGCAAGTAAATAGAAAGTAATTTCTTCAGTAAGGTAGGCTGTATGAGAAATTACAGCTTATTGTGAAAAACTGAGGTGGTGGTATATGCTTTAAATCCCAGCCCTTGGGAGGCACTGGCAGGTGGATCCAAATTCAAGGTCAGCCTGGTCTGCAGAGCAACCCTATCTGGAAGAGTAAAACAAAAAAGCCTGAGCCACACTGATTGTAACACTATGAATCCATTATTTGTTTGTTTTTGTTTTGAGACAGGGGTTTCTCTGTGTAGCCCAGGCTGTCTTGGAACTTGTTCTGTAGATCAGGCTGGCCTAGAACTCACAGAGATCCACCTGTCTCTACCTCCTGGGTGATGGGACTAAAGGTGTGTACCACCCCACGCCCAAACCTGGTCGAAATGTATTTTGCAGCTTACAAAGATTTGAGGTTGTCATGGTATGTAGCCAATACTTAATGGCAGTTATCATATCCCATTCTGTTGCCCTGCCTGGGGGTTTTGGGTGGTGGTGGGTGGATGTTTATGTAAGTTGAGGCTGTTCTATCAGCTAACTACATTCTGGATTGTTCATACAGACCCACCAAGATAACCCAGTATCATGGCATTGGAAAATTCAACTCATTTTTTCAACTAACCTCCTACCCCCCCTCCCCAAAATAGGACTACCTGAGTGGCAAATTATTTTATTGCATCTTAGTTTTCTGGTTTGTAAAAGATGTGTGAGAACAGTCCTCCTCCACTATTCTCAAGATCAGGACACCCTTAAAATAAGTTGTGGCGGTTCTAGTTTGCCTGTCACTCCCCAATACCTGAACTACAGTCTCACAGCAGAGCAAATGTTATGTTTTATAATAGATGGATAATTGTTTAAAGAAGTGACTATTCAAAGTCGTTTTGTTTTGTTGAGACAAGGTCTTGGAGCCTCAAAGTCGTGGCAATTCTCTTGCCTCAGCTTCCTTGATGTAGATATTCAGGAGTAAACCAGGAAGCTTTGCTACAGATTCTGTTATTGTTTTTCTCCCAACCCAGATTCAGGCTTTCAGATAACCAGTCTCGTAATATTTGCCCTGATGGCTGCCAAGAAGCTACCTGGAGGCACTACAGTTCCTTTTCTGAAAACAGTCCTTTGAAAGCAGTTTGCTATACTGAGCTCCAGGAGCAGCCTGCTAGAGCTGCCAATCAACTTTGCTCTCAACCCCACTTTTTTGTTTGTTTTTTGAAATCCCACAGACTTGATGAACCTAAACCTTGCCTCTCCATCCCTCAACTGGAACTCCTCTACCCCAGAGGGTCCCGGAGGCTTGCTCCCTTGTGCCTCCAGCCTTTAGCTGCCACAGAAGTCAGGTGTCCCTCCAGCGCAAGGGGCCTCCGACTGTTTTTTTTTTTTGGGGGGGGGAAGTTGGCTTTGGGGGAGAGACAATTCCAGCGCGTGGGCTCCTCCTTTCAGTAAGGCGATCCTGGCCTCAGCTGCGCGGTTAATGCTTTCCTTTCCAGTAGGCTGGGGCCTCCCTTCCCCGAGCGACGGCGAGGGAGGGGCTTGCGCGGCCCCGCCTCTGAGGGCGGGCCAGTTGGAGGCGGCCAGGCGGAAGCTGGAGGCGGGAGCGGAGCGCAGCTTCTGTGCCCCGGGCCTGCGGCCACGTTCTGAGCTGCTGCCGTGCTGCACGCTTGCCACCGTCAGCCGGTCCCGGCGCTGTGCTGCTCTCCCATCCAGGCCTCGCTAGCGGTCTCCGCCTCCGGCGCCGATCCCCGATGGCCCTGTGCAACGGAGATTCCAAGGTCAGTGTGTGCTTGCGGCCCCTGCCGCCCTCCGGCAGCGTGAGCAAGGCCTTGGGGGTCCGACCGCGTCCCTCCGCCAGGGCTTTGGCGCTCGGCGAGACCCAGCCCGGCCTGCGGCGCGGCTTTCCGGTATCGGAGGCGCTTTGTTGGCTTTGCTAGTTTGTAGATCTGAGTGGCGGCAGCTGCCCCCGGGCCGAGGGCGCCGAGTTCCAGCGCAGAGGCCACCTGGCCGTGGGCCGCGGTTTTTAGGGGCACCGGCGCCCTTCAGCCGCAGGGGTCGGAGCCTCGCGTGCGGCGGTCGCACCGAGCAGGCCTTTGGTGTTTTCACCTGGTCGGTGAGGGCCTCTGTCGCCCCGCTGCCGAGGGGCCCTGAAGAACACGCCGACCGCAGCCTCTGTTGCTGCTCCCAGGTGTGCTCTGTATCGGTTCTCCCGCCGTCCTCGGAGGGGAAGAGTGTGGCCAGGTTCTGCTCCTCAACACCCTGCCTCATGATTCACATGCTAGTTTTGGGGGATGCGTATTCCTGCCTTTGGGGTCTCTCCCTGGGAGCCGAGGTCTGCTGGAAAAAGTTGGCTGACTGCGTAAGCCACGACACTAGAGCGTTGGGCCGTTGAGGCGCTTTTTGACGCCCTCAACTCCCAGCCTTAGACCTTTCTTTCTCGCCGGGCCTCATAATTGGCCCCCTTTCCCTTCC
This sequence comes from Psammomys obesus, assembly GCF_907164565.1. Classification (NCBI taxonomy): domain Eukaryota; kingdom Metazoa; phylum Chordata; class Mammalia; order Rodentia; family Muridae; genus Psammomys; species Psammomys obesus. The sequence goes on from NW_026596256.1 coordinate 12,966,572, forward strand.
GAGTTAAAGTCGTCTTTTCCCTGGAGATCTTTATGACTTACACAAATTCAGTTGTCGGCGGGAAACTGCAGTGCCGAAATGTCATTTACTTTAGCGAGGTGTGTATCACCCGGTGCATTGTTGTGGCCTAGCTTTAGGAAACTGGCTAACTTATTACTCTTTCGGTGTCTGGAACTCCAAACCCTACAGCCAGGCATAATTTCAGCACTTACAGACATGGAGCTTAAGTGTCTCAACTTGGTGAATGGCTGTTTGGTAGTTGTCATTCAGAACCAGTATTGAACGAATGAATATTGTGAGGTAGCACCTATATTCCCAAACCTAGGCGCCTGTCGCACTCTGAAGAATAATCTCACCACACACTTATGTACACTTGTTTTTAATTTTGAATCTTATAACTCACTGATTCATCTTGATGGATGAATCCGATGCGGTGTTAGAACATACTGCGAGTGAGAAAAGTGTTTTCACAAAATTAAGCCACACCAGAAAGTTACAATTCCAGCTTTCAAATTATCTCAAAGAGAATGAGCATAGTTTTTTTTTTAAGATGAGAAATTTGATCATTGTAATATACTTGAGTTCAAGGCGAATTAGCTGAACTTCATTTCAAGGTCATGTAGGGGAGGTGAGAAACTCAAAGCTGTCTGTAACTCCAGTCCCAGGTGATCTAACGCCCTCATCTGGACCCTGTGGGGACTGCATGCACATGGTGAAGACATGCATGCAGGCGAAACAGAATTATACAAAATTTAAATGAAAAAGCTTGATACAAAATAAACTAATTCTTAAACTGGGCAATTAGAATTAGCCATCACAGATGCTATTCCAGCACCTTCAAGGTGGAAACTAGAGCATCAGTCCAAGGCCAGCCTCAGTACACACGCACTCACGCACACAAACACCTACACGTTTATGAGTGTGCCGGCTTGTGTTTCTGGGTACCACATGTATGTGTCTGTGTGCCCATGGAGGCCAGAAAAGCACATCAGATCCTGTGGGACTGGAATTACAGACAGTTGTGAGCTGCCATGTGGATGCTAAGAACTGAAATCTGAATCCTCTGGAAGAGCAGCCAGTGCTCATTACTGAGCCATCTCCGGCCTGTTTTTAAAACTTTTAAAAATTATGTTATTTTATGTAGATGGGTGTCTGTCTGGCTTTTTGTTATCTGGGAGATAGGAAAGTAGTTGAGAAAATTCCTCCCAGATTGCCTGTAGACAAGTCAATAGGGCATTTTCTTGATGTGGGTAGGTGGTGCTGGGTTGTATAAGAAAACATGGGGAGCAAGCCAGCAGGCATCCTTCCTCTATGGTTCTGCTTCAGTTCCAGCCTCCGTGTTCCTGCATTGCGCTCCTGCCCTGACTTCTCTGATGATGGACCACAACTATACCTTTTCCTTTCCAGGTTGCTTTTGGCCGTACTTATCATTGGCCTTAAAAGACTAAGAAAGTGATATTTTGCCTGAGTGTATGTGTAGGTGGCTGGTGCTAGTGGCAACCAAAAGAAGGTATTATACCCTTGTAACTGGAATTATGTATGGTTGTAATCCCCCATGTGGTTTCTGGGAACTGAGCCTGGAATCTTCTGGAGGAGCAGCCAGTGCTTCTGATGGCAGAGACATTTCTCCAACCCCAGTGTATATGGTTTTGGAGACAGGTTTTCACATTATAGAAGAGTCTTGCTTGGAAATCATGGCATTCCTCCAGCTCCAGTCTTCTGGATTAGGACTGTGAGCCACAATGCTCAGTTTGCCTTTCATAATTTTTTAATATACTTGCAATAAACAAAAAGAATACTTTTGTAATATGGGCTTAGGTTCCAAAAAGCCTTCTAGGAACCAAGTGGGAGTGTCTTTGGAGTGGGACAGATTTTTCTTTTTACTATCTGAATTTTTTTTCTAATTCATGTACATAGCTGATGATCTTTGGTTTTGTTTCCTCTAGACAATATTTCTTTACGTTGCCCTGGCTGTTCTGGAGCTTGCTATGTAGACCAGGTTGGCCTTGAACTCAGAGATCTGCCTCCCTTTCCCTCCTGAATGCTGGGATTAGAGGCATGTACCTTTCCCTACTGCTTTTCTTCTTTTTCCTCCTCCTCTCTCTCCCTTCTTTTCCTCCTCCTTCTCCTCCTTTTCCATTTCAGTTTTTCTTTTTTTTAAATTGATGCATTGTAATATGGTGAAGACTTTTTACTCTGGAGGGTTATGAGAAGAGAAGGTCTCATGTATTTCAGGTTTTTCCTAAATTTCTCCCACCTTCATTTCCTGAGTGCTGGAATTACAAATCTGCAGTTCTTTGGATAATTGTTCTAGATGTCCTCCCCAAACTTTAAAAACATGTTTGAATAATTTGCTATTTACCTACAGCAGATCTACTGATTTTAGCACAGGTAACAACACCTGGCCACATGTGCTTAGTGAAATGTTATGTTTTACTGTGTGTATATATGCAAGACCAGGCAGGTACTGTCTATCGAACTATGTCTTCCTTCTTGTTTCCTCTCCCCAATCTTAGGTCTTGTACATACTAGTCAGGTACCCTACTACCTTAGCCTAGACTTGTGATTTTGTAGCAAGCAAACTGCCTCTTAGTTTTGAGACTTAGCATTAGTGATGCGGCATAGAGTATTACTATCTAATGCTCTGCAAGACTGATGGTGACCGTTACTCATTGTGACAGCATCTTTTGGTTTGTGGAAATAGGTGATAGTTTGGATTTTTTTAAATTTAAGTTTTTATTAAGAATAGATGTACTACAATTTCTGTATCCATTCTTTGGTTGAGGGACATCTAGGTTGTTTTCAGATTCTGGTTATTACGAATAAAGCTCCTATGAACATAGCTGAGCAAATGTCCTTGTTGTATGGTGGAGCATCTTTCATATCTACGCCCAGGAGTAGTATAGCTGGTTCTTGAGGTAGCAGTATTCCCAGTTTTCTGAGAAAGCACCAGATTGATTTTCAAAGTGGTTATGCAAGATTGCATTCCCACTAGCAATGGAGGAGGGTTCCCCTTTCTCCACATCCTCTCCAGCATGTGTTGTCCCTTGAGTTTCTGATCTTAGCCATTCTGATGGGTGTAGGGTGAAATCTCAGGATCATTTTAATTTGCATTTCCCAGATGACTAAGGATGTTGAGCATTTCTTTAAGTGTTTCCGCCATTCAGTATTTTTTTGTTGAATTCTCTGTTTAGCTCTGTAACCCATTTAAAATTGGATTATTTGGTTTGTTGGTGTTTAATTTCTTGAGTTCTTTGTATATTCTGGATATTGGCCCCCAGCAGATGTAGGGTTGGTGAAGATCTTTTCCCAGTCTGTAGGCTGTCATTTTGTTGGGAACACTATTAAACTATTAAAAACAAGGAAATCATGAAATTTGCAGGCAAATGGATGGAACTAAAAAAGATTATCTTGAGGTAACCCAGAACCAGAACTATACCATACACACATGGTATACACTCACTGATAAGTGGGGATTAGCCATATAATACAGGATAAACATACAGAAATCTACAGGCAAGAAGACAAGAAGCTAATTAACAAGGAGGACCCTAAGGAAGATGCTTAATACTCATTCAGAAGGGAAAATAGGATAGACACCAGAAGTGGTAGAGAGAGGGAACAGGATGGGAGCCTACCACAGATGTCCTCTAAAAGACTGCACCCAGTAGGGCGTGGAAGCAGATGCGGACTCACAGCCAAACTTTGGCCAGAACATAGGAAGTGTTATGAAGAAGGGGGATATAAAAGGACCTAGCCTAGAGGGGACAGGAGCCATACAAGGAGATCAACAAAGAAAAAAACAAAACAAAAACAAAAACAAAAAACCTGGGCCCCGGGAGTCTGCAGAGACTGATGCATCAACCAAAGACCATGCCTAGAGAGGACCTAGACCCCCTACTCAGATGTAGCCCATAGGCAGCTCAGTTTCCACATGGTTTTCCTAGTAAGGGGAGAAGAGACACTCTCTGACATGAACTTGGTTGCCTGCTTCTTGATCACGTTTCCCTGATGGGACAACCTAGCCCGCCCACAGTGGAGGAAGAGCCAAGCAGTCCTGATGGGGCCTGATAGGCTAGGGTCAGACAGTAGGGGAGGAGGACTTCTCCTGTTAATTGACTGGGGAAAAGAGATTGGGGAAGAAAAGGGAGGGAGGGTGGGGCTGTGAGGAGATGAGAGAGGTGCCTACAACTGGGATTCAAAGCTAATAATAATAATAATAATAATAATAATAATAATAATAATAATAATAATAATAATAATAGAAAAATTAAAAAAGATTAGATGTACTGTATAGTAACCTGTACAGATACTCAAGTACACGGCTTGACTCTTGACAGGACGTGTAAGCAGCCGGCCACAGGTAGGTGTTTCCATCACTTCTGAAGTTCCTCACACCCTGGCAGTCAGTCATGCAGTGGCTGCAGCAGTGCATTGGTAACTGTGGTGATGTACATGCCAGTGGTTGGGTTTGTTATTTTATATGTATGGGTGGTTTGCCTGTAAAAGTATCTGCACCACATGTATGCCTGGTGGCCAAGGAGGCCAGAAGAGGGTGTTGGGTTCCCAGAAACTAGACTTGAAGCTGGTTGTGAGCTGCCATGTGGGTGCTGGGAATTGAACCTGGGTCCTGTGAAGAGACAGCCAGTGCTCTTAATTGCTGAGCCATCTCTTCAGCCTCTGTTCCTTTTTCTTATTTTGGTTTTTGCATTGTATATATATCTCAGAATTTATCTTGTCTATCCCTCATAATTTAATAGCCCTGTGATTTTTTTTTTAACTTAGTTTTATGGCTATAGGAATTCTTTTCTCCTTCCTTCCTTCCTCCTTCCCTCCCTCCTTCCCTCCCTCCCTCTCTCCTTCCCTCTTCCCTCCTTCCCTCCCTCATTAATGCCAAAAGTTGAGATATTTCCCATTTCCCAGGTTGGGATATATAGGTTACAGTGCTTAAAAGGTGTAAATCTTGGCATACAGCAGTACAATATAGGTTGGTTGTAGTTTTAGTTTAAATCTCACCATCGTAGGTTGTTTTTTTGTAGATGACTTTAGTTTAGAACTCCGTTCTTCTTTCCTATTGCTAGGATTATTTATAGATGTATATGACCACATGTGGCTAAAACAAGATGTAAAAAAAACAAAAAGAGCTTTGAAGCTGGGCATGGTGATGATCAGGCACATAATCTCAGCATGTAGATTTTGGATTCAATAAGGTTGGAATTGTATTTTGTTTTTATTTTGAAACAAGGTTTCATGTAGTCCAGGATAGACTCCTGCTATATAGCTGAGGATGACCTTGAAGCACTGAGCCCCTTAACCTCCATCACCCTGTGCATCACAAAGTTCTGTTTATGTCAAACTGGGGATTATGCTGTATTGGAGATTAAACCCAAGTTTCTGCATTCCAGGCAAGAGCTCTACCAACTAAGCCACATCCTAGCCAAGCTAGGTTGGGTTTTTTAAAAAGTCAAATAAAAGCTGTTTTCAATTAAATGTGAGCATTTCTCTCAGTTTATCTGTGAGCTTATTACCCTACGGAGTGTGAGATATCCTGGGTTTATTATTATTAGGCTTACCTCTAGAGTACCTCTAAGTGATTTCTCCTTTCTGGTGTCTTTCTTTCCTTAGTTAGCTTCTTATTAAGAAAGAGAGAAGCTAAAGTATGCATTATATTTTAATGTCCAAAGCAAAAGAATCATGTAGTGGGCTAGAGAGACAGCTCAGCTCTCAAGAGCACTTGCTGCTGTTCTAGAGGACCGAGTTCTATTCCCATACCCACATGGCGTCTTAAAACCAGCGGTAACTCCATTTTCAGGGGTTCTGAGGGCCTCTTCTGACCTCCTCAGGCACCAGGCATGCTTGCACATGGGGTACATGCAGGCAACACTCTGATACACCTGGGAAAAAATAATTCAGAGTGATGTATATCATAAAGACTAGGTTACAGATTGTACTTCCTAGAAATGTCAAAAGCTGTACCCAGAAAGGGTCACTCACATGACTGCCTAAACAAAACCTGAACAAGGAAAACACCAATAGACAGGCTAATTCATGATGCTTGCTTGTTTAGTTCCTAGGCAACTAAGGAATTCTGAAAGTAGGAGGAAAGCCTTCCTTAGAGAAGAGTACACAAAATGGCCCTAAAACATGTGCATACAAATTACATTGTATAGATTAAACAGGTTGTATTCATATTTTAGGGGATATGTTTACTCACACACAGCCACACACACATATATATGTAATAAGAAAAAGACCTTTAATATATAAGAGAGCAAGGGGTGGGTAGATGGGAAGGTTTGGAAGGGAAAGAGGAAATGATATAATTATAATCTTAAAAATAAATTCTTAAAAAAGACCGGTCCCCCAGGTGTGGTGCTGGGATTACAGGTGTGGCACACCTATAATCTCAGTACTCAGGGAGGCAGGGGCAGGAGATCATTTTGAGTTCCAGGCTAGCTTGGTCTACAAAGTGAGTCCAGGATAGCCAAGGCTACACAGAGAAACCCTGTCTTGGGGACTTATTGTCCAGAAGAGGCGCAAGTAACGTGAATGCTGGCATACCAGGCAGGAATCAGAGCTGCTAGCAGAACAGGGTTGTTTGCCTGTCCCACTGCTTGATGGTGTCTATAAAGCACATTAGCAGTAGTGACCACAACAGCTTGTACTCGCATGTTCATGTGTCACGTGTGAGTATATACTAACATCTTAAAAGAACTTCTGAGTCCATAGCTTAGAAATGCAGTGTAAGTTAACCGCTTGGATTTTTAAAAAATTTTTTAAAATTTATTACAATTTATTCACTTTGTATCCCAGCTGTAGCCCCCTCCCAATCCTGCCCTCCCTCCCTCTTCTCCTCCTACCCCCTCCCCTTCCCTCTGACTCTAGCCTATCAGGTCTCATCAGGATTGGCTGCATTGTCTTTCTCTGTGGCCTGGTAAGGCTACCCCTCCCGAGAAGGTGACCAAAGAGTGAGCCACTGTCAGAGACAGTCCCTGCTCACATTTCCAGAGAACCCACTTGGACACTGACCTGCCATGGGCTACATCTGTGCTGGGGTTCTAGGTTATCTCCATGCATGGTCCTTGGTTGGAGTATCAGTCTCAGAAAAGATCCCTGTGCCCACATATTTTGGTTCTGTTGCTCTCCTTGTGGAGCTCCAGTCCCCTCCATGGCCTTCTATTTTTTAAAATAGTGTAAGTGAAAACTTTTGTGTGTGTGTGTGGAGACACTGTGTGCCACAGCATGCATGTGGAGGACAGAGGACAGCTTACAGAAATTGCTTCTCTATTCTGCTGTGTAGGCCTCAGGGATCAAACTCAGGTCTTCAGGATTGGCTGTGCGTCTTTTCCTGATTACCCATCTCATTAGCCCTGAGTAATGCAGACTTTGAAAATAAGAACTTATGTTTGTTTTGCTTGTAGCCAGAAAATGCTGGAGGAGACCTTAAGGATGGCTGTTACCACTACGAAGGAGCTGTTGTCATTCTGGATGCTGGGGCTCAATATGGCAAAGTCATTGACAGAAGAGTGCGGGAGCTTTTTGTGCAGTCGGAAATCTTCCCCTTGGAAACACCAGCCTTTGCCATAAAGGAACAAGGATTTCGGTAGCTTTTGGCTGATATGTCCTCTATTAGATTGAATATAGATTTTGGGATATTTTATGATTAGTTTACTTGGGCATTGAATTTTTCTAATTAAACCTAACATAGTTTTTTAAAACAAATTTCCTATATCTGATTTGGAATTTAGAAGGAATAATTTTACTCTCAGTCAGAAAGATTATGTTGATGTTTTGATTTTTTGTTTGTTTTGATGATGCCGGGGCTGTTACCTTGATTTTCATTATACTGCTAACCACCTTGTTTGAGTAGTTTATATCATATATGATTTGTGGGTCAGAGTTAAATGTGCTTATAGTGATCATTTGTTCATTGGTCTTAATTGTACTTAATCAAAGGAAAAATGTACAAATAGTTGGGTAGAGTAGCTGAAAGGGAAGAAGTACTTATTTATATGTCCCTTTCATTTCCAACCTTGAAAAACTAGTTGCTAAAAGAAAAAAAAATCCCAAATCAAATAAGGCTAATTCCAGTAACTCATCTTCCTACCAGTCAAAACAGCCAAGTTATATGAGACTTTTTGGTTCAATATATGTTCTGCCTTTTCCTATGGATTGCAGTGGCCATCCTTAATTGAGTCTCAGACTTTTACACTAGGTGAATGAAAGTAAAGAAGTAAGAAAGGACATCTGGCATGGTGGTTCATGCCTTTAATCTCAGCACTTGGGAGGCAGAGGCAGGAGGATCTCTGTGAGTTCAAGGCTAGCCTGGTCTACAAAGCAAGTCCAGGACTTGCTTTGTAACAGCCAGGACTGTTACACAGAGAAACCCTGTCTTGAATGCCCCCTCCAAACAAAAAAGGAAGGACATGACTGCTCCGAGGAGGACAAAGTTTATCGTGGATAAAGGGGAGAGCATAGCCAGAGGCAGGGACATGGGAGAGCCTAGAATGAACATGACCTTGAGCTAGGTCTTATGGAGAGAGGGAAGGGGAAAGAGCTGCCCACCTAGAGATGCAATCTTGGAAAAAAGATTAAGGGATAGACCAAAGGGGCAGGTAACCAAAATGGTTGGATTATGTAAAGAAGGGCTGGGCTGGAGAAGTGTAGGGTAGGGGTTGGAATATGTCAGCCATAGCATGTAACAGGTAGGGACTGAGGGACTCAGGGAGGCCTGCAAACTTGGTGGCCAGTGGCCAGTGTCCACCTCGATATGTTCCCAGATATGTTATTGTGCGCAGTTGTCTGGAGTTTCAGACCTAACACTAAGTGTGCTGTCTTTCTCCTCCAATATGTTTTATTTTTAAAAATTGTACTGTGTGTGTGTGTGTGCATATACATATATGTGTGAGCTTGAAGAAGTTAGACAGTTTGTAGGAGTTGGTTCTCACCTTCTGCCACTTGAATTTCAGGGATCAAACTCATGTCATCATCAGGCTTGGTAGCAAGTGCTGCCATGTCACTGGCCACATGTATATTTCCATATTTCCCTTTTTCTTTAAAAACAAAACAAAACAGACTCTTGCTTTGTAGTCTCTTTGGCTGTCGCTGAATTTAATATTGTAGCTCTGTCCTGGCCACAGATTTGTGGTGATTTTCTTGGATCAACCTCCTTCCGAAATTAGTCAGAGGCATGCACTATAAGGCCTAACTTTGTGGTTTGTTGTTTTTTCTTTTTCTTTTTCTTTTCTTTTTTTGAGATAAGGTCTTTATATAGTTTAGACTGGCCTTGAACTTGGGATGTAACCTGAGGATAAGGTTGAACTCCTGACTTTTCTGCCTTGAGTGCTAGGATTACAGGTGTGTGCCATCATATGTAGTCTGTGTGGTGCTGGAAATCGGGCCCAGGGCTCTGAATGCTAGGTAAGTACTGACCAGCTGAGCCACATGCCCAGCTTCGTGCTGTCTTTCCTCCCATTCTTCTCTTTCTCCCTCTCTCCCTCCCTCCCCTTTACAAGGTCTCACTCCTTATTCCTGGTAGCCTAGAACTAAATATAGTCCAGGTGATCCCCAGAAAGATATTCCTGTCTCGGCTCTACTTGTCCTGAAATGAAAGGGTTATGCCCCCTAGACCCAGGTTTAAAAAAGAAAGAAGTAAGGAAGAAAGAATGTTTTGTTGTAAATTGTGACTTAGCTGAGTTAGATGACAGTATTGACCTTAGGACTGGGCATATAGGGTAAAATGAGACAGATAATCTTCCGAATGTGTTGAATGTGGAAAACAACTTAGTATTGGAAGATCTGTGTTTGTACTTGTATTTTTCTTCAATCTTTATGCACGTTACAGTACCATATATTGTTATATTTAAAGAGTAGCAGTCACATTATTTACTGACTCCTCTTTTACTCAATCCACAGGGCTATTATCATATCTGGAGGACCTAATTCTGTGTATGCAGAGGATGCTCCCTGGTTTGATCCAGCAATATTTACCATTGGCAAGCCTGTTCTAGGAATTTGCTATGGCATGCAGGTACAGCTACAAATTGAGTTTGAGAGTTGACTTAATGTTTTATTTTTGTGATTTAAACACTGTCTATTTAAGATAGTCTGGCCATGTTACTACTGAGTTTTAATTGCTATCCTATGATGGAGCTGGCCTTATAGGGCAACATGTTCATAAATAAACTAGATCATTCTACTTAACAAACTCCCATTTATTCATTTATCCACCCATATATCTATTTAATTATTTGAGACAAGGCCTCACAATGTAGCACTGGCCAGCCTGAAACATGTTATGTAAGTTAACTTAGGCTAGCCTTACACTCACAGATCTTCTCCTGCCTATGCCTCCCCAGTGGTGGGATTAAAGGTATGTGCCTCTGTGCCCAACACCGTCCACTTTTAAACAGTGAGAGTTCCTGTTGTTTCTCTTAGCCACTTTTATTGGTTGTATTCTCCATTGTGGCCATTTTAGCTATTTGCCAGACAAGTATTCAGTGTCATTGAATATGATGATAGATAATGTTAAGCCAAAAATGCTAAAATCTCACTTATCAAAAATAGTTTCATTAAACAAGATGTAAGGGAATAGAAACACAGACCATAAATGTTTTTAAAAGTTCTCTTTTATGCTACAAGCCAACATTTAAACATTGTGTTACTTGATTGGATCATCTGGAAACAGCTAGAAAGTGTTCCTGAATAACGTATTACTAGTAGTTGCATATTAGCACATTTTATGTGCCTACTGTGTCCTTTCCTTCTCTTTTCCCTTCCCTCTCCTCTTCTCCCTTTCTCTCTCTCATCTTGCTTAGATACAGAACTTTTTGCTACATAATCCAAACTACCCACAAATGGGTAATCCTGTTGAAAGCCCATTGAGTACTGTAACATTTTCACTTAGAAAAAAAAAAATCTTCCTCTCACCACTCCTCCCCCCATATCAGTCAGCATTCTCTAGAGGAACAAAATATACATATATACATATATATGGAATTTATTAGAGTGGCTTATAGGCTGTGGTCCAGGAAGTCTAACATTGACTATCTCCTGATGGAACATCTCAGGATCCACTAGTATTCAGTCCATGAGGTTGATATCCTACCAGAACTTTAGTATACATCAGAATCCCAAAGAAGTAGGCGCTAATGCCAGTTAATCAAGAGCAGGGGTCAGCAGGCAAAGGCAAAAGTTTCTTTCTCTTGTCCTGGCTGCCAGGAGAAAGTGTGGTCCAGATTGTGGGGACACAATCTAGATTTAAAGGCAGATCTTCCTGTGTATAATGAGCCAATCAACTAAAAGTTCATTACAGGTGTGCCCAACAACTCAGTCTTTAGTTAATTTTAGTTGTAGTCAAGTTGACAAGCAAGAATAGCCATCATACCCCTCCCTGGTTTGCTTTTAAACTCAAGAATATATATACATATATATAGAAAATAATTATATGTTATATAAATTATATGTAAATCTTAAGATTTAGCAACTTGCTTTGTAGATCAGGCTGGCCTTGAACTCAGGGATCTGCCTGCCTCTGCCTCTCCAGTGCTGGGATTAAAGGCATGCACCACCATGCCCACATGCTGTTTGTATAAACAGGAGAATTTCATTGCACTGCCTTTATCTAATGTCTGCTTTAGCCTCTCATCTTTCTTCTTATTCTCTAATTCAACCATTCAGACTTGTATAATTATCAAAGTGGATCACTCTTTTTGTTGGTTTTTTTGAGACAGGGTTTCTCTTTGCGGCCTTGGCTGCCCTGGATTCACTTTATAGACCAGACTGGTCTTAAACTGCCTCTGCCTCCCTGATTGCTGGGATTATAGGCGTGTGCCACCATGCCTGGGTGAATTTTCTTTTTTTAATGTGAATTAAAGGTATATGAAATAGAAAGTGTGTCAGTGTTCCTAGTCGAGTTTTGATACAAGTGTATGCCTCTTAATAACTTTATATTTAGTAACAACAGTTACCCACCTTTATTAAACATTTGTTTACTCAGGTATGTTTTATACAAACAAAACATTTTGAAAGTAAAGTTATAAAAAATTAATTTTAGCATTCATATTAACGTATTTTTTCTTTGAACAGATGATGAATAAGGTTTTTGGAGGCACTGTGCATAAAAAAAATGTTAGAGAAGATGGCGTTTTCAGCATTAGTATAGATAATACATGCTCATTATTCAGGTATTTTAAAATTACATTTATTTAATTTTGTGTTTAGTCATGTGTATGCCACAGCATGTGTGTGGCATGTATGGTGTGTGTGTGTGTGTGTGTGTTTGTGTGTCTTTTTTAAGTCAGAGGACAGCTTGTGGGAGTTTTATTTTTTTCTGTTTTATGTGCTCATGCCATAGGCATGTGTGGAGGTCAGAGACTAATTTTGAGAGTTGGCTCTGTACCTACCCCGTGTGGGTCCCAGGTACCAACCGCTTCCCTTTCATAAGTAACTGTTTGGCACTAGATCTCCACCCTTGCCTGCCGGGTTATGCTTATTTCCAGGTGTTTTGTGAACACTTAGGCAGTATGTTTGTGTTTTTTCTTTTGTTTTTAAATAGGATACTATCAGTATATTATTATTTTTAGTTAATGTAAATGTTTATAGGATTTCTTTCCGGCAGCACTTGTTTGTTTGTTTGTTTTGAGACAGGGTTTCTCTCTATCCTTGGCTGTCCTTGCTTTGTAGACCAGGCTGGCCTCGAACTCATAGAGATCTACCTGCCTCTTCCTCCCAGAGTGCTGGCATTACAGGCATGTGCCACCATGCCCAGCTCTGCTTTGATTTTAATACCTCTCACTCTTGCTTGCTTTCCTTCCTTCCTTCCTTCCTCTCTCGCTAACTCCCTCCTTCCATCCCTCTCTATATGTGTGTTAGTCCTGTGTATATGCATTGCCGTTGAGATCTTAAGAGGGTGTAGGATCTCCTGTAACTGAAGTTATAAGTGGTTGTGAGCCATTTAATGTGGCACTGGGAACCAAATGTGGGTCCTCTCTAAGCACCCTAAACAATGAAGCCATCACTCCAACCAGTCCCATATCTCTTAAATCTTCATCTGAAAAATCTTCTTCACTGATTATATAATATACTGCACTTTATATGTGTCTATACTGTGCATATAGCTGTAGAATAACAGAATTATTATTAAATTCTCATTTAAAATGTTTTTATATTTATTTTATATATGTATTGCATTTGTGGGTCAGAAGACTGCTAAAGAGTTTTTTCCTTTCACTGTTTGTGTCCCACTGATTAAACGCAGATGATAGTGAATTGTGAAATATCTGTTTTAAAGATAAAAATCTCAGAAATGAAATGTTGACATTACTGTTTTATTATCTGTTTAATATACATTTTCTCTTTTGGCCTAATTAGAGTACCAACTTCACAGATTTATTATTTTTATTTACAATAATAATATATAAATAAATATATAAACATAAATTAATATTATAATAATGTTATATTCAAGTTGAAAGGTTATTTTTTGGGTGTGTGTGTGGTGTGTGTGGTTTATGGTGTGTGTGTGTGTGTGTGTGTGTGTGTGTGAGATGCACATTGGGCATATATCACAGAAGCTACAGAAGATGTTGGCCACCCTCGTCTTGCTCTCTGCCTCATTCTCTTGAAGCACATTCTCCGACTGAACCTGGCGCTAACCTTGCCACCTGGAAGTACCTGTGACCTTCTTGTTTTGTTAGCCCACAGGATTGGGGTTACAGGTCCCATTGGAGTTACAACTGGCTTTTTATGTGGATACTGGGGATTTGAACTTGGATCCTCATACTTGTTTTAAGCCACTGAGCCATCAGTAGAGCCCCTAGTTACAAATTTTTGTTAGTTGCCTCCTTTTTCAGATTTAATATTCTTTATTGGCTTTATTTACAGTAGTGTGTGTATGTCTGTATATAAATCTATATAAATTACAAGTGTTACATTGCTATGAAGCTTTTACCCCCTGACTTTTCTTATTCTTTCATATTGCAAATTTGTATTTCTAAACAAAATGACTGTCTTCGTTAGGGTTACTGTTGCTTTGATGAAACTCTATGATCAAAGAAACTTGGATAGGATTTCTTTAGCTTTCATTCCTACATCAGTGTTTATCATAAAAGGAAGTCAGGACAGCAGCTCAAGCAGGGCTGCAACCTAGAGGCAAGAGCAGATACAGAGGCCATGGTGGAGTGTTGCTTACTGACTTCCTCTTCATGGCTTACTAAGCCTGTTTTCTTACAGGACCCAGGACTACTAGCCCGGGGGTAGCAACACCCACCACGGGCTGGGCTCTCTTTTATCAATCACTGATTAATAAAATGTCCAACAGGCTTGCCAAGAGCCCAATTTTATGGGCATTTTCTCAGTTGAGGCTCCTTCCTCTCTGATGTCTCTAGTTTAGATCAAGTTGTCATAAAATTAGCCAGTACAGTGGTTACAATTAATCATGGTTCTCGTTGAGATGTGTGTGAATTTAAAAATCCTACCTTTTAAATGTTTAGGGGCCTTCAGAAGGAAGAAATCGTTTTACTTACACATGGAGACAGTGTAGACAAAGTAGCTGATGGATTCAAGGTTGTAGCACGTTCTGGGAACATCATAGCAGGTAAAAATTCTAAATTTGCAGATTTCATTTAAACATTTTTTTTCGGAGTAATCATGATTGTGTATGAGGTACTCTTAAGTTTTCATTTAAAATGTTTATTTACTTTTGTGTATTGTGTGTAGGGGCAGAAGACTGGAAAGGGTTTCCTCCTCCTATTTGGAGCCCATTGATCGAACTTAGTTTGTCAGGCTTGTCAGCAGTGCCTTTGCCACATTGAAGATCTGTGGGTTTAAAAAAAATCAATAGCTGTTGTAAATGTGGTAGGATCCATTACTAACCAAGGGAATTATTCAGTAGTTACACAGTGCTTTCAAACATTTAAATTAAAAAAGCAGTTAATTTACCCATGAGAATGCATGTGTCCGTATGTCCCCAAGATGGTGGGAGTGGTGCGGCTTCCTGAGGCTGGAGCTCCAGGCAGTTGGGAGCTGCCTGATGTGGGTGCTGGGAATTGAACGAAGGTCCATTTCCTGGGCCCAACATACTTAATTTTTCTTATTGAGACAGGCTGGCATGCAATTTACCATGTAGCTGAGGCTGGCCTCAGACTCGTGGTGATCCTTCTGCCTCAGCTTCCTGAGTATTGAAATTACAAGTGTGAGCTACCAGATAGGACTTAAAAGTATTTGTGTCTGTGAGTTTTCAACACAGATGGGTATACTCCTTTTAACGCACAAAAATTTGGGAGACTGCCATCTTCCCACCATGCTACTTTTCCTTTTTCGATGTCGTTACTGCCTTTTTTAAAGATCTGGAAAATACTAGAGTAGGCCCTCAGGATCTTTAGCCTGTATTTTGCATTTAAGCACAATGAGTAAGTGTGTCTGTGATGACAAAGTATTTCCTGTCTAGCCCTTTTACAAAAATTATTTTGATTCTGTATTTTCTAGAGGATGAGGAATTGTTTTCTTGACAGGTTGGTTTTATCCTTGTTTAACCTTAATATCTGTAATATGGATTGTCACTCATAGCCCTAGAAATTAGTAAGAGAAAAAAGTACCTTTATCACTAAGAGTTTTTTTTTTTTGTTTGTTTGTTTGTTTGAGATAACAAGGCTGAATGAATAGTAAGTTAGCAAAAGACTTGTCATGGATGAAGTAACCTGCCTCCATGACATAAAAGACTATAACACATTAGTAGATAAAAAAAAATATTTTATTTTGGAAGATCTTTACTTCATTTAAAAGACTAACTGTAATGAGAAGATACAGTATTAAAATTCTCTGCCATGAATTCAGTAGCCAGCTCTTTGATCACCTCCCCTTGGGGAGTATAGCCTTGCCAGGCTACACAGGAAGATGATGCAGGCAGTCCTGATGAGACCTAATAGGCTAGGGTCAGATAGAAGGGGAGAAGGTCGTTCTCTATCAGTGGACTCGGAGAGGGTCATAGTGGGAGAAGAGGATGGTGGGAGAAGACCAGGGTGGGCGCCTACAGCCAGGATACAAAGTGAATAAATTATAATAAATAATAAATAAATTAATTAAAAAGAACAAATAAAATAGACAAAAAAAATTCTTTGACGAGAACTTGGGCTGGAATGAAAGTGGTGGCGGGCTGGACTGGAAGTGCAGCTGCTGCAATGGAGGAGGAACCGGGTAGCCGCCACCACCATCACCTGAAGACTGAGCCTGGGAAGGATGCAGTTGACACTCTCCAAGCTTCCTAGAAGCACCTTTGGTCCCCACAGTCCTCCGGGACAATGACCATGGACAGAACTGAACTGGTACAGAAAGCCAAACTTGCTGAGTGCTATGATGATATAGCTGCAGCCATGAAGGCTGTAATAGTGGAGGGACATGATCTCTCCAATGAAGAGAGAAATCTCTCTATTACCTACAAGAATGTGGTAGGTGCTTGCCACTGTTCTTCCTGGCTTGTGACCTCCAACTTGGAACAGAAAACAGAGAGGAATAAGCAGCAGCGGATGGGCAAAGAGTAGTGTGAGAATACAGAGGCTGAGCTGTGGAACAAGTATCTCATTCCCAGCACTACACAGCCGGAAAGCAAAGTGCTCTACTGGAAAATGAAAGGAGACTATTTTAGGTATTTTTGTGAGGCTGCATCTGGAGATAATAAACCACCGGGTCAAACTCCCTGTAGGCTTACCAAGAAGCATGTGAACTTAGCAAGAAAGAAATGCAGCCTACACATACAATTCTACTTGGCCTGGCACTGAATTTCCCAGTCTTTTACTATGAGATTCTAAACTCTCCCGAAAAGGCCTGCAGCCTGGCCATCCCAGCATTTGATGAAGCAATTGCTGAACTGGGTACCCGAATGAAGAGTCTTGGAAAGACAGCACCCTGATCATGCAGCTGCTCAGGAGAATATCCCCCTGTGTACGTCGGAAAACCACGGGGATGAAGGAGACCCTGGAGAGGGAGAGAACTGATGTCTGTCCTGCTTTGTGAGCTGTTAGTCACTTTGTATCATCCACACTAATCCCTTTGTGTGATAAACAAAAACAGAAATCAGAAAAAAATTCTTTGAAGAAATATTTGAGTGCCTAATATGTTAGGCAGAATTCAAAACAAAGTCTGTTTAACATGGATGATGCGTGAGGCTAGATACATAGAGACCCCATCTGACGTCGGGTGTTACTTACACTGAAACGGCAAGCAGAAGTTGTGAGCCTTAGTGTGATTAGAGATGCTCCTGTTTCATCTGGACGTTGAGAGAAGAGGGAATTGCAAACAGGTCCTGAGCTGGCGCTACAGTGAGAAATGCAAGTAAAATATACATGATTTGAGCAAGAGTAAGTATAACATGAGAGAGAGACGTTGGGGGCTTTTGAGTGATTGCAAATCTGTGGCTTTATTTATAGGTAGGTGGTATTTGAATAAAGGATAGGTGTAGTCTAATTTCAGGATTATATTATAATGAGAAGAAAATAGACTTAGTCCAGAAACAGGAAGGCTGTATATGCTGTTGATGGGGGAGAAAAAGTAAAGTTTAGAGCAGGATAGTAGCAGTGAACTAGTCACATCTTTGGATTGTGATAATGCTCTGAATGATGAGACAAAAAATTGTTAATGGATTGAGTGTGGAGTGGCAAAGGTAAAATGATCAAGTTTTTTTTCTTTTTCTTTTTTAGATTTATTTATTTATTATATATTCAGTGTTCAGTCAACATGTATACCTGTAGGCCAGAAGAGGGCATCAGATTTCATTATAGTTGGCTGTGAGTCACCATGTGGTTGCTGGGAATTGAACTCAGGACCTCCGGAAGAGCAGACAGTGCTCTTAACCTCTGAGCCCTCTCTAGCCCAAAGCAATCAAGTTTTAAATATTGGAAAAAAAAAATTTTTTTTTCCTGACTAACAGATGTGTGGAATTTCTGTTTACCTAATGGAAAATATCTCAGGGATTTGGGATTACATACAAAATTCAAGGTGCTTTATTAAATAACATCAAAATGAAGGTGTCTATAGGCAGTTAAACATCTTGAATTCAGAGGAGAATCCTAGGCTGGACGTAAACAGATGGGCCTCAGTATGGAATATTAAGATCATTAGAATGTGAGGTCACTTAAGAGTTTATGAAGAAGACATTTAAAGGCTGAGTTCTGGCAACTTCCATATGTAGAGATAGGCCAGGTGAAGAGAGACAAGCAGTGAAGAGTAAGAAGGAACAATGAAATAAGTAAACTGAGAGAGTTATCTTGGAAACAAAATAAAGTATAAAGTGTCTTAGATCTTGAGCCTGCTAGGCACAAGTTAGTTACTTGAGAGACATATTTCTTGATGCATGAACTATAAAATAAAGGCAATGATGCCCACGTAAAGCCCCTAGCTCAGCCCCGGTTTAACAGATAACCTTTTTATCACTTTGGTGGAGTAGGTGCAATGATGTTGGACCCTTCTGTTAAAGTTGAAGCCTGGCATTTTCAGATATCTTCTGGGCTCTGTATAAGATAACAGACCTCTCAGCTGGGTTCCCTCTCCGCCTGATCCTCTTATACAGAACTCAGAGGCTATCTGGAAATGCCAGACTTCAGCCTTAATAGAAGGGTCCCATACAATCATATAGTAAATATCCCTAATTTGAATATCTAAAATTGTTCACAAAATCCAAAACTATTTGATTACTAACTTGAAGTCACAGTTGCAGATTCTTTGAGTACCTCCAAATGAGAAGTTGTAGTGAAAATTCAAGGACACCTGAAATACTGTGTAATTTTAGACTACTTGTCTATGATATGTGTCAATAAATTTCATGTTTGCACTTGCATCTCAATCTGAAAGTCAATACCAGTGTCTTTTTTTTTTTCATTTACATTTTTTATTTGGAAATGCTTATAACATTACAGCGAAACTAGACTCCACAGACAATGGATATCATTAGTTTAGGCATCATCAGTTTATTATAAAAAAAAAGGTAATGAAATTATCGACATGATGAAATAGTTTAGAATATTGGTGGAACGGCCAGCTTCATGTGACACCTTTTCAGCAGTGATATCAATCCACATACTTTCCAAGAATGACACCATCTCTAAATAAATAATTCTTGTTGTCTAGAACTACTCTGGTGCCTCCATACTCTGGGAGAAGAACTTGATCTTCAACCTTCACGCTGACTGGTCAAATCTCTCCACCTTTTCCTATTGCTCCCGATCCCACAGCTACTACTGTTGCTTACAATATTTCCCTTGAGACTTTTCTGGAAGCATACTGCCACCTTTGGTTACAGTTTTGGTGGCGTGCCATTCAACCAATACTCAAAGCACAGACGAAAGTGTCTGAAAGCTTGTCCAGCCATGTCGGACTCTGCACTCTGCTGCAAGAAGAATCCTGCGGGCTGGCCCAGGACACATGAAAAGGCCACACCTCCTGCAGGCACACTGAGCCCTTGAGTGTGAGAGAGGGCAGCCACACCAAAAGCGCACATGCCTGTTGGTGGCGAGGGCTCTGTGCAGGCCACTGATGGGGCCAGCCAGAGGTGGAAGAAAAGGGGAACAGGCCTACTGAGGTGAAAGAACCAATACCAATACCTTGTGACTTTTTATGGGGAGACAACACACAACACAACAATTGCTAGGGAACCCATGACAGACCTAAGTATAGATACAATCAAAGTCTAATTTAGTGAACCAGTGAATTTCATTGGGGTTACTACAGGAATATGAGAAGTTACTTGCCAGTGATGCCAGAAATGACTCCGCTGCATCACCAAAGCCTACCCCAACATGAATGACATCTGGGAAAAAAAAAAAAGGTGGGAACCTGGAGCGCATTGCACTGCTTATTGGTATCTCAACAGGTTGTGTAGTATCTTTTCTAGGTGGCAGAATTTGTTTAAACCTCTTCTAGGCAAGCTGGTCTGGTCTCTGTCATCTTTGCTGCTATTCCTCTCCAAGAGTCATATTTGTAGCTCAGCTTCTCCCATCCCTGATGGACTCTAGGCTTTTATTGCTTACTCTGGTGGTCCTAGTGAATCTGATCAATTTCAGGGACTTCCTGAAGCTGTTTGAGTTGTTTGTTTACCCTCTTGCTTAGGGAACATCCTGAAGGATGGAATGTTTCAATCTTGGAAACTTACACTATGACATTTTAAATATTTCTGAACCCAGAGTAGGGTTATTCAACCTGTATTTGTAGTTAATGGAGCTTAAAAAGGAAATATTAGAAAATACTGAAAAGTTTCTTGTATGAAGTTTTTTTAATGTTAGCATTTGGGGGTTGCCAAGTGTATATGGAAACTACTAGGACTGAGAACCAACATTGAGTTGTTTTTTAATATTAAATGGACATAAAAATTGAAGTAGTGGTAGAGAAGTGAGACTGTTGTGAAGGTATCTGCCCCGTCCAATAGCTCATATTTTGCTGTATACTTTATAAAGATTATAGTAACATATCTTTACTTATTATGTTTCTTTCTTTGTAATTAAAAGTTGAATAGGGCATATACATTTAACATTTATAGAAAAAGATTGAGGAGTGAATTGTGAATATTAGTTGTGTCTTCGACATAAAATTGCTTTGTGACTGTTTCTCCATGAAGGTATCGCTAATGAAACTAAAAAGCTATATGGTGTACAGTTCCACCCCGAAGTCGGCCTTACAGAAAATGGGAAAGTAATTTTGAAGAATTTCCTGTATGATATAGCTGGATGCAGTGGGACCTTTACTGTGCAGAACCGAGAAGTTGAATGCATTCGAGAGATCAAAGAGAAAGTAGGCACATCAAAAGTATTGGTAAGTAGTGATCTCCTGGTGGTCTGGGTTAGAAATATTAGAATCCAGAGTTGGATTGAGTAACTTTGACAAGAGTACATATATAATTTGTGTGTTGCCTCACCTGAGAGTTGTTTTTCAGTTACTGTACATATCTTGAAATATACAACATTTTTAAGTAATTACACAATGTGGTAATGTTTATTTCTTGTTTATTTTGGTTAATTTTTTTCTCTTCATTTTATTTATAGGTTTTACTCAGTGGTGGTGTAGATTCAACTGTTTGTACAGCTTTGCTAAATCGTGCTTTGAACCAAGATCAAGTCATTGCTGTACATATTGATAATGGCTTTATGAGAAAACGAGAAAGTCAGTCTGTTGAAGAAGCCCTCAAAAAGCTTGGAATTCAGGTCAAAGGTATTAATTAATCAAGGAGAAGTTTATTTACATCAGGGGTTATTTCTTTCAAGCCTTGTGATTAAGTTGAGCCCAGACTTAAACATGTAGTTTTCATTATAAACTCAATACTGAAAATATTTTTTACTTCAGATATATGTGAAGTAAATAAGTATATATGTGTGTAATTTCCTCTGTTTCAAGAAAAGTCCAGGTGTGAAACTTCGATAAAATTTACTGTTACCATTTTGCATCTTCCAATCTATCCTCTTCTGGTCCTCTCAAAATCTCCCTTCTCTTCCTTATTTCATGATATTATTTATTTAGTGAGTATCTAAGCCCTCCTACAAATATAAGTTTTTAGTAGTCAAGCCCATACAGAGAAAGTAGGCTAAAAGTCTATAATTTGCCAGGCATGTTTGTTGTGTGCATCTGTAATCCTAGCTACTTAGGAGACCAAGGTAGAATTGTTTGATACCAGGAGTTTAGAATTAACTTAGGTAGCATAGCAAGACTTCAAAAAGTAAGGCAGGTCATGTAGGCACCTCAGCTGGCAAAGTACTTCCCACAGGAGCATGAGGACCTGGATTTATCTCTAGGACCCATATAAAAAGCCGAATGTGTCTGAATACGTGTAATCCCTCAAACGGGGAAGAATCCCTGGGACTTGCTGGCCAGCTGGTCTGGCTGAACTAGGTAGCTCTGCTTTTAGTGAGAGACTCTATAAAAAATTGGTGGAGTATGGTAGAGGAGAACACATAATATCTGTCATGTGCAGCTGAACGCTTGCATACAGACAAAATATTCAAAAGAAGACATTCTCAGTTACTGTTACTGTAAAGGACAGTGATAACCACTGATAAACTTATTTTTTTAGTGACATTTACGTTAATGAATATTTTTTATTCTCTGAAAAAGGTATAACTTACGACTATACTGAAATGGTATAATAGATTAAAAGTGTAATTATGCACAGTTATATTATCAGATTATCAGTTTAATTGGAATCAGTGCTAAAAGGCTGAGTATAAAGTGATGACTCCTACATAAGCACTTTCCTTTTTGAAGAATGACTGACAGCAGAGGCATAAAAAGGTACAGAGATAAAAGGAGAAGGAATAAGCGTAGTTTAGAGAACACTAGGTAGTAAAATGCAAGTGTCTGAGGAGGATTTTCTCTGATAAGAGAATACAATATAACTTTGGTAGGGCCTCACTAGTCAGTCTTCTTCCAAAGTCCCAGCAGGATCCCAGCAGTGTCTATACATACATACACACACACACACATACTGCAAATTTGTAAGTATATATTTAAATGCAAGTAGAGGCTGATAGCTTTAATTTTCTCTTTCTAGTCTAGTTGTCTGTTATGTGGGATTTACTGTGAACATTCTGAGGTCAGGCCAAGAAAAAGTGGCCTTGGAGATGCCTTTAGTTTTAGTTTACTGTTATTTGTAATAACCATTTTTGTTTAGTTACCTTCTTGTTAGCCACCCCACTTACTTTTAAAGCTATATTATTCTGTTTCCTAAGGGAGTCTTTAGATTAGAGAAATTTCAGTGGCACAAAAGCTTGGATAGGTAGAATATCGGAGTTCAAAGTCTTGGGGCTAAAGTGGGATAGAAGCCAATAAGAAGCAAGCTGACTTGGTCTGCAGACTTTTTGGGGAGGGAGGCTCAGGAAATGGGAACGTTGGATTTTGGGAGAAACACGTTTCTGGGTGTGCTTAAAGCAGGATTTACTTGAAAACATGGAAAGCAGATCCTTTTCCTTAATGCAGAACAGCAACTTCTGTCCTCACCTTGAGAAAGCTGATGGTTTCCTAAGAGGCCTTGACTTTTAACACTGCCACCAGGCATAGTTGAAGTTAGATGGTGGATTCTATAGTAGGAACACAACTGAGCGACTTTAAATGGTGATTCCTTCCTTTCATCCCTTGCTCTGTTGAACTGCACAAATGTTGATAGGCAAGAGCTTGGAAGGATTACTACTGGCCAGGTTAAGAGAAGGACCTACAGGATGGATCCTGATTGAAATACTTCATCATCTCCTGCTGAAGCGTATCAGGAGTTATGCTCTATGACCAAATAGTCATCATAGTTTTGGGTTTTGTGTGTGTGTGTGTGTGTTTCTGTTTTTGTTTTTGTGTCTGTGTGTTTTATAAGACAAGGTTTCCCTTGTGTTGACATCCCTGGCTGTCCTGGACTTGATTTGTAGACCAGCCTGGCCTCAAACTCACAGAGATCCACCTGCCACTGCCTCCTGAGTGCTGGGATTAAAGGTGTGTGCTACCACACCTGTTGCCATAGTTTTTTACTCATTACCTGCTTCTCATTTTTGACAGTGCTTGGATTCAAACTCATGGCCTGTAGCCAAACACTTTGTAACTGACCTAGCATGATTTCTTGCTCCTTTTTGTTGTTATTGGTCCTACACCATCTCCCCCAACTCCCCGACAAGGTTTCTCTTTTTAGCCTTGGCTGTCCTGGACTCACTTTGTAGACCAGGCTGTCCTCGAACTCACAGAGATCCATCTGCCTCTGCCTTCCTGGGTGCTGGGTTTCAAGCCTGCACCTGCTCAGCTTCAATTTCTTTCTCTTAGGTAGTAGTAAATTACCCAGGTATTTGTAAATGTGTGAATACAAGTTCCTGAAGAAACTGGTCAGTGTACTGTTCTGAGAACTTTGGTTTTCTGTAGAAGAGCCACTGTCTTTGAATTCTTGGCCTCTATGTATTTAGTGGCTTGTTCTAGTGGAACATTGAGCAGAGGGAAAGCAACTAGCATCATTGGCAGTGTTGCGACTTTGTATCTAAATGTTACAGAGTTCTCTGAATGAATTCCGAGATCTGAACTCTTACTGCTGGTTTATTTAAGATGTCAGGAAGATGTAATGAACATCAAAGGGAGGGTACATCTTGGTTTTCTTTCTGTGCTTTGACATATTTATGATATAAAGAAATACATTAGTTTAAAATACTTCTCCCATCTTTTCTAGTGATTAATGCTGCTCATTCCTTCTACAATGGAACAACTACTCTGCCAATCTCAGATGAAGACAGGACCCCACGAAAAAGAATTAGCAAAACATTAAATATGACTACAAGTCCTGAGGAGAAAAGAAAAATTATTGGTGATACTTTTGTTAAGGTACCTTTCTTTTAACATGTTCAGTATATACTGTTTTATGTGAACTTTAGTGCTTTTACCATTATATCAAATAACAAAACTTGCTTATTACTCTTTTTTTTTTTTTTTAATATACACTATGGGTATGTGTATCTGTCTGTCTGTTTGTCTTACTAACAGGTAGAAACTCTTGGTTTAAAAAGCAGGCATGTTGCTAAGTTGCTGTTGCAGACATTTTAGGAATGGACCTTTCAGCTGATACTGCACTTTTGTTGAGTTTACCAGTGGTCAGATTTCAGGGAGTTTTGAATCATACAATATACATGTTTTCAGAAATTTAATTTTGGTAGTTTGATAGATCTGTTTTCCTGGTTGGTACTGCAGGAATACTTAAATTTCATTGTAACTTTATTTAAGATTCATTTCTGAGAAGACTGTTCTGCTTTTGTGGTAACAGATTGCCAATGAAGTGATTGGAGAAATGAGTCTGAAGCCAGAGGAGGTTTTCCTTGCCCAAGGCACTTTACGGCCTGATCTAATCGAAAGTGCATCCCTTGTTGCTAGTGGCAAAGCTGAACTCATCAAAACCCACCACAATGACACGGAACTTATCAGGAAGTTGAGAGAAGAGGTAAAGGCTTGTGCAAACTTTTCCATAAACTGTGTACATCCTTTCTTCTTGCCAGTGCTTCCAGGCTGACTGACGGCCACAGACAAAGTGTAGAACATTCATATCATCCTCACAAGGAGCCCAGTGTGTCTCATGTTCGCTAGCAGTTAGTCACTCTTCATTCAGTCTGTGCCATACTCCTCTCCTCCTGTCCCTAGATAATTGATATCCACTGTCTCTTTTCAGAGACATGGTCTCTGTATATGCTCCTGCCTGTCTTGGAATTTGCTATGGAGACCAGGCTGGCCTCAAACTCACAGAGATCTGCCTACCTCTGCCTCTCACATGCTGGGATTAAAGGCCACCATTCCCTTCAAACCACTAATTTCTGCTTCTGTAGTTTTGCTTGTTTTGGACACCTTATGTCACTTTATCATAAAATACCTGGCCTTTAATCATTCACTTTTTTACTTTGTTTTTTAAAAGATGGCATAGTCTCACGTAACTCATGGCCCTGACTTGTTCCATAGCTGAGGTTGACCTTGGCGATCTCTAGCTTCGACTCCCTGAGTGTTGTGATTACAGACATGGCCTAATGCCTGGCTAGTAGCTTAAGTTCTTATGTTTTTTTAGCATTCATCTATGGTATAAACTATTGTCAGAACTTATTCCTCTTTATAGCCCAGTAATATTTCATTGTGTATATGTGCTCACATTTTGCAGATGGTAAACAGCTCTTCTTTTGGCTGTTAGTAATGATATTACGAATTCTTGTAAAGTTGTGTTTTCTTGTAGTAGATACCTAGGTATAGAATTGCTAAACTAGCACACTGTGGTGCATTCCTGTAAACCCATCACTTAGGAAGTCTGGGCAGGAGGAGCTGGTGTTTTATGGTCATCCCCAGCTGCATACCAAGTTAAAATCCAGGATTAGACAGGTCACCCTGTCTCAGAAATAAGAAATAATTTCCAAATTTCATGACTCTAACATTTTGATTTCCTTCCAGACTGTAGCCTAAAATGTTGAATTTATACATTCCCATGGGAAAGATTGAAGTTCCCATTTTCTATAACTTATCAAGACTTATCTTTTTTTTTAAAAATTGTATAAAACAAAATAAATCCCACCATCTGGAATAGAATAACAGAATCTCTGTAACCTTCTCTGCTTGCAGAATTGAAACTTAGCCATCAGACATCTTCCTTTGGTCCCTACCCTACTGCCTGATAACCGGCCTTCCACTTTAAATTTGTTTGACGACCTTGTATACTTGTTGCAAGTGGTATCATACAAAAGTGTCTTCTCTTTATTTCCTCTTCAGTATTGCCTTTATGTTATTAGCATAATGTCCTTAAAGTTTAATGTTGTACTATACGACCGGATTTCCTTCTTTTCAAAGGAGCATTGCATATTTCTACTACTAATTATTCATCAGTGGACATTTGTGATACATTTGTCATTTGGATATTATGAGTTTAACTGTGAACGTAGGTATACATTTAATGCTTCAAGAGTCTTTCAGTCCTTCAGTATACATATTTAGAAGCAAGATTGCTGTTCAGTTTTTTCTATTGTTCTATTTTTATTTGTTTGTTTGTTTTGTGGAACCTCTGTTCCATCTTCCATAGCAGTTGTACCATTTATTTTTTTTTAATTTAGTTGTTTTGTTGTAGTTTTTCTTCTTTTAGCTACTTATTTATTTTATGTGCACCTGCATGCCAGAAGAGGGCATCCAATCACATTATAGATGGTTGTGAGCCACCATGTGATTTCTGGGGATTGAATTCAGGACCTCTGGAAGAGCAGGCAGTGCTCTTAACCTCTGAGCCATCTCTCCCGCCCCCAATTTACTTTTAAACCAAAAGTACTACAGAAGTTCCAGTTTATGTATATTCTGATCATTATTTGTTGTTTTGTCTTTGTCTTTAATAGCCATCCTAATAGATGTGTCACTGTTTCTTGAGAAGTGATATCTCTGTTATTTTTTGTCCTCTGAGTCAGGATCTCCATATGGTTCTTGAACTTGCTGTCTTCTTACCTTCCCCGCACTGTGCTTGCAAATGTGCACTGCCACACTAAGCTCGTTGAGGTTTTTTTATTTCACTATAGTAATATCTAGAATCTTTTCAAATACTTATTGGTCATTTGTATATTTTAGAGAGAATGTCTGCTCATATTCTTTGTTTATATCTGAGCTTTAGTTTGAGCTAGAATTATTTTTACTGGGGCTGAGAAATGGCTCAGCAGTTAAGAACTTGGCTGCTTTCAGAAGGCTGAAGTTGTTCGCAGTCACAGTCCACTGGAACTCCAGTTCCAGGCTTCAGATGTGCATGCCAGCGGCGCACATACATACATGCGGACAGAGTACCCTAACTTAAAATAAAGTGTTTTTATTTCTTCAAATTTTGTGACTTATTCTTTTATTTTTGGTACCATTTGGAACAGTTTTTTGTTGTTGTTATTGTTTTGTTTTCTTTTTAGACAGGGTCTCTGTGTAGACCAGGCTAGGCCAGAACTCACAGAGATCTGCGCAACTCCTCCTCCCATGTGCTCTGATTAGAGGTTTGCACCCACACCTAGCTCATTTGGAAAAATGAGCACTAACATTTTTTCCAATTGCCTTCCTTGTGTCCTATGAGAAACAGGTGAGACCTGGTGGGTTTGTCGGCCCAGGTTTGTTTTTTTTTTGTTTTTTTTTTTTTTTAATTTTCTTTATGTGTTTGGTGTTTTGCCTACATGTAGGTCTGTGTGTGCCTGGTGTCGGTGGAGGTTAGAAAGAAGGTATTGGATCCCTTGGGGCAGAGCTTATGAACAATTGTACGTGTGCTAGGAATTGATTGTGCTTCCTAGGAGGGAGTGGCCAGGGCTCCTAGTCAGTGAGCATCTCTCCCACCCACATTTGTTTTTACTTACAGGACTTACAGGGATTATATGTAAAATGTATTTCAACAAAGAATACGAATACCACTGAATATTCATCTAATTTTGAGCCTCAAAGAAAATATTTTAAATTATAAAGTCTAAACTCTTAATTGGCCCCTTTTTTTCCTTATAGGGAAAAATAATAGAGCCTCTGAAAGATTTTCATAAAGATGAAGTGAGGGTTTTAGGCAGAGAGCTTGACCTGCCAGAAGAATTGGTTTCCAGGCATCCTTTTCCAGGTAAAAATACACTTGGGTTTTGTTTGTCTGTAGACTGACCTTCGTGTGTGTACAGTTTATTTGTCTTTTTAGGGAATATGTGACATGACAGAAGAGAGAGAATGATAGGGAACAAATTCTTTGAAATGTCTATTGTATTTATGCCATTACGTGACTCGTTCTCTTTTGCATTTTTATTTACATGCTATATGATTCCCAGGAGTTTGACATAATGTTGATGCCAGATGAAAATGGAATATAAATATAAATATAAAGATATTTTAATAACATTTCTCCATAATTCTTAGTTGTAGATCTAGGATTTTTATGCTATAAATGTGTGTGTATGTGTGTGTGTTTGTGTGTGTGTGTGTGTGTGTGTGTGTGTATGTCATGTATTTCATGGAAAAAATATTTAAAAATTTATGTTTTTAAAGATAAGAATAAAGGTTAGATTTCCCCTCACCTCTACCTCTAGATTGCCTTGGATGCCCAGGGGTCAAGTGGTTCTTCTACCTCAGCCTCTCATGTAGCCTCTGCCAATCTTTTAAGTTTTCATATGCACTTCATATGTTTAGCACTTTTTGAACTGTTTGTTTTATGTAATTAATTCATGAATATCAACAAAGTTTTAAGTAGTTATTTGCTGGAACAAAAAAATAGTGATATTTAAAGGTAATGTCTTGACATTTCATCTGTTTTATTCTGAGAGGGTTTAAAATGTAAACCTGTTTTAGTTTTCTGTAATAGATGAGTAGTTGGAACATTGGTCTAATTAATTAAAAATATAGTAATTCCCCAGCATGGTGTGGGATTCCTTCAATCCCACCTCTTCGGAGGCAGAGGCAGGCAGATCTCTATGAGTTGAAGGCTAACCTGGTCTACATATCAAGTTTTATACCACCTAGGGCCTAAATTAAGAAGACAAAACCCCATGTGATGGCAGTTAGAACCTAATTTCATAAGGGTTTTATGTTTTAGAGATAGTGTCAGTTTTCTATTAAAGTTGTAATTATAAATTTTATGTTCAAAAATTGTTAATTTTTAGGTCCTGGACTGGCAATCAGAGTAATATGTGCTGAAGAGCCTTATATTTGTAAAGACTTTCCTGAAACCAACAATATTTTGAAAATAGTAGCTGATTTTTCTGCAAGTGTTAAGAAGGTAATAAATGATTTGAGGTCAATACAAAAAACAAAATAGGTTGCTATTTTGTTTTAAAATGATGTCATTCATTTGAAAATTCAGAACAGTAGTTTCTTAGAGTACTCAAGTAACAGAAACAGTATCATGAAACAGACTACTAGGTAGATCTGTCTGTCTAACCGGAAATGAGTGGGTATTCCCTATCCTTAAAAGTCCAGGTAAAGATGCTCTTTATCACTACCGCAAGAAAGTAAGTCCTAACTGAAGTAGAGGTGTCAAGTTGAGAAGTCTAATCTCCCCTGAGGGAGTATTCTGCTAGTTCCTCTTGAACATAGGTGTCTGAGTGTGAGACCTTGGAGAGGTGAAGGGTCTGCAGTTAGATCATAGGTCTTCTTAGTTAGCAGCACTTCAGCTACAAATTGAGAATGTGTAGCCATCTCCCAGTCCTTCAGCTGTGGCTGTTATCTCTTAACCTATGTGTTTTAAAATAGCAAGTTATTAAGTTTCATTTGAGGTAGACCAGGATTGTTACTGGTTCCAAGAAGTCAGGCAAGTATCACCATAGGTTTTCTGTTGAGTAGTCTTGACCCTGTTCCCAAAGAATTCCCAGAGTTCCAAAAAAGTAAGAGCTTACAGAGAACAAAACACAACCATAAAGCCCAGGAAGATGTAAATAACTAGGGAACATCTTCAGTGACTCTTGATATTGGAGTTTGCAAACAATATATGTGAGAACATGATGTAAGAAAAGCTATTAACAGAATTGCTTCATGAAACTTAAAAACTGAGAGAGTTAAATTTTAAAAATGAAAGTAACTGAAATATACATGAAACGAGAATGTGAGCATAGACGTTAAGAATTTCCAGAAATTGAATAAATTACCAGAAAGAAGGATTGAAGAAGTTAGGGTGGAATGAGAAGTTCAGTTTTAGGTATGTCCCAAGGAGTGGACAAGAGCTTTTCCAAATTGGTGAAAGATAATGGCATTGATTAAGCAAAATGACAGATGTTACACTGGCTAAGTGAAATTGCTTGACTCCTAGTAGGGAGTGACTCAAGAAAACAGACAATGCCAACAACAGCAGCAGCCATAGGGGGGAAAAACATACCTGCAAACCCAAGACTGTTAAAAGTAATAGCAAAACCAAGGTGCCCTGCAAGTAATATAGTTTTTTAGCTTAGCGTTTTTGTGGGTCTCTTTACCGTGGAAGTGGGGGATGTTTCTGATTCACCGTGGAAGTGGGGGATGTTTCTGACTCTTTCACCTGCTCTTAGGACCCCTTTCCTCCTCCTGGGTTGCCTTGTCTAGCCCCGATAGGAGAGTTTGTGTCTATTGTGACCTGTAATGCAGTGGTCAGTTGCTATCCCTGGGAGGCCTTTTCTGAAGGGAAATGGAGGAGCAGTGGATCTGCAGGAGAGGGAAGATGTGGAGCAGCATGGCTGGGAGAAACTGCAGGAGACAAACCTGCAGTCAGGATATATTATATGAGAGAAGAATTAAACAATGAAAACAGAACAAACAAAAACTCCAGGTGCTCAAATGCCTAGCAAGATGACTGGATGCACTCCAAGAACTAGAGCAAATATAGAAATAAAGTCATTCCTAGAAAAGAGCATTCTCCCAACAGTTCTTGACTTGAGGAATTTAAGGTAGTTGTTTTTCATAATGTTTTGAAGTAAACTGGGTGTGATTTATTTTTTGTTCTTTATTTTTTAAAAAATAAGTTTTATTATAAAAATTTGCAAATAATGAACAATACCTACTGAAATTAACCAGACCGAACATCTGTACACTTCAGTGAACTTCTGTGTAATTAGAGCAGTGTAATAGCCGTTGTAAGGTTGTGAAGCTTCACATTGGATTTTACACTGTCACTATTGAATATATTTTAGTCTACATATCCAGCACCAAAAATTAAGTTCAGGATAACTAGGAAAACAGTTAACTTTTTATCTTCTTTCATTACTTGTGTCCATTACCTACATTCAGTCCTTCTTCATCTCCTAATGTTTAGCCTTTTCTGTAGCAAAGAGAACAAGAAAGGCTACACATAACTAGTAATTGTTTTTTGAGACAGAGTCATGATCTTGTACCTTATTTTCCATAGTGCTAGGATTCCAGGTGTGTGCTACATCTGGCTGTAAGGGAGCCTTTGAGGTGTATCCTTGCCCACCTCTAGGATTTCTGACTTCATTAGTTTAGAATGTGGAGCTGTGATTTAGAAACTCTTAAACTGGCTTTAAGAATAGCAATGAGACAGAAGATCTTAGATGTACAAGAGAGATTGGTAAGCAAATAAAGTTAGTTACAAATGAGTAAAACTGACTCAAACAGACTGCATAAAATAGTTAACTACCAATACATTTATTACTATTCAAAAACTAATAAAATACAAAGCATTAAAAATGCTTGTGTTGCCAAAAGGACAGAAAGGCTGATTCTACACACTATACTTAGTATCCACACTATACTTAGAGGGAACTATATGAGTAGAAATCAAGGATTTAACTTCAAACCAGTAAAGGAGAAATAAATGAGTTTGGGAGATTCACCAGTTCAAAAACAGCAAAAAAGGGAAAATATAAGATGAGAAAAAAAAAATAGGTGAAAGGAAAGTAAATATTTCAGTATATAAATTTAATTTATATTTCCTCTCCTAGAAATGAATTTCTGGTCTAGTATATATAGCAAATAGCACATTCCACATCATCTGCTTTTAAAAACTAATTTTAAAAAATGTCTGTTTGGTTTCTCAGCCTCATACACTGTTACAGAGAGTCAAAGCCTGCACAACAGAAGAGGACCAGGAGAAGCTCATGCAAATTACAAGTCTTCATTCACTGAATGCTTTCTTGCTGCCAAT
This sequence comes from Psammomys obesus, assembly GCF_907164565.1. Taxonomy (NCBI): domain Eukaryota; kingdom Metazoa; phylum Chordata; class Mammalia; order Rodentia; family Muridae; genus Psammomys; species Psammomys obesus. Next base: position 12,998,631 of record NW_026596256.1, read on the forward strand.
CAAGACTGTGGGTGTGCAGGTGAGTTACGGGAGCTCACTCACTGGATTAACTGCTACTTGTTTTCATAAGGCTTGAATTTGAAGTTACTTTGGAATATTAAATGTGAAATTACATTCTTAATTTAGAAAGGTAAAAATGTTATAGTAGAATTATTTATAGGAACAGATTAACTTTACTAGTTTAGAGATTGCCTAATGGTAAAACATACTCTTAAATACATTGATCTGAATTTTAAATCCCTCCTTGATTAAAATTCATGTATATTTGTGTTCATATTAAGATGACATTTTTCTTTTTTTAAATTAAGCTACAACAGCTCAGTAAGGTGGCTCAGGTAGAAGCTTTGGTTACAGATCACTTGTCTAGTTTCCTTTCCTTTAAAAAGCTGCACCTGTAACTTAATGTTGGTTTTAAATGACGACTAAGTATTCTTGGAATTATGTGACGGACTTTATTTCAGTGGCGTATGGATAAGTTCACTTATCATACTTAGGCTTATTTGGGGGTTTGCTCTGATATTTTCAGACAGATGTATGTAAATATAAAAGTAAAAGCATAGACAGGTTTTCTTTAAACCCTTCTCAGTTCTTACGTGACACATGGGGGTCAGTCTCAGCACAGTTACAGTAGTAAAAAAAAATTACACTTTTTTGTGGCTTTTTGAGAAAGGGTTTTTCTGCTTAGCCCTGGCTGTCCTGGAATTACTCTGTACACCAAGGTGGCCTCAAATTCAAGAGATCCGCCTGCCTCTGCTTCCCGAGTGCTGGGATTAAAGGCCTGTGCCACCACCAGCAGGCTGAAAATTAAACTCTTAAGAATCTACTAAGAAAATTTGTGTACTTGCAGCTCCTGCTAGATACAGAGTTGAGTTCAAATAGTTCCCCATTATGGTTACTTTTTCAAAGAAAAATTTAATGTTAAATATTTGTTTGAAGCATTTGCTTGATGAGTGATTTCTTTTCAAAAATTTGTTAATGTGTATGGATGTTTTGCTTGCCTATGTTTGCACTGTGTGAATGCGTTATCCTCAAAGGCCAGTTGAGGGTGTTAGAGTCCCTGGAACTAGAGTTACAGATGGTTGTTAGTCACATGTGGCTTTGGTTCCCTGGGGGCACATTTGCTCCTCCAGAGCAGGTCCTGGGTCAGGCTGTTCACACCCTATAAGTATAGCTCCAGGGCCTCTGGTGGCCTCTGGGTAAATCCTCCCCCCACGTAAATAATTTTAGAAAGATGATGTATAGATGTCTGTCTTTTTTCTGGGTCCTGCAGCTTGCAGATGGGCAGTTGCACGTGACAGATGGAGCACTGGTGAAGCCTCTTGTTTTTACAGGTCTGGCAGGCAAATGTGCTGGCCAGAGCTGCTGCCCTCCAAGAGCCTTTGTAGTACCAGCTAAGCCTTGCAGCCTGGTCTAGATGGGGCCTCCCACCACTCTTAAGACTCCTGATTGTACCCCCTGGGGTGTTCTCTGTTCTGTTTGGGGTTCTCTCAAATGAAGATCTCTGCCTTCCTGCCTCCACACCAGCTCCCTCGATGTTGTGATGCATGTATACATTAAGTCTGCTCTTGAAGTGTTTGCTATTGCTATGTATTCAAACTGCTCAACTTCTACTTTGTAACATTATGTTCTTGATCAACCCTTCCTCATCTTTTGTACCTCCCTCATGCCTAACTCTTCTCCAGCCTTTGGTAACCACTATTGTACTCTGAACTTCCATATGATAAACTTTTTAAGATTCTATGAGTGTGATCATGTGGTACTTCCTTTTGGTGCCCATCTTACCTCATGTAAAGATCTCACTTTATCCTTACTGTTGCAAAGGAAAGCATTTCATTTTCAGAGTGGTGAATAGCATTTCATTGTGTATATATAGTCATTTTCTTAATCAGTTCAGTTAATGAATACTAGTTGTTTCTGCTCATTTATTTTTAACTAAAAGACTTCTTTACTCAATAACTACAGCTAATAAATCTTGCCTGTCAAACTAAATGTGCTGGTTTGCCATAGTTGGGCAGCCATTTGGAATGGCATTCAAGTGGAATACTGGCATGCTTCATATAAATTTTTGAAATGTCCATGATGGTTCCTTTATTCCTGAATTGATCCAGGTGGGATTTAGTTAGTGAGGCTTGTTTTAATTGATGACTTACTTGTATCACCAGATGAATACCAAGAATATATTTTTCAGATGTATTTTAAAAAACAAATTAACTACTAATAGTGCCAGTGTGGAAAGTATTTTCTAACCTATCTTTTGACTTAACTGTTGAGTTGATTGCATTTATTTTTACAGGGTGACTGTCGTTCTTACAGTTATGTATGCGGAATCTCCAGTAAAGATGAACCTGACTGGGAATCTCTTATTTTCCTTGCCAGACTTATACCTCGAATGTGTCATAACATTAACAGGTATGTTCTGCAGTTGGCAGAGGACAAGAGGGGTGTGTGGATGAAGTGTAAAGGGAAGATATATGCTTTAAGGTGGTTAACAGAAGACTAATGTGTACATGTAAATAAGAGATAGTAGGTGAGAGTGAATGATTCTGTAGTTACAGCTCTTTGTAATTATGTACTGTGGATAACTTGTCTCTTTTTTTGAGCTTTGCTTATGGTTAGAGGAATACTTAACATTATCCTATATTTTGATCCTTATCACAGTATAATTATTTTGCTTATTTAAGAAAAAATAATTTTAAATAAATTAGGGGGCCAGCTAGGTGGCTAGGTTATTGCCACTAAATCTGATGACCAGAGTGATCCCTTGAACCCTCATGGCAAAAGGAGAGAAGAAACTTTCCCAAGCTGTCCTCTATAATCTCCACACATGTTATATGACACATATGTATCCAAAAATGTCAAAGACATTTGTGCTGGCTAGTTTTATGTCAACATGACACAAGCTAGAATCATTTGGGAGGAGGGGGTCTCAACTGAGAACATGCCTACATAAGATTGGCCTGTAGGCAAGCTTATAATGCATTTTCTTAATTAATTAATTGATGTGGGAGGTCCCAGCCCATTGAGGGCAGTACCACCCTTGATCTCGTGGTCTGAGATGATAAAAGAAAGACTGAGCAAGCCATGAGGTGTTCCTCATGGAGCTACTTATGTCAGTAAGTAGCATTCCTCCATGGCCTCTGCATCATTTATTCACTGTACATCTTATCTATGTTTGAGTTCCTGCCTTGCCTTCCTTTGATTATGGACTGTTGCCTGGAAATATAATAAACAGACCCTTTCCTCCTTAAGTTACCTTTACTCATGATGTTTTACTGCAGCAGTAGAAATCCTAATTAAGACAACAGTTGATTGGTGTGTCCTATAGCTTAGGATCAGTAATGTTTGTGGTGGTGCCAGTTACTGGAAAGCAAATTTTTTTAAAAATTTTTATTATTAGTTACATTTTATTAACTCTGTATCCCCCTCCCTCCTTCCCTCCCAATCTCACCCTCCCAAAACTGGCCAGTGTTGAGGACGGCAAGAAGATGTTTTGTTCAGAATTGTGCTGCAGTGTGTGGAATGGAGAGAAGTGAAAGGCTGCGTTGAATCTGCATAGTTTGGTTAGGAAGACATGTCAGGCCACTGGGTTCTCCTACGCAGATGCCGACAGGGACACAGGAGAAGGAGGATATACTAATAGAGAATTTTGAGAATCCCACCATTGCATCCTGAGACCAAAAATGATCCTGCTGTAATTAAGGAAGGAGAAAATGCAGATTTAATAGCTTATCATACAAGGCTGTTTATGAGTAATAGCCTGTTTATTATAGGCTGTCTGTTTATTATAAAACAAATATCGAATGTCTGTTTACCATAATGTAAGCTGTATACCAGGAATCAATTCAGATCATGAAAAGCTCCTAGAAAGTTTTTGGCAGTCCAGATTTAAGTTATATTGGCTCACAGTAAGGTGACTATGATCTCTCAGTATAGCAATTCTGCTTTCACAAATACTGTCATTGCTAAGCTTTGCAATATAAGGCTAGACTTAACTACCAGTGCTCACCTCTTCACAAAGATGGAAAGTGCTGCCTCAAAGATTGGATTAATACATAGATTATATGTCATTGGTTATGACAGTGAGGAAGTCTCACTGTCTCAGAACTAAGCAGGATTCCCCTCTGTATGTGATCATTAGCTTGTCACAGGCAGTAGTTAAAGACGAGACAGCATCTGTCTGTATTGTACTTGACTGTGCCAATTTAGTTAAAATTTCCTAAATTCAAAGTGCTTCTTTTTACTTACAGAAAGGCAGTTAAGTGTGGCTTATACTATCAATTAATTACTAAATATTATATTTGCTGTGGTATATGTTGTCAAATAAAGGATGTTTAACACTTCTAACCAAAAAATTCAGTTTAGTGCCAGAATTGCTAATTAAATGTTGTTTCATAATTGTGTCTTTCTAGTTTTTTTAATGAATATTTCTTATTTAACCAACAAGAGTTGCTTGAGACTCCTTCTGTCTTTAGTTCAGATACTTGAAATGCACCTATTAGTGTTAACCTGTAGGAGCTGGTGTGTTAAACATAGGAGAGTTGAGAAAGCCAGACTTCCGAGTCTTTGGAGCGTGAACTGTACTGAGATGAACCAAAGCCGCAAACAGTTTCTCAGAGCAGCGTGTTTTCTCTGCCCGTTTCCACCTAGAGTCGTCTATATCTTTGGCCCACCAGTTAAAGAACCTCCTACAGATGTTACTCCAACTTTTTTGACAACAGGGGTGCTCAGTACTTTACGCCAAGCTGATTTTGAGGCCCATAACATTCTTAGGGAGTCTGGTAAGTGGCTCATTCTGTTCATCACTGCACTCTGTATAGCAAGGTTGTTTTATTATTATTATTATAAGTTTGGAGTTAATAATTTTTAGCAGTAGGATGTAGCTTTTGCTTTTTATTATAGGAGGTTCCATAATGTTGCTTTTTAAATAAAATTAATTTAATCTTTGCATTCATTTACAGACACTTAGAGTAGAAAAAAATGGGCGTAGTCATGCTGTGTTCACAGCAGATGAGGTGGATCACAGAACCACTCTTCTCATTTCAGCTTATGGGCAAGTGTTCTTGTCACAGTGTGTTTGCTGTTGTACTTTTAACATTTTCAGGGTTGGTTTTTTTAATTATTGATGAATTTCCTATTGAAAAATCACCCTGAAGTTAATGTTGAAGCTAGCTAACCCCCTGAGCTGTAGCATACCTTATGTGAAGATCCAGGTGTTAGAAAAGTGTGGTTCCACTGATAATGATTTGATGTTGATGGATCTAAAATAAGTCTTAAATTAGATGTCTTTAAAAAGACATACATTTAAAGCTTGGTTTTGCAAAGAGCAAATTTGACCAGAGGTTTATAGGAGCTTATTCTTGTATTTACCCTGGGAAAAGTAGGCTGCTGATCACTAAGTCGGTGTTCATAGTGTAGAAAATCGGACTACTTCGAATAACAGAAATTGACTCTCCCTTGATGCTGCTTTTCTTTTGTGGGCTGTCAGTATATAGTCTGGATAGCTCTCACATTTGAGACCTTGTAGTCTCAGCCTTCCATGTGCTGAGAGCGCAGGTATGAACTGCTACAGCTGCACAAAGTTCTGCTGCATCCACATTTGATGCTGAAGAAGTATTTGAATTCAGTATGATTAGTAAGTATCTCTGTGAAAGTGGTGGTAGGAAGAAGGAGAGATACTAGAGATTCTTTGCTAGGATTTCCTTGAGTTACGTTAGAGTATCTTTCCACTGTGTGGTGTTGATAAGCACTAAATTATTATTATTATTATTATTATTATTATTATTATTATTATTATTATTATTATTATTATTATTATTTTCTCTAGGGTATGCTGGTAAAATCAGCCAGATGCCAGTGATTTTGACCCCATTACATTTCGATCGAGATCCACTTCAGAAGCAGCCTTCCTGCCAGAGATCTGTGGTTATTCGAACATTTATTACTAGTGACTTCATGACTGGGGTGCCTGCAACACCTGGAAAGGAGATTCCTGTGGAGGTGATTGATATTACTTCTTCTAATATACAAGTGTGCCAATCCCTCATATTATGTAGTGCAGTGACAGAAATAGGCTCTGACAATTTATAATTCTAGGATTCGTTCTTTGTTTATAAGGTAGATCCTCTCATTTTTCCCCCTTTCTGTCTCCACTTATTATTTAATACAATGTGGCTGAAAGAGATTTTAAATCTAATACAACTTCCAAGTGCCTGCATATTCTGATTACTACATGGAACATAACCATGCTGACTTTTACTTACTAATATTAGTTTTCTCATATAAAGGACACAATCCTAGGAGTGGACAAGAATTGGGTTTTTTAAGAAATAAGAATGAGATTTGATATATCAGCGATTACAGTTATTTTTTTTTAAGATGCAGTCTTGTGTATCTTAGGCTGTTCTTGAACCTCCAGCTGAGAATGATCTTGAACTTATGATCCTCCTGCCTTTTCCTCCTAAGGGCTGGGATTATAGGTATGTGCCACCATGCTGGGAATTGATCCCAGGGTCTTGTTCAGTAGGGTATGCTAGGCAAACACTGTAGCAATTGAACCGTACAATTTCATTTTTTTCCACCACTGTTCTTGTCTTTCACCAAAGTGGAATGCCAAAGGAGTTATTGAGCAGCAGTAGGTGAAAAGTTGAACTGAGACTTTGGCTAGTGGAGCTCTTTCCTAATGTGCTAATGTGAGGCTCTGGCAAGGTCTGCTGGCTGGCTGGTGGGAATGGTTAGCATCTTTTCCTTATGGCCAAGTTTGTCAGATCATCAAGGCCATTCAGTAGTCAAGCTGTCCTTGGTCAAGTGATCAAGCTGCACTTCCTGTGATGTTTTGGTAGTGTTGGGGTTATATGATTAAAGCATAGATAATTTATGAAGTATTGTGTTAACACATAAAGTGACATGCTTGGATGCTATAGCAAATGTCAAACACTTTGAGGAATACTGACTTAAGTCACTGTAGAGAGAGATAATCTAAATACAATCAGAGACATCTCTCATGTGAAGAGTAATAGCCAAAATAGATCATATTTTAGTTTTAAAATGTAAGCATAAGCCTTTTAAGGTTATTGAACGTGGATTCTCACTTTTCTTGTAATCTTGTTTTGGTCAACAGGTGGTGCTAAAGATGGTCACTGAGATAAAGAAGATTCCTGGAATTTCTAGAATTATGTATGACCTAACATCAAAGCCCCCGGGAACCACTGAGTGGGAGTAATAAATGTGTTATTATTGAAGAACTGTGTGCAGTTGAGGCTCATTAGAAACCACTTTTTAATGACATGCAATACTGTGAAAAATGTTACTAAAGCAGCTAATTCATATCTGAGTTCTCATAGCAGCAGCACACGGTGTAAGTGCAGAGCTGAGGATCGTTAGAAGGGAATGAAGCATTAGTATGTGTGGCTGAATAAGGCACCATTGCCCACATGCAGACAGATTGCTTTTGCTTTTGCCTCACTTATTATGTATGAGTCCTTGATGTCTGTCTGTGATGACGGGTGACTGTGGCTTCTGTCTGCTTGCCTATGTCTAGGAACTGTTAGAAACAAAACACCCTTTAATTACCAGTATGACTCACTATGTGTGCTTTTTGGAGAATCTGAATTTTCCTGTAAGTAATTTATTTCTCCAAAGGTGGAGGAAGACCTATTCATGCCATAGAAAGGTAGAAGAAAGCTGTTTAGACATTTTTTGGCAGGATACTAGAGAAGTAAAATATAAGATACTTCAAAGATGTAAAATACCAGGAATTTTTTATTGAAGTACTTAATTTTATGAAGACACAACTATGGCAGAACTGAGTGCTGTCATTCTTTTGAGCTTGTTTCACACCGATGCCATGCTTTTTTCACTGTCATCTTGTTACTGTAAACAAGGAGCTTTATCGTCCCTACAGCTCTGTGCAGAGTTCTTACTCTCTCTCCAAGGCTGTCTCAGATACTCCCTCTCCAAAACAGGCTGTCTCAGAAAAGGTTAAGGTGGGAACTCATTATTTATGTTTGCCTGGTCAGAGGACTAGGTCACAGAAGCCATTACACATGCCCAGAGCCTACAAGTGGGAAAGGAAATGTTTCTGTCCCTTAGGAAAGGGCTATAAAAGGACACCGTAGGTCTGTAGATAGGCTTATCACTCCTTTCTTAGAAGTCTCGACGGATACAAGGTATTTGCCAAGACCCTTTCTCCTAACTTCTGGAGGTTTAAGACCAGGACTTGATGCCATTGACTGCAGTTCCTCAGGTTCTTTATGACAGTCACACAAGCCTGAGGAAGCGGGCACCAAAAAGTTTAATTCTAAGACGTACGACCACGTTTTTCTCGCCTGCTTTTACCTTAACTTGCAGTCTGTTGCCTAGTTGAGACGAATTTTTTTTCTGTTATTCAAGTACCAATTTCTGTTTGGGATTGTGTGTTAAATGAAAACAAAACGACTTATACTGTCTTCCTGGCTGAACCCAGAAGAAAAAAAATCTCCCTGTAACAACAGATACCCATATCTGAAACAGTATTTTTTTTTTTTTACCAAAAGTTAAGTGCTCATTGTTTGTGAGAAAGTTGTCTTGATGGACTTGTAAAAGGAGTATGTGGTAGATTTAAGCAGATTGAGAATTGTGTTATTTCTAAGTAGGAACTGACAAGTACACAGTGCTTATTACCAAGGCGTCAGAAAATACTTGACATGACGAACTCTTCCTGTTCAAGCAAAACATGTCTGTGCTGTAAACAGCAGGAACTGGGAAGAATATAAGGTGTTCTTACCTTGAAGTGTGTTTTGTGGCGTACATACTGCTCACTGCCATGCGCAGTGTCAAACTGGTCAGGTCACTGTGTACCTTTAGAAGTGCTGCTTGTTTGTAATCTTTGCATTCTAGATACTGATGGTATATCAAATCTCAGAAAGATTGGAGTTAAAGATGTAGTGTTTTTCTAATATGTTAAGTGTCCATTATGTAGTCCTTAATGCTGAAAAAAAATTCTCTCCAAAACATACCTGCACATGATATAGGGGTTCATAGATTATTTCCATGTTTACTGTCTAGCTTCCTATGAGGTCATTTTGCCTTGTACTGTATACTTGATAATGTCACAGGAGTTCATCTGAGCCACTAAAAGAGTTACAGGAGACAAGTTCAACTTGGAAATGGTTACCAGTGACTTTAAGAGCCAACTGCCAGATTTTCTTAGAGGAAGTCATCCTTCCATTTTGTGTATGCCAACCCTAAAACCATCTGGCCTTAGAGGCTGTTTGCTTTTTGCTTGGGCTTCATGCGCAGTAACATTTATTACTTGATATCCAGGGCAGTTTTGACTTACTCCGTTTGTTACTGGGGACACTTGTCTATGTAATTGTGTTTTGTTTCTTTGTAAGTATTAGAAGAAGTGAGATTAGTGAAAAATGTAATTTATTTCAAAATTGGCAGACCAGAAAATATTTAAAACCAAATAAATAAATCATAGACATGTTTTAATAGACCTATCAGTGATGCTCAGTTCTGCTGGATATAACAACATAATTTTTGAGGACAAGTTTTTAGATGCATCTTGGTGACAGAATTATACTGTTTTCTCCCTTACTCTTGGAGTAAATGCAACCATAAATTATAAGAGTTGATTTCCTTACTGTGTTGGTACTTAGCTGCTGATGGCCACTTTCAGTGGAATAACTGAATTCTATTCTATATAGAGAATGAGGGTATTCAGGTAAAACAGGAAACACTTGTGTGTCTTAGGGGTTTGCCTTGCTGTTAAGTACATGTGTGGACCTGGGCAGGTCGCCTTTGATCTATTTACCTCATGTTATGAAGTTCCAACATCAAACCTAATACTGAATATTCACTCTCATTCTATCTAGCTCCTTGAAACAGGGAATATGTAGCCCCGCCTCAAGTTCATCTGACCCTTGCCATCTCCCTAGTGCTGGGATTATAGATTTGTACTCCGTGAGTATGCTTGGCAAATACTACCAATCAAGTCACATGCCAAAGTACATTCTTAATTATAAACAAGAAAAAGCATAGCAGGAGACATTGGAAAAGCTGTATAATTTATATCCTTTTCTTTAAAAATATTAAGTGTACACATCTCCCTCCTCCGCTGAAGAACATACCATCGAGATTTGTTCATCTGAGATCCTTGAACATGCTCATTACAGATATGCAGGGTGAACTCTTTGCTCTGTATTTTTGGAAGAGCTGCTAGAATATGTTTAGTCTTGACAGCAAATATGTATGCATAACTGTTAGCCATTGCCAGAGCAGGAGCTGGATTCAGGCTTCCTGTTTCTGGTTTGAAGAGGTAGGTTTTGAAGTTCTCTGTGTTCATCGAGGATAAATATGCTGTACCAGAGTTGTTTCTTACGGGACTTCTGGAGGCCCCATTGCCTTCCAGAAATGGTACCAACATTCTCAGTCCCATTGTTCTGACTCTGCTTTTACACTGCTCTGCCGCATGATGTCCCCCTCTATCTCTGAGAATCCGCAGAGTGATGTTGGAAGGCAAGCCTTCATTCTTAGCCCAGTGGTGGATATTCCTTTAATTGACCCAAGTCTGGATTTAACTGGAAACTGATATAGGTTAAATGTTTTTTACTTCAGAATTCCCTCTTGTCTCTATTGAAGTAGCTGTTCCAGATGGCAGAGGAAAACTATCTTTTACTACATCAGGTCTTCATAGCAGCAGTAGCTTTTGCTGCGGCTGCATTTCCGTTTTTCCTGGTGGGGGGATATAATTGGGATTCCATCCTAGGTCATACTGTATTATGTTCCCAGCCAAGCTCTAGCATTTATGAACATTTAACAGCCAGATGAGTTCCCAAATTATAAAGATGTCACCTTTCAACAGTAGACATGCTGTATATATGGAAGAATAATATCCCATGGAAACCTTCACCTCTTCAGTTGGATCCCAACCTTGGTTGCTTTCTCCTGAGGAATTAAAAAAAACAACTCAGATGTGACTAAATTAGTGTGTTGTGGGGGCTGCCCTAGCACTTGCAGTTTTAAGTTTCTCAGCAGGAAGAAATTATAATTAAGGGATATACCTGGCCTCTTGTTAGAATTAAAGTCTTAGTCAAACAGGTGAGGAACATAAACTGGAGAGTCTTGCTGAGATCCTCATTATAAGTTCAGACCCTGGGACCAGATTTTTGGATCCATTTATGCTCCACAGAAGGTACACATACCAGCCCATGTAGGGAATCTGTAGGACAATTAACATTGCTCCCCATGTTGAGATCATTATAGCCACATGGACTTATTTCCCCCTCTTTCTTCCTACTCCTGTTTATTCTTGAGGAGAAATCTACACCTGTGTTGTAGCCACCTGCAGTTCTGAGATTGCCTAGGTGATGAGCTAAGACTGAGCTATTTCTACACCAACTGAAGAAACTTCACGAGCTGTGCCATTTTGTTATTAGCTATTGAAACTAGAGATAACTTCTCAACTAGAGTCATTTAACAGCACCCTTGTAATTTACCTACTAAGGCCTTTGTTTCTTTGAGCCTGTGGCAGCTTTGGGCCTTTTTTAGAGTTAGTAAAGTCACTTTAGGGAGGCTGATTGCTTCTTTCATGTGCTACATTCAGAAACACTAAAATAAGGATTGTTGAGAAATCTAAACCTAGTAATCTAGTGGAATCACATGCCGTTGAACATTTAAGTAAGTTCTGTCTTTACATCGCCTATGGCTATTACAGCCTTGACATTTAAATAAAATAAGTGTAAACATTCTCTGAACATACTTTTTATAAAGCACTACTTTGTTAAGTGAAATGAGTAGTTAGATTTTGTGAATTGTGTATTTGTTAGTGACATGCTGCCATGTCTTTTATGTTGCAATAATATTTGACTGTAAAATCGCTTTGCTAAATTAACATGAAATGACTAAAATCTGTCTTCAGTAAACATAATGGAAGAAATTATTTCATAAATTGTCATTAAATCTTGGTGCTTATCAAAAAGGGAAGCAAGAGCAAAAAGGACAGGATATGTTCAGATTCTTGAGAAACTGCATATATTATCAGGGGTCCTGGACAATAAGCTTAGTGAACTTCCCTTAGGTGTGTCCAGTGTTAACAGTGGACATGAATCTTCGCATTGCTTTTTAGTAAATGATCAGCTAAATCTATGTATATGCATGTATGCTTCTAAAATTAGCCACAAGCATGATGTTCTGAATATTCATATTATGTAAGTATTCAGCTTTTTTCCTTACTAATTGGTTGTATTTTTTAGTGCTGTGAGTTTTGCCTGATGCGCAAGCATTCATCCACATTCATACTGGGTTCATTACTTTGGCACAGTGTTAAGAAGAGTAAAGCCATCTCCTGTTAGAAAAGACTAGAGGAAACCATGAGCAGAGACACAGTATTTATTGACAACCATGAGTGCCGCCTTGTTAGTGCTCAAATCAGTGACTTGGGATGGCCTTCTGCTAACTCAGAAAACAAATTTAACTTTCTTTTTAACTTTTTTTTTTTTTTTTTTTTTTACTATTTTACCACAGCTTAAAGTGAAAAATGTTTTTGAGTTTGAATTTGAAGAGTTTATAAATCAAAGCTGCTCTTCTCCATAAAAAATACTGTTTAACATGGGGCAAGTTTTGTTGCTGTTGTTCATTGCTTAAGTTATTTTTGACTTATATTAAAGAGTTTATGTAGATTAAATCCTAAGAAGGGAAGCTAGGGATCCTTCTCTAAACTTGATCTTAAGTTAAATCCTTAGTAATTTTGTCTTTAAATTAGAGTACTTTGCCTGCATTACTGTTCTTTTAGACAACACATCACTGCCAAATGTACAAATTTTTTTTTAAATTAAATAGTGTTAGTGAAAAACATTTTAAAATTCCCACTTCACGTGCCTATGTGAAGTAGTAGAAAACACAAGAGCCCTTTGTCAAGATGTCTTTGTGTAATTGCATTATAATGGCTGTCATTTTACTCTAAGAAAAATGTTTGTGAAATAAAGTATTGCAAAGTGCGAGAGATTTCCATGTTGTGATTTGTTCTAATGCAGCTTCTGTTTGTAAGTAGTGAAGACATAATAAATTGACCTAGTTTTTATAGCATTTTATTGGGGAAGTACCAAAGATTATATACACACATCACACATATTTAGTGAGTGTTCAACAAGCTTCTCTAAAAATCTGAAAAAATTTTAAGCAAATAGAAGATTTAGAACAGTGCAATATAAGGGGGGGGGCGGAGCTAAGATGGTGAATGGTGTAAATCACTGGGAAATGTTCTGGGAAGATTGATTCCTAAATATTTCCCTTTTTTGAGTGAAAGTACAAAATTTCTTTTTGTGACGGTTATTTAATATTTTTAGAGCTGCAAATATATGTGTGGCTGTCTGTGAAGTATGTGTGTGTGAGTGTGGGTGCCCTTGGAGTTAGTCAGACCCTTGAGCTAGAGTTACAGGGAGTTGTGAGCCACCAGTGAGGGTACTGAGAACCAAACTTTGCAAGAGCCACCAGTGCAAAGTTACATAGTAAATAACTGATTAAAGCTAGGAAACTACTAATATCCAGCCCAGTGGAGAATAACATACTTGTTACTTTGGAGATTATAACATTTATCCCCTCAGCTCTCCCCCCATACTCTGCTCTCTTTCAAATTCATGACCCTCCCATTTTAATAATTGGAATAACATTTTTTTGTTTTGTATTTTGTGACAAGGTTTCTCTGTGTAGCTCTGGCTGTCCTGGACTCCTTTTATAGGCCAGGCTGGTTTCAAACCTCAGAGATCTGCCTGCCTCTGTCTCCCTAGTGCTGGGAATAAAGGCGTGTGCTACAGTGCTTGGCTTGGAATAACATTTAAAAAAAATGAAAAAAAAAATGGCTAGCCGTAATTCTTAACTGAAAATTTTCATATTCCTGTATGCCTTCTGATCTATTCCCTTGTAGAAGCAAAGTTTAACCACTGCAATCTCCAGATAGTTTTTCAACTTTTTACTTTATCATATTAATTACTTTCCTTCTTTTACGATAAAAATACCATGACCAGAAATAACATAGAGAAGAAAGAATTTATTTGGGCTTACAGTTTCAGAGTCCATTATGAGTCTGGTGTCATAGTGCATGCTTTTGGTCCAGGCACTCGGGAGTCAAAGGTAGATGAACCTTTGCGTGTACAAGAACATCAAGAGCTACTTAGTGAGTAGGCCTATATCGCGAGTTTCAGACTATCCAAAACTATACATATCTCAAAGGAACAAATGGCTGACTGTAATGGTGGCAGAGGTGAAAGTTCAATGTCCTGGTGGAGAAACAGTGGCTGGAGCTCTTGACCTAGAACTCCAGTGGCTAGAGTTTGTAGCCTTAGGGTTAGCTACATTGTGACAGCAGACAGGAAGCAAAGGAGAACAGAAAATGGGGTCAGGATATGAGACCCTCCCCTGGTTACCCACTCCTGTAGCTGGGGTCTCACTTCCCAAGGTTCTATAACCTTACTCAGTACCACCAGCTGGGGAAGAGGTACGAGTTTATACGGGACATTTCACATGCAAACTCACACTTGAGCTGGTAATGTGGTTGGTTTTTCAGAGCCTTAATGGGCTCAGGTGTTTTCTTTGCTTGGAGGCAAAGACAAGTCTAGACAAAATCTGTTACTATTCTTGAAAGAGGCCTGACTGCCTCAGAACTTCAAGGATCAAACAAGGCTGGGAGGGGAAAACAGCTACTCTCTTGACCCACGAGTCTGGGCTGTGCAGATGTGATCAAACACCCAAGGTCATTTTTCCACCAAAACTTTTCTGAACTAAGCGTTCTTGGAGTCAGAATTCTGTGGCAACTAAGTGTAGGCTCAAATAACCATAAAAGAAACAACTCTACCACTGTAAGTAATGGCAACATTACTATTAAAGTGTCATTCAGTTTGAGCCTTAGAAAAGTTCACCTACAATCAGAACATTGCTGGTTCATTAGGCCTTCAGTTTCTGAGAAGAAGGCTGCAGTAATCTACTTCCTGGACCTGACATGTTTCCTTTGCACAAGGTCGAAAGTAGATCATGGCCTTTGGTGCCTACATCTCAGCCTGCATTTGCCATGTGAGCTCATGTCTGTTCAGTTGTGAAATGAAGAAAACAAAAACAGTTGCCTGAGATGGTGTGCTGGGAAATGAGTCATTGAACATCCATCACTGCATTTCATGAGACTCCCAAGCGAGAGAACAGAGGTGACTTTTGTCACCTTTGCTATATCTTTGTTGTCTTCTATGGCACTTGGAGGATGCAATCACTGTGACCCTGATAGGAATATACCAGCATTCTCAAGTTCCCAAACTGGATACCAGATGCTGCTGCACAAATCTGAAGCCCCCACGATGTGAATCTAATGCATGTACTAGAGGAAGAGTGAGGAATGAGGACACTATTTGAAGTATAAAATACTAGCTTTAACATATTTTTATAAGGGCTGGGGAGTTAACTAAGCGTTTGACCGATGTGCTTTCAGAGGACCTAAGTTTGGTTCCAAGAACCCACATCAGGCTGCTCACTACCCTCTGTATTTCTGCTCCAGGAGATCCAATGCCTTTGGCTTCCAAGGATACCTGCTCTCATGTGCACATAACCATATGCAAAAACACCTACACATAATTTAAAATATTAAGATAACATGATATGCTAATGATTTTTGTGGTTTCCAGTGTAGCATTTCCTCAAAGAATTAGACTAATCTTTATGGGTGATAAACATACCTTGTCTAAGAGGTAGCTTTGGTAACTGACGGGTAATTTCTCAGAAATAACTGCCAAGGTAAGAAAGGGAGGCCAAACGTGAGGGATGAATAATCCCAGAACAGTCTGAGAAAATTGTGAACTAAGTCTTTATTACGCTCAAGTGGGATTCTTATGCTGTTAGCAGTGAGGAATTGATTACTGACCCAATGTTTGATCAGGCATTCTCTTTGGATAAAGTCAAACTTTGAAGCCATGGTAGGGTGTCTTCTGAGAATCTGTCTATTCACTAAATCTTGTCACCAGCATTGAGAACTATGCTTTGGATAAAGTCAAACTTTGAAGCCATGGTAGGGTGTCTTCTGAGAATCTGTCTATTCACTAAATCTTGTCACCAGCATTGAGAACTATGAGGGGAAAAAATGAGGACTTGTGGGACTTTTGACAGACCTAGAGACAACTTTGTCAGGGTTTAAAAGACACCTTCAAGGTCACTTGTGAAGGCCCCACCAACAGTGGAAAATGAGGATGGCCCCATAGCTCACCAGTGAGCTAGGAATGAGAGACGCTCTGGGGCTTCTCCCTTGATTAGTGGGAGACTATACTTAGCCAACTTCTTATAATAGGGATGGAGTGTGACTCAGGTGACTGGTGATAACAATGGTATCATATGCAAAATATGTGTTGAGGGTTATAGTTGAGGGAACATGCATGTAATAGAAAAATATTCCCATTATATATATATATATATATATATATATATATATATATATATATATATATATATATGATACCATCTTATGGAGGGTGGGGGATTTGTGTGCATGTGTGGGCAGGTCTGTTTACACATGTGACCATGGTATGAAACACAGAAGTTATCTTCCTTGGCCACACCACACTTTATAAATTATGGCCGCCTTGCACTTGAACTAGGAGGTGATTTGGCTAGGGTGGCTTGCTGGTTTGTCTTTGAGATATTGTTTCACCTGCAGGCTGTCTGCCATACGTGCTTATCCCACATTTGTCTGAGTGCTGGGGATCCAAACTCTGCTTCTGATACTTGCGTAGCAATAGCTTTAACCACCAAACCAACTTTTCGTCCCTCGCTGTTGAGTTTGTACAGGAAAATATACCGAAGGATAAAGGAGAAAGTTAAAAACCATACATTAACCCAACACTATTGTATGAGTGCCATTTGGGGCTAAAAATGAAAATGGAATCTTGTAAATGATTGTGTTATGACAAGGGGATTTTTCCCTTTCTTCCGATTTCTTTTTGGCAGTGGTTTCTCCTAAGATGGAAACATACCCAGGGTCCTCCTTCTTGCTTAGCTTCTTTAGGTGTACAGATTTTAGTATCCTGTATTTATCCATTATTATATGTCTAATATCCACTTCTAAGTGAGTATATACCACATGTGTCTTTCTGTTTCTGGAATACCTCACTCAGGATGATCTTTTTTAGTTCTCACCATTTGCCTGCAATTTTCATGATTTCAAGAAGGAGGACCCTGGGTAAGATGTTTAGTCCTCATTCAGAAAGGCTAACAGGATAAACCTCGGGAGATGGAGAAAACAGGGAACAGGACAGGAGCCTACCACAAAGGACCTCTGAAAGACTCTGCCCAATAGGGTATTAAAGCAGATGCTGAGACTCATAGCCAAACTTTGGGCAGAGTGCAGGGAATCTTATGGAAGAAGGGAGAGAGCTAGAATGACCTGGAGAGGACTGGAGCAACACAATAAAAAAAATCTGGGCCTAGGGGTCTTTTGTGAGACTGATACTCCAACCAAGGACCATGCATGGAGATAACCTAGAACCTCTGCACAGATGTAGTGCATGGAAGTTCAGTGTCCAAGTGGGTTCCCTAGTAAGGGGAAGAGGGACTGTCTCTGACATGAACTCAGTGGCTGGCTCTTTGATCACCGACACTCCCCCCACCACCCCTCAGTGGTGAGCAGCATTACCAGGCCACAGAGGAAGACAATGCAGCCAGTCCTGATGAGACCTGATAGGCTAGGGTCAGAAGGAAGGGGAGGAGAACCTTCCATATCAGTGGACTAGGGAAAAGTATGGGAGGGGAATAGGAAGGGAGGGTGGAGGTGATTAGGGAGGAGAGGAGGGAGGGGGCTACAGCTGGGATACAAAGTGAGCAAATTGTTTTTGTAAAAAAAAGGATGGCAACATATAGGTGAAAGAGAGCTATAATTTACTGGTAAATTCTAGAAACTTAGACTGTAATTTCAAATACATGTGTTAACTTTATGCACATTGCGAGGTTTTTCTTTGTATTTTTAAAGATTAATTTAAAATGAATCTTCACTTTTTTTAGTGCATACGTGTGTTTCTTCATGTAATCTATGTACGTATATGTGCCAGCTAAGCCAAAAGAGGGTGTCAGAGTCCTTGTAACTGAAATTGGAAGCTGTTATAAGCCATTTAATGTGGTGGGTGCTGGCACCTTAACCCAGGTTCTCTGCAAGAGCAGTATGTGTGCTCTTAACTACTGGCCCATGTCTCCAGCTGCCTATGAGTAATTTTGTTCTTAAGAACAACACGCACAAGGCTCTGCATTTCATCATGTGACTAGAGCACAAATAACTCAAAATCTCCTTATTGTGTACTTTTAGCTTCTTCTGTGTCTTAGGACAACAATTAAAGCTACATTCATTACCAGTGTACGTCAAATTTTCGTAAGTTTCTATTGCATCTGTGAGGAAAGTGCTTTGGAGAAAAGTTGTATGATAAAAGGGTCTACACTGCTTTCGAGATCTAGCATTTTGGATGGGCTGTATTCTGAAAATAGTTTGAATTTTGTATGTTAAGAAAAAAATGTTTGAAAAGGACATAAGAGGGCAACTGGAGAGGACTAAAAGAATTGTAAACTGATCTTATAAGAGGTTTGTCTCTGAGATGAGCCTAGTAAGAAAGGAAGCAAATGGACTAAAGGTGTGGTTCAGCCATATAACAGGGGAGCAGAGATTGGAAGGGAGAGGGAAAGGGAGATGGAGAGAGACAGAGAGAGAATTAGGACAGAAATGGGGGGAGAGAGGGGAGAGACTGGAGAGATTATAGGGAGGGAGAAAGGAGAGAATTTTTCAGAGGAAACTAGAAACACGAGCCTGCCTCTATGGAGGAGTGCTGAGAGCAGTACTATGTCCGGTATTAAAGGATAAAGAATATGGTATGTGTGAAAGATGCCCGTTAAATGTATCTGGGCCTTACAGAATTTCTCTACGGTGTTTGTTAGCATCTTAGTCATCAGGTAATGAGGCCCCTTTCTGGTACTTTAAGATGAAGTAGGATACCTTTTCTCATCTTTGGAGTAGAGAAGACTGTGGGGTTGGCTGCAGTGAGACTCAATGTTGTTGACAATGCTAAGCAGGGCAGGACAGTTTCTACAAATTAAAATGACTCTTAACCTCAGAACCCACATTTCTGTCATTGATTATTACAAAGCATATGGGGATTTTCCAGAAGTTTCTTTAAAGGGTTACTCTGCTCGCAGTCCAGATCCATAAATTGCAAGTGATTGCAAGGCCTGGGATTGAGACATGAAAATTATGTAGCAAGTACTGGCAAGCCAAGTCCACTGGGACACATATAAATACTCAATTAAGGTGCTTCAGTAAAACGTGTGTGATTTCCACACTAGTCCAATTTCTTCAAACTCACCTTTTTAAAATGGCCAGCAGAAAGATATGCTTAGCTCTAGGATTTCTTGCATTTTTATGGGCTGCATTGAGTGCTCAAGAGAAAACAGAGGAATCACAATGCAGGCTGATGGCCAAGTTTAATTTGTCTGGATATGTAGATGCCAAAAACCATTCACTTATTATTGCAGGACTGTTTCCTATTCACTCCAGAATCATCCCAGTCGACGAATCTATTCTGGAGCCAGTCTCACCTCTGTGTGAAGGGTAAGCTATTATTTCTTCTTTCTTATCAATTCAGGTGTGGGGTCGGGGAGAGGTGAGCATGGGGCTTGGGTCTCTAGCTGGAGGATTGATGCTGTCCAGAGTGGTTGCTCCTCATAGAGTGCTGTGTGCTTCAGCAGCAGCAGCAGCAGCAACAGCATCGAAGAGCTTGTTAAGGCATGAAGAGAGGGCTTCTACCCAGCCTTGCAGAACCAGAACCTATGCTTTTAGAAGACTCCTGTGAACTCGTGTACACACTGAGGTTTCAGAAGAACAGCTACAAAATTATGTGGCACTGCAGCTTTACTGTTAATTAGCAGAGGCCAAAACTCTTCTCGATAGAAGCTCATTGCAGGGGGACACTGATTTATCTGAGAAAAACCTACCCTAGAAGGCCTTTGCTCTTAGTGTTTGCACCTCCAAGTTGCCTCCTCGGGAAATGAGATCCATGCCTGACACTAGAATTTGCCAGTAATCGGTTGTGGGAGATGTAAAATGTGGATAGGACAACTATCTGTACATAACACACACACACACACACACACACACACACACACACACGCACGCACACACCACATTAGTATGAAAAGAATGCCACAAATTTAAAAAAGCAAAGCAAATTACCAGTAACTTATTGTTATCAAAAAGCAACTTTTTCCCACTTTCTGTGTTATTTTTGGCCTCCTTTCATTCACATATATATGTATATGATTAATATTATTATACATATATGCAGGATTTAAGTAGTTGTGACTGTAACAAAACACAGTTATAACTGGGTTGTTCATCTGACGCAGTAGGCATTTCCATGAAGCTCCATGGCCGTTAGTGTTGTCCATGCGCCCTGTAAACATTCAGCATTCTGCCAGCTTCACATCGTCACTGATCCCAACTTTTTAAAAAAATTTTTTCATGCTCCATATTTGAGATGGCATTGTGTGAAGTGTAATAGTCATCTCTACACCTTCAAAAAATGCAGAGACTTACAATGAGTGCCCTTCTCAAGCCTGTAATTGTTTTTCACTCAATCCCAGTGATGGGATTGAAGGGAGAAGACCAAGGATTTTACTTACAACTAGATTATTGCAGAGTCAAGTTTTATTTACCACAGTTGTTTTCGCTTCTTTAATCCCAAATAACCTGAAATGGAAAACTGAGAGTTCGTCATAATTTAATACAGTGACAGTTTATAAGTGCAATTATTTAATTTGTTCTCCACCCTTCATTGGCGGTCTCTCTCTCAGCAGTGTTAGATGCTAAAGGCTTGTATGCAGATTTTAAAATACGAATTTCCCTTCCTTAAACAAATGTGTTATTATATTCTAGTTGAAAGAATGGAGAGAAGTAAATATGTCCTATTTAGAATAATTTCCTAATTAGGGTTATTTTGGGATTTGTGTAATTCTTGAAATTAGGATTTGAGTGCCTACATCTCGGTCTTATATTAAAAAAATGCATTCTTTAAAATTAGATTTTTTTATGATTATTTTACACCAGTATCTGTCAATAATTCCTATCTATCCAGCCCTAGGGCTTTCCATGTTCTTCCATGTAATTCAACTTTCCTTTCCAATGGTTTATGGAGTGTTCAGAATCCAAGGTCAAACTAAGCAATATTAACTTTTTTTTTTTAATCATAAGCTTTAACTAAGTTGGGGTTTGGAGAAATTTTATTCTTAAATAATCAACTTTCATGCAATACTAATTTCAATTGTCCATCTGTTAAACACACATAAAACAGGAAGGTTCTGTATTATTTTGAAAATATTTCTCAGAATAGAGAAAAATTATGGACAAAAATTTTGTTTGATAGTCACAAAAGGAGGATTTAGATATTATGAAATAGTGTGAATTTCATAATAAAAATTAATGAAAGAAGGGAAATACTCAATTAAGGTGCTTAATTGAGTATTAAGAAGGGAAAGAAGGGAAATCTAGCCCCAATCCCACCTTTGTAGTAATTATCCTGTGATGGTTTAAAATAATTTCTCTGCTAATCTTTAAAATGCTTTGTATTCAGCTTTAATTATAGAAAGCCTTCCTACTCCCCATTTCACTCACAATTCTTTTCTCATGGCTGTATCACTTCTTGGATGATTGTTTTGTAATGAAGGAAAATATTCTTATACAGTCAAGGCTCTATGAGTGGACATAATTAGTTTGTTCTAGTTTTCCAGTACTGTCAAAACCTCTGTAGTGCACTATGGGAGCAGGTAGCTTTTATCCTATGGGGCAGTGCTCTCGCAGCTAACTTCTCAATGGTTGGAGTTACTGGTTCAAAACAGGTCAATGTTTTTCTAGATCTTGAATTTTTAATTTCCTTAAAAAGAAAGATACTGCTCCAGTTATTTCAAAAGTTGTTAGTCTGGAAAGAGCAGCGCGGGGTGGGACAGCATTCTGTGTTGTGGTGCCTACTGCTCTCTTCTCTTCTTCACTGCACTGTTCCATCCTCATCTCTCTCATCTAATTACATCAACTTTTCCACTCCTTAATACGGCCATGTTCCCTGCTGTAGAGCCCCAACACTGTCTGAATTTCCTTTCTTCTGTTTCTGTGTCATCCTCTGGCCTCAACAAGGCTGAGTTCCTGCAGGGTTGGGTGTCCCTTTGAATCTCACTGTTCCTCATCTACTTAGATGGCGGCTTTTATCACCTTGTGTTATAACTATTAGGCTATTTTTTTCTGCTTTGTATGCAGAAAGTGTTGCATTTTTTTATTGTGTTATACTGTCTTGAGAAACCTAAGAACTACATCCTGTATGAAAACTCAATTAAGTGACACATAAGGAAATTCTAGTGTTTGAAAGGGCTATTTGTTATTGCTATATTTTGAAATTGTTACTTTTATTTCTTTTGTATGTGTGAATGTTTTGCCCGCATGTATCAGTGTGTACCATGTACATGATTGGAGCATGTGGAGGCTAGAAGAAGGTATCAAATTCCCTGAAATGGCAGTTACAGATGGTGGAGAACCCCCGTGTGGGTGCTGGGAATTAAACCTGGATCCTCTGCTTTTAAATGCTGAGCCATCTCTCCAGCCTCCTGTTGTTGGATACATAATAGAAAAAAATTACTGAACAGAAGACAAGTTTTTAAGGCATTAAGTCGTGTTGGGGGGGGTACTCGCCTTTAGTACGTTCAAATGTGCTTTAATGTTGAAGAGAGAAAGAAGGAAATAGAAGAGCTAGTTGATGAATATAAGGAGGATTGAAAAATGTGGTATTTAGCTGCAATAGGAATTTTAATGACTAGAGAATTAAAAGAATGATGAATCAGGTTTGTCTTTATGTATGAGAACCAATAAATATGCCTCAGTGTTAAAAGTACAAACTCAAAAGAAGGGTAATGCAGTTGGGGTTGAATTACACATAATTTTTGTAATGCTTTTCTGTACTCCTGCTTTAAGTGTCTTAATGTATTGAAGTGATTTTTATAATTATAATGTTCAGAAGAACATAGGTTGAGGTAAGGAGAAGAATCCTGTGGCCCCAGGGACTTTCAAATGAATGGGAGAAATGTGTGCAAAGGGACTTATGTATCTTGTTTGTTGCTGAAGGGAGTTTTGACTAGTAGGATATTTTTTTGATAAAGAGATAATTGGACATTTGAGAAAAATTACAGCATATAAAAGATTTGTATATATATACATGTAGAAATTTTCCAAAAGTTCTTATGATTACTAATCAATAGTGAATATGATTCTCTTGAACACTTTAAGATTGTAGTGCCAATTGTGAAAAATTGTCACATGCAGAAAACTGTTGCTGCTTCAGCAAAAAGTTGTAACCACTCACTTAACTGAAGCTACTTCCTGACAAGCCCCACCCCCCAACCCCCAGTGGCCAGTGCCTCACAAAAGCTTTTCCTTTCCAGGTTTAACTTCCGAGGTTTCCGCTGGATGAAAACCATGATCTACACCCTTAAAGAGATCAATGAGAGGAAGGACATTCTGCCCAACCATACTCTGGGCTATCAGATCTTTGATTCCTGCTATACCATCACGAAAGCAATGGAGTCATCTTTGGTGTTTCTTACAGGGCAGGAAGAATTCCAACCCAATTTTAGAAACAGCACTGGATCAATACTGGCAGCGCTGGTTGGTTCAGGGGGGTCATCCTTGTCAGTTGCTGCCTCGAGAATTCTGGGGTTGTATTACGTGCCTCAGGTATCTTGGAATATTGTACTGAGTATTTACTATAAAATTGAGGGCTGGGGAGATGGTTAACAGAATGAGAGCACTTGTTCTTGTAGAGGACCTAGATTTAATCCCCCAGAACTCATACAGGGAGTTCACAACCACCTGTCATTCCAGTTATGGGGATCTGAAGCCCCCCCTTTGGCTTTCCTGGGCTGCTGCACGCATACAGTGCATGTAAGCTCATGGAAGCATGCACACTTAAAAATGGTGGCCACACCTTAATCCCAGCACTCAGAAGAGTCAGAGGCTAGTCTGATCCACAGAGCTAGTTTCCAGACAACTAGCCTTACAGAAAGAAACCAGGTCTCGAGACACAAACAAAACTATTTAAAGAAATATGAACATTGTAGAAATTGTTGAAAATAAGAAGTGCAGAAGAGGTTGAGGTGCACTACAGAGACAACGTAGGATGAGCATGATGGTGTCCCAGTGACTGTTCAACCTGAGCCCCAGCCATGAGCGCTGAGGCTTACTTAGAGGTGATTTGAGATGACTCCATCCAAAACGTCCTGCACTGAGTTGTGACTCTGTGATTATGGACTTCTCGTTAGTCACATGATCCATAGTACTGGGTAAACACTTGGTGGTTGATTGACAGCTGGAATAAGACATATGTTTTGGTTTTTTGTCTCTGTTGATGCTTATTAATAGTAACTCAAATCATCACACTCCCAATCTAAAATGGATCTGGGAATGTCACAAAATGGTTATCATTTTGGAATACTACCAAAAGCTGAAACAGTTTTACAGATTATTGCTCATGTGCAAGTATATACATTCATGACTGCACTGTCATGGGCATGGAGGTTAGCGGACAAGTTTAGAGTCATTTCTTGCCTTCTGTTCAAGGCAGGATTTCCCTTGTTACTGCTGCTGTTTAATATACTCAAGGCTGAGTGTCCTGTGAGGTTCTGGCCAGTTCTCCTGTCCCTGCGTCTCATCTTGCTACAGAGGTGCTGAGGTTACAGATGTATGCCACTGCATCCACTTTTTACCTGGAGTTTGGAGCTTGAACCCGGGTCATCAAGTTTTCATGTCAAGCACTTTACCCACCAATCCATTGCCTTCGCCCTGTCTTTGGCCCTGGCTGGGCTACCTTGTCTGGCCTCAGTGGAAGAGAATGCACTTAGTCCTGATGGGAATTGAGCTGCCAGGGCGTGTTGGTGGTGGGACTTCGCTTTTCTGAGGAGAAAGGGAGAGGGAGAAGGGAGAAGAGAGTGGGAAGACAGGACCAGGAGGAGAGGAGAGGAGAGGAGGGACTGAGATGGAGATGTAAAGTGAATAAATAAAAAGTAAAAAAGAAAGAAAAACTTAAAAGGTGTTGCTTTGGAGAATCCTGATCTATAATCTATACTATAGCGAATCTATAGTACAGGGAATCCCGATCATTTGAAAAGTTATGTTATATGGTTTCTTCAGCAGGACAAAGATTGGGTGTATTTTGTTAAATATATATTTTGATTAGTTGTTGACCTGTAATGCAAACTATGACTTGAAATCAGGCATTCTGTGGACCTGTTATGACAGTTTCCGTGGACTTGACATTGACATTTTTCTCTGCATTGCATAGTCTTTTGGCTCTTTGCTTGATTTTTAAAACTTTAGAAATTCACAGAGCTTTAGAAATTATTTTTATGCTCAACATATAGTAAGTGAAAATAATCATGAAACTTAGATAAAAAGTATAAAGGTTAGTATAATGAGCTTTTCTCCTAAACACTGTTATGAGTAGTTTGTTTCTTTTTTTTTTTTTATCATGTTTAGTACAATTTTGAGTTTTCTACAATGAGGATGTATTATTTTTATGGCAGGAGAAATTCTGTGTTGCTCAGTGTCCTTTGAGTGCAGATTTCAATAGTCAAATCAGTCTGTGCTAAGCAGGCAGAAGAAGAACAAGTGTTCCTTCCTGTAGATAGCTTCTATGTTGCTGCTGCTTGTACATAATTCTCAAGAAGTGTAAATGCTAGCCAAGGGATTAAGAACAAAAGGAAAGACCACGAGAAGTGAACACAGAAGTCGGCTGACTTCATGAAGGAACTGACAGTTCTGGAGCTGTGGAATTGTAACAGAGAAAGCCCACAGGAAATGATGTGTTAGTGACATGACAGAGCAAGTGAGCGATGTGGACAATTGAGTTAGAGAAATGCGTAAAAGGGTCACTAACACGTGGTGACCGAAGTTCCGTCATCAAGTTCCCAAAGATGAGAAATACATACAATAATTACTGAGCAGATGACAGAAGGGTTTCTTCGTGTGCCTGGTTTGGGTCTTATAAGATGAGAGTGTTGAGGCACTTTTTTTTTGTAGAAAACTGCTTAGACCTGAGGTCTGTAGAACTACCTTTTTCAGTCTAGGTTTTAGTGTCTACTCATGTAGAAGTCCCGGGAGAATGAAATAAGTAAAGAAAATTTTAAAAAGAAAGAAGGAAAAGAGTGGGACAGAAGTGAGATAATGTAAGCAAGAGAAACTAGTGCTACCAAATGGATGGGGCGTGGGCTCATTCCATCATTTGTGTGCATAAGATACTGAAGTTGATGAAGAACCTGAATGTCCTGACTCAGGGGAGTCAATGTATCTCCAGGAAGGATAAAGGAAAGAGCAAATGACCTCTCTGTCAGTGCCATCCATGAAAAAGAGTACATTGAATTTCATCAATAATCGGCTGCTGTAACCCCCTGGGGTTCAGCATAGACCAAAGAGCTTTCATCTGCAGTCCCCACTCATTGAGTAGGAATAGAGAGTCATGTTTTATGAAAAAATTAGAGGAGTAAGAGAATTATTCAGCTCTCACCATCTCAAATATTCCAAAAGCTGTTATTTAAGGTTTGGCTCTGGCTTCCTAGTAATTATAAATGTTTTCAATTTTAGGTGGGTTATACTTCTTCCTGCTCAATTCTTAGTGACAAATTCCAGTTTCCATCTTATCTTCGTGTAGTACCCAGTGACACGGTCCAGTCCGAGGCCATGGTGAATCTTATCAAACACTTTGGTTGGGTCTGGGTGGGTACAATTGCAGCTGATGATGATTATGGAAAATATGGAGTAAAATCCTTTAAGGAAAAAATGGAGGCTGCCAACCTCTGCGTCGCTTTCTCTGAAACCATTCCCAAAGTCTACTCCAATGAGAAAATGCGAAAAGCTGTTGATGCAATCAAGAGTTCCACTGCCAAAGTCATTGTGCTTTATACTTCTGACATTGACCTCAGCCCTTTTGTGCTGGAAATGGTTCATCATAACATAACTGACAGGACATGGATAGCCAGCGAAGCCTGGATTACCTCTGCTCTCATTGCAAAGCCGGAATACTTTCCATATTTTGGTGGAACTATTGGATTTGCAACACCGAGAAGTGATATACCAGGGTTAAAAGAATTTCTTTATGATGTCCACCCCAGCAAGGATCCGAATGATGTCCTGACCATTGAATTCTGGCAAACTGCTTTTAACTGTACCTGGCCCAATAGCAGCGTGCCTTATAATGTGGACCACAGAGTGAATATGACTGGTAAAGAAGACAGATTGTATGACATGTCTGATCAGCTCTGCACTGGAGAGGAGAAGCTGGAAGATCTGAAAAATACCTATCTGGATGTGTCTGAGCTAAGAATCACAAACAATGTCAGACAAGCTGTGTATGCTATAGCTCATGCCCTGCATCGACTCAGTATGTGTCAAACCGGACTTGGTCCATTTGTACCAGATAAAACCTGTGCATATATACCTACCTTTGAATTCTGGCAGGTGAGTTCTTTTACTTCATGATATAGCATGTCATTCATAAGTATTCATGCCATTAAGGCTGTTTGCCTTTGTATTTAACAGTCACCGTTTTCTTGCATGACCACTTAAAGAAATGGTTTGCCTGTTTGGACGGAATGTGTGTTTTAAGTCTCTATTTATTAACAAAATTATTATGTTTGTTATGAATAGAATCCATATCCCTCACAAAAAATAATTCCCTTAATAGATAAACTGATTTTTAAAAACATATATAAAAGTTAAAGTTAAACATTCTATAATGAAATTAATGGCCGAGAGACTCCAGTTTCTTTCAGAATATGTAATATTCTATTGGATTTATAAAGGAATAATAATAATAATATAGGAACTCCAGTTCCTATCTATAATATGGGATGGTTACTTGGGTTCAAAACACCATGCTCACATTTTAAACAGCAAGAAGGAAAAAAAGGCATGAAGATCATTTCTGGAAATTCTATACATTTTCTTCCTTACACTTACATAGCCATATTTTAGACATGTGGTCTTACTAGCTTGAAGGGAACTAGAAGATGGACTCTTCAAGCAGCCTGAGAACTGGGTGTAACTACTGGGGCATTACCTGGGAGACTTATTTCTGTGCCTCTTGTTTTTGGTCTCATGTTGGCTCAGAGTAGTTTGAGTGCTCTCACCCACCCTGGTCTTGCCAAGAGTGGTATCACCCAAGGTTCTCTCTCTTACCTGGACTGCTAATGCTTGAGCAGCCCTGCCCTGGTCCTGTGAGCTCTGCAGGATGTCCTCTTAGCATCTCAAACTTGTTACCTCTTCCCTGCCCACCGTCACTTTATCCTTATATAACTCTTTGTTAACCCAACCATCATTGCTTGACTAGCATCACTTTACCCTTGTATAGCTCTCTGTTAATCCAACAGAGTCCACAACGGCTGGGACCACTGCATTTATCTTAGACTTTGACTTTCAGTTACTTGCCTCCTGCTTTAAATCTTACCCCCCAGTCATATTCACTTTGTGGTGCTGGTTCCTTTCCCACTTTCCCCCATGAACTTGATAATTTTGATCAGGATTGGTCAAAGATTTTAGAGTGCTTTCAGTTTGGCTTTGACTACTTTTTATGAGTTTATGCATTTTTGGCATAAATAACACAAAAGTAATATTGTATCTTTTCTAATTCCTCCTATCAAGAGTCATATCATAGGCTGGAGATGTAGCTCAGTTGACAGAGCACTCTTCTAGCATGCACAAAGTGTAGCTTCAATCCCCTAGACCAAACAGAAATCTGAACATGTGATGCTTGCCTGTTATTGTAGCACTCAGGAATTGGAGACAGGAGCACAAGTTGTTCAAAGTTATTCTCAGCTACATAGTGATTAATTCGCCTGGGCTACATAAAGACCCATTTCAAAAAAAAAAAAAGGCATATTTTAATGTAAATATCTCTCATTATTGCTGATATGAACTTTGGTAACATAATTCCAGTAGTCTCACCATATTTCTTTCTGTATGAAGTTGCTATGTTTCTTTTGGGAAGTAATAATTACCTTGCTGAGAATACTTTGAGGCCCTGAAAATGTATTGCTTTTTATTATACTTCATGCCAACTATTTTTAGCACTCAATGGCAATTAAACCTTAATTTGTTGCTATTATTATTATTGTATGTGTGTGCTTTTCTGGAGGTGGGCTCAGTTTCTGAAGATGGGGGCATATGAATAAAAAGACAATGAGCAGGTCCCTGATATGGTGCCCAACCATATCTGGCTTTCAATATAGAAGTAGAAACACTATTCAACTAAAGGTAAATGATTACTTCTGTCCAGAAATAATCTAGAAGACCTCTATGAATAAATAGGTTTAAAAAAGTCTTCAAACTGAGTTGGGTCTTGTTTATTAAGATACCAAATGAATAAAATAGAGATAGATAAATAGATAGATAGATAGATAGATAGATAGATAGATAGATAGATAGATAGATAGACAGAGAGCTTGTAAGCTCATGAAGCTCAGAGAGGTGACAGTGTCTTGGCCACTCATAGAGGTATTGGAGTGTCTGTGGATGAGTTTTACCTGGGTTTTTCCAGAAGAGGAGAGAGAGATCCCCTGAAGACCCAGAAGAGTAGGTTGTTTGAGCTTTTGGGGGTGGAATGGTCGTAACTCTAGACCGATGAATCCACAGTGACAGGCTTTGTAGCTTAAGAGGAAAGGAAGACTCAATAAGATCCTGTTCACATAGCTTTGTGTGGTCATTTATCATGCAGGAAGTTTTTAAGATTGATGTAGTCTCTAAGTTAATATTAGGAGGTGATCCTGAAAACGTGGAGTCATGTTTGTGGCTGTTCTCATCCTGGCACTCAGTGATAGCCTGGCTTATCTAGCTGAAAGGTAAAACATGCTGAGGTAGATAATGAATTCTGGGTCTAACAGGTGATCTGACTAGAGGAACACTTACCTACTACAGAGGACTTCAGGGAGGTTGAAATAGGTTGTGGATTTTGGAGTAATACAGAATCATAACAGTGCAATTGGGAGAAGAATGGGCCAAGAATGTTGTCTTGAGTACAAGTTTAATGAGATTGCTACCAAGAGTTCAACTGACCCTTTCTTCCTTCCTGGAAGACTGAGAATGTTGGCCATGGTGGTGAAAGCCTTTAATCTCAGCACTTGGGAGGCAAGGGCAGGTTGATCTCTGTGAGTTTCAGGCCAACCTGGTCGACACAGCAAGTTGCAGGTAAGCCAAGGCTATGTAGTGAGACTCTATCTACAAAACCACCCAACAACCAACCAACCAACCAACAACCAACCAGCTCCCCCCTCCCCCCAAGATGGGAGTTCCAGGCTTAGAGATAATACTTAATCTTGAGAATGATATTAGAAATGAATGCTGGGTGATTATTTGACTTTAAGGACCAGAGGAGCCCAAAGTGAGGGATAATGTAATCTATAAGGGTGGTGGTTATTTCTGAGACCCTTTTGTTTTTTTGTTGGGGAATGCCTTTATCTACCTGGTTAAGGTATTCACAAGAACTAATAGGTATTCAAGTCCCTTGTACAGAGACTGGTACTGTGAATCAGGAGGTATTACAGGTTTTCTGTCCAAGAACATGAGAGGATTGAGAACAGTGGGGTGAAGTGTGATCACAGTCTCATTTATGGCCCTCTGCTCAAGACTGATTCTATAGGATCTATCTGTCTTTACTGCCAAGATAGGGATGTCACATAGGGTTATTGGGACATAGTGGTCCAGTAGTAAGAAATTTATTTACACACGTGCCTCAGGCTTTAAAGGATATTGGGGCCTTTGAAAAAAAAATTAAGGTTCTTAAGAGTAATTGTGACAGGTGTGCCTGCTGGTGAGCACCCAGGAGTGGAAGATTCTCTACTTTAGGGACAACTTGTTGGATGACCTAAGGGTCTATAGTAGAGACTATAAGGAGGGTGTTTGAGGCTCCAGATGGCTCCAGGCCATGATAGGACATGGGCTTGGTATTGGAAGCACAGTAGAGCCTCTGAGCTTCAAAGAGTTTTAAATCAGCCTGAAACTTAGATAAGGTATCTCTACTTAGGAGGGGGTGTAACGATTGCTTAGGACCAGGAAAGAAAGATTTGAATATATTGCAGGTAAACGGGTGTAAACTCAGGTTGGAGCTTGCTATCAACATCAATGAGGAGGATCTGGGACTGGAGGGTTGGAGCAGAGAAAGTGGTCAGGGCTGAAAATTTGATGGCAATATTTAAATGAAAGTAATTGTTCTCTGTTCTACAGCCAGGGCTACCCTCGTCTCATCCCTAGAGTTGGAGAACCCAGGAGCTTGTAGAATCCCTAAATTTGGTGGCAATATTTAAATGAAAATAACTGTTCTCCGTCCTACAGTCAGGGCTACCCTCGTCTCATCCCTAGAGCTGGAGAACCCAGGGGCTTGTAGAATCCCTAAAATGTGTCAGTCCTCAAAGGGAAGGGATTCTTCCTCTCACCCCGCCCCCACCATGCCTCAAAGAATACCTTACAGTCCAGGAAGAGAACCAGGGACATTTGTCCTTTTACAGGTTTGACTTGGATGAATTCTGGCCTCGATTCATGAAGGGCAATTATTAGTCCAACATTTTGTCTGTAGTACACTTTACAGGTTGGACAGGACTCTGGTGAAACCTATTGCCCTATGACCTTGAATGTTACAGGCTTAATGGTTCCAGGTAGGCTATTCTGAAATGTGGCTACTAGATGGGAGCTCAGGAATTTCCTGAAGTGTGTAGGGAGCTTTAATGCCACTGCCATTAAATATAATCTGCCTCTTGTTCCTTTCTTCCTCCAGTTTGACCCTTCTGGCCCTTGAAGTCTCTTTCTGGTAATTAAAGACCTTTTAAGGCCATGCTTAAAAAGGTAGGGAAGGTAGTCTAGGGCTCCTGGTATACCTTTTGAAGCTTTGGTCTGATGTCTAGAGAGGCTCCGCTTATAAAATATACAGCTGAGATGACTTGGTCTCTGGACTCACAGGGTCCAGATCAGTATACTTGAATCCAGTTGTTGTTAACCGCTGAGCAATCTTTCTGGTCCCCAAATTTCATTTTCAATATTTACCACAGCTTCTTCATCTATTCTCCTGTTGGCGGACATTTAGGCTGGTTCAGTAAACATGGATGTGCAAGCCCCTCTGGGATCTTTTGACTTAAAGTGCTTATAGTTGGGACACAGAGTATTTCCACTTGCAACTATTTGCAGAATCACGCTCTCATTTCCATAGTGGCTGCAGCAGTTTATCATCCTCCCGGGACTGTGTAAAAGGTTCCTCTTTCACTGCTTCCTCACTACTGTTTATTGCCATTTATTTTCTTGATGATAGCCATTCTGACTGCAGAGAAAGAGAATCTCAAAACCTTTTCATTTCCCTAATGGCTAAGGATTTTGAACATTTTTCTTTAAAAGGCAGTATTTATTGAACATTAATATTTCTTCTTTGAAAACTTTGAATTATTATATTATTATGTGCGTGCATGGGCATGAGTGTGACAGAACTCCCATGCCTGTAGGTGTCCATGTAGGCATGCGTGCTATTGTGTGCATGTGGAGATGATAGAGCACTCTGTGGAGGTAGGTCTTCCTTGTGTGGGCTCCGGAGTTGAAATCACGTTGCAGGGCTTGAGAGACAAGTGCCTGGATCACTGAGCTGTCTCTCTGGCCTACTGATTTCCTCTGAGAATGTTTATTCAGTTCGTTGGCCTATTTAATGACTGGATGCTTGTGTAGACTTAAACTTTGCAGCTACTTGCATACATTCTCTATCAATGCCCTGTCTTACGCCTCTTTGTACTACTTTGCATACTACTGTGGTCCTTTCCAGAAAGCCCCCTCCCTCTACAAACTGTAATGTTTTAAGAGTTTCACATTTTCCACTGAAGACATGGATGCATCTAGACTTTGCTTTCATGCACTCTCGTTTCACTTTTTCTGCTGTCTAATTCCACAGCACATTTATTAAACTGGCTGGTTTTCCTCCAACATACGTTTTGACAGCTTTGTATAAAATTAGGTGGCAGTAATTGTGGGGCTTTAACTTTGGACCCTCCGTTCGATTTGATGTCTGTCTTGTGCTAGTGGCATGCTATGTTATTGCTCTGGCTTTGTAATGTAATTTGACACCAGGCCTTGTGGTTAGTTAAAAGATACTTTAGCATTGATCTTCCTCCTAAAGATTTTTAAAAATTTATTTATTTATTCACTTTACATCCCAATCGCAGCCCTCTTTCTCCTCTTCCTGGTCCCACCCTCCCTCCCTCTTCCTCCTGTCTCCTCTCCCTCACCCCTTAGAAAAGGGGAGACCCCTGACACCTACCCATCCCAGCACATGAAGCTGCTTCAGGACTAAGCACATCTTTTCCACGGTGGCCTGGCAAGGTAGGGGAAGTGACCAAAAAGCATGCAAGAGAGTTCTTGTCAGAGACAGCCCCCATCCCCTCACTAGGGAACCCATATGAAGACCAAGTTTCCCACTGAGTCCCTGCATGGTTCTTGGTTGGTGCTTCAGTCTCCCGAAGGCCCCCCAGGCCCAGGTTAGTTGACTCTGTGGGTCATCTTGTGGCGCTCCTGTCCCCTCTGGGTCTTTCTACCCTTCCACAAGGCTCCCTGAACTCTGCCCATGTTTGACTGCGAGTCTCGGCATCTGTTTCAGTCTGTTGCTGGGTGTGCTAGGCTCCTGTCTGCAAGCATAGCAGAATGCCATTAATAGTCTCAGGTTGGGCCAGGCATTAGTTGGACATTCCCTCAATCTCTGCTCTATTTTATTTTATTTTTTTTATTATTACATTTTATTCACTCTGTATTCCAGCTGTATCCCGCTCCCTTATTCCCTCCCAAACCCTCCCTCCCTCCATCATCTCCTCCCTGCCCCTTTCCAAGTCCACTGATTGGGGAGGACCTCCTCCCCTTTCATCTGACCCTGTTTTTTTCAGGTATCTTCAGGACTGGCTGCAAAATCTTCCTCTGTGGCCAAGCAGGACTGCTCCTCCCTTGGGGGCTGGGGAGGTCAAAGAGCCAGCCATTGAGTTCCTGTGAGAAATAGTCCCTGTTCCCCTTACTATGGGAAACCAATTGGGTTACTGAGCTACCACGGGCTATGTCCCAGCAGAGGTTTTAGGTTATATCCATACATGGTCCTTGGTGGAGTGTCAGTCTCAGAAAAGGCCCCTGTGCCCAGATATATTTGGTCCTTGTGGACCTCCTCTCCTCTCCACGTCATACTAACTCCCCCTTCTTTCATATGATTCCCTGCACTCTGCCACAGGCTTGGTTATGAGTCTTAGTATCTGCTTTGATTCACTGCTAGGTAGAGTCTTTCAGGGGCCCTCTGCGGTACGCTCCTGTCCTGTTACTTGTTTTCTCCTATGTCCAATGCACATCCCATTTGTCTTTCTAAGTGAGGATTGATTATCTTACCCCGGTTCCTCTTTCTTGTTTATCTTCTTTAGGTGTATAGATTTCATTATGTTTATCATATCTTATAGGACTATATGAGTGAGTATATACCATGTGTGTCTTTCTCCTTCTGGAATACCTCACTCAGAATGATCTTTTCTAGATCCCACCATTTGCTTGCAAATTTCATGATTTCCTCCTTTTTGATTGCTGAATAGTATTCCATTGTGTAAAAATACCACAATTTCTGTATCCATTCCTCCATTGAGGGACATCTGGGTTGTTTCCAGGTTCTGGCTATTACAAATAAAGCTGCTACAAACATGGTTAAGCAAATGTCCTTGTTGTGTACTTGAGCAAATTTTGGGTATATGCTTAGGAGTGGTTTAGCTGGATCTTGAGGAAGCACTATTCCTAATTGTCTGAGAAAGTGCCAGATTGATTTCCAAAGTGGTTGTGTAAGTTTACATTCCCACCAGCAGTGGAGGAGGGTTCCCCTTTCTCCACAGCCTCTCCAGCATGTGTTGTCACTTGAGTTATTCACCTTAGCCATTCTGATGGGTGTAAGGTGAAATCTCACGTCGTTTTGATTTGCATCTCCCTGATGGCTAAGGAGGTTGAGCATTTCTTTAAGTGTTTCTCTGCCATTCTATATTCTTCTACGAAGAATTCTCTGTTTAGCTCTGTACCCCATTTTTTAATTGGATTACTTGATTTATTGCTTTTAACTTCTTTAGTTCTTTATATATGCTGGATATCAACCCTCTGTCAGATATAGGGTTGGTGAAGATCCTTTTCCTGTCTGTAGGCTGTCATTTTGTTCTGATGACAGTGTCTTTTGCTTTACAGAAGCTTTTCAGTTTCATGAGGTCCCATTTATTGATTGTCACTCTTAGAGCCTGTGCTGTTGGTGTTCTGTTCAGGAAGTAGTCTCCTGTGCCAATGAGTTTTAGGCTCTTCCCCACTTTTTCTTCTAACAGATTTAGAGTGTCTGGTTTTAGGTTGAGGTCTTTGATCCACTTGGACTTTAGTTTTGTGCAGGGTGATAAATATGGGTCTATTTTCATTTTTCTGCATGTAGACATCCAATTGGACCAGCACCATTTGTTGAAGATGCTGTCTTTTTTCCATTGAATGGTGTTGGCTTCTTTGTCAAAAATCAAGTATTCATAGGTGTGTGGGTTTATTTCTGGGTCTTCTATTTGATTCCATTGATTCTCCTTTCTGTTTCTATGCCAATACCATGTAGTTTTTATTACTATTGCTCTGTAGTACAGCTTGAGATCGGGGATGGAGATACCTCCAGATGATCTGTTGTTGTACAGGATCATTTTGGAGATTCTAGGTTTTTGTTTCTCCATATGAAGCTGAGAATCTTTCTTTCAAGGTCTGTAAAGAATTGAGTTGGTATTTTGATGGGAATTGCATTGAATCTGTAGATTGCTTTTGGCAGGATGGCCATTTTCACAATGTTAATCCTGCCAATCCATGTCTGCTCTATTTTTATCTCTGCACATCATGTAGGCAGGGTAAATTTTGGGTCAAAGTTTTTGTGGGTGGGTTGGTGTTCCCCTCCCTCCACTATGAGTTCTGTCTAGTTAGAGGGTCTTCTCAGTCTTCATGTCCTTCACTACTCCGAGTCTCGGCTAGAGATACCCCCATATCTTCCCAGGAGCCTACACTGTAGTAGATCTCCAGCTTGCCTCAGAGATGCCACCACCCACTCCTTCTCTTCTCTCTGCAAGCCCATCCCTACCCTCTTTTCCCTCAGCACTCCCTCTCCTATCCTGTTCCCTCTCTTCAAGCACTTCTGCTGTCTATTCTGTTTCCCCTTCTTAGTGAGATCCAAGCATATTTCCTTGTGGCCCTTTTTGGGTGTGTGAATTGTAGTACGGTTACTCTGTACTATATGACTAATACATGATTGTATGTGAGTACATGCCATGCATGTCTTTCTGGGTCCAGGTTACCTTACTCAGATGATCTTTTCTAGTTCCATCTATTTGCCTGCAAATTTCACAATTTCCTTTTTTTAATAGATGAGTAGTATTCCATTCTATAAATAAACCATATATATATCTCCATTCTTAAGTTGCAGGACCTAAGAATGTTTCCAGCTGCTATGAACATAGTTGAGTGAATGTCTCTCTGGTTTCGTGGAGTATCTTTCGGGTGCGTGCCCAGGAGTGGTATAGCTGGGTCCTGAGGTAGAGCTGTTCCCAATCTTCTGAGAAAGCTCCAGACTGATTTCCAAAGTAGTTGTACAAGTTTGCACTCCCATCAGCAATGGAGGAGTGTTTTCCTTTCTCCACATCCTTATATTGGCTCTTGGGCATCTTTTTTTTTAAATTTTATTTTTTAAGAATTTAATTTTTCCATAATAATAAAAAACTGAAACAACTGCATTGCTTACTGTTTCCACACATTCACATTGTTACTTTGAGCAAGTGATATAATACTTTAAAAATTTCTTAATTTATTACAATTTTTTCACTTTGTATCTCAGTGTAGTCCCCTCCCTCATCCCCTTTCAATCCCACACCTCCTCTTCTCCTCCCATGCCCCTCCCCCAGTCCACTAATAGGCGAGGTCCTCCTCCCCTTCCATCTGACCCTAACATAGCAGGTGTCATCAGGATTTTTAAAACAATATTTGAGAACAATTGTTGTTTTAGCCATGTGTGGTGGTATGCATCTTTTATACTAATAAATTTTAACATTTTTTTCTAGTTCTGTAAAGAATGCCATTGGAATTTTGAGGGGATTGCATTGAATCTACAGATTATTTTCAATAATATAGCAATATTCACAATGATGATTCTGACATTCATGAATATGGAGGATATTTCAGTTTTCCAGTGTTTTCAGTGTTTTTGTTTTTTAAGACAGGATTTCACTGGGCAGCACTGTCTGGTATGGAACTTGCTATGTAGATTTGTCTGGCCTCAAACTCATAGAGATCTATCTTGTTAAATACTGGGATCAAAGTTGTGCCCCCATGCTTGGCTTCAGTTTTAAGTATTTATGGTAGAGGTATTTGACTTCCTAGTTTAGATTTATTCCTAGGTGTTTTTCTTAAAGCTAATTTGAATAAGATTTTGTTATTAATTTTTTCTTTCTATTTTTTTTTTTTGTGTATATGGATTTTCAAGACAAGGCTTCTGTTTGTATCCTTGGCCATCCTGGACCAGCCTAGGCTTGAACTCAGAGATTCTCTGCCTCCCTAGTGCTGGGATTAAAGGGATGTGCCACCACTTACTGGCAATTAATTAAAATTAATTAAATAAAATTTAATCTTAATTTAAATTATTGTATAACATCTATTTTATTTAAATCAGGTCAAACAGCTATAGTTACTATTACATCAATTACATATAATATGTTTAATTTTGACATTTTTATACATGTATAATCATATTCACCTGGTAATCATCTCGTGTCATTTCTTCTAACTTTCTACTTTGATGTTTTGTTTTAGTGTGTGTGTATTTCTGTGTGTGTGCATGTGTGTGAGCATGTGTGTGAGTGTGTGTGTGTCCCAATGAGTTTCATTAGGGATGTTTATAGGATAAGTGAGAGTTCGTTCACAGAAGCATTACCAGTGTCTAGACTGCTGAAGAATAAGCCTCTTCTCCCTAGGAACCATCAACTGTACATATATTTCTCAAAAGGGTAGAAGCTGCATAATCTCTTCTGTCTTCCATGACAGGGGTTGGTCCAGATCTTGTGCAGGTAGTCATAGCTACTTGAAGTTCAAGAGTGCAGTAACTATTTTAAGCCTGGAAAGCAGCCTTCCATACCTGACTCCCACAAACCCCTCCAAGGTCTTGTGTTTTTGTGTTGTGGTCTAAATGTCTCTTCTGATTATATTTCAGAGTTCTTTTTTTGATTGGGCTACTGATATAGGCTCAATCCTCAGTACGACTCAGTGAGGAGAATTCAAACTGTTATAATAGCAATAAAATAAACTCGTAAAAGGCATAGAAATGTGCATGGCATCGATTGGAGCCCAATAATCCATCATCATTGGTCATAAAACAGAAACTAAAAAAGCTACCTTAAGTAATATGCTTTAAGCTAAAAGTAATAGTTAGGGCAGGTGTAAAAATTATAAATGAATGAGATATAAGAAGTAGGCAGAGAAAGTGAAGAAATAGAGGAGAAATAAAGTTAGGTTAGAAAAAGAAAACAAAAAGTGAAGTAAGCTATATGGAGGAAAAGACAAAAGAAAGAGATTTGAAAAAATAAAAAAATACAAAAAAAAAAAACAACCAAAAACAAAACTCAATGATAAAAACTTCAAAAACTACAATAAATAAGTGTAAGAATAGGCATAAGAATAATAAATGTAAGAGCATTTAAAAAGGAATAAGTTAAAATGAGAATATTAAACATAGAGAGGGTGTGGCAAAAACAGAAACAAAGATAAAAATCAACAACCAGACAACCAACCAACCAAGCAAACACACACACACACACACACACACACACACACACACACACACACACAGAAGTTCAAACACAGAAAAAGACACTAATGAAAAGAAAAAAAGGCCAATCCCAATAATGAAAAATTTTGTAGACAAATTTGATTCATTATTAAAAGAAATAACAAATAGAAACATGGAAAATTTAAATAATACAATATAGTAATAAAAGTGATGGAAGTATAGTATATAGGAAAAAAGGAGAGAGAGAGAGAGGGAGGGAGGGTGTGTTCACATAGCTTCTTCTAGAGACTTTCAGCCATATGCATATGCCAAAAGTGTCTTTTGGATTTGTGAACTTTTTTCTTTTATATGGTTTAAGTTGTTGTCAGTACTGAACAAGTGTCTTGTACCTATAACTGTTAAGGTTATTTTTATAAATCTCTTCCGTTTCTCTTAGTTTCTGTCATAAACCGGCTATCACATAAATAATTGAGACTCCATTATATTATTTTAACGAGCTTCACAGCATAAGAACTGAACAGTTTTAACTCTATTCTTAATCCTCAAAGCTAATTTGGTTTCTTCCCTGTGTACATTTCAGAGATATTTGCATTTTGTAGCTTCCTGCTCTAGTTCCTGCTTCTGATGTCTCTTGGACCTCTCTCATTGTTCCCTCGCCCACTTCCTCCTCTAACTCCTCCTCCCCTGGCTAGCAGGAAGCCCAGCCCTATCCTCTCCCCTGCTTAGAGATTGGCTGTAAATTGATTTATTGACATATCAGCGGACAATTGGAGAGCAGTGTTTACACAACTTTGAGACAGGCGATTTTCAGAACAGGGATTGCAGCCAGATATGAGGGGTAGAAAAGTCAGTATTTGAATTACACAATAACCGTATACCTACACGGCAGAGCTGTCTTTACCTCACTAGCATTTCTTCTTTGCATACAGGTGCCTCTGCTCTCTACATCTAGCTTTACATTCCAGAGGTGCTCTTCTGCCTTTCTCAGTGGAACCCCAATGAGACTTCCTAGTTTGTGTTTTCTGGGTTAGCTAATGCTTTAACTGAGATGTACCCTTTGTGCACAGCAAGTGTGGGAAGCGACCACAGTACTGAGGTTGATACAGGTGAAGAATATGTGTTCACACCTTCACGAACTCCTGAATAACATTCTGGAAGGATGAAGCTGTGGGTTCATACGTACCCCTGGAACTGCAGTCTATAGCCACAGAGAACAATAGGTGATTTCAGAGTTTGATATACCAACTATCCTCAGCCTGACACTTACCAAATTCCAGGGTTAGGCTTAGCTGGTAAAATCTGCTATTGACCTAGGCTGGGGTTTTCCCTCCCTTTGCACTTTCTTTCTTTTTTTTTTTTTTTATTTTTTAATTTTTTCATTTATTTATTTATTTATTTACTTATTTATTTATTTATTTATTTATTTATTTTTAGTTACAATTTGTTAACTCTGTGTTCCAGCTGTATCCTGCTCCCTCATTCCCTCCCCCTCCCCAACTCCCTCCCTGGTCTCCTCCCTGCCCCTTTCCAAGTCCACTGATAGGGGAGGACCTCCTCCCCTTTCATTTGACCCTGTTTTATCAGGTATCTTCAAGGCTGGCTGCAAAGTCCTCCTCCGTGGCCTAACAGGACTGCTCCTCCCCTGGGGGTGGTGGGGAGGACAAAGAGGCTGCCCTTGAGATCCTGTTAGAAATAGTCCTTGTTCCCCTTGCTTTGGAAAATTACTTGGTTACTGAGCTACCATAGGCCACATCCCAGCAGAAGTTCTAGGTTATATCCATAGATGGTCCTTGGTTGAGTGTCAGTCTCATAAAAGGCCCTGTGCCCGGATATATTTGGTACTTGTAGAGCTCCTATCCTTTCCATTTCATACTAACTCCCCTTCTTTCATATGATTCCCTGCACTCTGCCATGGTTTGGTTATGAGTCTTAGTGTCTGCTTTGAAACACTGCTAGGTAGAGTCTTTCAGATGCCTTTGCACTTTCTAACCAATGCTGAGGCTCCTGTTTCCTAATCTTTTCAGCATCAGCTACCTTGCTCTACACAATTGACTACTTGATCCTTCTTCCCCTCGCTCAGAAGCTGTAACAGGCCAAGTTGAGGCTTCCTGATATGTGGCTTTCTAATCTTAGGCCTCCAGGGTGGCTTCCTTTTGAACAATCGGTCACCTCCGGAGATGGTCCTCAGTGATAGCTTCTGACACAGAGTGACAAAATGGGCTTTCTATCTGCTGGAGCAATTAACTTCATATATATTTTTATACACACACACACACACACACACACACACAAAATGTTTGTTTGTTTTTATTGATTCTTTGTGACATATCATGCACCCCAATGGTGTCATGGAAGCCAAAGGTCTCAAACCAGGCCAATGACTCATTGTAATCAACTATTGGGGTTGGAGAATAGCCCGCACTGACCACTCAGACACCAGACTCAAAATGATGAAAGTTTATTGAACATTAAACAAAAACTGACCAATCAGGGACAGAGTGGACTCAGGAGCCAAATTTTATTGCTGGTCTGTTTCTACGGTAGGCTTTTCATATAAAAAACCAAACCAAACCAAACCAAAACAAAACAAAAACTGAACCAGGTAACCAGGTGTAGGAAGCAAGAGGAGGGAAGCATTACATCATTTTGACCAGCTAAACATAAGAAGAATCAATTTTGTTCCAAGTACCTTGGTAGCTAGGCAAAGCATTTTAAGCTGATTGGCTAGGATATAGGGCAGGGAAGCAGCTTGGGGACTTGCTAGTTCTTCAGCAGGGTATTGTGGTTTTGTTTAAGTAAACATATTTCATTATTTCAAGCAGAATATTCAACAAGTATTGAATTGTAAGTAAAAGGCTATTCAAGCTTTCAGGCAGGCAGAGCATGAGAACTTGAATTTAATTTCACCTTATGATCAGAATGGAGACTTGAAAACAAAATGGCCACAGTTATGCTAGGCAGTAAGTCCTAGACATGTCTGGACATGTCTCAATGTTTGTGTGCCTCCACAGAACATTTGCAAGAAAATCTGTTCGTACAAAAGAGCGTACTGTGTGACAAACTATGACACATCATAGTTTCCATGGCAAGGAATGAGATCTTGAAGGCTACAACGTGGTCTGGAGGGTAGGACTACATGCCTCCTGGCCCATCTCCCTTAGAGCTTACCTCGTCTATGCAAGGTGACGTCACGGTTGAAGCTGTTTGGTTTCCTGTTTGTTTGTTTGTTTGTGTGCGTATGTGTGTGTTGCTCATCTCTTTTCTTTGCAGTTTTCATGTATTCTTTCATATCTGCTCTGGATTTCTGAAGCTTTTCCTTTCTTTTTGTTTTTGGTCTTTAGTCTATTCCCCGCCCCCACCCCCACCCCCAGCCCCTTATTCTGACTTAAACTAGTTTACACAGTGGCGGCTTTTACTCTGCCACCATTCCAGGGAGTTCTGCACATTTACATTTAGAGCAAATCTCCATGTGGCCAACCATGCTTCAAGTTTGATTTGCACATGTGGCTAGAGGCTGTCATGGTAGATAAAAATAGAGATCAAGAAGATGCACTACAATTTCAAGAATTAAATAAGAATTTGAAATTATTTTCTCTATAAAATTAGTTTTTAGAGTATTGAAGTTTTATTTTCTCCTCTTGCTTTTTTTCTTTCCAGCTTATGTACTATCTGAAGGGAATTCAGTTTAGAGCAGAGGATGGAAGCTCGGTGGTTCTGGATGATAATGGAGATTTGAAATTTGGACACTATGATATTCTAAACTGGCAATTAGACGACAATGGAGAAATTTCCTTTGTGACAGTTGGGAAATTTAACTTCAGAACCTCTAAGTTTGAGCTCTTTATTCCAAAGAATTCTACAATATTTTGGAACACTGAATCATCAAAGGTTAGTTGGTCTGACATATTATTTTATTTATATATGTAAGTTCATTTATATATATTTAAAAATACAAATGAGATGTAAAATACTTACAAATTGTTCTAATTACAAATCAATTTTCCTGAATAAAACACATTTTAAAACACGTGAAAAAAACGTGATGATTCTTAGTTTTAATTTTTGAAATATTTTTTTGGATTTTACTATTAAACATTAATTTCAGTATGTTGCCTTCTCAAGCACTATGACCGTAGTTGTTTTTGAGCACATTAATGTTTTGTTTTTCTGTTGATGTAGGATGTAGTGGTGAGAAGCATTGCATGTGTGTTATATGCACCTGTGCCTCTGTGTGTGTGTGTGTGTGTGTGTGTGTGTGTGTGTGTGTACCAGAGGCCGATATTGGAGTCTTCCTCAGGCACGCTTTATGTTATATTTTTTTGAGCCACAGTTTTTCACTGAATTTGGAGCTCACTGTTTTTAAGTAGGCTGGCTGGCCACTGAGTGCCTGTGACCTGCTACGGGTCTATTTCATCACACCAGCTTTTGTTTGGGCTCTTGGAATCTGAACTCAGGCCCTTGGACATGACAAATCCTTCACCAGTAGCCGTCTCCCTAGCCTTCCTTTATGGTTATTTTCACTTAACCCATTCTCTTCGTGGTCTTTCATTTTCTTTGTCTCGTTTCTAGTCTCTGTGTTACATTACTGCCTTTGCACAAAAACTGTTATTAAACTTCCATTGGAATATATTCTTTAACTCTTTGTTACTTCTGTCTTAAATCCAGAAATTTTTTTTTTACCTCTTTCCCAAGAAAAGTCAACCCCCTTTTTATTTCTTTGAACCCCTTTTTATTTCTTTTCTATTGGCCCAAGCATCTTGCTATACAATTATACACCAGAACTTCTTACTTTTATCTAATTGTGACTTGGCACCCACGACTAGCCTTTTCCCAGTATTCTGTGTAGACTCTGACAATTGCTATCTAGGATCTTGGTCTCTAATGAGATCAACATTTTAGATTTTATATATGTATGAGATCTGAAAGTACTTATCTTTCCAAGTGTGACTTATTTCACTTAGGATGATAGTCTTCAGTTCTATGTTGTCACAACTATCAAGATTTAATTCTTTTGCTACAACTGAATAAATTTAATTGTGTTTCTGTACTACATTTTATTTATCCATTCTTCAGTTTCATGTTTATTGTGACTAGTGCTGCAATCAACATGTGAGTGCAAATATCTATTTGAAATACTTATTTGCTTTCCTTTTGATATATATCCAATATTGAGATTATGGATTGTGTGGTGTTTTATTTTCAATTTTTTTTGAGAGGCAGCCCTTCTGATTTCATTGGAGCCTGTACTGATACACATTCTCTACAGCTATGTATATATCTCCACAAACTCACCAACATAATTTTTGTCTTTAAAAATGTTATTTCAAACTGGGCATAAAATAATATTTCAAATGTATCCTTTCAACATTTCATACCTGTTTAGAGTGTATTTTGGATTTATCCATTGCTCCTACTTTCTCCCTCTACTTCTCCCTGGAACTTTCCACTCCACTTCCCTCACAAATTCATGTCCTCTTCATAAATTACTGTTATTATTAGTCACCCCTGAATCCAATTAGTGCTGACCGCAGGTACACGGGTGTGGGTCCAGCTCCTGGGACAAGAAACCCAAAGTAAAGTGACTCTCCCTCAGCAGCCATCAACTGCTATTAATTTATGCATGGACAGCCATGCATATTCAGAAGACATCACTTTAGAGCACTCCTACCCATCCTCTCCATCTTCTGTTCCTGCCTACCTTTCTGTGATGTTGCCCAAGCCTTGAATAGGGGAAGGTTGACATATAATCCTCTTATGGCTGAACCTGGACAGTCACTGATTCTCACAATTTTGATCAGTCATTTATAAGTCTCACCGTTTATCTCTACACATCACAAAATGAAGATTCTCTGATTAAGGTTGAGAGCAGTATCTACGGTTATCAACATAAACATTAATAAAGTGATTTGAAATCCTAACAATTTAGTCTGGTGTTGCAATTAGTACTTGCTGGGCAAGTGCTCTACCACTGAGCTATATTTACAGCCCTTATTTATTTATTTACATCCTAACTGCACTTTTCTCTCTCTTCTTTCCTTCCAGTCCTTCT
This sequence comes from Psammomys obesus, assembly GCF_907164565.1. Taxonomy (NCBI): domain Eukaryota; kingdom Metazoa; phylum Chordata; class Mammalia; order Rodentia; family Muridae; genus Psammomys; species Psammomys obesus. The sequence goes on from NW_026596256.1 coordinate 13,043,562, forward strand.
TCTCTTCTCCCCTACTCCTATCCACTCCTTTTCTCTTCAGAAAAGGGCATGCCTGCCATAGATATCAACCAGCCATGGCATATCAAGTTAGGCACCTTTTCTCCTATTAAGGCTAGATGAGGCAGCACAGTAGGAGGAAAGGGTCTCAAAGGTATGCAACAGAGTCAGAGACAGCTCCTGCTCCCGCTGTCAGAAGTCCCACAAGAGGACCAAGCTACACAACCATAACATATTTGTGGAGGGCCTAGGTTGGACTCCTGCAGGCTCCATGGTTGTACAGCCTTTAATTTTATCTACTTTTTATTGTTTGAGAATTTTATAGAATTTTATAGATCAAAACATAATGTGTTTTGATCCAACCCATACCCTTTGTTTTCCCGTTCGGTTCTCCTCTATTTTCCCTCCAAACTTTTTGTACACTTTTTATAAACCCACTAAGAGCTGCCTCTATTTGTTTGAATATGGGGGGTCAGCTACAGGATTATGGTAGCCTCTCAGGACCAGCATCCCTGAAGAAAACTGATTTCCCTTCCAACGCAGCCATAAGTTGCCAATAGCTTCTTCTCAGCTAGGAGTTGGGGGCCTGGTAACTCTTGATGTCTGCCCCAATCCCTGTGGAGATTTTCCAGCTGGCTGGAGAGCATGTCCGTCTTCTTGCAGTCGTAGTTTCCGGGAGTTCTCGTGTGTCCGAGCATTGTCATGTCTGCACAACATTGTGTTGTGGTCATCCACTGCCTCTAGCTTCTTCAGTCTTTTGCCCCCTGTGAGATGATCTCCGAGCCTTAGGAGGAAAGGTGTGGCATAGATGTCCCATTCAGGGCTGAGCACACCATCGTCTCTTATTCTCTGTACCTTGACCGGTTGTCAGTCTCCGTGTTATATATTTCATCTACTGCAAAAGAGAAGCTCTCTGATGAGGGTTGAGAAATGCACTGATCTATGAGTATAAACATAAAGACTTAGAGGACCGTTTAATATTATGTCTATTTAGCCAATAAATACTAATAGGTTCTCCCCTAGGGTGTATTGACTAGTCACTAGTTCTGGGCCCAGCTAACCATGACAGGCATAAGGTTCGTTACATGGAATAGAGCCTAAATTCAGTCAGAAAGTGTTGGTGACTCCCATAGCTTTAATGCTATTTTCCCAATCGTGACATAGCCGTTAATTTTAAAATCTGTGTTTCAAGATAATTTTGCACATCTCTGAGTACTTTTTTTGGGTGAAAAAATTTTTAACTCTATTTTAAGTACTGTGTTACGGTAGCATTCTTCTGTTTAATGGTGGTAATGGTGTATTTATTTTGGGATAGAATTTTATTTTGGAATGCTTTTCAAATTTTTTCCTTGCAATAGGAAACTTGCAGAGAGGCACAGATCTATTTTTGGTCATTTTTATGGGTGAGGATAGAGGTTTTGTGTCACTTACAATGTCTCTCTTTCAGGGCAGTCTGTTCTAGTAAAAGGAAATATAGTTTGGTTGATAAAAAGGAAAGAAAAAACTTTCATGTTTATGACGTTATAGTCCAGTACAGTCTGGTTTCTGATGAAGCCTTAGTTTACATAACTTCTACTTCTTTAGCCTTTTACTAATATAAAAAAAATGTCTCTTATCCTCTTCATGTTCTTCTTAGTCCTTTTTCTGTCTTTTCAGAAACTGTCACACTGGGTCCTTTCCCATTAGCCAGCACTCTGTGCAAAGGTTTTGGTTGTGTTTTAAGGTAGGAATGGACACTGCTATTTCTAAGGATGATTTGTTTTGCTATTAGGAAACCTTAGGTTCTCTGCTCCCTCTCACCATTTTCCTGCACAACTCAGTTTCGATTCAAGCCATTTTCTTCATATCCAGGACTGAAGATGGAGCATCAGAGACAGCCTTCTTTGGTTTTTAACATTTCTTTCTCTGCTTACAGGTACTTGGAAGTCTGTGACATTTTCATGCTATTTGTGATGTTGTGGTCATGGGTCATGTGGGAATTTCTCTCTTAAATTCATGCAATCTTTGCAGAGGATGAATACAAAAGTCTCAGAATAATAGGTGGGCCACTCTGGAATCACTGATTACCAGGGTGGTTTATGTATGGATGCCTAGACATGTTAAAAAGTCTTAACTATGAACTAAAAAAACCTACATTGAGATGTTAAATGAGAAAGAGCTGCGTTTAAAATTTTCAACATTGTGAGAAATAGTACAAAGATTATGATTTCTTGTATTTATTTTTATGTAAATTACTTATGAAAGAAAGACTATCTTTACTGCTACTGTTATTATTATTGTTGTTATTATTATCTACACCTCTCCATTGATTGGGACTTCATGTATGCTAGGCAAGTGCTTTCTCGTTGAATTACGTCACCGGTGCCTCTCCTTTCCCTTTCTGTTGGAAGGGTGCTGTTGCTGCATGATCTGCAGCTCTGAACATTTTACAGGGAAATAGTACTAGTGCTGTGCAGGAGCGCATGCAGGCATTGTGGCTCATGTAATGAACCATGTGGTTCTGTGTAACCTGGCTTTCCTGGAACTCACCATGTACACCAGTTTGGCCTCAAACTCACATAGTTCTGCCACTCTCTGCCTCCTGAGTGTTGGGAATAAAGGTGTGTGCCACCATGCCCTGCATTTCATTTCTTTGTTCAGGGCTGTTTTATCCGACTCAGTAGCCCCTAAATACAGATAGCTTTTAAAAATGTATGTTAATTTTCAGCTGGGCTGGTACAGTGCCTACCTAGCATGATTGAGTCCTTGAGTTTGATTTCAGAATTGTACACAAAATAGTAAATAGATAAAAGTTAAATAAAGTGGGAGATTTAGTTCCTTAGTCACATTAGCTATATCGAGGGCTCAATAGCCAGAGGTGGCCAGGTAGGACAACACAGAACTGTGACCCTTTTAGGCTGCAGAAAGAACAGAGTGTCCCTAAGTCTGAAGTATCATCTTCTGTGGTGCTGAGCCCACCGTCTGGACAAGGAAGTACTGTGTAGATGAACCTTGACACTTTCCTTTTATGTTCCTTTTGCTATGTGCTCAGTATATTGATTTCATGAAAAAGGAAAATGTTTGCTCATGCAAGGCTGTGCATTCCTATTCTACTAAAATTGAAAGAAAACTGGTAAAAGCATGGGAGTGTATTTCTATTTTAATAAAGTTTCATTTTATTTCTCTTCCTTATTAAAACTGATGTTATACTTGTATAATGGAGTGCTTCAAATATAATTCAACACCAACTTAATAAGCATTTACTAATAGCATCAGTCATATATGTTTGTCTTAATGATAGAAAACCTTATAGGGTTACATTTTTTGTTTGTTTGTTTTCTGAGATATGATCTCACTATTCACTGAGACTTGCCTCAAATTCATGATCTTTCTTCGTTGGCCACATAAGTTCTGAGATTCCACTTATTATACTCTTTCAGAAAAAGTATTTTATTTTTCCTTTAAGAAACTCCTCCTAGAGACTTGGTGGAAGGGGTTTGAGGAAGACGTCTCATTTAGGACTGAGTATTCCAAAGTCTCTCATTCTACACATTGTTCAGTTATGCATCTTTTAGTTTTATCTAGTTCAGGAGGAAGTTTCTCTGATAAAGGCTGACTGAGACATGGATCTTTGAGTACAGCAGCATGTCATCAGGAATCTTTTTTCTATATCTTTGAGGAGAATAATAGTAGTTAGGTTTTCGCTAGGCCCATGACTTAGCTAGTCTCAGGTTATTGGTGCTTCAGCAGTGTCACATATGAGTTCCATCTCACAGGAGTGGGCCTTAAATCCAATAAAAATGTGGTTGGTTACTCTCATGACATTTGAGCCAAAATTGCACTAGTCTATTTTGCAAGGAGGTTGATGCTATAGGTCAGAGGGTTTGTAGCTAGTGATATCAATGATTACTTTTCTCCTCCAGCAGCAGCAGTGTCCTTTCCGGCACCATGCATGCTAGTCAGCAGGGCTAAAACTTTTAGTTGGGCACCAGCTTGACTTTGATGTGTTTGATAGCATAAGTACTGTTTAGCAATAGGATCTTACCATCAGATTGTGGAGAATAACCAATAACCACGGCAATAGTCTGTAATGTTTGAGGGATTCGTGAGATCCCTTTAGCCAACAAGGATCTATGCAGAAAAGAAGAGGGACAGATTTTAAGAGCCAGAGGTGGTGGATGATGCCAAGGAGTTAGTATCTTCCAGACCCTGCAGGTCTTATGTAGATATAAACTCACAGAGACCATGGCACTACACATATACAGGACAAGAGAGGTTCAAGACAGATGGGATCCCAGCACTGAGAGAGGAAAGTGGGTACCAAGTCTCACTGCTAACCAAAATACCATTTGTAAGTCATACATGTGGGCAAAAAGAAGATCAGTTTTCTCCAATGGAATGTCACTGGGTACCTCTCTTCAGGGCAGGTCCCACGCCCAGAAGTAATTGAATAACACAAGATGAACTCCATGGCACGTGTGTGTGTGTGTGTGTGTGTGTGTGTGTGTGTGTGTGTGTATGAATGTATGTACATGTGTGTGTATTGGGGTTTGTTTTGTTTCAGAATTTATTTTGTCTTATTGGTTTCTTTGTTCTGAGTTTCACTTTTTTTCTTTCTTAAGAAAGGAAGAGAGGGAGGAGGGAAAGATCTGGGAGGAGCTGAGAGAGGGGGAATCATCCTCAAAATATACTGTATGAAAAAAAGTTAAGTGTAAAAAAAGTACCCTCCTATTCCTAGATTAAGACACATTTATTTGTGATTTTCACCTTATTTCAAAGTATAAATATTTGTAAAATATATGATATAAAAGGAGGCTTGTGTTTGCTACAAAAAGTTCTGAATTGACTTAGCAAAAAATTATTTCTTGACTATCCATCTTCTGCAATTTTGTTATGTCTTTTCAATTTCCTCCCTGGAACTGACTTTTATTTTTTTCTACCATGTAGGAAACATTTTTAATTTTAATATTATTATGGGATGATTTTTCCGAGAAGCAATATGTTTCAGGTTTTCAAGATGATTATTGGAGTGCTAAGTTTTTAAAAACAGGAACAGACTTAGCAAACTGTCCCATCCGCTGCAGCCCATGTGATATTAGTTTGGTCTTGATCACCAAGATTACAAAGAACTGTCATTAGAGTTAGTTCGCCATTTCCAGAGTAAATGACAAGACTGCTCTTGAGCAGAAGCTCTGTCTAGCCTCTCCACATTGCCATAGTTTGCTTTCTTTGCTTAGTACCATGGGCTTATCTCCTTTATAAATAGGACATAAGTCTCTGGAAATATAAGTGAGAACTTCCTCTGTTTCACAAGTGGAAAAGTTTCAAGGCTTTGTTATGTGCATTATCTCTGTCTCTGCTAGCTTCCCTATTCAGTCTGCACAGATGTGTGTCCTCCAGGGACCCGGAAGGGAATTCGCCAGGGGGAACCCATATGCTGCTTTGATTGCATCCCTTGTGCTGATGGATACGTGTCAGAGAAACCAGGTAGAGATGGTCACTTTTTCATTAGTAGTGATAAAATTAGATTAAACACCTGCTGACAAAGAAGTCCTTGGAAACGTTTTTAAATTAAAGATATAAAAATGTATAGCAAAATTACTAACATCTATCCAACTATTAAAGGTTCTGTACATTGTGAATAAAGGATAATGTTGCTTTTCACTTCTGAAACTATTACAGTTGAAAAAGACCACCATAAAGTTCATAAGGAAACACAAAAGAAAATACGTAAAACATGAAACATGAATAAATTCATAAAATCTTTAAATTACTTGGTTTTGGAAGAGACTACACACTAACTGTAGTTGGAGAAAAGGCCCTCAGTTGTCTTAAAGTTCTGTGCACCGTGCATTACACAGCTGCTGCAGCACGAACTGCACTGACAGCTCGCTCCCCTGCTGCTCTCGGGAGCTGACTTAGGCAGGCTTGGTTTTGTGAAACATGTTGGAGCAGGTTTAGTTTTATTTATACATTCTTTTTATTCCCTATTTATATGTTTGCCTTTTGTTACATTGCAATCAGCATAATCATGTAAAAAGGATAAAATGGTCTGTGACGGAAGACAAGCACCCTGTAACCTGCACCACTCCCTGGATAAAGGTTCCCCCAAGCTCCACCCAGAAATCCATCCAAAGATGTCCAGGCCAGGAGTCAGAGTGATTGAAAGTGAACACCAGTGCTTAGCTGAATCTTTAAATTAACATTGAGTTCATTCTATCATCTGCCATAACCTCACCTCAACTACCATTTTCTTGTTCACCAATGCTTCCTCTTAGAGGCTCCATCCAGACTTAGGCCTTCTTAGCCTCATGACCAGGGATGGTGGCTTTGTTTTTCTCCCTGTTCTCCTTACATCACTCATTCAAGTGAGCATCTAGAGTTGGGAATATTTGAATGTTCACATACATGATTCTCCTGAACAAGAGAATATTAGTTGAGAGACTCAAAACATGAGGGGTTAAACAGCTGAATCCCAGTCCTTGTGATTGGTTCATCTAAGTAGATGGACTTCTCATTCCTGGGCTGTTTTGGGGTTGATAAAAACATAGACCTCTTTCCTCAATCAAGAGTTGGAGGAGAAAAAAAGGAGCACATCACTAACAATCCAATTCAAGAAAGGCTGCGGTTGAAAAGAAATGCTCAGTTCCTCAAATTAAAAGCAACTCTCAATCTGCCACAGCATCTGTAGGCACCAAGGCCATTTCTACCACAACTAAATTTAAGATATTATCTGTATTTTATAATGGTTTCCAGTAAACCTTGTTCAGGTCGTTAGGTGCCCTGGACTGTTCACAGTTAAAAGTGACAACTGGGTTCTCTTGACGCCAATTCTCTGTTCTCTCTCAATAGGTCAAAGGGAATGTGAGCCATGTGGTGAAGATGACTGGTCCAATGTACAGAAGAGCAAGTGTGTGCCAAAGGACGTGGAATTCCTGGCTTATGAGGAGGCCCTGGGGTTCACCCTCGTCATCCTCTCCATCTTTGGGGCACTTGTGGTCTTGGCGGTCACCGTGGTGTATGTGATCTACAGGCACACTCCACTGGTGAATGCCAATGACCGGGAGCTGAGCTTCCTCATTCAGATGTCTCTGGTCATCACGGTGCTGTCTTCCATGCTGTTCATAGGCAAGCCACAACACTGGTCCTGCATGGCCCGCCAGGTCACTCTGGCTCTGGGCTTTTGCCTTTGTCTGTCTTCCATTCTTGGGAAGACTATCTCACTCTTTTTTGCCTACAGGATCTCTGTATCCAAAACAAAGCTCATATCCATGCACCCCATTATTCGAAAACTCATCGTGCTGGTCTGTGTTGTAGGGCAGGTTGGTGTATGTGCCGCTTACTTGGTGTTGGAGCCTCCGAGGATGTTCAAGAACATTGAAATTCAAAATGTAAAGATCATCTTTGAATGCAATGAAGGTTCTATAGAGTTTCTGTGCTCCATATTTGGGTTTGATGTCCTCCTGGCTTTGCTGTGTTTTCTTACAACCTTTGTGGCTCGCCAGCTGCCAGATAACTATTATGAAGGGAAATGCATCACTTTTGGGATGCTGGTCTTTTTTATTGTCTGGATCTCTTTTGTCCCAGCTTACCTGAGCACCAAAGGCAAATTCAAAGTGGCTGTGGAAATCTTTGCCATTTTGGCATCCAGCTATGGCTTGTTGGGCTGTATATTTCTTCCCAAGTGCTTCATCATCTTGCTGAGGCCAAAGAGGAACACTGATGAAACTGTGGGTGGAAGAGTGCCCACTGTAGACAGGAGCATCCAGCTGACCTCTGCCTCTGTGAGCAGTGAGCTCAACAACACCACAGTGTCTACTGTTCTGGATGAGTAGAGCCATGAGCTCCACGGGACATACAAAGCTGGATGATGACCCAGCTGAACCTTCCCTTTTGCTTCTGAAGCTGCTGCTGCTCTGGGGTAGTATTGGTTTGTGGCTGTGTTAGTGTAAGGTCAACATGTTGAATGGATCTCATTCTGCGATATGCCATTTCACATAGATCAGAATGCCACTTATGGTGAAAATTGGAAACCATTTCATTAGGATTTTCAAGTAGAGGTATATACAAACATAATTTATCAATCACTGTGGTAAAAATGGCTCACAAAGTTGTTTTTTTTTTAATATCTGTTCTAGATACTTACATTAAATAAAAACAGATAGGTAGGACCCAAAGAAGTCTTTTGCTTCCTGTTGATGCCTCTCTGAAATAAACAGTTGTACTTTTAGAAATTATAGCTCAGTCTGGAGAGATGTATCAGTTCTTAAGAGCGCTGGCAGCCCTCTCAGAAGATCTAGGTTCATTTCTTAGCACCTACGTAGTACTTCACAAGTGCTTTTGCACCTATGCTAGGGGGAGCCAATTTCCTCTTTTTTTATTTTATTTTTCTTTTTAGTTACATTTTGTTAACTCTGTGTCCCAGCTGTATCCCGCTCCCTCATTTCCTCCCCAACCCCACACTCCCTCCCTGGTCTCCTCCCTGCCCCTTTCCAAGTCCCCTGATAGGGCAGGACCTCCTCCCCTTTCATCTGACCCTGTTTTATCAGGTATCTTCAGGGCTGGCTGCAAAGTCCTCCTCTGTGGCCTAACAGACTGCTCCTCCCCTGGGGGGGGGGGGTGTCAAACAGCCTGCCCTTGAGATCCTGTTAGAAATAGTCCATGTACCCCTTACTTTGGAAAACTACTTGGTTACTGAGCTACCACAGGCCACATCCAAGCAGAAGTTCTAGGTTATATCCATAGATGGTCCTTGGTTGAGTGTCAGTCTCAGAAAAGACCCTGTGCCCAGATATATTTGGTCCTTGTAGAGCTCCTATCCTTTCCATATCATACTAACTTCCCTTCTTTCATATGATTCCCTGTACTCTGCCGAGGGTTTGATTATGAGTCTTAGTGTCTTCTTTGAAACACTGCTAGGTAGAGTCTTTCAGATGCCTTTTGTGGTAGACTCCTGTCATAAGTTCAATGCACATCCCATTTGTCTTTCTAAATGAGGATTAATCACCTTCGCCTGTGTCCACTTTCTTGATTAGCTTCTTTAGGTGTGTAGATTTCATTATGTTTATCATGTCTTGTAGGTCTATATAAGCGAGTATATACCAAGTTTGTCTTTCTCCTTCTGGGATACTTCACTCAGAATGATCTTTTCTAGATCCCACCACTTGCCTGCAAATTTCATGATTTCCTCCTTTTTGATTGCTGAGTAGTATTCCATTGTGTAAAAATACCACAATTTCTGTATCCATTCCTCCGTTGATGGACATCTGGGTTGTTTCCAAGTTCTGGCTATTACAAATAAAGCTGCTACGAACATGGTTGAACAAATGTCCTTGTTGTGTACTTGAGCAAATTTTGGGTATATACCTAGGAGTGGTATAGCTGGGTCTTGAGGTAGCACTACTCCTAGTTGTCTGAGAAAGCGCCAGATTGACTTCCAAAGTGGTTGAACCAGTTTACATTCCCACCAGCAATGGAGGAGGGTTCCCTTTTCTCCACAACCTCTCCAGCATGTGCTATCACTTGAGTTTTTCATCTTGGCCATTCTGATGGGTGTAAGGTGAAATCTCAGGGTCGTTTTGATTTGCATTTCCCTAATGGCTAATGAGGTTGAGCATTTCTTTAAGTGTTTCTCTGCCATTCGATGTTCCTCTTTCGAGAATTCTCTGTTTAGCTCTGTTCCCCATTTTTTAAGTGGATTACTTGGTTTGTTGCTTTTCTGCTTCTTTAGTTCTTTATATATACTTGATATTAGCCCTCTTCAGATAAAGGGTTGGTGAAGATTCTTTCCCAATCTGTAGGCTGTCTATTTGTTTTGATGACAGTGTCTTTTGCTTTACAGAAGCTTTTCAGTTTCATGAGGTCCCATTTATTGATTGTTGCTCTTAGAGCCTGTGCTGTTGGTGTTCTGTTCAGGAAGTTGTCTCCTGTGCTAATGAGTTCTAGGCTGTTTCCCACTTTTTTTTCCAGCTGATTTAGAGTATCTGGTTTTATGTTGAGGTCCTTGATCCACTTGGACTTTAGTTTTGTGCAGGGTGATAAATATGGATCTATTTTCATTTTTCTGCATGTAGACATCCAGTTGGTCCAGCACCATTTGTTGAAGATGCTGTCTTTTTTCCATTGAATGGATTTGGCTTCTTTGTCAAATATTGAGTATTCATAGGTGTGTGGGTTTATTTCTGGGTCTTCTATGCGATTCCATTGATCCTCCTTTCTGTTTCTATGCCAATACCATGCAGTTTTTATTACTGTTGCCCTGTAGTACAGCTTGAGATCGGGAATGGAGATACCTCCAGATGATCTGTTGTTGTACAGGATCGTTTTGGAGATTCTGGGTTTTTTGTTTCTCCATATGAAGCTGAGAATCTTTTTTTCAAGGTCTGTAAAGAATTGAGTTAGTATTTTGATGGGAATTGCATTGAATCTGTAGATTGCTTTTGGCAGGATGGCCATTTTCACAATGTTAATCCTACCAATCCATGAGCACGGGAGATCTTTCCATCTTCTGAGATCTTCTTCAATTTCTTTCTTCAAAGACTTGAAGTTTTTCTCAAACAGGTCTTTCACTTGCTTGGTTAGAGTCACACCAAGGTACTTTATGTTATTAGTGGCTATTGTGAAGGGTGTTGTTTCCCTAATTTCTTTCTCAGCCTTTTTGTCTTTGGTATACAAGAGGGCTTCTGATTTTTTTGAGTTGATTTTGTATCCTGCCACTTTGCTGAAGGTGTTTATCAGCTGAAGAAGTTCTCTGGTTGAATCTTTGGGTTCGCTGATGTATACTATCATATCATCTGCAAATAGTGACACTTTGACCTCTTCCTTTCCGATTTGTATCCCCTTGATCTCCTTTAGTTGTCTTATTGCTCTGGCTAGGACTTCAAGTACAATGTTAAGGAGATATGGAGAGAGTGGGCAGCCTTGTCTTGTCCCTGATTTCAGTGGGATTGATTTAAGTTTCTCTCCATTGAGTTTGATGTTGGCTATAGGCTTGCTGTATATTGCCTTTACTATTTTTAGGTATGTGCCTTGTATCCCTGATCTCTCCAAGACTTTAAACATAAATGGGTGTTGGACTTTGTCAAATGCTTTTTTCAGCATCTAAGGAGATGATCATGTGGTTTTTCTCCTTCATTTTGTTTATGTGGTGGATTACATTGATGGATTTCCGTATGTTGAACCACCCTTGCATTCCTGGGATGAAGCCTACTTGGTCATGGTGGATGATATCTTTGATGTGTTCTTGGATTCGGTTTGCAAGTATTTTATTGAGTATTTTTGCATCAATGTTCATAAGAGAGATAGGTCTGAAGTTCTCTTTTTTTGTTGGATCTTTGTGTGGTTTAGGTATCAAAGTGACTGTGGCTTCATAGAATGAGTTTGGTAGTGTTCCTTCTGTTTCTATTTTATGGAATAGTTTGAGGAGAATTGGTGTTAGTACTTCTTTGAAGGTCTTGTAGAATTCTGCGCTGAAGCCATCTGGTCCAGGGCTTTTATTGGAGGGGAGACTGTTAATGACTGCTTCAATTTCCTTGGGAGATATAGGACTATTCAGTCTTTCTACCTGATCTTGACTTAATTTTGGTAGATGGAATCTGTCAAGAAAGTTATCCATTTCATTTAGATTTTCAAATTTTGTGCCATATAGGCTTTTGTAGTATGACCTAATAATCGTTTGGATTTCCTCAGTGTCTGTAGTTATGTCCCCATTTTCCTTTCTGATTTTGCTGATTTGTATGGTTTCTCTCTGCTTTTTAGTTAGTTTGGCTAAGGGTTTGTCTATCTTGTTGATTTTCTCAAAGAACCAGCTTTTTGTTTCATTGATTCTTTGGATAATTTTATTTGTTTCTAATTGATTGATTTCTGCCCTTAGTTTGATTATTTCCAGCCGTCTGCTCCTCTTGGGTGTATCTGCTTCTTTTTTTTCTAGGTTTTTCAGTTGGGCCATTAAGTTGTTTGTATGTGATGTTACAGATTTCTTCTTGTAGGCACTTAGTGCTATAAATTTTCCTCTGAGCACTGCTTTCAATGTGTCCCATAAATTTGGGTATGTTGTGCCTTCATTTTCATTGAATTCTAGAAAGTCTTTAATTTCTTTCTTTATTTCTTCCTTGACCCAGCTGTCATTGAGTAGTAAGTTGTTCAGTTTCCATGTGCGTGTCGGCTTTTTGTTGTTTCTGTTGTTGTTGTTGTCCAGCTTTAGTCCATGGTGGTCAGATAGTATACAAGGGATTATTTCAATCCTTTTGTATCTGTTGAGGCTTGCTTTGTGACCAACTATATGGTCTATTTTGGAGAAGGTTCCATGTGGTGCTGAAAAGAAGGTGTACTCTTTTGAGTTTGGGTGAAAAGATCTGTAGAGATCTATTAGGTCCATTTGATTTAGGGATTCTGTGAGTGCTTTTATTTCCCTATTTGGTGTCTGTCTGGTTGATCTGTCCCTTGATGAGAGTGGGGTGTTGAAGTCTCCCACTATTAAGGTATTAGGATCAATGTATGATTTAAGCTTTAATATTGTTTCATTTACGAATGTAGGTGCTCTTGTATTTGGGGCATAGATATTCAAAATTGTGATGTCCTCTTGTTGGATTTTTCCTTTGATGAGAATATAGTGGCTCTCCTTATCTTTTTTTATTAACTTGGGTTGAAAGTCTATTTTATTAGATATTAGGATGGCTACTCCAGCTTGTTTTCTGGAACCATTTGCTTGAAAAACATTTTTCCAGCCCTTTACTCTGAGGTGGTGTTTATCTTTGTTGCATAGGTGTGTTTCTTGGATGCAACAGAATGTTGGGTCCTGTTTCCGTAACCATTCTGTTAGCCTGTGTCTTTTTATTGGTGAGTTGAGTCCATTAATATTGATAGATAATATTGACCAATGCATGTTAGTTCCTTTTGTAATGGAGTCGATGATCTTACCTTGTTTCATTGCTTGTTTTCTTTTCCTTTTTGTTGGGATATTATCTGTATGCCCTGTTTTCTTGGGTGAATTCGTTTTCGTTGGATTGGAGTTTTCCTTCTAGTATCTTCTGTAGGGTTGGTTTGCTGTATAGATATTGCGTAAATTTAGTTTTGTCATGGAATATTTTGTTTTCTCCATCTATGTTGAATGAAAGCTTTGCAGGGTATAGTAGTCTCGGTTGACATTTGTGATCTCTTAGAGTCTCCATGATGCTTGCCCAGGCCCTTCTGGCTTTCATAGTTTCTGATGAGAAGTCTGGTGTGATTCTGATAGGTCTACCTTCATATGTTACTTGGCCTTTTTCCCTTGCTGCTTTTAATATCTTTTCTTTGTTCTGTAGATTTAGTGTTTTGACTATGATGTGACGTGATGTGTTTCCTTTCTGGTCTAGTCTATTTGGTGTTCTGTAGGCCTCTTGTATATTTATGGACATCTCTTTCTTTAAGTTGGGAAAATTTTCTTCTATGATTTTCTTGAAAATATTTTCTGGACCTTGGAGCCTGGAGTCTTCTTTTTCATCAATTCCTATTATTCTTAGATTTTGTCTTTTCATAGCATCCTTGATTTCTTGGATATTTTGTGATTGGAATTTTTCTGATTTTACTTTTTCTTTGAGAGAAGTATCAATTTCTGCAAGTGTGTCTTCAGCTCCAGAGATTCTCTCTTCCATCTCTTGTATTCTGTTGGTGATGCTTACTTTTGTGGTTCCTGATCTTTTCTCCAAGTTCTCCAGCTCAAGAGTTTTCTCATTTTGTGTTTTCTTTATTGATTCTAATTCTGTTTTCATGCCTTGCACCATTTCTTTTATGTGTTTGAATTTGGATTCCTGTCTCTCTACGATGGACTCTATTTCTTTGTTCATTTCCTTTTTGTATGCCACTAATTTTTTCTCTACTTGTGCCTCTATTTGTTTGGCTATGTTTGCCTGTGTTTCTTTAAGGGTTTTGTCTATTTCTTCTTTCTTTACCTCCAATTGACTGGCCAACTCTTTGAAAGATTTGTTCATTTCCTCCTTATGAGCCTCAAATAATTGAGCAAGCATGGCTTTAAGGTCATTTTCCTGTGCTTCTGATGAATTGGAGTATCCATCGATTTTGGGGTTTGCTGGTGAAGTCATGATGTCCTGATTTATGTTGGAAGTGTTCTTTCGCCTACCCCTGGCCATTGGCTTATCTGAGACCTTCCCTGTTTGTTTTTGGATTCTGCTGATCAGACTGGTACTGTCTCTCTCTCGAGTCTGGAGAATTCTTCAGGAAGTTGAGAGAGGTCCCGTGTCCTTAGCGTATGCTGAGGACTAGCTGTACCCATGGGAGGAAAGTACGCAGGCGCAAACAGAGGCAAATGCAAGTGTGCGTGCGTGCGTGTGTATATGTGTGTGTGTGTGTAAGTGGGTGTGGGCGTGTGTCTCCAGGGACAGAGTGATGGCTAATGTTGAACCCTTGAGTGTGTGGGAGGGGCTCTGCAATGTATATGTCGCAGGCGCTAGTGATGATCGCAGCGCAATTTCTGGCATTAACTGCCTTAACTCCTCAATTAGACCCACAGAGCAGGAACTTCAATGTCCCAAGTGCCCCTCTGTTTCCCAAAGTGGGTATATGGGTGGGAGGGGGTTCGATGCCTGGCTTCTGTTTTAGAAGAACCCAGGATCAGTGGAGCTGCAGATTCTCAAGGGTGCACTCACTTACAGGCAGGACACTTGGCAGAGATCGGCGTACCTGGGCTCTCTGCTCTCTGGTTTGGCCCTGCTTCTTTGATGTGCTCCGCCAGTTCCGTGCTGCTGTCACTGCCAGGTTATGAGGTCTTGCTGCAGCTGGAGATTTCAGGGTGGTCACGTCAGTGGGAATCGGGGTAACCAGCCTTTCTGTTCTCTGGTTTGGCCCCAGTTAGTCTTAAACTGGAGGGCTGATGTGCCCTGCCAGCTCAGTGCTGCTCCGCCGCCAGGTTAGAAAGTCCCGCTGTAACTGGAGACTGGGTTGCTAGTCCAGATGCTTTCTGGGAAGTCCTGGGGTCTCTTTACTGTGCTCTCCAAGCTTCGGAGGCCCAGCGCCTGGTGTGTCTAGCTTGTATGGCGTTTCTGTCTGGTTTTGGTGAGTATATAGCGTATTCCCTGTCACTGTGGGATTGGGCAGGCCGTACCGTCAGTGATGGCGCTCCTGTGGAGCTAGTATGGCGTCTAGCAGACTCGGGCCCTGGGAGGATGGTGCAGCCGCCGCGCGTGAATCTGGGGCTCCGAGACACAGTACTGCTGGCCTTTGCCGATAAAGGGCTTGGGGCTCCGCCTCAGTGGCTGCAGGCCCCAGGCAGTTTGGTCTGCGCTGAGAAAGGCGAGTCCGCTGTGCTGAGGAGGAGGGAGGTCTGGGGGAGGGGAGTGCCCTCCCCCAGATCAAAGGATCGTTTCTCACCTTCCCCAAACAAGTCCCTGGGTGACCCGAGACCAAGGTTTTCACCTCCTGCGATGTTCCCTGTTGTTTAGAAAGTCTCTCCGTTGTTTCCCTGGCTTCAGAAGTTCTTCCACTCATCAACTCAGAACTTTATCTTTTCCACAGCTCGGAAACTGTGTGTGCTAGTCGCCATCTTGGCTCCGCCCCCTCTCCAATTTTCTCTTCTAATAGCAGGCATAGATGTGGTACACAAGGTTACATACAGGCAGAGCGCTAATGCATATAAAAAAAATAAAAGGTTAACTTTTATTTAGCTCTGACGCTTTCCTGGGAGCAGAAGCTTTAAAGAATTCTCAGAAAATAATTTGTGCTTTGAAGGACTCTGTGTACTGACAAGATTGGGGGAATGGAGTATTGATAATTTTTTTTTTCTTAAGCTAGTAATGAGAACAGATAAGATTTTCTGAGGCAATGTATGATCCTGCTTCAGGGTTTGTCAGAGAGAATAAGTGGCAAAATGTCTGAGTTTCAAAACATTCCTCTGCTTGAGAAATAAATACAAAGGAAGATGAGATACCAGCGCAGCCTTAAGTAGATTAGATAGTAAAGATCCATGGCAAAGGAAGAAAATGTTTACCTATACCAGGAATTAGAATGCAAGACTTTTAAAAATTACTTTTAAATGATATACAATGATAGACAATATGTCCTCTGCTCATACACTTACTGGAATTTACTTCCCATATGTAAATGTTATAGACATCTTTTCAGTCTCTTTGTCATAAACCTTAGAAATAAGCTATATGTATGTATATGCATATAAGCTCAAAGTGTGTCAAACAGAATTTATAGTAGATAGCCTAAACTGCAGGCTCACATTTGGCTGTGGAGGTACAGCATGGCTGGAATGTGTTGTGTTTTCAAGAGAGCTTAATATTTGTGAATTTCAATTCCTCAAAATCGAATTTCTTCTGCAGATGTGTTACAGCAGAAAGTGAAAGCATGATGCCTAGCTAAGCAGGGAAAGTCAGGGACTTATTTACTGATTAAAAAGAGAGAACATTCTAGAGCAGATAAAGGATACAGGCTTCTCATAGTTTAAGTGAGAAGCTTATATTAAACCTTGGCAAAACTCAAAAGTGATCACATTTTTTGGAGGGCCAATGCACCCCAGTGTTTTCTAGACAGACAGTTGTATCTATCCATTGCCCCGTATTTCCCCAGTGTTCTTCATCACGGCCCCTATAATCATTAGATAAGTTACTATCACAAGTATGAAGAGATGGAAAATTGCTTTCTTTGGTCATCACTGGTTTTTTCTGCTTGTGCATTTATTTGACTTTTCCTTGACGGGGCTATACTCCTGGTAAGAGAAAATGATTTCTTTTTAACTATAGAGGAATACAGAAAATGAAAATCTAAAAGTCAACTTCTTTTTCAATTGTGCATCAATTTTGGATGTTCTTAATAATCTGTTTCAATTTTCCAACAAAGCTAGATGATTGATTTGTAATGATGTGACTTGCTTTTATACTCAGAATATTTCAACCTCAATGTCATCCTTTCTTTTGCTCAGATGCTGACTATTGACCACATGCTCTCTAAACAGTTCACAGCAGAACCTCATCTGGTTAATATTTGACTCTATATTTTCTTCCCACCACATCTCTCAGTGATACTGCCTTGTTAATCTGGCATTCGTTGCAATTAATTCTCTGGTGAGCAGTAAGTTCAGTAAATCAAAGACATAAGATACCAATATTAAATTGACTTGTGCATTTAATGACAATGTTTGTTTATGTCACTTTATACTTTTAAGGGGTAACAGTTTGTTACTGGCACAAAATATAGTTATAGAACTGGCTGATGGCTAGTAAAAATAAGAAATTGTCAAAAGATTATAGTTGAATTTTTACTGTTTTAATTTATAATTAATTACATGCTAATAATTAAACTATGTCTCATAACATTGGAAGTTTTTTGATTAATACAACATTTAAAAATTATTTCTTTCATATCAAAGCAAGCCAGTCAACATTCCAGCATGAAGGGGTAAAGGGACCACCACTTCCCATTCCTAGTTAAAGAGCTATTGACAGTTGATGGATTCTGGGAGAGGGAGAGACAGCTTTCTTTAAGGGGGAGGAAAGAGCCTGATAGGTTGATTATACTCCAGAGGATGGTCCCATTAATATATGGGCAGGAAAAATTGGATTTAGGTTATAAAAAATTATACAGGAATCTGGAAGGGGGTAGAGTAGGGGGAGTGTAGGTTTGGGAAGAATTAGGAAAGAATGGGAGATATGATCAAAATACATTATATGCAATTCTCAAAGAATTAATACAATATTTTATTTAAAAATTATTTCTAGCGAGAGAGTGAAATCTTTGTCCACTCACACACGTTGGTTTGTAAGAAAATCTTAACTAGAATTTGGTAGTGATGTTTGAGCATTTGCTTGTAGCTGGTGATGGGCTTTATGGAGACAAAAAGGTGCACTGTGGGACATATTGTGACACACTACAGTTTCGAAAAAAGTGTTTTTTTTTTTTTTGGAGAGGTTGCAAGAATGGAAGGCAGGTATGAGAAGACAGGGGGGTGAGTGGCATTGGGATACACTATGTGAAATCTACAATGAACCAATAAAAAGTTTTAAAAAAGTTTTATTGCTCTCAAGAAAAATGTCACAGCCTCAGTCTTGTTATGGTACAAACAAACAAACAAACAAACAAATCATATGAATTGATTGAAGCACCGATAAAAAGTCCAACTAAAAAAAGTGCAGATAGAGTCACTACGGAATTCTGCCAGATCTTTAAAATCTAAGGTTGACTTTCCCGAGACACAAGGAAGTAACACACCAAACTTTTTAGGAAGCCAATATCACCCTCGCACCAAAACGAAAATTATAGAATAATTCCATCGATGAAATTCTCAATAAAGTACACTGTGCAAAAATTCTTAATAAAGTACACTGAAGCTAAAAACATACCACAAGAAAGGTACAAAAGCCTTTCTAAATGAGGATTGGTCATCTTACCCAGGGTCCTCCTTCTTGCTTAGCTTCCTTAGGTGTACAGATTTTAGTATGTTTATCCCATATTGTATGTCTAATATCCACTTATAGGTGAGTATATACCATGTGTGTCTTTCTGTTTCTGGGATACCTCACTCAGGATGATCTTTTCTAGTTTCCACCAGTTGCCTGGAAATTTCATGATTTCTTTGTTTTTAATTGCTGAATAATATTCCATTGTGGAAATGTACCACAATTTCTGTATCCATTCCTCAGTTGAGGGACATCTGGGTTATTTCTAGCTTCTGGCTATTACGAATAAAGTTGCTATGAACATGGTTGAGCAAATGTCCTTGTTGTATACTTGAGCATGTTTTGGATATATGCCTAGAAGTGGAACAGCTGGATCTTGAGGTAGCACTATTCCTAATTGTCTGTGAAAGCACCAGATTGATTTCCAAAGTGGTTGTACAAGTTTAAATTCCCACCAGCAATAAAGTAGGGTTCCCTTTTCTCCACATCATCTCTAGCATGTGTTGTCACTTGAGTTTTTGATATAAGGTATAGGTGAAATCTCAGGGTCATTTTGATTTGCATCTTCCTGATGACTAAGGATGTGGAGCATTTCTTTAAGTGTTTCTCTGCCATTCGATATTTCTCTATTGAGAATTCTCTGTTTAGCTCTGTACCCCATTTTTAATTGGATTACTTGATTTGTTGCTGTTTAACTTCTTTAGTTCTTTATATATTCTGGATATTAGCCCTCTGTCAGATATAGGGTTGGTGAAGATCCTTTCCCAATCTGTAGGATGTTGTTTTGTTCTGATGACAGTGCCCTTTGCTTTACAAAAGCTTTTCAATTTCATGAGTTTCCATTTATTGACTGTTGATCTTAGAGCCTGTGCTGTTGGTGTTCTGTTCAGGAAGTTGTCTCCTGTGCCAATGAGGTCAAGGCTTTTTTCCACTTTTTCTTCTAACAGATTTAGTGTGTCTCATTTTATGTTGAGGTATTTGATCCACTTGGATTTTAGTTTTGTCAGGGTGATAAATATGGGTCTATTTGCATTTTTCTACATGTAGATATCCAGTTAGACCAGTACCATTTGTTGAAGATGCTATCTTTTTTTCCATTGTATGGTTTTGGCTTCTTTGTTAAAAATCACATATCTGTAGGTGTGTGGGTTTATTTCTGGGTCTTTTATTTGACTCTGTTGACCACCATTCTGTTTCTATGCCAATACCATGTAGTTTTTATTACTGTCGCTCTGTAGTACAGCTTGAATGATAGCTCTCGCTGTGGCCTATGGAGCCCCTGGTGGTCCAGAAGTTTGCAGCAGTTGGGCAACAAATCCTCAGGGATGGGGGTGGGGTGGAGAGGCCTTCCTCCCCCAGAAGAAATGAGGTCTGTCTGGTGGCTATGGTGGAAGGCTGATGGTATCATGCAGCATGCAAACAGCCAGCACATTTTTTGAAATCTGGAATTTATAAACCTTGGGTAGTGGGAGGGATTTTGAGGATGAAACCTTTTGATCGATGGGTCAGGGGATTAGGGATACTTGATTTGAATGTAGTGGTACAGTATGTTATTTATATGTAGTAGCAGGGTCCTATCACAAGAAGGAGAACACAGTACTTAATTATCCTATGGGTAGGGAAAAATATTCAGGTAAAGTCAAAGGTCATTTGGAAAGTCAAGTAACCGAGGCATCTTATTAGCATATAAGGTGGGTATCCCCAGGAAGAGATAGTTAGCTGAACTGGTTTCTTTATCAGGAAAGGGTCAGGACTCTGATCTTCCCTCAGAGCTATGTGATGTTCCTTACAAAATCTGGGGTCACCCAGATCAGGTGGGGGAGGGGGAAAGCCCCACTGAGAAAAGGGAGTCTGTTGTCTGGAGCCAAGATGGTGGCATCGACTGAACATGGCATCTGAACAGAAGCTGAGCAGTGAGAACGGAGGGACTGACAGCCACACTGTGGACGCTGTTTAAATTCTATAGCCCCTCTGTTGAGACCTATTTTATTCTGAGTGTAACTATGGCTCCTCTGTTAACACCTGCTGTAGCCTTGAGCATATCAGAAGCCATTTTGCCTCCAAGTCTCCATTTTGATTATGTTTCTATGATTTCATTTCCAAAACTTCGTATACTTTGTTACCTGGACACTCTATGAAATCCCCTAAATACTGAGCCAAATTAAAGGTCAGTTAGAAACACTTTGTCTAGCTAGCCAAAATGATGGAATGTTGCTTCCTGCACCTGGATACCTGGTTGGCTAGTTGTGGTTTGTTTCCTACACCTGGCTACAGTTTCGTTACCTAGTTGTTACCTGGTTACAGGCTTTTTTTTTTTCTTAAATACAAACAAAACAAAACAAAACTAAAAAACAAAAAACTTGCCTTAGGAGCAGACCCACATCATAGTCTGGCTCCTGAGTCCAGACTATGGCCCTGACTGGTCAGGTTCTGTTTAGCATTCAATAAACCACTGTTGATTTGAGTCTGGTGTCTCAGCCATCAGTGAGTGGCTATTCCTGAACCTGTAACAGTCCCCAAAACCTTAACATCTGTGTTACTCAGATGTTAGGAGAGACCATGGTGAAACTTGAGGGTCCAACTTCAGGTCACCCAGCTAAACGTGGGAAAAATTCTTGGGCTCCTGCCCAGTACAGCTGCAGCCTTAGGCCATGATCTATGGCCTTCCAGGTACTGGCTAGTCCCCACTCTCACTGGATGTGGATACCTGGAGTGGATACCTTTAGGGACCGGAGGGCATAGCTCCAAACTCTGGGCCCACTCTCACCATCCTGTGGTCACCTTCTGGGTACCAGTTGTTAGGACCAATGAAATGATGTGCACAGCAGAATTTATATGGAAGAGGTTTATTGGATGGAGATGAAAAAAGAGAGAGAAGGAGAGAGAAAGACACGATAGGGGGAAGGGAGGAGACACCCAGACAGAGAAAGGGGAGAGGGCAAGAGGGTAAGAAGGCAAGAGAATGACAAAGTGGCTGGTTGAACCTTTTGTTTGTTTTTGTTTTTAAATTTATTTATATTTTTGTAAATTACAGTTTATTCACTTTGTATCCCCGTTATAGCCCCCTCTCTCAGCCCCTCCTTCAGCCCCTCCCAATCCCATCCACCCTCCCTCACTTCTCCCATGCCCCTCCCCCTGTCTACTGATAGGATAGGTCCTCCTTCCCTTCCCTCTGACTCTAGTCTATCAGGTCTCATCAAGACTGGCTGCATTGTTTTCCTCTGTGGCCTAGTAAGGCTGCACCCTTTCCCCAGGTGGAAGTGATCAAAGAGCCAGCCACTGAGTGCATATCAGAGACAGTTCCTGTTCCTATTACCAGGGAACCCAACAGGACAGGAGCCTACCACAGAGGACCGTTGAAAGACTTTACCCAGCAAGGTATGGAAAGAGATGCTGAGACTCATAGCCAAACTTTCAGCAGAGTGCAGGGAATCTTATGAAAGAAGGGTGGGGGGGGATAGGAAGACCTTGAGGGGACAGGAGCTCCACAAGGAGTGAACAGATCTAAAATTCTGGGCACAGGGGTCTTTTCTGAGACTGATACTCCAACCAAGGACCATGCATGGAAATAAGCTAGAACCCCTAGAACCCCTGCACCAATGTAGCCCATGGCAGCTCAGTCTCCAAGCAGGTTGAACCTTTTAAGGAGAAACTTAAGCACGCCTGCCAGGTGTGGCTACCTGGTGGGCAACACACGATGATACCATAGGTTGCTAGGTAACCCAGCAACCTTTAGGAAGCAGGCTGCCTAAAGACTAACATCAGTGCTCCAGGTTCCAAACTCAGGTGCTTGCTCTCACTGCACTGTGGAAAGGATACCTTCTGGCACTGGGGGGAGGGGAGACACGTGGATTTAAACTTGGGGCCCACTCTCCCCTTCCTGCTCAGAACCCATGTGTTGCCACTTGAGTTTTTGATCTTAGCCATTCTGTTGGGTGACTATGTTCATAGCAGCTTTATTTGTAATAACCAGAATCTGGATACAACCTAGATGTCCCTTACTTGAAGAATGGGTACAGAAATTGTGGCACATTTACACAATGGAATACTACTCAGCTATTAAAAATAAGGAAATCATGAAATTTGCAGGCAAATTGATGGAGCTAGTTCCACCCTGAGTGAGTTAACCTGGACCCAGAAAGACACTCATGGGTACTCACTTATAAGTGGATATCAGCCATATAACAGGATTACCACACTACAGTCCAGAGTCTTATGGATGAGTGAGGGGATATAAGTATCAGGAGGAAACAGGAGTTCCACAAGAAGACCTACAAAGCCAACAAATCTGGGTCCAGGGTGGCCTGCAGAGACTGATGTACAAATGAAGGACCATGAATGGAAAGGATCTAGACCTCTTGCTCAGATGTAGCCAATAGGCAGCTCAGTCTTCATGTGGGTTCTTTAGTAAGGGGACCATGGGCTATCTCTGACATGGACTCTGTTGCCAGCTCTTTGCTCACTTCCCTCTGGTGGGGCAGCCTTGCCAGCCCACAGAGGAAAATGATGCAGCCAGCCCTGATGAGACTTGATAGGCTGGGGTCAGATAGTAGGGGAGGAGAACCTCCCTTATCAGTGGACTAGGGAAAGAACATAGGAGGGAGAGAAGGAGGGTGAGTAGGACTGGGTGGAGATGAGGGTGGGGGCTACAGTTGGGATATAAAGTGAATAAATTATAAAAAAGAAGAAAAAAATTTAGAATCATGACTACTAGCCTTGGAAAAACAGCAAGTAGTAACTGATACCTAATATTTAATTACTATTATTTGGCAGAGCAACATTTCCATGCTCAGCGTCTCTATAAGGCATCACTTGTTAAATTCACATTTTAAATAAAAGCAAGTCAAAGAAAAAAATAGAAAAGAGAAAAGAGGAATCAGAAGTGCTACTAGAGAAGAAACTGCTTCAGTATGTGCCTCAGATGCCTAGTAAGTGTTGGTTTGTTGTGAAATTTTTCCATCTTTTTGCTTTAATTAGCTGTAACAAAACTATGAGAAACAATGTCAAAACTAGAATGATGAAAAAGAAGAAAAAAAAAGAAAATCTGTTACAATAGACTGAGTTCATTTGGCTATCCAGATACGTCAGACTTCAACCCAATCCAGGAAAGTTCCACAAAAATGCCCAGAGATACAGAAAGGGCAGAGTCCAGCAGTCACTGCTGACATCATTGGTGCTAGAAGCACTGAGCTAGGTAGAACATACATCTCACCTCAGCCTTCTCATGTATGTGCTGTCCTTCCTTTCCCTTAGGGATTTGTTCATTGTATCACACCAAAGCCTTCCTTGGTCCTAGGTCAGCTTACTTCTTCTCTACCTTACTACAATCACAACTATGGGCTGGAGAGACAGCTCAGAGGTTAAGAACACTGGCTGTTCACCTAAAGGTCCTGAGTTCAATTCTTAGCAGCCACATGGTGGCTCATATCCATCTATAGTGAGCTCTGGTGCCTGCTTCTGGTGTGCCAGCACACATGCAGGCAGAATGCTGTATAAATAATGAATAAATAAGCTTTAAAAATCATAGCTCCATCATTTTCAGTTTATTATTTATTATGCCAAATATGGTATTTAGA
This sequence comes from Psammomys obesus, assembly GCF_907164565.1. NCBI lineage: Eukaryota > Metazoa > Chordata > Mammalia > Rodentia > Muridae > Psammomys > Psammomys obesus. The sequence continues at coordinate 13,067,506 of NW_026596256.1, forward strand.
GAAGGACAATGCCTTGTCTTTGAAAATCTCCTGTGAATGATCCCAAACCTGGTGCACATGAGGCTTTCAAGAATTCATGTGTATATGGATAAAGTATTATTAGACTATTAAAGTGTGAGTCGTGTAGACCAAGTTTACTGGTTAGTTTTTGCCAACTTGACACAAAACAGAGTCACTTGGAAGAGGGAACTTCAACTGAGGAATTGTTTTAATCAAATTGACCCACAGGCATTTCTTTTTTAATTTAATTAATTAATTAATTAATTAATTAATGTTTAACTTTTATTAATTACACTTTATTCATTTTGTATCCCCCCATAAGCCCCACCCTCCCCCCTCCTTTCTGCATGCATGCCCCTCCCCATGTCCACTGATTGGGGAGATCCTCCTCTCCTTCTTTCTGATCTTAGTCTATCAGTTCTCATCAGAAGTGGCTGCATTGTCAGGGTTCTAGGTTATCTCTATGAATAGTCCTTGGTTGGAGTATGAGTCTCTGGGAAGTTCCCTGTGTTCAAATTTTCTTGTTCTGTTGCTCTCCTTGTGGAGTTCCTGTCCTCTCCAGCTCTTACTATTTCCCACTTCTTACATAAAATTCCATTCACTCTGCCTGTCAGTTGGCCATCAGGCTCAGAATTTGCTTTCACAGTCTGCATGGCAGAGGCTTTCAGAGGCCCTCTGTGGCAGGTTCCGAGGTTGTTTCCTGTTTTCTTCTTCTGGCTTTCAGAGGCCCTCTGTAGCAGGTTGTCCCAGAAGCAAAAAGACACACACGGTATATACTCACTCATATAAACATACAACATAGAATAAACCCACTAAAATCTGTACATCTAAACATACTAAGCAAAAGAGAGGACCCTAACTAAAATGTTCAATCCCCATCCTGAAAGGCAAAGAGGATGGACATCAGAAGAAAAAGAAAACAGGAAACAACCCACGGGCATTTCTGTGTGGCATTCCTGGGCAGATTGTCCTGGGTTGTACAAGAAAGCAAGGTGAAAAAGTCAGTAAGCAGAGTTCCTTCATGGCCTCTGTACCCATTCCTGATTCTAGATTCTTGCTGTGAGCTCCTGCCCTGATTTCCCTCAGTGATGGAGTGTGACCAGGCAGTTGTTAGATGAAACATTCTGACCACCCAAAGTTGCTTTTGGTCACTGTTTTATAACATCAACAGAGAAACAAACTAGGAAATAAGTAATTGACAGGAGCACTTGGGAGTTGTAGAAGTGGAGCCACATTGTGTTGCATGGTTTGGGTATGAAGGGAGCAACTCTTGAAAACAGAAAGCAGTTTGGAAGGTGTCTAACATCCGGCTAAGTCAGCTAGAATAGTGATGTTTCCATTCATGATGAAGAGCCACTGGGAGGTGAGAAGCAGGGAAGAGATGAGACTTGGCCTATTTCAAGGAGGTTCGTCTGAGATCTATCACCCCTTCTGTTAATAACATATTTGTTTCCTACTGAGGATTTTCTTGCAAGAATCAACTACCAAAGAATTAGCTAACAAGATTAATTATCATAAAATAAATCTTGTCTGGTTTTAAACAAACAAAACAAAGCAAACATAGGCCAAACAAAAAAACAAACCATAAAACAGAAACTCTATCCTACATATATTTGTTCGGCCTCAAGGAAAGTGTTTGCAGTTTTGTCTGTCGTGTGATTGATCTTCACACTATTTTTCAAGATAGCAACCCCATAATTTTAATGCAGCATACTGAAATTAATTCTAAGCTGTTCTCCAATGCCCAGTGCAATGGTCAAGCAGGTGCTCACCCACAGCAAGAACTTTCACCCCCAAATTCTGAGATGCTTTTATAAAACAACATATTTAGTTAGAATTATTTTGCTAAAGAAAAAAAATATCTTTCAATGCTTCAAGACATATTTTAGTATTTGATAATTACAAAGTATAAAAATAGCCCTACATATAAATGGGGACATCATCCTTTTTACAAGAAGACATTCTTATCTTAACTGTCATAAGCCTCTCTTGTAATGAAGCATGTAGGGCATAGCATGGCTCTATTTTAAATGAAAAGTGTACTTTAAGACTATGAAGGCCGGGAGGACTCTCATTCTGAGGAGCAGCACAGCAGGATTGGCACAGTGACCAGCAATCAGAACTCGCGGCCATAAAACACAAGTGATTGTGTTTCACAGGTGAGAGGATACCCCACGGTGGGGGATTCAATCAGCTTTAACTCACCCTGCTAAACCGCGGAAGAGATCATGGTTCCACCAGGCACTTGGTCGCCAGCCCAGAGCTACCTGCCAGCGCAATCTGGTCATGGTCCCAGACTGAACTGTGAGCCCACAGCACCATAGACTGGATTTCCCAGTCGAGAGGTTAACCCCACGGAGCAGGAAACAATTGGGACCGACCCCAGCTTACCCAGACATCCCCTGGAAAAGACTTGGGTTCCGCGGGTGCCCCAGGAGCCAGCCCGGACCCAGAGCCGGGACACAGGCGCCTGCACGGAGCCCTGCCTGTGTGCCTGATTCGCCACCTCAGATAGAACTGTGGGCACCAGGGCACCAGGGCACCAGACTGCGTGTCTCTGGCAGGAGGAAACCCCCAGCAGAGGGGGTCAGCAGCTCTAACGCTTAGGACACCCAGCACCAAAACACTTCCTGGACTCACGCAGACTCTAGTGCAGGCAGGAGCACTGTGCTCTGCAGCCATTGTTGAGTTCCCCTGGGGCACTGGGACACACAGCTGCATCCTTGGACCTGCAGGAGCCGGTGAGCCATTACAGCAGCCCTCAGATACTGTGCCAGGGATGGGCCAGTTGTCCTTGGCTGGACTGTCAAAACTGTGGGAATCCCTGGTCCTTCAGGAGGGCTGCACCCACAGCGTCTGGACCAGAGCAGTGCCTGCAGCCACCATCCCAGACAGAGACACACAGCTTCTGGTCCAGAGTGAGGCACCCAGCCTCCAGACCAGAGCAGTGCCCCCAGGCGCCAACTCAACCTAGGTGCACATTCTCCAGGTCCAGAGCGGAGCAATCAGCCTCTGGCCCAGAGACTTGCTGAGTGCACCTCCCACTTTCCCGGACAGAACTGTGCGCCCCAGGATAACAGACTGAGTTTCCCTGTTGGGAGAAACCCCCACAGCTAGGGAATCAGCAGTTTCTTCAAGAGGACTGTACATGGAAATTTAGTGAGCAGCAGCACACTAAATTTATAACAAGAAACCCAGCAGTGGGGCAGCTGTCTTGAGAAATTCTATGGGTAAGAGGAGATCCCCCCTGCCTAACATAGACCACAGCTACTACTCAGGGCTATAAACCTGAGGTGAGCAGTGGCAACTCCTGAGAAACACTGGCCATACAGTGACCATAACCAAAAAGCAGAGAAGGACTCCTTCAGGAAAAATCATCTTCCGGCCAAGGGGATACTCCCTACCTCAGGACTCCAGGAAGCACAGAAACTAACAGCCAACACCTAAATCAGCCCAATGGGTAGAGGTCAGCGTAAAGGCTCAACCAACAAAAGACAGAGCAATATGGCATCTCCAGAACCCAGCCATCCAGGGGCGAACAGCCCTGAACAATGCAGCATAATAGAAAATCAAGAAGATGACCTTACATCTATGTTGATGAAGAGAATAATAGAGGAAACAAATAAAATACGTAAAGAATTAGAGGAAGATAAAACCAAACAGATCATGGCTACCCGTAAAGAAATGGAGGAAGATAAAGATAAGCAGATTAGGGCCATCCATGAAGAAATACGGGAAGATGCAGCCAAACAGCTTGTGGCCTTGAGAAGAAATAATTAAATCACTGAAAGAAATAAAAGAGACAGAGTTGAAGGAACTAAAAGAAAAAGAGGAAAATACAAGCAGACAGGTGAAGGAAGTAAACAAAACAACTCAAGACCTGAAGATAGAACTAGAAAAATTAAAGAAAACACAAATGGAGGAAATAATGAAGAGGAAGAATTTAGGGAAGAAAACAGGAACTACAGAGGTAAGCATAACCAACAGAATATAAGAAATGGAAGAAAGAATCTCAGGTGTCGAAGATACAATGGAAGAAATCGATGTATCTGTCAAAGAAAATGTTGAATCCAAAAAATTCCTGACAGAGACCATCCAAGAAATCCAAGACAATATGAAAAGACAAAACCTAAGAATAATAGGAATAGAGGAAAAAGAAGACTCCCTTCTCCAAGGCCCAGAAAATATTTTCAACAAAATCATTGAAGAAAATGTCCCCAAGTTAAAGGAGAAGCCAATAAGGATACATGAGGCCTACAGAACACCCAACAAATTTGACCAGAAAAGAAAATCCTCCTGCCACATAATAATCAAAACAGTAAGTATACAGAACAAAGAAAAAATACTAAAAGCTGCAAGGGAAAAAGGCCAAGTAACATATAACGGCAAACCCATTAGAATCACACCTGACTTTTCAACAGAAACTATGAAAGCCAGAAGGGCCTGGACAGATATCATGCAGACCCTAAGAGAACACAGATGTCAACCCAGGCTACTATACCCTGCAAAACTCTCAGTCCTCATAGACGGAGAAAACAAGATATTCAATGACAAAAACAAATTTCAACAATACCTACACACAAATCCAGCATTACAGAAGATACTGGAAGGGAAAATACAACCCAAGAAAATTAGCTTCTGTCAAGAAAACACAGGAAATAATTAACCTTACTACAGCAAAACAAAAAGCAACCAAGCACACAACCTTATGAACACAGCCAACATCAAAATCAAAGGATCTAACAGCCACTGGTCATTAATCTCTTTCAACATCAATGGACTCAACTCTCCAGTTAAAAGACACAGATTAACAGAATGGATACGTAAACAAAACCCAGCAATCTGTTGCATACAAGAAACACACCTAAGACACAAAGATAGACATTACCTGAGGGTAAAAGGTTGGAAGACGACTTTCCAAGCAAATGGACCCAAGAAACAAGCAGGAGTAGCCATTCTAATATCTGATAAAATAGACTTTCAACCAAAATTAATAAAAAGAGATGAGGAAGGACACTTAATACTCATCAAGGGAAAATTCAACCAGGAAGACATCACAATCCTGAACATCTATGCCCCAAATACAAGAGCACCCACATTTGTAAAAGAAACATTGATAAAATTTAAACCACATATACATCCCCACACATTAATAGTGGGAGACTTCAACACCCCACTCTCAACAAAGGACAGGTCAACAAAACAGAAATTAAACAAAGAAACAATATCTCTGACAGAGGTCATGAATCAAATGGATCTCACAGACATTCACAGAACTTTACACCCAAACACAAAAGAATTTACCTTCTTCTCAGCACCTCATGGAACCTTCTCCAAAATAGACCATATAGTTGGTCACAAAGCAAGCCTCAACAGATACAAGAAGACTGAAATAATCCCTTGTATCCTGTCAGATCACCATGGAATAAAGCTGGACTTCAACAACAACAGAAATAGCAAAAAGCCTACACACACATGGAAACTGAACAACTTGTTACTAAATGACAGCTGGGTCAGGGAAGAAATAAAGAAAGAAATTTTAGCCTTTCTAGAACTCAATGAAAATGAAGACACAACATACCCGAACTTGTGGGACACAATGAAAGCAGTGCTAAGAGGAAAGTTCATAGCACTAAGTGCCTTCAAGAAGAAATTTGAGACAGCTCATTCAAGCAACTTAATGGCCCACTTAAAAACCCTAGAAAAAGAAGAAGCAGACACACCAAAAAGGAGTAGACGGCTGGAAATAATCAAACTCAGGGCTGAAATCAATCAATTAGAAACAAATAAAACAATTCAAAGAATCAATGAAACCAAGAGCTGGTTCTTTGAGAAAATCAACAAGATAGACAAACCCTTAGCCAAGCTAACTAAAAGGCAGAGAGACACCACCCAAATCAACAAAATCAGAAATGAAAAGGGGGACATAACTGCAGACACTGAGGAAATCCAAACAATCATTAGGACTTACTTCAAAAGTCTATACTCAACAAAATTTGAAAACCTAAATGAAATGGACAATTTTCTTGATTGATTTGACTTACCAAAGCTGAATCAGGACCAGGTAAATCAATTAAATAGTCCTATATCCCCCAAAGAAATAGAAGCAGTCATCAAAAGTCTCCCATCCAAAAAAAGCCCAGGACCAGATGGCTTCAGCGCAGAATTCTACCAGACCTTCAAAGAAGAGCTAACTCCAATTCTCTTCAAACTATTCCACAAAATAAAAACAGAAGGAACATTACCAAAATCATTTTATGAAGCCACAACCACCTTGGTACCTAAACCTCACAAAGACTCAACAAAGAAAGAGAATTTCAGGCCAATCTCCCTTATGAACATTGATGCAAAAATACTTAACAAAATACTTGCAAACCGGATCCAAGAACACATCAAAGATATTATCCACTATGACCAAGTAGGCTTCATCCCAGGTATGCAGGTGTGGTTCAATATACGGAAATCCATCAATGTGATCCACCATATTAACAAACTGAAAGAAAAAAACCACATGGTAATCTCCCTAGATGCTGAAAAAGCATTTGACAAAATCCAACATCCATTCATGTTTAAAGTACTGGAGAGATCAGGGATACAAGGCACATATCTAAACATAATAAAGGCGATATACAGCAAGCCTATAGCCAACATCAAACTGAACGGAGAGAAACTTAAAGCAATCCCACTGAAATCAGGGACAAGACAAGGCTGCCCACTCTCTCCATATCTCTTCAACATAGTGCTGGAAGTCCTTGCTAGAGCAATAAGACAGTTGAAGGAGATCAAGGGGATACAGATGGGAAAGAAAGAAGTCAAATTATCACTATTTGCAGATGATATGATAGTATATATGAGTGACCCCCAAAACTCTACCAGGGAACTCCTACAGCTGATAAACACCTTTAGCAAAGTGGCCGGATACAAAATTAACTCAAAAAAATCAGTAGCACTCCTGTATACAAAAGACAAAAGGGCTGAGAAAGAAATTAGAGAAACAACACCATTCACAATAGCCACAAATGACATAAAGTACCTTGGTGTAACCCTAATCAAGCAAGTCAAAGACTTGTATGAAAAAAATTTCAAGTCTCTGAAGAAAGAATTAGAGGAAGATATGAGAAGATGGAAAGATCTCCCATGCTCATGGCTTGGCAGGATTAACATAGTAAAAATGGCCATCTTACCAAAAGCAATCTACAGATTTAATGCAATTCCCATCAAATTGCCAACACAATTCTTTACAGACCTGGAAAGAAAAATTCTCAACTTCGTATGGAATAACAAGAAACCGAGAATTGCTAAAATAATCCTCTACAATAAAAGATCTTCTGGAGGTATCTCCATCCCTGATCTCAAGCTGCACTATAGAGCAACAGTTATAAAAACTGCATGGTACTGGCATAGAAACAGAATGGTGGGTCAATAGAATCGAACAGAAGACCCAGAAATAAACCCACACACTTACGGACACCTGATTTTTTACAAAGATGCCAAAACCATACAATGGAAAAAAGATAGCATCTTCAACAAATGGTGCTGGTCCAACTGGATGTCTATATGTAGAAAAATGAAAATAGATCCATACTTATCACCCTGCACAAAACTGAAGTCCAAGTGGATCAAAGACCTCAACATAAAACCAGACACATTAAATCGGCTAGAAAAAAAAGTGGGGAATACCCTAGAACTCATTGGTACAGGAGAAAACTTCCTGAACAGAACACCAACAGCACAGGCTCTAAGAGCAACAATCAATAAATGGAACCTCATGAAATTGAAAAGCTTCTGTAAAGCAAAGGCCACCCTCATCAAAACAAAGCGACTGCCTACAGATTGGGAAAGAATCATCACCAACCCTTTATCTGACAGAGGACTCATATCCAATATATATAAAGAACTAAACAAGCTGAAAAGGAATAAACCAAGTAATCCACTTAAAAAATGGGGAACAGAGCTAAAGAGAGAATTCTCTGTAGAGGAATATCGAATGGCAGAGAAGCTCTTAAAGAAATGCTCAACCTCATTAGCCATTAGGGAAATGCAAATCAAAACAACCTTGAGATTTCACCTTACACCCATCAGAATGGCCAAGATGAAAAACTCAAGGGACAACACATGCTGGAGATGTTGTGGAGAAAGGGGAACCCTTCTCCACTGCTGGTGGGAATGTAAACTGGTACAACCACTCTGGAAATCAATTTGGCGCTTTCTCAGACAACTAGGAATAGCGCTTCCTCAAGATCCAACCATACCACTCCTAGGCATATACCCAAAAGAGGCGCAAGTACACAAAAAGGACATTTGCTCAACCATGTTTGTAGCAGCTTTATTTGTAATAGCCAGAAGCTGGAAACAACCCAGATGCCCCTCAACTGAAGAATGGATGCAGAAACTGTGGTACATCTATACAATGGAGTATTACTCAGCAATGAAAAATAAGGAAATCATGAAATTTGCAGGTAAATGGTGAGACCTGGAAAGGATCATTCTGAGTGAGTTGTTCCAGAAGCAAAAAGACATGCATGGTATATACTCACTCATATAAACATACAATAGAGAATAAACCCACTAAAATCTGTACATCTAAACAAACTAAGCAAAAGAGAGGACCCTAACTAAAATGTTCAATCCCCATCCTGAAAGGCAAAGAGGATGGACATCAGAAGAAAAAGAAAATAGGAAACAACCTCGGAACCTGCTACAGAGGGCCTCTGAAAGCCAGAAGAAAACAGGAAACAACCTTGAAACCTGCCACAGAGGGCCTCTGAAAGCCTCTGCAGTATAGACTGTCAAAGCAGATGCTGAGCCTGATGGCCAACTGATGGGCAGAGTGAATGGAATTGTATGTAAGAAGTGGGAAATAGTAAGAGCTGGAGGGGACGGGAACTCCAGGAGGAGAGCAACAGAACAAGATAATTTGAACACCAGAAACTTCCCAGAGACTCATACTTCAACCAAGGACTATTCATGGAGATAACCTAGAACCCCTGCACAGATGTAGCCCATGGCAGTTCAGTGTCCAAGTGGGTTACATAGTAATGGGAAGAGGGACTGCCTCTGACATAATCTGATTGGCCTGCTCGTTGATCACTTCCCCTGAGGGGGAAGCAGCCTTACCAGGCCACAGTAGAGGACAATGCAGCCACTTTTGATGAGAACTGATAGACTAAGATCAGAAAGAAGAGGAGAACCTCCCCTATCAGTGGACTTGGGGAGTGGCATGCATGCAGAAAGGGGAGGGAGGGTGGGATCGGGAGGGGAGGAGGGAGGGGCTTATGGGGGGATACAAAATGAATAAAGTGTAATTAATAAAAAATTAAAAAAAAGACTATGAAGTTGCACAAGAAAAGAGTACACACGTGTGTATATAATTGAACCCATTAACATGTGTCAGATAAGATAGTTGTAATGCAATGTAGTGTGAGAAGGTCATGGAATCTTTGATATTAAACAGAAATCTGGAACAGCTTTTTTATAGACCACAAGTTCAATAATCTACTCAGAAAAGAAATATTCTGAGTTTATAAGCAAACCAATTTGTTAGACCTAAGCCAGCTCCCATACTATTTTTTTATTTATTTTTTAAGTTACAAAAAGAGATTTTATTATAAACGTGTTTAGCACAAACAAGTGGCTAAATTTACTAATAAATTTAATAGGTTTACTTCATAAACATAGTATCTGCTATTTGTTAGGTGTCATTTCTAATTTCATTTCTTAAAGAATTAATTTATTTACTCAACTTTACATCGTGATTGTAGCCCCCTCCCTCCTCTTCTCCTGGTCCCACCCTTTCTCCATCTTCCTCTATGCCCCCTCTCCTGTTCCTCAGAAAAGTGGAGCCCCTCACTCCAACACACCTCAGCTCATCAAGTCGTATCAGGACGGAGCGCGTTCTTTTCCACTGTGGCCAGGTGAAGCAGCCCAGTCAAGTGGAAGTGATCAAAAAGTGGGCAATAGGGTCCAGGTTGGAGACAGCCCTGCCCCCCCTCGCTAGGAAACCCACACGAAGCCCAAGCTGCCCATCAGGTACATCTGTGTAGTTGCCCATGTCCAGTCCATTCATGGTCCTTGGTTGGTGCTTCCGCTTCTGCAAACCCAGCGGGGCCCTGGTTAGTTGCGTCTCTTGGTCTTCTAGAACTTCTGTCACCTCCAGGCCCTCTTATCCTTTCCCCACCTTTTCCAAAAGACACCCTACACTTCATCCAATATTTGGCTGTGAGTATCAGCACCTATTCTGATCTGCTGCTATCTGGAGCCTCTCAGAAGAAAGTTATTCCAGGCTCCTGTCTGCAAGCATAGCAGAGTATCATTAATAGTGTTAGAGGTTTGCTGTCTCCCATGGGGTGGTCCTCCGGTTGGGCCAGGCATTGGTTGGGCATTCCCTCAATCTCTGTTCTCTCTTTATTCCTGCATATCTTGTAGGCAGGGTAAATTTTGGGTCAAAGGTTTTGTGGGTGGGTTGGTGTTCCCCTCCTTCCCTGCACAAAACTGAAATCCAAGTGTATCAAGGACCTCAACATAAAACAGATACACTAAATCTATTAGAAGAGAAAGTAGGGAAGAGCCTTGAACTCATTGGCACAGGAGACAACACCCTGAACAGAACACCAACAGCTCAGGCTCCAAGGTCAATATTTAATAAATGGTACCTATGAGATAGAAAAGCTTTTGTAAGGCAAAGGACACTGTCAATAGAACAAAACAGTAGTCTACAGATTGAGAAAAAAAAATTCATCTATCCTACATCCGACAAAGAAAAACTCAATAAATTAAACACCAACAAATAAAATAATCTATTTAAAAATGGAGTACAGAGCTAAACAGAGAACTCTCAATAGAGGTACCTCGAATGGGCCAAGAAGCACTTAAAGAAACACTCATCATCATTAGTCGTCACGAAAACGCAAATCAAAATGACTCTGAGAGTTCATCTCACACCTGGCAGAATAGCTAAGATAAAAAATTCAAGTGACTTTAATTATTTTTATTAATTACAGTTTATTCACTTTGTATCCCCTCGTACCTCCCTCCCTCCTCCCCTCCTAATCCCTCCCTCCTTCTTCCCCATCCATCTCCCTCCCCCAGTCCACTGATAAGGGGGATCCTCCTCCCTTTCCCTCTGATCCTAGTCTATCAGATCTCATCAGGAGTGGCTGCATTGTCTTCCTCTGTGTCCTGGTAAGGCTACTCCCCCCTCAGGGGGAGGTAAAAATAATTAAATTAAAAAAAATCTAAAGTATTAGGGCACCACCAGGAGCCCAACAAAGCTAATTGATCTGAACAAGGTGCTGCAGAGACTGATGTACCAATCAAGAACCATGCATGGAGGAGATTTAGACACACTGCTCAAACGTAGCTGATTGGTAGCCAAGTCTCCATGTAGGTCTTCCTGAGTAAGGAGGCAGGGACTCCTCATGACCTCCATTGCCTGATTTTTAATCACTTGCCCCTGGAGTATGGCCTTGCCAGACCACAATGGAAGAGGATCCAGGTAGTACTGATGAAACTTGATAAGCAAGGAACAGATGGCAGGGGAAGAGAACTCCCCCTTTCAGTGGACTAGGAGAAGGGGATAGGGGAAAGAGGGAGAAAGGGTGGGACTGGAAGGATTTGAGGGAGGGGACTACAATTGGGATATATAATGAATAAATTGTGAAAAATAAAATAAAATAAAAAGAAAGAAAAAATGTCTATCACACACAGACACAAAACTCAAGTGTCAATACATGCTACTTAGGATGTGGAGAAAGGGGAATACCTCTCCATTGCTTGTGGGGGTGAAAATTTGTACAACTACTTTGACAGTCAATTGGGTGCTTTCTCAAAAGATTAGGAATTGCTCTACCTCAAGACCCAGCTATACCACTCTTTGGCATATACCCAAAAGATGCCCCACCATACAACAAGGTCACTTGCTCAATTATGTTCATAGTAGCTCTATTTGTAATAGAGCTAAAATAGCCAAAATCTGGAAACAAACTAGATGGCCCTCAACTGAAGAATGGATAGAGAACTGTGGGTACATTTACACAATGGAAAACCACTCAGCTATTAAAAACAAGAAAATCATAAATATTGCAGACAAATGGATGGAAAAAAGATCATCCTGAATGAGGTAACCCAGACCCAGAAAGACACACATGGTATATGCTCACTTATAAGCAGATTTTAGCCATATAGTACATGATACACATACTACAATTCACAGACCCAAAGAAGATAAGTAACAAGGAGGCTCCAAGGGAGAATGCTTAAATCTCACTCAGAAGGGAAATAGAATAGGTAGTAGAATTGGTTGAAGAGAGGGAACACAGAGAGAAAGGAAGATGGGGCTCAGACCTGGCGAGAGCTGGGGTGGAAGGACAGAAGGCCAGCAGAGAGAAGAGAAACATGGTTGGGGGCATCTCTATGACAGCTGGAGGTCTAAGACAGGGGAGGCTTCTGGGAGGATATGGGGGTTACTCTAGCTGAGACTCCTAATAACAGGGGTCATGGAGACTGAAGAGGACACATTCTAATTAGACAGGATTCCTAGTGGAGGGATGGGGACATCATCCTATCTTATTTTTAACCTCAAGATTGAGCACTGATAATGCTCCAGCTGTATGCCTGACTGAAATGTGAAGTGTCCAGAGTTTTACTTACTTATCATTCTATACTTTCAAAGACTCATACTCCCTTTCCCAAAGTATATTCACATGAATGAAATATCAAATAAGTAAATGGAATTAAGAAATGACCAAAGAAATAAATTTCTCTGCTTTTCATACTATAGTACAAAATTTCATCCACTCTGTAGTGCAGAACACTGGAAAGAAGTGGGAGATGGATGAGTTAATAGATGTTTGTCCAGGAAATACCGGTGTACATTCTGCCTCCAACAAATATGATGACTTTTGAGGCTTGCTGCCCTTGATAGAAACTTATTTAAACTGTAGGAAGCACATTCCTTTTATCTGATCTGGGGCGATCACTGTAAGAATCAGTAAGTGAGTTCTCAGCTTACTCTGCTAAAGTTCTCATTGACATCCCACTTTCTGTCCTGATGCCTGGATGAACATGTCCAGTTTGGTTGATTTTGATTCACAGGCATTACTGAGCTCTCTCAAAGACAAAACACTTTCTGTTCCTCTTGGAATTCTCAACTCAAATATTCACTTATACTTTTGGTTTGTCAGAATTTCTACAAATAGTGTGTTTTTTGCCTGTTTAATCCATCTATCTATCTATCTATCTATCTATCTATCTATCTATCTATCTATCTATCATTGATCTATCTCCTTATCATCTACCTTTATCTATCTGTCTTTGTATCATCTATCCTTCTAACTATATATCATCTATCTATATCTACATGTCCTTTATCTATAAGAATAGGAGTTTGAAAATATTTTATAACATTTCCTCAGTGGGATCAAATTCTACGTAACTCTGCATAATGACAGGAGGAATATCACTAACTTTCTTCCCAAATTGTTCTGGATAAGTGTTCGCTTTCTTTGAAATTAAAGTCTTTATTACACTTAACTGGAATCTTAATCCTTTTCGTTTTTGTTGCTTAGAGGACTATTTTCAGAGTGATACTTTATCACTTATTGTCCTCTAGGAAATTCCGGGGCAGGCAACATCCCTTACAGAAGCTTTTCTAATACTATTATGAGTTAAAGAAGAAAATAAGGTTTGTTAATATGTTTCTGGGTCTCTTTTCTTATCATTTCAGAGAAGTTGTATCTGTCTTAGTCTCAACTCTAAAATTCCAAAGAAATGTTACAAAAAATCATTTTTAATTTCAATCATGTCACACTATAATCTTGCCAAATGGTATTTTATAGATTAGTATGTTGTTCACTATGCTAAGACTACATTATGAAAGGCCAAATCTCCAACACTACCCCAGAGCAGCAGTAGCTGCCTCAGAAGCAAAAGGGAAGGTTCAGCCGGGTCATCATCCAGCTTTGTATGTCCCGTGGAGCTCATGGCTCTACTCATCCAGAACAGTAGACACTGTGGTGTTGTTGAGCTCACTGCTCACAGAGGCAGAGGTCAGCTGGATGCTCCTGTCTACAGTGGGCACTCTTCCACCCACAGTTTCATCAGTGTTCCTCTTTGGCCTCAGCAAGATGATGAAGCACTTGGGAAGAAATATACAGCCCAACAAGCCATAGCTGGATGCCAAAATGGCAAAGATTTCCACAGCCACTTTGAATTTGCCTTTGGTGCTCAGGTAAGCTGGGACAAAAGAGATCCAGACAATGAAAAAGACCAGCATCCCAAAAGTGATGCATTTCCCTTCATAATAGTTATCTGGCAGCTGGCGAGCCACAAAGGTTGTAAGAAAACACAGCAAAGCCAGGAGAACATCAAACCCAAATATGGAGCACAGAAACTCTATAGAACCTTCATTGCATTCAAAGATGATCTTTACATTTTGAATTTCAATGTTCTTGAACATCCTCGGAGGCTCCAACACCAAGTAAGCGGCACATACACCAACCTGCCCTACAACACAGACCAGCACGATGAGTTTTTGAATAATGGGGTGCATGGATATGAGCTTTGTTTTGGATACAGAGATCCTGTAGGCAAAAAAGAGTGAGATAGTCTTCCCAAGAATGGAAGACAGACAAAGGCAAAAGCCCAGAGCCAGAGTGACCTGGCGGGCCATGCAGGACCAGTGTTGTGGCTTGCCTATGAACAGCATGGAAGACAGCACCGTGATGACCAGAGACATCTGAATGAGGAAGCTCAGCTCCCGGTCATTGGCATTCACCAGTGGAGTGTGCCTATAGATCACATACACCACGGTGACCGCCAAGACCACAAGTGCCCCAAAGATGGAGAGGATGACGAGGGTGAACCCCAGGGCCTCCTCACAAGCCAGGAATTCCACGTCCTTTGGCACACACTTGCTCTTCTGTGCATTGGACCAGTCATCTTCACCACATGGCTCACATTCCCTTTGACCTATTGAGAGAGAACAGAGAATTGGCGTCAAGAGAACCCAGTTGTCACTTTTAACTGTGAACAGTCCAGGGCACCTAACGACCTGAACAAGGTTTACTGGAAACCCTTTATAAAATATAGATAATATCTTAAATTTAGTCGTGGTAGAAATGGCCTTGGTGCCTACAGATGCTGTGGCAGATTGAGAGTTGTCTTTAATTTGAGGAACTGAGCATTTCTTTTCAACCGCAGCCTTTCTTGAATTGGATTGTTAGTGATGTGCTCCTTTTTTTCTCCTCCAACTCTTGATTGAGGAAAGAGGTCTATGTTTTTATCAACCCCAAAACAGCCCAGGAATGAGAAGTCCATCTACTTAGATGAACCAATCACAAGGATTGGGATTCAGCTGGTTTAACCCCTTGTGTTTTCAGTCTCTCCTCTAATAGTCTCTTGTTCAGGAGAATCATGTATGTGAACATTCAAATATTCCCAACTCTAGATGCTCACTTGAATGAGTGATGTAAGGAGAACAGGGAGAAAAACAAAGCCACCATCCCTGGTCATGAGGCTAAGAAGGCCTAAGTCTGGATGGAGCCTCTAAAAGGAAGCATTGGTGAACAAGAAAATGGTAGTTGAGGTGAGGTTATAGCAGATGATAGAATGAATCTACTCAGTGTTAATTTAAAGATTCAGCTAAGCACTGGCGTTCACTTTCAGTCACTCTGACTCCTGGTCTGGACATCTCTGGATGGATTTCTGGGTGGAGCCTGGCGGACCTTTAATCCAGGGAGTGGTGCAGGTTACAGGGTGTTTGTCTTCTGTCACAGACCATTTTATTCTTTTTACATGATTACTCTTGAGGGCCATGTGACAAAATACAAGTGTATTTTCATTCTGTCTTACACATAAAAGAATATAAGGAAACCTGCTCCAACATATTTCACAAAACCAAGTCTGCCCAAGTCACCTCCAGAGAGCAGCAACTACGTGAAGTGACAGCATTTCATGCTGCTGCAGTCGTACAATGAGTTTGCTTTCAGTGCAAAGAACCTTATGACAATTGGATAACTTTTCTCCCAGTACAGGTAGTGCTTCATCTAGTCTCAAAAAAAGGCAATTTGAAGATTTTATAAATTTATTCATATTTCACATTTTTTTGTATTTTTTTGGGGTGTTTCCTTACAAATTTCACGGTGATAGGTCTTTTCTTACATCAGAAGTGAAAACTAGTATTTTCTTTTATTCACACTGCACTTTTTAAAATTTTACATATTTAATGAATTTTGTTATAGGCTGCTCATATGTTTTCATAAAGATTTATAAGAATCTCTCTGATACCTCTTGGTTAATCCAATTTGCATTAACTACCAATGAGAAAATGGCCATTTCTACCTGGTTTCTCTGACACATATCCATCAGCACATGGGATGCAATCAAAGCAGCATATGGGTTGCCCCTGGCGAATCCCTTTCCGAGTCCCTGGAGGACATAATTTTGTGCAGACTGATTCTGGAAGCTAACAGAGACAAAGACAGTGGATATAGGAAAGCTTTGAAACTTTTTCATTTGTGTAATAAACAAAATTCACATTTGTATTTTCAGGCAGACATGTGTCCTATTTAAAAAGAAAAGTCCAAAATACTGAGGAAAGATAGCATGGCAATTTTGAGAGCCTAGACAGAATTTCTGAACACCAGTGTAGTGATTGACTATGGAAATACTGACCTAACTCTAATGACAGTTCTTTTTTTTTATCTTGGTGATCCAGACCAAACTAATACCATAAGATGTTATGGATGGGACAGTTTGTTAAGTTTGTTTCTGGTGTGATGAGACCTGTGACCTTAATAATCATCTTCAGCTCCAGAATGATAATTCTTTTCAGCAAAGGCACCCAAAAGTATTATGTGTTATAGGTAGACATCTATCATAAGTGGCTGACAGAAAGGGAGGAAAATGTTCTCTTCCGTGAAAACTCTGAAGGTAAAAAGATAATGTAGAAAAGTCATAACTTGGAATGTTTTCTTGCTGACTACATTTAGAAATTTCAGTAGTAACCTCTTTGTATTTTTATATTCTACATTGATATGCACCTTGAAATCCAGAATAAATCCTGCAGTTATATTTTAATCTGGGGAGATAATTACTTAATGGACAGATAAAATTAGGTTTTCTGGGCCAGGCATAGTGACAGCTCGAGTTACACAGTAAGATCTTAGGTTAAAAAACAAGAACAAAGAAACAAACAGAGCAAAAATTAAAACAAATCCTAGAAAAGTTAAGTCTACAAAACCATAAACCATTTAAAGATATAAAACACATTTTTTACCCCATTGGTAATTTTTAAATATGTTTAAATTACATGTAAAAAACTTCACTATATTAATATAACGCCAATTTTGTTCTCACCTGGACTCCATATCTTAGTCCACGAGCCCAGCAGAAGACTCCTTGCTCTACCAGAGACCATGACTGTACTAGCAAACCCGGGAACCTGAGGTATCTGGAACCCCAGAAGCCACACCAATATCTAGAACCCTAGAAATCATGCCAGGTCCCAGAACCCCAGAGGGAAAGGGGACCCCAAACCCCAAATCCCAGAGGTCACACAGAACACCAAAACCCAAGTGAAGACATAATCTTCGACCTGAAGAATCTACGTTCTCCAGTACAATACACCTCTTAAGCCAGAAAACCACTGAAGAAACAGAAAGTGAGGGGAAAATATCCAAAAGACATCCATCCAACAAAGAGAAAGTCAGAAACCCAAACCTAACCCTATACCATCCCCAAACTCAGATGACTGGAGGTCACCAAAAAACAAAATAAAAAACAGAGTCTACCTATTCTACTGCAGCAAGCCCTGGGTATTCCAACATAGATGAAGCACAAGAAAAAGACCTTAAATCCAGTCTTATGACGATGATACAGACCCTTAAAGAGGAAATGAATAAATCTCTTAAAGAAACCAAGGAAGACTCGGAGAGGGGCATGGGAAGAGATGAGAAAGGGAGGGTGGAATTGGGAGGGAATGATGGAGGGAGCAACAGCTTGGATACAAAGTGAACAAGCTGTAATCAATATAAAAAATAAAAATTTCATTAAAAAATAAATCAAGGAAAACACAATCAGGTGAAGAAAAGGAATAAATATGTTTAAGACCTGAAAACGGAAATAGAAGCAATAAGGAAAACATAAAGTAAAGGAATCCTGGAGATGGAACATCTAGGTAAGTAAACAGGAACTACTGACATAAGCATTATGAACAGAATACAAGAGATGAAAGAGAGAATCTCAGGCATAAAAGATACTCTAGAACAAATTGATAAAGCAGCAAAAGGAAATGTTAACTCTAAAAAGTTCCTGACAGAAATTACCCAGGATATATTTGGTGTAATATGAAAAGACCAAATCCAAGAATAATAGGAATAGAATGAAAATATTTCTAATTCAAAGGCCCAGAAAATATTTTCAACAAAATCATAAAACAAAATGAAGAACCAACCTAATGAAGAAGATGCCTATAAAGGTACAAAAAGCTTCTATAACACCAAATAGATTGTCCCCCTGCCACATAATAATCAAAGCACTAAATTGCACAGAACAAAGAAAGAATATTAAAAGCTGCAAAGAAAAAAGCCAAGTAATATATATGAGCAGAGCTATTAGAATTATACCTGATTTCTCAATTGGGACACTAAGAGTCAGAAGGGCCTGGAAAGATGTCTTGCAGACTCTAAAAGACCACAGATACCAGCCCAGACTACTATACCTGGCAAAACTTTCAATCACTATAGATAGGGAAAACATGATATTTCATAACAAAGTCGAAATTAAACAGTATCTGTCTACAAATTAAGCCCTATATAAGATGCTAGAAGGAAAACTCCAACAACAAAAAAGGTTAACTACATCTATGAAAACACAGGAAATAAATAATCTTACACTAGCAAAATCAAAAGAAGAAAAACATACACACATGCACACACACGCGCGCGCGCACACACACACACACACACACCATACCACCCCACCTCACCCCACACCACACATACACACTATCACCACCACCACCAACAAAATAATAGGAATGAATAATCAGTGGTCATTAATATCTCTCAATATCAATGGACTCAGTTCCCCAGTAAAAAGACACAGGCTGATGGATGGATGTGAAAACAGGATCCATCCTTCAGCTGCATAGAAGAAACACACCTCAATATCAAAGATATTATTTTAGTGTAAGGGGTTGGAAAGATATTTTCTAAGCAAATGGATCCAAGGAGCAGGCTGGTGTAGTGAATCTAATAGCTAACAAAAATTTACTTCAACAAAAATTAATCAAAAGAAATGGGAAGGACACTTTACATTCATCAAAGGAAAAGTCTACTTGAGGTAGGTATCTCAATTCTGAACTTCTATTCCCCAAACACAAAAGTATATGCCTTATTCTCAGCACCTCACAGAGCATTCTCCAGATCTGACCATATACTGGTCATCAAGTAAGTCACAACAGATACAAGAAAATTGAAATAATCACCTGTATCTGACCAGACCATCATGGATTAAAGCTGGATTTCAACAATAGAAAGAGGGGAAAGCCTACAAACTCACAGAAATTGAACAACTTTCTACTGAGTGATGACTGGGTCAAGGCAGAAATAACGAAATTAAAGAGTTCCTAGAATCCAATGAAAATTAAGGCACAACAAACCCAAACATAGGGGACACAATGAAAGCAGTGCTATTATGAAAGTTCATAGCACTAAGTGCCTTCAAAAAGAAATTAGAAAGATCCCATGCGAGTAACTTAACAGCACGTCTGAAAGCTCTAGAACAAAAAGAAGTAAACATGCCCAAGAGGAGTAAATGGCAGAAAATAATCAGAGGGCTGAAATAAATAAAATAGAAACAAAGGAAACAATACAAAGAATCCATGAAACAAAGAGTTTGTTCTTTGAGACAGTCACCAAAATAGATAAACCTTTTATCCAAACTAACTAAAATTCTCACACACACACACACACACACACACACACACACACACACACACACAC
>NW_026596256.1:13087518-13120837 GCF_907164565.1 Psammomys obesus
CACACACACACACACACACACACACACACACACACACACACACACACGGGAGAGAGAGAGAGAGAGAGAAAGAGAGAGAGAAAAGAGAGAGAATATCCAAATTAACAAAATCAGAAAAGAAAGGGGGGCATAACAAGAGACAGTGAGCAAATTCAAAGAATCATTGGGTCATACTTCAAAAATTTGTACTCCAAAAAATTGCACAATCTAAAAGAAATGTACAAATTTCTTTATAGATATCTTTTAACAAATTAAATTAAGATTAGGTAAACAATTTAAATAAGCACATAACCCCTGAGGAAACAGAAACAGTCATTAAAAGTCTTCCAACCAAAACAACAAAACCAAACAAACAACTCCCATCCCTGAAAGCCCAGGGCCAGAAAGCTTCAACACAGAATTCTACCAGACTTTCATAGAAGAGCTAATGTCAATACTCCTCAAATTACTCTACAATCTAGAAATATGAATAGCATTGCCAAATTTACTTTATGAGGCTATAGTCATCATGATACCAAAACTACAGCATCAACAAAGAGAAGAACAGCTCAATATCCCTCATGAATATTGATGCAAAAACACTCAATAAAATACTCGAGAATGAAATTCACAATCACATAAAAAAGATTGTTTACCATTATCAAGTAGGCTTCATCTCACAGATTCAGGAATGGTTTAACATATGAAAATCTGTCAATGCGATCCATCATATAAACAAACTAAAAGAAAAAAACCCATGTGATCACCTCATTAGATGCTAAAAAAGCCTTTGACAAAACACAACACCCTTCATGATAAAAGTCCGGAAGAGATCAAGAACACAAGGGACATACCTAAACATAATAAAGGCAAGATACAGGAAGCTGATGGCCAACATCAACTAAAATGGAGAGAAACTCAAGCAATTCCAATAAAACCAGAAATAAGAAAAGGCTGTCCATTCTTTCCATATCTATTCAACTAAAGAAAAACATGGGGATACAAATTGGAAAAAAAAGAAGTCAAACTATTGTATATATATATAATACATAACTTCAAAAATTCTACCAGGGAACTCCTACGGCTAATAAACACCTTTTGCAAAGTGACTTGGTATAAGAGTAACATAAAAAAAAAAAATCAACAACCCTCCTACATACAAATAGCTACATACATAAACTAGCTGAGAGAAAAACAAAAACAAACAAAAAATAAGAAAACAATACTTTTCACAATAGCCTCAAAAACATAAAATATCTTGATAAAACTCTAACCAAGCAAATGAAAGGCTTTTATTACAAAAACTGCAAGTCTTTGAAGAGGGAAATCAGAGAAGATAACAGATGATGGAAAGATCTTTCATGTTCAAAATAGTAAATTTGCGCATCCTACCAGAAGCAAGCTACAGATTCAATGCTATCCCCATCAAAATTCTAACACAATTCTTTACAGACCATGAAAAGACAATACTCAACTTTATATGGAAAACACAAAACCCAGGGTAGCTAAAACAATCCTGTACAACAATAAAAGAAATTCCTGAGTTATCACCATTTCTGATTTCAAGACCTGCCCCAGAGCTATGGTGATAAAAACCACCTGATATTGACATAAAAACAGACAGGTGGATAAATGAAATTGAATCAAAGACCCAGAAGTAAATCCACACTCCTAAGGACCTGTTTTTTGACAAAGAGGCCCAAATTATCCAATTAAAAAAAAAAAAAAAAAGCATCATCAACAAATGGTGCTGGTCTAACAGTATGTCGGCATGTAAAGGAATGCAAATATCATCCTAGAAAAAAACTCAACTCCAAATGGAACCACGACTTCAACATGGATCAAGATACACTGAACCTGATAGAAGATAAAGTAGGGAAGAGCCTTGAAGGCACTGGCACAGGAGACAACTCCCTGAACAGAGCACCAACAGCTCAGGCTCTAAGAGCAACAATCAATAAATGCAACTTCATGAAACTGAAAGGCTAAGTCACTGCCATTCAGACAAAACTAAAGCCTATGGAATGGAAAAAGATTTTCACCAATCTCACACCTGACAGAGGGCTATCTTTCAAAATACGTAAAGAATTCAAGAAACTAGTCATCAACAAACCAAATAATTCAATTAAAGAATAGGCTACAAATCTAAAGAGAGAATTTTCAACAGTGAAATCTCAAATGCCAAGAAACACTTAAAAACTTGTTGTACATTCTTAGCCACTAGAGCATTGCAAATGAAAATGGATAAGATCAAAAACATTGAGTTCCTGTCAGAGATAGTCCCTTTTCCCCTTACTATGGGAAACCAATTGGTTATTGAGCTACCATGAGCTTTGTCCGAGCAAAAGTTCTAGGTTATACCCATACATGGTCCTTGGTGGGAGGAGCAGTCCTACTAGGCCACAGAGGAGGACTTTGCAGCCAGTCCTGAAGATACCTGATAAAACAGGACCAGACGAAAGGGGAGGAGGTCCTCCCCAATCAGTGGACTTGGAAAGGGGCAGGGAGAAGCTGAGGGAGGGAGGGTGGGATTGGAAGGGAATATGGGAGCTGGATACAGCTGGGATACAGAGTTAATAAAATGTAACTAATAATAATAAACAATAAAAAAAGAGAAAAAAAGATCAAAAACATAAGTGACAGCTCATTGTGGCAAGGATGTGGAACAAAGGGAATACTCCTTCTTTGCTGGTGAGAATGAAAATGTGTACAGCCGCTTTGGAAATGAATGTGGCAGTTACTCAGAAAGTTGGGAATCAACCTACTTGAAGATCCAGCTATACCACTACTGGGCATATACCCAAAAGATTCTCCACCATACCCCAAGGACACTTGCCCAACTATGTTCATATCATTTTTATTCTTAAGAGCCAGAAACTGGAAACAAGCTAGATGTCCCTCAACTGAAGAATGGCTAAAGAAAATGTGGTATACAACACACAGTGTGAGTATTACATCATGAAATTTGCAGGCAAATTGTCTATGGCTGGAACTAGAAAGAAATCATCCTAAGTGTGGTAAACCAGACCCAGAAAGACAAATGTGTTCTGTAGTCAAATGTAAGTGGATGTTAGCTGTAAAGTAAATGATAGCCATGCTACAGTTCACAGACCCAGAGAAGGTAAGTAACAAGGAAAACTTAGGGAGTTATGTATGAATGAATCTTCCTGGGAAGGGAAAACAGAATAGATGTCGTAAGTGGAGAATAGTGAGGGAATGGGAACGGAATCAGGTGTGTGTGGGGGAAGGAAGATGGAGAGCGAGAATAAGGGGGCAGACAACTGGAATTTGGGGCCATCTCGGGAATGAGCTAGAAACTCAATGCAATGGAAACTTCCCAGAATTTAAGAGGGTCACCCTAGCCAAGATCCTAAGCAACAGAGTATGCGGAGCCTTAACTGGCCATCTCCTGTAACCATGTAAGATGTCTTGTAGTGGCATTAGGACACCAACCCAGCCACATCACTTTCTATCTACAATTTGTCCAGCCTACAAGATGTTCTGGGGTAAAGGTTACACAGAATTTGTGGGAGTAGCCAACCAATAACTGGTCCAACTTGAGACTCCCACTAGGAGAGGAAGTTCACACCTGGCACTGCCTGAAGGGCTAGGATCCAGAGGCTGGACAGCCCAGAAACCTAGGGTAGAACCAAGCACAGCTGGCAAAAAAAAAAAAAAAAAAAAAAAAAAAAAGTCAGTGAAATGACTGCTATACTAGGATTGGTGCCTAGCTGATTTATCATTGGAAAGCTTCATCTAGCAACTGATGGAGATAGATGCAGAGACCCACCACCAAACATTATGTGATGCTCAGGGCATCCTGTCTAAAAGGGGGAAATGAAGGACTGTAGGAGCCACAGGGGTCAAGGACAATACAAGAAAACCCATAGAATCAACTAACTTGGGCTCACAGAGGCTCATAGAGACTGAACCAACAACCAGGGAGCCTGCATGGGACTGACCTAGGCCCTCTCTCTCTATATTATAACTGTGTAGTTTGATCTTCCTGTGGGACACCTAACTGTGGGAGCAGGGGCTGTCTCTGACACTCTTTGTCACCTTTTGAGACCCAATAGGTGAAATAAATGCATATTACAAAGTAAAAATCATAAAAACATAATTCCAATTTTAATACAGGTAATAAAAATAAAATTACTATGTTCTCTTAAAACATTTTCAAAATATCAATACACTACTGTATTAAAATCTCATGTGTTTTAGTATAACATGGATTCTTTAAATTCTAAATAGACAAATAACAATATGAGAAAACATGCTACATTAAGGAAATTGATTTGAAATATGGCAAAAACTTTAGGTGTTTTGCATGTATTTAATGCCTGAGAAAATACAGTATTCTCTCTCTCTCTCTCTCTATATATATATATATACACACATATATATATATATGTGTGTGTATATATATATATATTATGTATTGCAACTAACCCTTGAAGCTTCAGTGTTCCAAAATAATGTTGAGTTCTTTTGAAGAACAAGTTCATATTTTGAACTTTTGAATTTGTATTCTCCAACCTTGACGAAAGCAATTTCTCCAGCATTATCCATTTGCCAATTGAGGATGTCATAATATCCACTTTCCATATCTCCATTGGCATCAAGTTCCATTTGTCTTCCATCATGGGTAGTAAATTTCATTTGCTTAAAGTAAAACAATAGCTAACAAGGAAGAGGAAGAAAAATGAAAAAGAAAGAATTTGTAAGTGTTTAATTACTTAGAAAATAAAGATTTATAAAGAAAATAGATTTGGTTCTGTGCTTCAGTTCCCCTGTGCGCCCCACATCCCAGTTCCCGGGCCTGTTCCATTTCCCGGGACTCGCCTCAACCTGTGGCCCCTGAGACCAGTGTGGAGCAGCAGGTGAGACCCTTCCCTCTCCTTTGGCCTGCCACAGCCCACCAGCAACAGTGGTGAGGTCTGCCAGGGGCCTTCTGTGCTCTACTTCCCTGGTGTGCCCCACACCCCAGTTCCCAGGCCTTTGCCATGTCCCAAGGCCCACCCTGATCTGTGGCCCCACAGACCAGCAGAGCTCAGAGATCAGCAAGAAAACTAGAGGAATGCAGCCACGTGGGATGACGAGTTCTATCTACAACCCCAGAGACCTACCATGATCAGAGACACCAGGTCTGCTAATACCAGAGTCAACCAAATGGCTAGAGGTCAGTGCAAGAACACCACTAACAAAACCCAGGGCCGTAGGCTATCAAAACCCAGCTATCCTACCACAGCAAGCCCTGAGGATACTACTACACCAGCAACACAAGAAAATCTTGTTAAGTCTGAGTTTATGAAAATGTTAGAGGCCTTAAAAGAAGAAAATAAATCCCTCAAAGAAATGCAGGAAAATACAATCAAACAGGTGAAGGAATTGAATAAATCCCTTAAAGAAACACGGGAAAATACAACCAAAGTGGGAAGGAAATGAATAAAACTGTCTAAGATCTAAAAATGGCAATTGAAGCAAAAAAGAAAACATAATCCTGGAAATGGAAAACCTAGAGAAGAAAACAGGAACTACAGACAAAAGTATCATTAATAGAATACAAGAGATGGAAGAGAGAATCTCAGGTGTAGAAGAAAGATATGATAGAAGAAATTGATACATCAGTCAAACAAAATGTTAAATCTAAAAAGTTCCTGACACAAAACATCCAAGAAATCTGGAACAATATGAAAAGACCAAGCCTAAGACTAATAGGAATAGAAGAAGACTTTAATCTCTGAGACCCAGAAAATATTTTAACAAATTATAGAAGAAATCTCCTCCAACCTAAAGAAATAAATGCCTATAAGTATGAAAGAAGCTTACAGAACACCAAATAGATTAGACCAGAAAAGAAAATCCTCCTGTTATATAATAATCAAACACAAATAATTAATCAAAAATTAAATGTACAGAAAAAAAAGAAAGAATATTAAAAGCTGCAAGGGAAAAAGGCCTAGTCACATATCAGGGCAGACCTATCAGAATTACACTTGACTTCTCACCAGAATATCTAAAAGGAAGAAGAGCTTGGGCAGATATCTTATACAAACACTAAGAGACCACAGATATCAGCTCAGAGTACTATACCCAGCAAAACTTTTAATCACCATAGGTGGATAAAACAAGATATTCCACGACAAAAACGAATTTAAACAATACCTATCCACACACTCAGCCCTACAGAAGATACTGGAGGGAAAATTCCAAACCTAGGAGGTTAATAACACCCAGGAAAACACAGGAAATAGGTAATCCCACAGCAGCAAAAGAAAGGAGGCACACGCACATGTGTGTGTCCCCCCCCCCCCCACTGTCTCTCTCTCTCCCACTAGCAAGATCAAAATAACAGGAATTAACAGTCACTGGTCATTAATCTCTCTCAACATCAATGGCCTCAACTCCCCAATAAAAAGACACAGGCTAACAGAATGGATGTGTAAACAGGACCCATCATTCTATTACATACAAGAAACACACCTTGGCAACAATGATAGACATATTTCAGAATAAAGGGCTGGAAATTAAAGAGCAGGCCAATAAGTTCATGTCAGAGATAGTTCCTGTTCCTATTACAATGGAACCCACTTGGATACTGAACTGCGATGGGCTACATCTGTGCAGGGGTCTTAGGTTAGCTCTATGCATGGTCCTTGGTTGGAGTGTCGGTCTCAGGAAAGACCCCTGTGCTCAGATTTTTGGTTCTGTTGCTCTCCTTGTGGAGTTCCTGTCCTCTCCAGATATTACTGTTTTCCACTTCTTTCCTAAGATTCCCTGCACTCTGCCCAAAGGTTGGCCATAAGTCTCAGCATCTGCATTGATAGTCTGCAGGGCAGAGCCTTTCAGAGGTCCTCTGTGTCAGGCTCCTGACTTGTTCCCTCTTTTCTCCTTCTTCTGATGTCCATCCTCTTTGCCTTTCTGGTTAGGGATTGAGCATTTTAGCAAGAATCCTCCCTCTTGATTAGTTTAATTATAGCCTCCCCCCTCAGGAGGGAGCAGCATTACCAGGCCACAGAAGAAGACAGTGCTGCCACTCCTGATGAGACCTAATTGACTAGGATCAGAAGGAAGGAAAAGAAGACCTCCCCTATCAGTGGACTTGGCGAGGGGCATGCATGCAGAGGGTAGAGGAAGGGAGGGATTGGGACAGGAGGAGGGAGGGAACCACAGGGGGGATACAAAGTGAATAAAGTGTAATTAATAAAGAATTAAAAAAAAGGGACCGGAAAACGGTTATCCAAGCAAATGGACAGAAGAAGCAAGGTGGAGTAGATATTCTAATATCTAATAAAATAGACTTTCAACCAAAATTAATCAAAAGAGATGAGGAAGGGCACCTTATATTCATCAAAGGAAAAATTGATCAAGACGCCATCTTAATTCTGAACATGTAAGTCCCAAATGCAAGGGCACCCACATTTGTAAAAGAAACATTACTAAAGCTTAAATCACACATCAAACCCTACACATTAATAGTAGGAGATTTCAACACACTGCTCTTACCAATGGACAAATGGTCGAGACAGAAACTAAACAGAGAAATAATGAAACTCACTGACCTTATGAGTCAATTGGGTCTAACAGATAACTACAGAACATTCCATCAAACACAAAAAAATATACCTTCTTCTCAGCACCACATGGAACTTCTCTAAAATTGACTACAAACTCAGACACCAATTCTCCTCAAACTATTCCACAGAATAGAAACAGAAGGTACATTACCAAAATCATTCTATGAAGTGACAGTCACCCTGATACCTAAACCACACAAAGACCCAACAACAAAAGAGAACTTCAGACCTATCTTATGAACATTGATGCAAAAATACTCAATAAAATACTTGCAAACCGAATCCAAGAACACATCAAAGATATCATCCACCATGACCAAGTAGGCTTCATCCCAGGCATGCAAGAGTGGTTCAACATATGGAAATCCATCAATGTAATCCACCACATAAACAAACTGAAGGAGAAAAACCACATTATCATCTCCTTAGATGCTGAAAAAGCATTTGACAAAGTCCAACACCCATTCATGTTTAAAGTCTTGGAGAGATCAGGGATACAAGGCACATATCTAAACATAGTAAAGGCAATATACAGCAAGCCTATAGCCAACATCAAACTCAATGGAGAGTAACTTAAATCAATCTCACTGAAATCAGGAACAAGACAGGGCTGCCCACTCCCTCCCTACCTCTTCAACATAGTACTTGAAGTCCTAGCCAGAGCTATAAGACAACTAAAGGAGATCAAGGGGATACAAATCGGAAAGGAAGAGGTCAAAGTGTCACTATTCGCAGATGATATGATAGTATATATGAGCGACCCCAAAAATTCAACCAGAGAACTCCTCCAGCTGATAAACACCTTCAGCAAAGTGGCAGGATACAAAATCAACTCAAAAAAATCAGAAGCCCTCCTGTATACCAAAGACAAAATGGCCGAGAAAGAAATTAGGGAAACAACACCCTTCACAATAGCCACTAACCACATAAAGTACCTTGGGGTGACACTAACCAAGCAAGTGAAAGACCTGTTTGAGAAAAACTTCAAGTCTCTGAAGAAAGAAATTGAAGAAGATCTCAGAAGATGGAAAGATCTCCCGTGCTCATGGATTGGTAGGATTACATTGTGAAAATGGCCATCCTGCCAAAAGCAATCTACAGATTCAATGCAATTCCCATCAAAATACCAACTCAATTCTTTACAGACCTTGAAAAAAAGATTCTCAGCTTCATATGGAGAAACAAAAAACCCAGAATCTCCAAAACAATTCTGTACAACAACGGATCATGTGGAGGTATCTCCATTCCTGATCTCAAGTTGTACTACAGAGCAATAGTAATAAAAA
Organism: Psammomys obesus; assembly: GCF_907164565.1. NCBI lineage: Eukaryota > Metazoa > Chordata > Mammalia > Rodentia > Muridae > Psammomys > Psammomys obesus. The sequence goes on from NW_026596256.1 coordinate 13,096,361, forward strand.
CTGCATGGTATTGGCATAAAAACAGAAAGGAGGATCAATGGAACCGCATAGAAGACCCAGAAATAAACCTACACACCTATGAATACTCAATTTTTGACAAAGAAGCCAAAACCATTCAATGGAAAAAAGACAGCATCTTCAACAAATGGTGCTGGTCCAACTGGATGTCTACATGCAAAAAAATGAAAATAGATCCATATTTATCATCCTGCACAAAACTAAAGTCCAAGTGGATCAAAGACCTCAACATAAAACCAGATACTCTAAATTTGTTAGAAGAAAAAGTGGGGAAGAGCCTAGAACTCATTGGCACAGGAGACAACTTCCTGAACAGAACACCAATAGCACAGGCTCTAAGAGCAACAATTAATAAATGGGACCTCATGAAACTGAAAAGCTTCTGTAAAGCAAAGGACACTGTCATCAAAACAAAACGACTGCCTACAGATTGGGAAAGAATCTTCACTAACCCTTTATCTGACAGAGGACTGATATCCAGTATATACAAAGAACTAAAGAAGCTGAAAAGCAGCAAACAAGGGAATCCACTTAAAAAATGGGGAACAGAGCTAAACAGAGAATTCTTGACAGAGGAATATTGAATGGCAGAGAAACACTTAAAGAAAGGCTCAACCTCATTAGCCATCAGGGAAATGCAAATCAAAACGACCCTGAAATTTCACCTTACACCCATCAGAATGGCCAAGATGAAAATCTCAAGTGACAACACATGCTGGAGAGGTTGTGGAGAAAGGGGAACCCTCCTCCACTGCTTCTGGGAATGTAAACTGATACAACCACTCTGGAAATCTATCTGGTGCTTTCTAAGACAATTAGGAATAGTGCTTCCTCAAGACCCAGCAATACCACTGCTAGGTATATACCCAAACTTTGCTCAAGTACACAAAAGGGATATTTGCTCAACCATGTTTATAGCAGCTTTATTTGTAATAGCCAGAACCTGGAAACAACCCAGATGTCCATCAATGGACAAATGGGTACAGAAATTGTGGTATTTTTACACAATGGAATACTACTCAGCAATCAAAAAGGAGGAAATCATGAAATTTGCAGGCAAATGGTGGGATCTAGAAAAGATCATTCTGAGTGAAATATCCCAGAAGGAGAAAGACAAACACAGTATATACTCACTTATATAGACCTATAAGATATGACAAACATAATGAAATCTATACACCTAAAAAAGATAATCAAGAGAGCGGACATGGGGTAAGATGATCAATCCTCATTTAGAAAGACAGATGGGATGTGCATTGAACGTATGACAGGAGTCTACTGAGCACATCTGAAAGGGAAAGGATAGGAGCTCCACAAGGACTAAATATATCTGGGCACAGGGTCTCTTCAGAGACTGACATGCAACCAAGGACCATGTATGAATGTAACCTAGAACCTCCGCTCAGATGTAGTCCGTGGTAGCTCAGTAACCAATTAGTTTCCCATAGTGAGGGGAACAAGGACTATTTCTAACAGGAACTCAATGACTGGCTCTTTGACCTTCCCCACCCCCAAGGGAGGAGCAGTCCTGTTAGGCCACAGAGGAGGGCTTTGCAGCCAGTCCTGAAGATACCTGATAAAACAGGATCGGATGAATGGGGAGGAGGTCCTCCCCTATCAGTGGACTTGGAAAGGGGCACGGTGGAGATGGGGAGGGTGGGATTGGGAGGGAATGAGGGAGCAGGACACGGCTGGGATAGAGAGTTAATAAAATGTAACTGATAAGAAAAAAATAAAATTAGATAAAAAAAGAAAAAAATGTAAAGAGAATGGAAACTATTTCATTAATAATTTTACATTATTATTTTACTATCATGATAACACATTAAATTATGATAACATAGTAAACAGTATTTTAGACATACTGGGTTAAATAATTTGTTTAATTTAGTTTTACCTATTTTCGGTAAATTTGGCCACTGGACAATCTTAATTTACATTTGATGCATATGAAAATTGTATGTTTTTAATAGACTAGCATAAGCTAAGGCTTAGCAGTATAATATCTCCATATCAAGAGTCAGGAGAAAAGTTAGAATATTTTTCATTCCCTTTGCCCCACTTTCCCTGTTTAAGGATACAAAGGTCCACAAGTATTTCCTTCTTTTGAAAATCTCACGGTCTAGTGGAGAGACTAGACAATCAGGCACTAAAAGTTAAATTCAGTAGAGTTTATGTTGCTGCTGTATCACAGTTGATGCTCTTTAAGTAGAAATGTAAACAACTCAAACTAGCTTCTGACCAGATTCCCTCAGTGACTGACTGACAGACTAAGCAAGGAAAGCTGAGAATCCTTCCTGACCAAATATGTTAAAGTGCAAAGAAGACCCAGACAAGTGAAGCTTAAGGAAGACTCTTGAGACCAGTCCATCTGCTGGGAAGAAAGAAGCCAGCTGAGTTGACTGGAAGTTGTTTAGACCAACTTGGATAGGATGCTCCTCTGAGCTCCCGGAAGGCTGTGCAGGGTGCTCCAGGTGCCCAGTTTTTGTAGCTGTCACCCAGGCTGAGGTGGGTCTTGGTGATGCATCTGTCTGTGAGTCATTTCTGCTCCTGTAAGTAACCCCTCATTCATATTCCTTTAAGTAACCCCAACAAAATTCATTGGTTCACTAAGTTGGACTTTGGTGGCATCTGAACTTTGGTCTGTGTGGGCTCCCTATCTGGGGCAAGTGGATGTCTGTGCTGTGTTTTCCCATTAAATATTTTGTCACCTAACAGTTGCTCTTGTAGAAAGAATGTTGAAAGGGCACAGGGGAGGTAATGGCTGATTGACTTAGGACATTGGAGATTCTTCGTTTCTCAGAAAGAGTCCACTTTAGCTGGGCTATAAAAGATTATCAGGAAATTGCCTTCAGAATATGCTTCTGCATTCTAAGCCTCTATAGTGCAGAAAAGGACAAGGCCAGTGGTACAAGAGTTCATGGGACTGTTGTTAAGCCTATCGGATCAAAGATAGATGTTGACAAGAATCCTATGAGAAAATAACTTTCTCTAACTCACCCCTTACCTTATTAACTGTAGGTTGGTAAGAGCTTGCTTTCTTCAGCATAAAGGTAGTCCATCACACAGCACACAGCCCTGACCTTCATCTACACTACATTCTGCACTTGGATTTCTCACCCAAAGGACCTACTGTGGTTATTAGCTCTCTGCAGATCAGAATGGCTACAGAAGCTGGTAGGAACAGTCTATATGATGGTGTCGGAAGACCTGAAGTCTTTTGGTTCTTTTAAATATTATGACCATAAGCAAGGCACACATATAGCAAGCATTATTTGCCTGGTTTGTAAAGAGAAGATATTATTCTTCCTAATCTTTGTCATAGTAATTAAGGCTATATACCTGAAAGAATGTGCTAAGCGAATAGACTAAGAAAGTGGTTTAGTCATCATTCATGCCTGGGGCTAATTTTTGTCATCTGGCCTCTTATTTCTCTTTTGTCTCTTTTTCTGACCATTCTTTTCAATTCCAATGAAATATATGTCAGAAATAATAAAAATTTTGCTTTCATTGCCAAATCCATGAAATGTTCCTTTTTCCTCCTCCTTATTAAAGGAGTCAAAGTAAATAGCCAAAGACTTCCACACTCAGACCCTACCCTAGATCAGCCTTCCCACAGCTTCATTTGCTTGTCATTTTTGGATGGTAGGACATAATTCTCTACCATCATATATTTCTCAAGAATTTAGAAATGCCAGGTGGGTATTGGGCATGAATCTATTCCTGGAGACTGATACAAAGAATAATCTTCAGTCAGAAGAAGGAGAAGAAAAAGAAGCAGAAAAAGAAAAATAAGGAGAAAATAAGGCAGAAGAATTTTGAAATGTACAAGTAAATAACAGAATTTGAAAGGTTTTCTAACCATGATTATCGGTAGGATAAGCTTTAAAGATAGGTAAAGACTGTGTGTTTTTGGTTTCTGTTAAACATACTATACACTTACTAGGCTTTTCTGTTTATATATTATTCTCTAATGCAAGGACTTAGATTTTCTTTTAACTTGTTGACATATGGTGCTATATGGAGAACAACCCTTGGTATGGACAGCTACTAACTTTCATCATGGCACCATGGGGTCTCTAGACCATCTGTAATGCCTGTTTCTCCTGCAATAACTGTTTCTTTGAGCAAATTTAAATTTAGCATTTCAATGTTCAGATAAGCTATAGAATCATTTTTCAGTACTCAAGAGTATTTATCATGACAAAAGTGTTCAAAGGACTTCTAGTAAAAAAAAAAAATATATCCTTGACACCTAAAATATAATTGAGTCTATCACTGTGTATTTGTCACAGCTTTCTGAGTACCAGTGAACATATCTCTTGTTTTACTTTTGTTCTGTTGCTGTGACAAATGACATAACTAAAATCAATTTGGGGGAAGAAAGAGTTATTCGTTTGACATTTACGGGTCCCAATCCGTAGTTGATGGAAACCAGGTTAAGAACCTGAAGGCAGAGGCGCAAAGGAATGCTGCTGATGGCCTTGCTCTCTGGCATATGATGAGATGTCTTTCTTATAATGTCTAGTTCCCCCTGCCCGGTGACGGTGCCAGTCAAAGTGGACTGAGGCCTCCCACATCAAATGTCAATCAAGACAAGCTATTAGAGACACAAGGGCAATCTGGTCATTTCCCCCTTCCCAGGTGATTCTAGGTTGGGTCAGATTGTTAATAAAACCCTATTTGGCATCCTTAGCATTTGGATGCTGCTTTGTTTCTAAGCTCCATGTTAGTAACTGGACACAGTACACTCTACCCAAATAGCTGACTTTAAAGTAGGGGCAGAGATGAGAGCCTATTCAAAGTGACTTCCAACAGTCAAGTTTGTGAGTATCTACAAGCAAAATAAATATATTATGAATTAATGCACATAAATTTTTTTTCTCAAGTCTATCTTGATATTCAGAATTTGTAGAGGAAAAAGTAGAAGTCCAGATAACATATAGATAGAATGAGAAAATGGCAAAAGATCAGTTTTCAAGCAGATAGGGAATAGGTATTTAGGGCAAAAATAATTTTAAATGGATAGAAAAGTTGGTGGGGGGAAAGTATGATGAAAAGCAAGACACTTTTCTAGCTGGAAAATATTGCCAGCAAGATGACTATACTATTGTTATTTTGATATTTGGGAGAGGGTTTTACTGTGTATCTCTAGCGTGCCTGGAACTCACAATGTAGCTGGAGTTAGCATTGAACCCACAGCAATGGTGTCTCAGTTAGGGTAGAAGGCATGAGTGACGACTACAAGAAAATTATTAATTCCATAGAAACACAGTATTTTGTGGTAAGAAAAATGATGGCATCACTTAACAGCAATAATGAAATATAATTATATCACTTGACCTCTGGTATGCAGCATTTAAAAAGGACAAAATTGGGGCTGTAGAAATTGCTCACATATTTGTAGCACTTCTTGATCTTGTAGATAACAAGATTTGATTCCCAGGCAGCTCAAAATTGCCTTTAATTCCAGTTCCACAGGATCTAGTGCCCTTTTCTAACCTTCATTGGTACCAGGCATGCATGTGGTGCACATACATTCACACAGACAAAACATTTATCTGCATAAAATAAAATAAATCTAAAAGCAGACACAATACCATCTCTGTTTTCCAAATAATGTATATTTCAGCCTAATCATGATAAAAAATTAGACAAACCTAAATTGACAGTCAGTCTAAAAACACCTGATCAGCATTGATTAAAGGTGTAGCCCATGGCAGTTCAGTGTCCAAGTGGGTTACATAGTAATGGGAAGAGGGACTGCCTCTGACATAATCTGATTGGCCTGCTCGTTGATCACCTCCCCCTGAGGGAGGAGCAGCCTTACCAGGCCATGGTAGAGGACAATGCAGCCACTTTTGATGAGAACTGAAAGACTAAGATCAGAAAGGAGAGGAGAACCTCCCCTATCAGTGGACTTGGGGAGTGGCATGCATGCAGAAAGGGGAGGGAGGGTGGGATCGGGAGGGGAGGAGGGACGGGCTTATGGAGGGATACAAAATGAATAAAGTGTAATTAATAAAATAAAATAAAAGTATTAAGGATAAGGGGCTGGAGGAATGGATTGGTGGCTAAGAGCATTTGTCACTCTTGCAGAGGACCCAGCTTTGATTCTAAGACCCACATGGTGTTTCCTAACCATCTATAACTCTAGTTTTAAGGGAGCTGAGCCTCTCTTCTTTTCCCTGTGGGTATAGTCATGCCAGATAAATGACATAAATGCATAACAGGCAAACATTAAGTAAAATAAAATAAAGCTTTAAAACAAAGTATACAGGATAAGAAAAATGTTAAAAAACAATGGTCACAGATTGGATGGTGGGGGGGCACCACAGATTGATGGGTGTCAACTGGGGGACTAAGAACAGTCAGCACTGAAAGCAGAGTGGACTAGTATGGAAATAAAAGGTGAGTGGAAATACAAGGGTTCCAGACACTGTGGCCTGTTAAATTGACAGAGTTACAGGGGAGTAAAGTGGTAATGATCAGGCAAGGAAGAAGCAACACATCAGAGATGCAAAGTGGACATCCTGCAGGGCCTACAGGGCCAGAGCTGGGATGCTCAAGTTCTATTTCCAGTGAGAAGGGAGGCAAGAACAGATATAAGCAGGGAATCTTGGGTGAGGTCACACTTGGCATGTCTGCTCAGGCTACCGGGTACCAACATGAATCGTCTGACAGGAGATGAAGCACAGGGACCACAGATGTAAGCCTCCCAGATAACCCTATAGTATTTAGCCCTGACATCCACGCTTTTGTGTGGCTCCTGTACTGTATGGAGACGTCATCTTCTAGTCTTTCCTTCAAGATAGATAAGACCAATGGTTAAGATAAAAATGCTGGAGTGTAAGGAAAATTGTATGTAATATTCAGGAGTCATCCTAAACTTGAGGGACATACCTGTCTTTCCATAACATTAACATGATGTTTTGGAACCCAAGTAGTTATCTTAGATTACAAGATCTATATTGCATACAGGGAACAAATAAAATGAAGAAACCAGAGTCACTAACATGTTCTACTCCTAGATACCTTTAAATTTCATTTCTGAGAAGAAAAACACCTATTTTTTTTAAAAGGCATTAATTTTTTTGTAGCTCAGTTGTGTTTTTTTTTTTTTACTCATTGACAACAAACCTAATAATTTGGTGTACAAAATCATATGGAAACAAATCAGCAGTTTTAATGGTATGAACTTGGCAGCAAAAACTTGATTTTATCTCATGCTATATTATACGGTGCAGTAACTTACCTCCCTGGCCTCAAAGTCAGGTATATGTGAACATTCTCTCTGTTTCCTTTCTTCTACCGGTATGTCACATCTGCTCAGACGATCCAGGGCGTAAGCCATAGCGTACACAGCTTGTCTGACATTGTTCGTGATTCTTAGCTCAGACACATCCAGATAGGTATTTTTCAGATCTTCCAGCTTCTCCTCTCCAGTACAGAGCTGATCAGACATGTCATACAATCTGTCTTCTTTACCAGTCATATTCACTCTGTGGTCCACATTATAAGGCACGCTGCTATTGGGCCAGGTACAGTTAAAAGCAGTTTGCCAGAATTCAATGGTCAGGACATTATTCAGATCCTTGCTGGGGTGGACATCATAAAGAAATTCTTTTAACCCTGGTATATCACTTCTTGGTACTGCAAATCCAATAGTTCCACCAAAATATGGAAAGTATTCCGGCTTTGCAATGAGAGCGGAGGTAATCCAGGCTTCGCTGGCTATCCATGTCCTGTCAGTTATGTTATGATGAACCATTTCCAGCACAAAAGGGCTGAGGTCAATGTCAGAAGTATAAAGCACAATGACTTTGGCAGTGGAACTCTTTATTGTCTTAACAACACGGTACATTTTCACGTTGTCGTAGACTTTGGGAATGGTTTCAGTGAAAGCAACACAGAGGTTGGCACTCTCCATTTTTTCCCTAAAGGATTTTACTCCATATTTTCCATAATCATCATCAGCTGCAATAGCACCTACCCAGACCCAACCAAAGTGTTGGATAAGATTCACCATGGCCTCAGACTGGATCTTGTCACTGGGCATTGTGCGCAAAAAAGATGGAAACTGGAATTTGTCACTAAGAATTGAGCAGGAAGAAAAATAGCCCACCTAAAATTGAAAATATTTATAGTCATTAGGAAGTCAGAGCCAAACCTTAAGTGGCAGCTTCAGAATACTGAGAAGGAGTGAGCTAAACAGTTCTCCCTTTGCCCTCACATCCTTCTGTAGACAATGGCTTCCTACTGGTGCTTCTACTTGGTGGGTGGGGGTGGGGACTATTCCAGCAACACTATGGTTGTTCTATCAAAACAAAGCTGTTAGGGTTGTCAGCTGTTCAGATGAAGACACTCAAAGCACTCGTTTTCATGGGTGAGACCGTAAACACTGTCAGGAAGGTCATTTCCACTCTCCTTTATCCTCCTGGACAGTGGTGATTCCCTGAGTCAGGATGTCTGGACTCAGCTTTAGCATCTCAAGTGCAGAGATGATGGACTGAGTCCAAGTCTCAGTCTTCTCAGTAACATGTGTTTGTTTCCTGTGTGCTCTCCTGCGCTCACCTCTGCTCCCTTACTTCCCTTCTGTTCTTCCTTCTCTCTTTCAGTTTCCTCCTGTCAGGACTCAGGAGTATACAGGTCCTAAAACTTGGCTTAAGATAGATTGATAGAATGTACTACTCCAACCAGAAGTCTAAACACTATTTTCCAACGAGGTTACCAGAAACTCTCTTTTTAATGTACACAGCCAGATAAATGACCAGCATGCTTCCCTCAGTTGGACAGGAGTCCATGTTTGTCTTCGGCATTTAGGAAGACTTAAGCCTTGAGGTCAAGTGAGCACATATTCCTGACAATCATTCATTTATCTTTGCTGTAGTATACCCTACATGTGGCTGAGTGTACCCCAAAACATGTTACCTTCTCCCCCATCCAGCCTCATGTATGAAGGCATCACCTCTTTTGATCTTCTGTAACTCCTAAGCTCCATTTGATTCCATCATGAACACTGCATCATTCCTGTGCTCACTTTTCCTTCTGTCCTTCTTTACTGTTTTTACTCCACTGGCTAATGTTTGTATTTTTCCTTTCTAACCACACAAACAGCAGATTCGTAGGCGGTATTATGCAGGGATGAATCTCGTTAAGAAAGAATGACTTGAAATTTCTGAGGTTATGTAAATTATTTATAATATAAGATCTTGTTACTTGGCCTTCCTGAGTCTTTGTTTTCTCCACAAGAAAATTAACACAACAATAACATAGATTTTTAGGTTTTCTGATATTAAAGGATCAAACCAAAGATTTATTTTATACTTTCTCCCCAGACTTACTAAAGGCTTTATGGAGAAATATATCTAGAAATTTCTAAGCTTTGCTTGAGTTTATTAGAGTTTAGTGGAAAATAGAGCTCATAGCAGCTGCAGTTTGAATGAGCTACATGGAGCCCACTCCTAAAATAAATGCCAAGTCGCCCACTTTTTCTTGTATTCTGTTCCACAGTACTTTCCTATGCTTCCCACACTCTCATTCTGAAACTCTCTAAGTTAAATATTATGTTGGGCTGAGGTTGTGGATCATTAATGCAGCATTTGTCTACCATGAAACAGTCCCTGGATTTTATCCCTAGTATCAAAAGAAAAAAGAAAAGAAAAGCAAGCAAGAAAGAAAAGGAAAGGAAAAGAAAAAGAAGGAAGAAAAGAAGGGAGAAAGAACTGAAGGATGGAAGGAGGGAAGGAATGTGAGTGAAATACTCCTGTTACTTCAATATCACCAACGAGCTTATCATTCATATTAATACATTCTGACACTTTAAGGACACCTCCATTAAAATATCTCTAGAATTTTTTCATAATAATTCATGTTTTGCAATTACTTATTCTTGTATTGACATGTCACCCTCTCTGAGTTTAAAATAACCTGTTAAATTAGCTAATGTGAAATTCCCAGGCTCATTTTAATATGTCAGTGAGATGATTTTGCTCATGGCTGACAAGCAGTAACAGAGACCCAAACAAAATCCTGTGCCTTTTTCCAGCCACCAATCAACCACCAGGAATTCATGGATGACCTCTACTGTGCTCCACACAGTGCACGAAGCTCAGTGACTAGAAAGATATTAATATCCATGTCACTGTGTCACAACTCAGTCAGTACAAGCAAGATGCTCCAGGAGATAGAACAATCTCAAGTCACCTCTAAACAGGCTGTAGGGGTTTGGTTGACCAGAGTAATTTGGGAGTACCCCTGCCCCATTCTATGTTGTCTCTGTATCTTAGCTCAGCCTCTTTGGACCTCACTGTTATTTGCAATAATTTCTGCACGCTGTTCCTATCCTCTCTCTCTATTTTTTTTTTTTTTGAGACAGGTTTTCTGTGTGTATCAACTCTGACTGTCTTGAAACTCCCTTTGTAGACTCCAACTTACAGAGATCCACCTGCCTCTGCGTCCCACACTGTGGGTTTAAAGACGTGGTGCCACCCGACCTGGCATAGCATTTGTATTTCTAAGTACATAGAACACGATTCCAAGATACCTGACAGAGGTAATACAACCCCATAATTCTTGAAGAAGCAACTGACAAGGATGATCCCCCTGCTCCAATAATTCCTACTAGATATTTTCCAGTGCTGTTTCTAAATTGGGGCTTGTATTCCTCCTGTCCTGTAAGAAACGCCAAGCTGGTCTCCATTGATTTGGCGATGGAGAAACAGGTGTCAAAGATCTGATAGCCCATAGTGTGGTTGGGCAGAATGTCCTTCCTCTCATTGATCTCCTTGATGGTGTGGATCATGGTTTTCATCCAGCGGAAACCACGGAAGTTAAACCTGGAAAGGAAAAGCTTTTGTGAGGCACTGGCCACTGGGGGGTTGGGGATAGAGGCTGCTTAGGAAGTGCCTTCAGTTAAGCAGTGGTTACAGCTTTTTGTTGAAGCCGCAGCCGGTACCAGTGTCCGCATGTATCTTTTTTGTTTTTTGTTTTTATGAATCACACTTACAATCATAAAAGATTCAAATATGAGTCACATTCAGTCTTTATAAGTGACTTTTACACTTTTTTGTCGTATATATCTCTTATATGCTACAATATTTTCAAATTTCTGGTTATTTCCTTTCAAAAATTGTTCTTCTAGTCACAATTTTCTTCAGCAAACACAACTAACAGTCCCTTAGAATATGCTGACCATTTCATTGGAGGTCCCTAGGGATATGATTCTTCTCTCCTTCTTGGCTCTTTTTCTGAATATTAGTAATAATGATAAAAATAATTTGAACACATTAAATACTTATAACAGCAGCTATTAAAATCAGCATGTAAATTTCCATATACTATCTTCCAGTTACAGCATGCATCTTACTATTGAGAGGTGTTTAGTTGAAGTTAACTTCTTGCTATTCTCACGTAAAAACATAAATGTGAGACTACTATTCTTTATTCTACATCTGTTAAAAGTGAAATACTTCTTTTGTAGCCCATCATTATATTGTTTGCAAGGCCTTCTACATGAAACAACACTTAAAAACTCCTCTTCTCTTCCTCTTTTTCACCTGAATTCTAACCATACTTCAAGAAAACAGTGCAAGACATTTAAGTACCTGTTTTCTTGCTATACTCTGTAGCTAGCTGTACTATTTAACTTTATATCTTCAGCTTAGCAAATTATTTTAAATTCAGGACCTAAAAGTAAATATCTCTAGTCACCATTTGGATTTTTCCTTTCTGTCTGTATGCATGCTCCTTCTGATGTATGTGGGGAAGAGATGTCAGTGTCAGGTGTCGTTTTTCAGTCACTCTCCAATTTACTGTCTGAGACAGGGTGTCTTACTGAACTTGGATCTTTGCTTGGCTAGCCCAGCTGTCCATCAAACTTTAGTGAACTTCCTGTCTTTTTCTACTGCAAAATGCCACCATACCAAACATTTTTTTGTGGGTCTTGGGCCTCTAACTCAGGACCTCATTCTTGCAAGGCAAGGCTTTGCAAGTGAGCCCTCTCCTCAGATCAGTCTATTTAATTTGTGTTTTGGTTTAGTTTTGCTTTTAATTGACTATGCAGCTGCCGCGTTCCTCTGGCGTAGTAATCAAGAGCCTGTTTTCAATTTCTTTACCCAGGAACTGTTAATCTACGTAAGGAAAAGGAAAAGGAATCATGCAAAGTGATTTTTAAAAAGTGATGGAAATAGATGTATGAGCAATGAAACTCAAAGAGCATGCACCCTAGATGAACTCACAGATACACCAGGGCTTGAAGGATGATAGAGAAATGGGCAGAGGGCTGCAGACAGACAGCTGGAGAGAATTTACGACAGCTAGAGAAAGTTAATACACCTAGAAAATCATTGGAAAAGTTTAGTATTTTTGGAAGACAGAGTGGAGGCGGTAACACACAAAAAAATTAAAAGACAGAAGAGACCAGAACACAAAAGATTTTACCATCCTGTTACTTAGTTTTCAAGATGAGAATGGTGACATTATTACTTCATAAAAAAATAAGTAAAGTAGTATCTTTTAAAAGTAAGATAGTATTCCACTGTGTAAATGTACCATAATTTCTGTATCCATTACTCAACTGAGGGACATCTGGGTTGTTTCCAGATTCTGGCTATTACAAATAAAGCTGCTATGAAAATGGTTGAGCAAATGTCCTTGTTGTATACTTGAGCATCTTTTGGGTATATGCCTAGGAGTGGTATAGCTGAATCTTGAGGTAGCACTATTCTTAATTGTCTGAGAAAGTGCCAGATTAATTTCCAAAGTGTTGTACAAGTTTACATTCCCACCATCAATGGAGAAGTGTTCCTCTTTCTTCGAATCCTCTCCAGCATGTGATGTCACTTGAGTTATTCATCTTAGCCATTTTGATGGGTGTAAGATGAAATCTCAGAGTTGTTTTGATTTGCATTTCTCTGATAGCTAAGGATGTTGAGCATTTCTCTGCCATTCAAAATTCCTCTTTTGAGAATTCTCTGTTTAGCTCTGTACTCCATTTTTTAATCTTTTTTATTTTTTATTTTTTTTAATTACAGTTTATTCACTTTGTATCCCCCCATAAGCCCCTCCCTCCTCCCCTCATAGCGCCACCCTCCCTCCCCCTTCTTCTCGCTTGCCCCTCCCAAGTCCACTGATAGGGGAGGTCCTCCTCTCCTTCCTTCTGATCTTAGTCTATCAGATCCCATCAGGAATGGCTGCATTGTCATCTTCTGTGGCCTGGTAGGGCTGCTCTCCCCTCAGGGGGAGGTGATCAAAGAACAGGCCTATCAGATTATGTCAGAGGCAGTCCCTCTTCCCATTACTATGGAACCCACTTGGATACTACGCTGTCATGGACTACATCTGTGCAGGAGTTCTAGGTTATCTCCATGCATGTTCCTTGGTTGGAATATGAGTCCCTGGGGAGACCCCTGTGTTCAAATTTTCTGGTTCTGTTGCTCTCCTTGTGGGGTTCCTGTCCTCTCCAGATCTTACTATTTCCCACTTCTTACTTAAGATTCCATGCACTTTGCCCATCAGTTGGCCTTAAGTCTCAGTGTCTGCTTTGGTAATCTGTAGGGCAGAGCCTTTCATGTACTCCATTTTTTTAATACAGAAATTGTGGTACATTTACACCATGGAATACTACTCAGCAATTAAAAACAAGGAAATCTCAAAATTTGCATGTAAATGGTGAGAACTAGATAACATCATTCTGAGTGAGGTATCCCAGAAGCAGAAAGACACACATGGTGTATACTCACTTATAAGTAGATATTAGACATAGAATATAGGATCATCATACTAAATTCTGTATACCTAAAGGAAGCTAAACAAGGAGAAGGCCCCCGTGTAAGATGATCAATCCTCTTTCAGAGAGGCAAACAGGATAGACTTTGAAAAACAGGGAAAACAGGAAACAGGACAAGAGCCTTCCACAGAGGGACTCTGAAAGACTCTCAAAGCAGAGGCTGAGACTCATAGCAAAACTTTGGGCAGAATGCAGGGAATCTTATGAAAGAAGAGGGAGCTAGAAAGACATGGAGGAGACAGGAACTCCACAAGGAGAGGGAAAAAAAATCTGGGCACAGGGATCTTTTCTGAGACTGATACTCCAACCAAGGACCATGCAACCTTGCATGGTCTAGATAACCTAGAACCCCTGCACAGACGTATTCCATGGCAGTTCAGTGTCCAAGTGGGTTCCCTAGTAAAGGGAACAGGGACTGTCTCTAACATGAATTCAGTGGCTGGCTCTTTGCTCTCTCCCCGCCCCCGGAGTGGGGATCAGCCTTACCAGGCCACAGAGGAAGACAAAGCAGCTAGTCCTGATGAGACCTGATAGGCTAGGGTCAGATGGAAGGGGAGGAGAACCTTCCCTATCAGTGGACTGAGGGAGTGGCATGGGTTGAGAAGAGAGAGGGAGTACGGGATTAGGAGGGGATGATGAAGGGGGCTATAGTTGGGATACAAAGTGAATAAACTGTAATTAATAAAAAAATAAAAATAAAAGTAAGAGACTTTTATTTAGAGTGGAAATAGGATAGCAGATGTGGTTGAAGAGAGGAAACAGGGTTACAGAAGGAGCATAGAGAGAAATGAGGGTGTTGATCAGACTGGGGAGAGGGGGTGGGAGAGCAGAGGACTTGCAAAGAGAAAACCTGGGAGAGGGTATCTCTATGACAAGCTAGAGACCTATGACAGATTAGGCTTCTGGGAGAATATGAGGATGAGTCTAGCTAAAACTCTTAGCATCAAGGATCGCAGAGACTGAAGAGACCACCTCTAACTAGATAACACTCCTAGAGGAGGGAGGGTAACACCAACCCATCCACAAAACCTTTGACCCAAATTTTACCCTGACTACAAGCTGTGCAAGGATAAATACAGAGCAGAGATTGTGGGAATGTCCAATCAATGCCCGGCCCAACCTAAGACCCACCCCCATGGGAGACAGACAACCCCTGACATTATTGACAATACTCTGCTATGCTTGCAGATAGGGGCCCAACATATATGTGCTCCGATAGGCTCCACCCAACAGGGCACAGAAACAGATGCTGAGACTCACAGCCAAACATTGGGCTGAGAGCCATTCTTGTGGAAGAATGGGAGAAGAATAGAAGGACCCAAAGGGGGAAAGGAGCACCACATGAAGATGAACAGAGCCAACTTAGCCAGGTACCAGAGACCCCAGTGGAGACTGAAGCACCAACCAAGGACCACACATGGACTAGACCTAGGCCCCTTACATAAACATAGGCTATTGGTAGTGTGGCCAACATGTTGGTCCTCTAGAAAGGGGAGGGGGGCCACAGGCCTGGTGAAGATGTACTAAGTCCTGATGGTACTTGATGTGCTAGTGTAAGCTGGTAGGGGGGAAGTTCCCTTTGTCTGAGGAGCAGGGGAGAGAGAATACAGAGAAGTGGAAGGAAGGATGAGAATGAGAGGAGAAGAGGGAGGGTCTATGATTGGGATGTAAAGTGAATATATAAATAAATAAATAAATAAATAAATAAATAAATAAATAAAAGAATTTCATTTCAAGAGATAGAAGAAAAACACTTGATTCGAGTGACTCTATATTTAAATTAGACAAATAAATTGTCCTTCCCAAAGGAAAAAAAAAGTTATTTGCCCCAAACTGATTGACAATACAGTAAAACTGGACTAATCTATGTCCAGTGGTGGATTGGCATGTGGGTGGGAACATTTTCTATTATTAACAAACCTCAACTAGAGAAATGACACAGCAGTGTGACCAGAAGAGGCAGTGAAATGGGCAGCAGGCAACTTACTATGATTAAAACTGCAGAGCTGGGCCCTTTAAAGGCTAACAAGGAAAACATCTCAATGTAAATAGGTGAGGTTTGGGGTGAATTTTCTTCTTTCATTGATTTCTATTATGATTCCCACAGTACTATTACATACTATGCATCACTTTTCTCAAAATTTTTTTTTGTAAATTTAACCTTTGTATGCTTTAACCAAAGCAAGAAATAAATCACTCTCTTCTTGTAGCATTTCATTGTAATATTATCAAAATACTGTAAGATCTTCCTCTTTTATAAAACTTAAGCTATGGCCACCTGAAACTACCATCTTGCTAAAGTTGTGGATTTCAGAATGAAATTTCTGAGCCATTTGCTGTTAAAGTTAATGATGACAAGATGAAATTAACAGCAGCTTAGGTCCACCCTCACTTCTGAACACCACATGAGTGAGTCTGGTCCAGGGATTCGCACACTGGGAGAATTCGTGTCATATGGAGAAAGGGTGAAATGTTTAGAGAACAATGGGCCTGGGAGCAAACAGAGGAACTGTGGATTCTTAATGGTGAAAACAGATTATATACAACAAATTTTAAGGAAATATTTTTTAAAACAGTATAACTCTGAGACAGTATCCACTCAAATCATAATTATGATTAAGCAGATTACTAAATACCCCTAATGAAGAAATTAGTTTTCTAAGTAGATATTTTTACTTCTCATATTGTTTATATCATAAGACATGCAAAATTATATCTAAGAGGCAAAGAATTTATATTGAAAAATAAGAAAACCTAGGTAACACCTACTTGTAATGAAAACACTCATAAGGCAGAAGCAGAAGAAAATTTTACAAGGCTGAGCTAGTCTACATTGTAATTTACTGGACAGCCAGGGATAAGTGTAACACCTATCTCTGTAAGCCAAAAAGCGTGTGTGTGTGTGTGTGTGTGTGTGTGTGTGTGTGTGTGTGTGTGTGTTGTCTTTTTCATCTAAACTTTTGGATAAAATAAGCTTTAGAAGTTCCGGCAAAGACTGGAGACTAAATTAGGTAATTTGACTTAAGAAAGATTAGTGTGGTGCATTATGATAAAGAAGTAGCTGTGATTAAGCGCTGCTCTGATAACTAAGTAATACCTCACTTCTTGTGCCCTTTGCTTCCCTCTGACAGTGGAAACCAATTAGAGGGACGGAGAAAGTGGTAATTAGGGACTCATCACAAACTTTTCACTTTGTCAACAACAGTACTGAAGATTACTCTTCCATTAAAACTCGATTATGGAGCATGATATAGTATAAAAGAAAGGAGTTGTGACTGATACAAATGTAATGATGTAAGAAACTGCAAAAATATTTAAATATGCATCTACACAGCACACAGCATCACCGAAAAGCCTGGTCCAATATAAATAGTGCCTGTGCTGCCCTTGTACTATTTAAACCCTTAAATTTATTTTTAAAAAGATCCAAAAAGAGATATAAAAAAGTAAAAAAAAAAAAAAAGCTGATTTTGTGATAGGAATGCAATTGTTGTAAGTGATTAGTTTTCTTTTAATTTCTGGCATTCTTTTCATATCTAAACTTCTCTTTCTTTTTCTGTCCTCCGAGTGTGTGTGATTGTGAGTGATACATATATTCCCAGATATCTGTTCTATCCCAATTTTGTTTTTCTCACAATAGATTACTCTATCTGAGTTTTAGGAATTCTGTTTCTTGCTATGATATTTTAGAGGAGACAGCAGGAGGGACAGAAGTTTTCCTGCATGTTAGCATTATGTAATGAAAACTGCCTCAGAAACAAAGCAGAGCTCCTACACTACACACTTGAACTTGAGGTTGTAACAGCTAACAGTAAAGCTGCAGCCACGCAGCACAGCCTCTTCCTTCTCAAACCTCAGTGTTCACTGAGGTGTTCAGAAAGGTCTTCTGAAGGTGTAGATTCTGTTCAGCAGATGTAGTATTCGACCCCTGATTCTAAAAGTCTAACAAGCTTTTAGATGCTGCTACTGCTACTGCTGCTGGCGGTGGTCGTCCACAGATAACCCTCTGTGGAGCAAACAGACAAAATCTCTCCCCTTAGAAACTGAGATAAAGTCAGATAAAGCCAGAATCAGAGCACTCCAACTGGAATACAGGCCCCATGCAGACCACTCTTCTCCAGCCACCCAAAATATTGTGGAAAAAAAGATTTAACAACGGCTTACCCCTCACACATGGCTGATACTGATTGCTCATCAGAGTCATTTGTTGGGATGGTCCTAGAGTGAATAGGAAATAATCCTCCAACAACAAAGGAATGGTTTTCGGCTTCTACATATCCACTCAAATTAAACTTGCGCATCAACCTGCACGTCTCATTATAGGGTGAATCATCATATTCTTCCTCATTTTGAGTATGTAATCCAACCCATAAAAGCACAGTTAACCCCAGAACCAAGCACTTCTTTCTGTTATCCATTGTAATATGGCGAGTTCGAGGGTAATGGAAGTGTTGAAATCTCATCCGTTTGAAGAAAGCATCTCGATGAAGTGTTAGTGTGTGTATGTGCCTCAACCCAGTGACCTGCTTGCTGCTCCCACTACATAATTTCATGTTGCAGACAGAGATCTCACAATCACTCGCAATTTATGGATCTGGAATGGGAGCTGAGCAATCCTCTGAGAGGAGACAGCTGAAGATCCTGTATGCTTTGCAACGATAAATAACGACAGAGTCATAGGTTTCAGTTCCAACGTTATTTTAATGTGTAGAAACTGTTCCCTCTGGTTTAGCATTGTCAGCTTCTTCAAGTCTGATGGCAGCCAATTCCATGGTCTTCCAAAGATGAGGAAGGGCATCCTGCTTCATCACAAAGTATCAAAAGTGGCGACAGAAGACCACACTTTCTCTTCCAGGTGCAGAAACGACAGAATGGAAAACTAAAACTAAAAGAAGTGGAATTAGGAGGCTTCACGTTAAATCGGTGTTCTGCCATTTTTGTTAATATGATGTAAAAAAAGTCACACAGTTTCTGTGCCACATTAACCCCACCAATGGCTAAGCCACCTTAGAAAAATCCTGTACAACCCCAGGACTTTGAGCATGCCATGCAGGCAATCCACTGTGTAGCCACACCTCCAGCCATTTCTGCTCCCTTGCTTGCTAGGCCCTCACTCAAGACAAATCTCTTGTTTTCAGGTCATTTTATCATGATTCCCAGTCTTCCAGTCATCCTCTCTGCTCATTCTCAAACATTCCCCCTTCTACCTTTAGAACAAAGTTCATAGAACGTAGTCAGAATAAAACGCAGCACAAGTTTCTGGATCATGGAAAATGTGTGGAACATTTGATCACATGGTTTTGCTCCAAAGAACATTTTAAGGAATGAGTAGAGATCTAAAAACAAAACAAACAAAAGCCACAGTGTATAAGCTTTACTTATAGCATTAAAATTTATAATAAACTAAACGCACTACATAAGGAATTTGGTTATCAGCTGTATACTAGACACGTGATGGGAAACAGGGGTCCTGTAGACCAAGTTTCTGAAAGCATTCACCCCCCCCAAAAAAAATACAGTTTAAGTAAACTCACAGATAACAAAGCGACACTTGGAATTAATTCCAAATCTCTAAAATTTACTAGCACTTTATAGTTCTTCGCCTATCTACTTTCTTTAATAGGCTAAAAGGAGTCATTGTGAACAAGATATCAATAGAAGTTTGGTGTGTTGGGGGCATTTATCTTTCTTATTGTTTTACAGCCAGTCATCTTTGTGTTTCCATATTTATTCTCTGGTCCAATCGATGCCCACACAATGCACTGGAGGGCTACATTTTTTTTTTCATTTTTTCTACATCATTTCATAGAGTATGTGAGAATGGTTTTGATTTTTTTAATGAATAAAAATATACTACTGAAAGAAATTCCTTCTCATTTTTTAAAGACAATTCTTCTACACGAGCTCTTCCCACTATAACCCTCCACATGGATGTTTTTCACATGATAGCATTAGGGTCACAAGTCACCCAGGCCACACCTTACTATGACGCTCATTGCCTTCACCTCATCCTCACTCTATGATTTCTTACTAGTTAGTTAAACATAGTCCATCTCCCACTGACTCTAGTGTTTCCAAAAAGAAAGGTTATTTCTAACTCAGTGGTGATCTAAGAGCCTAACCTCATTTCTCCAAGGCTGGCTCCACCTTCCTAAGTCACACTGCGGTGACACTCCTGCCTTGACCAAGTGCTATTGGTGTGCAAAGTGTGTGGAGTCTTCACTTTCCAAAGTGTGGAGGTTCACATCTTCTACCCTTATACTTTCAAGATGTTGCCAACAAGACTTAGTGAATAGCTCGATTCTCAGAGAGCTCTCTCCCTGATGTCCTTCATAGTTCGGCTTCATCTAATAAAATGCCACACTGGGTTAATGAGCACTCCTCACTGCTCACAGAGGGAGAATTCCTCCTGAGCTTTCAGGCTTAGTCCACAGCCTCCTCAGAATGCCTGGGAATGCTTCCTCTCTTTCTTACCAGAAGGCAGCTCTTTCTGAGCAATTACCCTCTGGTTGCCAAGGATACTCCTTGGCAAAGATATGTTTATCACCAGCAGTGATTTGTCTTAATTCTCTCAGGAAACGCTGTTCTAGAGACCATAAATTATCAACATTATTTTAAGTTATATTGTTATTTTAAAACTAGTATTTTATAATTTCAAATAGTCTCCTCTTTCTTTAGTCAGGTTGCAGAGGCTTTGGATTTGTGCAGCAGCACCTGGTATCCAGTTTGGGAACTTCAGAATACTGGGATATTTCTATCAGGGCCACAGTGATTGCACCCTTCGAGCGCCATAGAAGACAACAAAGACAAAGCAAAGGTGACACAAATTACCTCTGGTCTCTTGCTCTGGAGTTTTGTGAAATGCACAGTAATGGATGTTCAATGCCTCATTTTTCAGCACACCATCTCAGGCGATTGTTTTGGCTTTTGATTTTCTTCATTTCACAACTGAATAGACATGAGTTCCCATGGCAAATGCAGGCTGAGATGCAGGTACAAAAGCCCATGATAGACTTTAGATGAATGAAAAGACATGAGTGAAGTCTAGGAGGGGGAATTCTAGCTCTTGTCTCTTTACCAGTTATCTCTTTCTTTCTCTCTTGGGGTCTCAGGCACCTCATCACACAGCAGGGCTATTGCTTTTATATTATTATTATTATTACTATTATATTGTTTTGACTCTGAGGATCCTAATGAGTCATGAAATCTCTGGTTGTGGGTGAGTCTTTCCAAGACTCAAACTCAGTGGCACACTACTATTAATATAGCCAGAGCTAGCAGTGAGAAAATCATTTTATTGCCTATCAAGTGTTTTGATAGTACTTTGAATTTCAGTTTAAGAATCTCTGACTTTGGCAAAAAATGCCACATGAATGTTGGTGCAAGTATCCATGGTGCTTAATTGCCTGTGAGCACACACAGCCTCCTGGGTCTGGGATGGGACTCCGTGCTCCCCCACTGTCCCTCGCTGTGTTTCATTCTTGCAGATCTCTAAGGGCTCTGGCAATAGTCAGGCTCCCCTGCAGGAATAGCAACAGATTCTGTCCAGACTTGTCTTTGCTTCTAAGCAAAAAAACCAAACCAAAACAAAACAAAACAAAAAAACACCTGAGCCCATCACATTCTCATCAACACAGATGGAGTATTCAGAGGTTATATGAATTTAGGTAAAGCTCATGCTCAAAGTATACTTATGAGAAACTCTGTTGGGTATTCATGGGGAGCTCATACTGGATCACAGCCTTTGGCCAATCCCAGCTTGTCAGACATTACCTGTCATTTGCATTTCCCAACATCATTTCTTCAGCTTTTTCACCATTTTGAATCCCAGTTAGTCAATGTCTGTGCCATGACAGTGTATGCAGGGACACACTAATCTTCATCTTGTCTCCTATGCAGAACTGTCCATATCAGTAGAGAAATGAACATTGTACCTACTTATATGCTTCTTTTATTTAGCAAGGTGTTGAGATCAGGTTGTCTCCTGCTCTAAGTCACTCCATATTGTGTAAAACAATGTTCCTTCAGACTTTGCTTTCCCCCAGAAGACTCCATTTTTTTAAGCAGTTTTTTATTCTATTTGACAATAGAAGATATCTGTTTGCCTGGATGGACATTGCTAAAGAAAAGAGTATGTTGATGGTTTGTTTTGGAAAGTGGCTAACTGAAAATTACCCTTTAGACAGAAGCTTCATTAGAAGAGAGGGTCTTACAAACTTTGGGAGCCATATCAGGCCTTGAGGTGAGAGAACATTACACAGGGAGGATGTCGTACTTGAAGCATCACAATGAGGGCTTACAGGGAAAGAAAGCCTTCCCTTTAAAAGCCAGGGGAAGCTTCATTAAGAGAAATACCTTACACTGAAAGAATGATAGTTACCATTGATGGGATGTGTCTCAGGTAATTTTTGCCACCTTGACACAGAGTAAAATCACCAGGGAAGAGGAAATTTCAATTAACAAATTGCCTCTATCAGATTATCCCATTGTCCCTATCTTGGTTGCTAATTGATATAGGAGAGCTTAGCCCATCATGGAAGATACTATCATTATACCATCATTATTGAAATGCGTCTGGGTTCAAAAAGATAGTTAGTTGAGCAAGACAGGGAAAGCAAGCCAAGAAGCAGCATTCCTCCGTGGTCTCTGCCTTATTTCTTACCTTTGGATTCACACCTTGGCTTATCTCAGTGATGATCTGTGACCTGCAAGCCGAATAAACCCTTTCCACCCACGTTGTTTGTTGTCATGGTATTTACCACAATAGAGAACCAAACTAGAGCAGGACATAGGTTGTGGTGGGTTGAATGGAGACTTTCTAATATTGCAGTGGATCCAGCTTTTCTCCTTCCTGTGGACCCCTCTCACTGTCCTCTTATAGCCTTGTTGTTAATTATTAATATTTATTATTTATTTATCTTTTAGTTAAACAGCAGTTATTCCTAAACCAGCCATATACCTACATCACCACACAGAGACTAGGGTTTATTTCATTAACCTAGAGTGCAATGCTGGGCAATAGTTCCTCCATCTTAAACCTCCAAGCTCGCATAGTTCCCTACCATTCAGATTTTCCACATTAAATTTGCTTCTTGTCATATCTTAGGTCCAGATCATCTCTCCTCATGGTTCCAAGTCTTCTCCTCCCTATCTCTCTTCTTCGATTCCTCCCACTTGCTTCTTTCTCCTCCCCTCCAGACCAAGATGTCTCACCCTATTCTCTCCATTGCTCAGCATTTTATGATTGTTTTATTGCCAATACAGAGACTAAATAGTGTCATGTTTACACAAAGTTGAGACAGGTGATGCTTAGAATAAGCATCACAATGCAATGTCTGGATTGAAATCAGATTGAGGGGTAGAGAAATCAGCATTTGCATGAACAAGGGTAAGTTGTATACATTCCACAAGAACATTATACCAACATAGCGCGTTTCTACTTCTTTGTTTCAAATGTCAATACCTAAAACACACTCTAAAACAGGGCAACTCAGTGGGCCACACCAAGGCCGGAGTTAGGTAGGTGATATATATATCATTGATTCCAAAATGTCGTGCAGGTGCCTACCTAGAGCTTCCACCCCTACGGGTACTTTAATGTACACTTCATGCTATCAGAGGAGAAAGGTGAACACTAACTCAGTTCCCAATACTTCCATCTACACTGGCGACCTCTCTGCAAGATATTCTGGTGCAACAATTGTGCAAACCTCGTGAGAGTAACCAACCACTCTCAGGTGGAATTTCAGGCCTATCCCATGAGAAGGAACCCATGTCTGAGGTGTTCAAAAACCTGAGACTAGATAGGCCAGGGACCTAGGGGAAGATCACTTTGTTCTGCTGAAGGAATGTATCTATAAAATGTTTTTTAGTGATACTCTGCTCTATCCACAGATCAGTGTCTCACTCAAAGATGCTTCTTCATGCACATACATGGGAACTCACATAGTGACCCACAACTGGGCAGTGTGCAGAGAATGAGAGACATCGGAACAGTCAGTCCTAAGTGGAATGTTCCCATCAGATTCCCGCCCCTTAGGGCTCAGGAAGGTATATAGACAAAGAGGCAGAAAAAAAAAAATTAAAAGCCAGTGGGGATGACAGACACCAGAGGAAGAGTTCCTTGATTATTTTGGTGGGCCCTGTGGTATCTTCACAGGTGTCCTCAGAGAAACCGAGAGGGCTCCTACAGAAGAGAGAACCTGAACAAGCAGGACTGAGGTTCTCCAGCCACTAAGTGAAGCCAAGGAAGTGACTCCTCAGAGCTTCTAGCAAGCAGCTCAGCTAGCACTTTGGCCTTAAGCCAGTGGACTTGAGTTATGCTTAGATTTTCATAACTATAACAGAGTAAGTCTGTGTTCCTTTCAGCCAGTAAATTAAAGGATGCTTAAAGCAAACAGTACGATAGTGATAATTTGGAAACAACCTAAAACTCAACTATAGGGGCTGAAATTACCTGGAAATTCAAAAGTAGGTGTTAGTTATAAATGTCTCTAGGATAAAATTGCTGATAAAACTCTTTTCCTTTCTTTCTTTCTTTCTTTCTTTCTTTCTTTCTTTCTTTCTTTCTTTCTTTCTTCCTTCCTTCCTTCCTTTCTTTCTCTCTCTTTCTCTCTTTTTCTATTTCTTTCTTTCTTTCTTTCTTTCTTTCTTTCTTTCTTTCTTTCTTT
>NW_026596256.1:13120847-13150114 GCF_907164565.1 Psammomys obesus
TTTCTTTCTTTCTTTCTTTCTTTCTTTCTTTCTTTCTTTCTTTCTTTCTTTCTTTCTTTCTTTCTTTCTTCTTTTCTTTTGGTTTTTTTCAAGGCATGGTTTCTTTGTGTAGCCCTGGCTGTCCTGGCCTTGAATGCAGGGTTTTTGTTTTGTTTTGATTTTGCTTTTGAGACAGGATCTCACTATATAGACCTCATTACCCTGCAACTCACTTTGTAAATTAAACTGGCCTTGACCTCACAGAGATACCCCTACTTCTGCCTCCTGCATGCTGGGACTAAAGGCTTGTGCTAGCAAGCTTGGTTAACTTTTTCCTTAAAAAGTATGCAGAAAAATGATCTTGTAGACTATTGTCAAGCCAGTAAAGTAGATAATGGGAATACTTTACCATTATTTTCATTTATTTTTCAGTGATCCAAAGGATATATTATTTTTATAGTAGTAAGTGAGAAGTGGCAATGAAAGTAATTTAAGTAATGAAGCAGTACAAGGAAAGACTTACATGTTTTAAGAACTCAAGGGGACTGACTTCTACTTTCTAAATTCTATAGACATAGCATAGATGTAGTACCTTCAACAACAGATTTTCAAGAACTTTCCTGTGTTGCAACTTGTCTGAAGATGGTTTTTATAGACTTCTGATTTACATTTCCACAGTTCTTAAACTACTGTACATTTCATACATCCTGCATATATCCTTTGCTATGGACATGGGTTTTGTGTGCCCTGATACACAGTTTATACCCCAAACTGATCACTTAATTGTTAGGAATAAACAAAAAATCTAAAAAAAGAAGGTGATATGCAATCAAATGTTCAGTTGTATAACATGAATTTTTTTTTTTAAAAAAAATAATGATATGTAGTACTTCAGAGCACAACACATGAAGGCTTATACAGAGTTAAACTATACATGTATCAGTGTCCAAGTGCGAGGTTGTTTTGGAAAGCTGCTTGTTTTCAGCTTGGCCTTCACCTGGAGACAGGGATGGGCAGGGTCACACAGACAAGTGGCTAAGGTAAACAAATTTGACTTCTCGATGAACCCCTTCATTCTATCCATGTGCTTTGCTCTGACTATAAAAAGAATTGTGGAATAAACCGTGTGTGAGTTTCTACTGGCACTCCTTTCAAACTGATCTCATGTGCAGTGTGTTATTTTTTACTTTTATCCAGTCCTCACTCCCAACTCAGGAGCTGTTCGACTCTGCTGGAGCACTCCAGCAGAGATAAAAATACACAAATTAATAGTGGGATCTAATAATGATATTCCTTCAGTAGAAAAGAAAACTTGACCAGAAATTGATGAATTGATGACTGACACCAGCTCAGAAGAAATTTCTACTGTCTGGGTGGGCATTCTGGTAAAAAAAAAATTGTTTTATTTGGCTTTTGGGGTTGTAAATATTTGCTGTTCACAGCAGGATGCTGGAGCTTATTTTCAGAAGAGACAGGTGTCTGCTCTGTGTTCAAATGTGACTTCTAGTATGTGTGCCGTATGTGGCCACAAAGCATTGAATAATATTTATGGTTTCAGAGGGCTCTGATGCTCATTCCCACACCTGCTCCACTCTGTCAACTATGCAGGGTCGAGTTCTGTGGCTGGCCAGAATGTCAGCATTGAAATGATGCTGAAGAGCAAAACTTGAAAAACAATACCTATCATTTGACGTCTATTTCAAAGTCATTGTTCTGCTCTTTCCATGCATGTGTTGAATAAAACAATGCTAACACATGACTACCTCCAACCCAATGCTACTCTTTAGAAATCCAACATGGGTAAGTTTTGGCACAGAAGTAAGTCTGGTGAGATGGCCATAGCAATTTAAACTGTACTTCGTTATTATTTTCTTCACTGTTTTGTTCATTTAAACTGTGTGTTTGAAAGCGCTCAAACATGTGCTTTCTCCGTCCTGATACATTTTCTTCTGTTCTTCTATTCTGTACTGTACTGTGATCAGGAGAACTATTGTGCTTCCCCCCTTAATTGCATATGGGAAACATGTTCATTCAGTTTGGTTTTGTGTATGAAAAGCGTGGCTGGTGTGCCTTGTCCTGCCATGGCTTGGATCCTGGAACCCTGGATAGGGGTGGTGAGAGAATGAAGAAAAGACAGACACAAAGACACATGTACAGTGGAGCTGAGGTCAGGTTGAGTTCTGCACCGCTACCTCTGCGACCCTGGCCCTCAGCATGTTTACTAGCTACAGTACAGGGTTGAGGCATCTAGCCTTGGTAAGAGGTCGCCATGAGTGAGCAGTCTCCAGCGATAAACATGTGCGAGGAGGAAGCTGCTGTTGCTAGTCTTTGCACGAACAGATCAATTATCCATAAACACTCATACTAGTCCTCCTGAGAAAAGCATCCCATTTCTTCTGAGTCTGAGTAATTGCTCCGACGATTGTCCCACGGGTCCAAGGGCTTGGCATACTCATGTCAAAACACACATTCTTCTCAGGACTCACCTGGGCTTCTTCTAATCCCTACATAATGCTTCTCATGTTAAAACCTATGTGCAGTGCATTTTCCTTTTACCTTTTGTTTCTCCTCTATTTCATTAATTTAAAAAATTTCAACTAATGCTCCATAAACTTTCAGAATTAATACAAACATTGGAGTACCCCATATATCTATCTTGGAGTGATATTAAAAAGTAGCACACCAGGACAAGCAAAGAACAATAGTGCAGGTGAGAGAGATCAGACACTTGCCTTTTCTAAATAATCCGCTGAACATAAATGTTTGATGAATCCCTTTATTCTTGTCCCTCTTCAACAGTCTATCTCAGCTTACTTCTTGTGATATGATTAAGTTTGAATTTTAATGTCTCTCTCTCCCTCTCTCTGTGTGTGTGTACGTGTTTATGTACCTACGTCTCTGTAAGCACCACCTGAATATTAAGACACTCCAAGCAGTCTCCCTGAGAGTATGGATATCCTATAATCCTGCCTGGAGGAGCCTGATCTGAAGCCTCTTTTTTGGGGGGTGGGGGGAATGGGTTATTTCTCTATCTCTTTTTCAGGTCCTTCCAATTTTGAATAGTTACAACAATTCTATATTAAAGAATACTTATTGAGGGTTTTATGTAGTAAATACTGGGTGACACTCTTTATAAGCAACATTTCTTTTAAGCTGTCTCAAGAACTAGAAAATATCGCCATCACTGCTCCCCAGAGGAGGCTGCTTAAGCGTGGAAGGCTGAACAGCACAACAAATAGAGCCTGGAAGCCATTAGCCTTTAAGTGGTTGCCCTCCTCGCTAGCTTGCCAAGTTGCCCATTTACTCTTTCCTTTGCTGGGGTGACCTCTCTTTATCCACTTCTTCATCTTTGTTGTTAAACTTCTAGTCCTTCATGAGAGCCAAGACTCAAGTGCAATGTACTAACCATGATTCTAGACAGGGTTCACACTCTCAGTTTCTCTATCTAAAACCTAGCTGCCATCAAAGGGAGCCTCTTGTATTCTGTGGTTTTTCTGCCTAGATGTCTCTCTGAAATAGATTTTGAGCAATTCTTTTATCTTTCTTTAAACCTTGTGCAAAGTTTTTGGGCAATAGACCCTTAAGAATGCCCTCTGAGTTTATTTGAATAGGGGGTCTAAGTTGCTCTTGTACCAAAGATAGTACCAACGAGGAGCAGGACAGTTTTCAGCACAAGTAGCATTGTTGAAGGGAGAATGTGAGCCACTCAAATGTATTCTTTGAAAGGATATGCCTGGGTATGGGGACTCAAGTCTGCTTTTTAGATTTGAGAAACAAATTAAGAAGGAATCACTGTTTGGAATTGATGGTTTAAGGTCAGATGTGTGAGCCAACAGTCTAAAAAGTAGACGGAATCAAAGCGCAAAAGCTTGAAGAATTCAGAAGTGCCACAGTTTCATGAACCAGCTGGAACCCAGAGTACTGAGGTTGGGCTTGGAGACTGCTTTGTTCCAGGGTGGGGAAGAATATGGTTCTAGCCAGTCTTAAGAAGACCAAGACACACACACACACACTCATGCACACATGCACACACACACGCCAGAGAAGACTAACATTGAATAGCACGTTTGACGTCGTCCTAGGCTAAGGGGATAAATCTGAGTCCCAAATGTGTGTGTGTGTGGGTTGAGGGGGCTCTGGATAAACTCCCCACACTCACGTGGTACTCTGAATAAATGAATACCAGAAGTAGGGCAAATTGGAAGTATGCTGTACATTGGAAAAGCTGCTGATTCACTCGAGTTGTGAAATCAGATCAATATGATCTGTTATTTCCTCACCATTGGCAGAAAGACAGGGAAACTCCGGGCCTGATGGCTTCAGCAGTGAATTCTACTAAATACTTGAGGTGAAGCTGACACCAGAAAATAGAGAACATCCTTGCTTAATATTATAAAGCCCAATAACCTTGATAGAAGAACCAAGAAGCTCATTGTAGGAAGAAGAGCGACAGGTCAGTATCACAGAGATGCCAAATTACATTCAACAAAATAGGAAAAAGATATTTCATGACTTAGTCAAATTTAAGTAAAAATGGTTTAATACTTAATACAAGAAAAATATTCTGTAATTATTTTCATAAGTATAGAAAATTATTTGCTTAGGTAGACATGCATACATGTTAAAAATGTTAAATTAAAAATGGAAGTACATGACCAGGTTCAGGGATACTTTAATAACTACATGAATCCAGTCAGTACTAAAACACTTATACTGACATAAGCTAAATGTGTTATATGCATATATGTATATATTCATGTTTATCAATATACATATACATTTTTGCGTACTTTGTAGTAGTGGCCAAGATTCAAAACATTGCTCAGTTATAGAAGGTAACATATTTGTCATAACATAGCGGTCTACAGTGAGAAGGGTGTTTATAGTTCATCATCTGAAAAGATTGCTTTTTTCCTTGCAGTCTAGAAGAATCACTATATTTCATTCTTCTATGATTAATTAAGTCAAGAGTTGCTCAACATTTGGAGTTTATGACAGAACTGTTAAGAGACTGCCTGTTTTTCATGCACAAGACCCTGGGTTCAGCTGCTATAGCTACAGAAACAAAATTGAATGCCTTTTGTCCAAACTTGGCAAGACCAAGTCATTAGCAGTGTTTCCAGATTGTTGTCTTCCAAGTATATCTCCTATATTTAAATATATTTCATGTGCTATGTATGTTTTCCAGCAGAAATGGAATGTTTTCTATTGGGAATTACTATTTTCATCAATTAACTAATTGATATTAAAACTGTGTATTTAAAAAAAAATGGAACAGAAATTTGCTTTTCTGATGATAATGTCCCAAAAATCCTACAACAAATGTCTTATTAGGTGACTGTTGAAAGCTTTTCTTTTGAGATGAAGAACAAGGAATGATGCCCATTCAGTGCTGGATTTCCTGAATCTATACAATAAAAAGGTTTCTGAATTAGAAACGAGAAAACAAATGATAACTATGAGGCTATAAACAATCTTCTTGAAATAAGAGACTACTGAATTAGATTGGTTTGAGATCGCTTTACAGTGGGACACATATTCTAAGAAGAACATTAAAAATTTTAAAGAGGCTTGATTCATTTCCTCATGAAAATTGTCTGTCAGAAATGGCTGTAGCACTCCTCTCTTCTTGTGAATACAGCAACAATCATGTCAAAGGCATCAGGAAATCCACGAGATGTAACTGACTTAGTTTGTGTAAGCAGATTCTGTGACATTTGAACAATGGCACAATAACCTAGCAATACATGTATCAGAATATATCTGTGTCATTAGGTGGCACATGACTGTAATTTCAACTGGAGCAAGGGAGTACCTACAGAGAAAGATGACATTAGTTTGTGCATGAGGTATCTTCACTGAGGTGAATATGTCAGCCTGAATGAGAGTTCTTGCTACAAATGTCATAAGTTTGAGCCCTCCTCCTTTTAAGAGTCTAAAATAAAAAAAAATACAGAATTTGAAATAAAGACCTTTAGTTTGAGGGCTGGAGAGACGGCTCAGTGGGTATGTGTACTCCTCTTTCAGAGGACCCAAGTTTGATTGTCAGTCATTTTATGTAGCTCATAATCACCCGTTACTCCACCTTCAGGTAGACTCTATGCCTCTGGTCTCCTTGGGCTTCTCCACTCATGTGCACATATTCCCCACATACACGTAAGCTTAAAAGTTTTTTTTTTTTCTCGATAACATGACAATCTGAAAGAATATTAGCGTGCGGACTTAAAAACCAATCTGTGGAGGTTTTTTTCTATCTCATTAATGGTGCACAAACTGCTACAAACTAACCTTGCCACTCCCAGTTGACAACCTAAGATGCGTGTCTGTCTATTCCTGGCCACTGCAAATTTCACTGCCTGTCTAGACCGCAGACCTGAACTGGCCAGGGACACACTGCTTGGGCAGCCTCCATCACACTTCTGATCCCAGCTGGGGCTGTTTACAGGCTTGGAGAATCAGATGTGTGCATGCTTCTGTCTCTAAGAAAAAGACAATTTCATTTCTATGTAGAGAAATTCTGCAGGTTCCTCATTACCCATACAATTATAATCATTCTTCTTCCCTAAACTCCATTTGCAAGAAGTCATATAGTTTGTCCCAAGTAGATTATATCTATGTAGGGGAGATAACAGAGATCAATAGTCTTGTTTGATATATGCTTTCAGATTTCTAGAACATGTGGTCTTTGTTGAAACTATTAAATGCTATCAGGTGGCACAAAACACCATAGTTCGTATGTAAGTTATAGGATATGGCTATGTTCTAATGAGAATTTACTGAAAGAACAGTGGGCCATTTTGGACCATGACTGTGATTTTTCACTGTGTGGTAAAGAATAATCATTTCCTCTGAAGATAGAAATTGACTGTTGTGGACATGTGGACATCCGACCAAATGCATCTGAATGCCTATTAAAATATTAGAAATCAAAGTGTGGCAAATATCAGAATCACCCGGATAGATCATTACATAGAATCCTGGGCTTCAGCCTCACTACTTCTGAATCAGTAGATCTAGGTTGGGGCCTGGGACTTTGCCTTTCTCACAGGTTCCCAGATGATTGAAAGCTGCAGCCTCAGGGTCACATTTTCAGGACTATTACCCTGAATAACCCCTTTTCTGTACATGGGATCTGGGGAGCGGCCTTGTGGTCCAAAGAGCACTAAGCAGGGGCTGGAGTAGCAGGGGTTGAGGAGGCATCTCTGCTCATTTCTCTAGTTGACTCCTTGCTGGGATGAGGGTAGGAAGGTACAGGAAGCAAAAGGAGCCAAGGTTGTGGCCTGGTGAGTTCTGGAGTTGGTGTGAGCAGAAAGCTCTGGAAGGAAGAAGACTTCCAGAAGGCAGAACATCCCCCTCCCGTTCTCTGTGGCTCCATTTGGCCAGGATGATATCTGCTTGCATTTAGCCAATGGCAATATAAAGGGGAATTTTGAGACATGTGAGGCAGCCACAAGGAGAGTCTACGAAGATTTGTCTTCAGTGAGAGGCTGCAGCATGACTAAGTCCCATTTGCTGTGGTGTAAATATTGTTCAGTTAGAACTGACTCACAGGATGTGTAGTTACGGAACTGTGAGCTTCTCTAAAATATCTTGGAACTTTCTTTTCAGAGATGAGGTGACAGCACAAAGCTTTGTGTACAACAAATTGGATATAATTGGACATTGCTATTTAAGATAATGATAGAATTATTTGAACCATCTCTTGTTCTAAAGCTTTTGGGTAGTAAGAAGGCTTTCTCTCCCTCCCCCCTTCTCTCTCTCTCTTTTTATAGGGAAAATAATTATATTAAAAATGGTAGAACTCAGTCTGCAAAATAAAACAAATATGTAAAACGGAAAGGGTTGATTTTAATTTCTAGGTAGGCTTAATTAGCTAGTAATAGTGAAAGAACTATGTAATCTGAAAGTCTCTAACATTCTGAAACACTTCAATAACATATATATATATATTATTTCTGTTCTTATCTAAAATATTATTTAGTAAAGGTTTCTTTTTATGATAAAATTTCTTTTATCATAATTTATTCTTAACTTCATTTCTCCCATATTATGTAGTTGTTGCCATGTCTGATTTCATTATCTCATTTTGAAATGTGCTCATTTTAAAAGTACTTTAAAAGCAGTCAATATCGTATTTTTAACTTAGACATTTTATTTTGCCCATGAGCCTAGGACTTTCTGCTGGGGAGCAAAGCTGGAGTCTTCTCAGATAGACACTTCTTTAGGGAATGGTAGCTCCTCAGTTCTAAAGGCACTGGAGGCCAGTTGCTCTAACTAAGCATTTAGAGATCTGAAGAGGGCTTTGTGGGCCAGTCAGTGATGTGGACTCCAAGAGGCAGATAGCATCACCAGGGGAGCCTCTTTGCTACTGTCCTCACCTCAGGTGCATGTAGCTCAAAAACTGATCCTCTCCTCAAGGCTCAAGCCTTGCATAGCCCTGAAGGCCAATGACTTGGTGGCTTGGCCTTGGCAGAAGAAGAGTCTTATAAAGATGGCAGACATTAAGGAAGATGTACTTAGATCTTACTAAGAAGGAATCCTTGGGGAGGCCACTTAAGAAAAAAGGCAAGGCAAACAATTTGAGACTCTGCCTTTTTGTCTTTCCCACAGGGTAAAGGACAACGTTTCCTGTGTTTCACACCCCTTTCTGTGCATTTCAGCTTTCCAGGTGGCTCTACTTCTTCAGGTGCCCATGATCTGCAGCCACCAGAATAAGTGT
This sequence comes from Psammomys obesus, assembly GCF_907164565.1. Lineage (NCBI taxonomy): Eukaryota > Metazoa > Chordata > Mammalia > Rodentia > Muridae > Psammomys > Psammomys obesus. The sequence goes on from NW_026596256.1 coordinate 13,129,546, forward strand.
TGTTTGGGAGCTCCTCTCGCTTGTACACTATCTGTTTCCAAGGAAGTTTCCACACAAGGGAAGTTTTTCCTTTGTGCATTGCTTCAAGAGCAATTTGTTTGTAGAATATCCTTTGGCCTGACTAAGAGCTGAAGGAAGGAAGAAGGTGGGAAAGCTAGGGAAATGTGACCTTTCCTCAAATCCCACTTTCGCAACTTATTTTGCCAAATAAGTTAATAATGCCTATTATCATAAATTCTCTATTTTAAGAATTAAATGAATTACTGAAACTGATAAATTGTGAGAGTTTCAGAAGAGTAGACATATTCTGGCAGATAGCTCACCTTAGAGGTATTTTTCAAATGACCTATAATCTGTTTTTTTAATTTAATTTTATTTTTTTCTTATCAGTTACATTTTATTAACTCTGTATCCCAGCCATGTCCCGATCCCTCATTCCCTCCCAGTCCCTCCCTCCCTCCCTCATCTCCACCATGCCCCTTGCCATCTTAATGGTGTCATAGCACTTTGTATCAGCCAGAGGCAAAGAAAATGCAGGATGAGCATTGAGTACAGATGTCAGTCATTTTCCTAATAGGGTTCCATTTGGCTCTTTATTATCCTCTTCTAATGTACATGTTTAACTGCAGAACAAAATATGTCTAATTTCATAATCATTTAGTCAGACTTACATAAGAAAAGGAGAAGATAAAATTTGAGGGTGATAGATGATTGATTATTAAAGTTTCATTTCATTATACTTTTTATTTCAAAGAGTTTTAAATTAAAACATAATGACATAATCCCCCTCCATCTTACCCTTCTATGTCTCTTGTCTTAGTTAATGTTCTATTATTATGAAGAGATACCATAATCAAGAAAACTTATAAGACAAAGCATTTAATGGAAGGTTCGCTTTAAGTTTCAGAGGTGATATTACTCAGGTTTCTCTAGAGGAACAGAATTTATGGAATGAATCTTTATAGACACAGAAAGGTGATTTATTAAAATAGCTTATAGGTCCAGCTAATCCAAAATGGCTACGTATGAATGGAAGGTCCAAGAATCTAGTAGTTGCTCAGTTCTCAAGGCTGGCTCTTTCAGCTCTTTCAGTACAGGTCAGAATCCTGAAGAAGTAGTCTCTGACACCAGAGAGGGGGTGGACTTGCCAGCAAGGGCAAGCAGGCCAAAAGAGAGAAGCTTCCTTCTTCTGTGTCCTTTATAAACACTGCCAACAGAATATGTGATCCAGATTAAATGTGCATTTCTCCCTCAGAAGATTTGCATTAATAGTTTATCTTCCCACCACAAAGATAAGGAATAGAAGTGGGGCATCACACTTCTAATGATTTAATTAAGAAAAATAGCCCTCACAAGTGAACCCCGCTATCCTCCATCTTTTAGTTAATTCCAGATGTAGTCAAGTTGACAACCAAGCATAGCTACAAGTCTACCTCTTGTCAGTTTGGAACAAAATCATAGCACCTTATGCCATGTTTAATTTCCAAATGAAAGCAATAACCAGACCATAATTACACATGCTATGACATAACTATCATTCCTACAACTGCAAATACATTACAAATTTGGACTAGATGGCAAAGCCCGTTGAGAGACATTCTTTAATATCTCAAACTTAAATATAATAACCACTGATATTCTCTTAGTTGCTATTACATAGCACAATAAAGAAACTGAGGAAAGAAAACACAAATGTCTGTACATACACATTTTTGAAAAATATGACAGAAACACTCATGCCAATTATAGTCCTCATTTCTGCAACTGGTCATTGATCTTAAGCTGGTGTTTATAGTTACCTCCCTCTTCTTCCCATTCTGTGTTTCCCCCACCCTCACTGAGTACCTCAAGCAGGTCTTCGCTCTTTTTCCTAGAGGAGGGCCCCATACTTTCATTTCTGGAGAGTCTGTGCCCTTTTTGATCCTCCTGGACTAGGTTGTTGTAGTTTCCCATTGACTTTAATGACTTGAAACATAATCTTTATTACCTCCATTGTGAAAAAGAAATGCAATTTTCCTTTGGAAATCTAGACCAATAACTTCTCCTAACACTGTCATTCTTTAGCTTGTTGGCTTAAGGGTATCAGAAACCTAAAGCGGCCAGAGAGAAGTCTGAGCTTCTAGTTCAATGGGACATTTGTTACAGCTTCTGGCAAACTTTTGGACCTGCAGAACTTAATGCCATGGGACAAGAAGCAAAAATGTTCCTAATTGGTCACTAGTGATGATTGTGAGTGGACCTGTTAAATTTTCTACTCCTGATTTTTAAGTCTGAGGAACCTGGCTATGAAATAAACCATTCCACATATTGGATGCTGATTGAAAGCATGTACCACCAAGAACCCTGCCTCAGTCACCCAGGCTGCTGTCACCTAATGGGCGCTCTAACTGTGCCTTCAAAGGCCATTCCATTTTTCTGTCAGACCAGCTGCTTAAAGATGGTGGGGAATGTAATAAGACCAGTAGAGTCCATGATCATATGCCCACCGTCGCTGTGAAGTCAGTTCCTTGGTCAGAAGCAATATTGTGTGGAATACCACAGTGTTGGATAAGGCATTCTGTAATGGCGGTTTTGGCAGAAGCATTACACGCAGAAAAGAAAATTCTGTAACTGGAATAAGTATCTACTTCAGTAAGGACAAAGTGTTGTCCTTCCTATGGAGGAAGTGGACCAGTATAGTCAACCTGCCACCAGGTGGCTGGCTAGTCACCCCGGGGAATGATGCCATAAATGGGCTCAATGTTTGTCTCTGCTGTTGGCAGATCTGCAACTCAGCAGCAGGTGTAGCCAGGTTAGTCTTGGTGAGTGGAAGTCCATGTTGTTAAGCTCATGCATAATCTTTATCTCTGTCACCACAGCCACTTGGTTCATGGGCCCACTGGGCAGTGACAGTAATGGCTGGGGAATGAAGCTGACTGTCCAATGAAAGGGTCATCTTATCTACTGGATTGTTGAACTCCAAGCTAAGTCACCTTAACACATTTACACGGGATACAAGTATCTTCATATCCTTTGCTCACTGTGAGAGATCTATCCACAGACTTCTTCTCCAGATGTCTTTTCCACCAATTTTCCAACCATGCTCTTTCCAAGTCCCTGACCACCTTTTTATTATTTTTTTTCATTTTGTGACCTTTCATATTAATCCTGAAATTTCCACTCAATGGGACTTGAATTTTCACTAAAGTCCATTTAACCTTGAAATAAGGGGTTTGGTTTGATTTAAAAAAAAAAAGAAAGAAAAGAAAAGAAAAAGAAAAGAGCTCTCTGATAGCTGGAGAAAAGATTCTTCTCCAGGGTATATAGGCTTTTGAAACCTCAAAGCCCACCCCAGTGCCATAGTTCCTCCAATGGCACATCCCTTAATCGTTCCCAAACAGTTCCACTAGCTGTAGATCAAGCAGTCAACATATGAGCCTATGCGGGCCATTCTCATATAAAGTACCATATCTCCCCACCCTGTCCTACTCTTCCTTAAACTCATTTTCTTTCTTTATTGTCACTGGCCAAGAATGACACCTGAATACCACCTGAGAGAGGACTGGGGAAAGAGAGACAGGGTGACACAGAGAAGGACACCAAATCTACGTGCTGATCAAAGTGTTGATTTAATGGACATCAGGCTTACACTTAAGTAGGCAGAAAAGTACAAGCAGTTTCTCACATAGGAGCTTTACTTGGTCAAGGTTACACAGAGTCTGCTGTGTGGTTACCATGGTAGCAAGGAATTTACTATCTAGTTCTCACGGTCAGAACCTTCTTGTTGTGAAATTGCCAGGGTCAATCTCTTAGCCTCCAAGCTTAGATAATAACTGGTGCCAAAAGGCCGAGTTCTGCTGCACAGATGCGCATTCCAATTTGCCAATAACTCCAAATGGGCTGCCACACTTCTTTGTTGTTGTACACATATATTCATATGCGGACATTTTCATACGTGTACACGCCTGCTAAGCCCATTTAATGCTGCTGGAATGTATGTCTTTAGGGTTGACTAGCTGGCATTGGCTAACATATTAGGAGGTTTATCCCTCAGGAAGACTAATTGTCTTTCAGCTGTTATTAACTGTGTGTGGGTTTTCATCTAGGGATGGGGTCTGGTGAGATTTTCCTCATCTACTTTGAGATGTCAACTGGTATTCGGAATCGTTCAGGTCTTGTTTAGATAGTCTTATTGTTGAGATTTCATGGGCATAGCTTCCCTGGAATAGCTATAAGACACACTCTCACAGCACACTTCTTGGTTCTTTAATTTGTTCATTTTAACATTTGTACATACATGCTTAACTGTTTGTGTTTAATCAGTATGACTACTTGGAAAAACTGACAGATTGGAATTCATTTAAAATTAAGTTTTGTGTCTGAGCTACATCTGAGTGTCATACAAAATTTATCAATTTGTATAAATGCTGATCTGCTTTAGTAATATTTATAACAACCATATTTATATGTTTTTCCATTAGGTAAAAATACAGGCTGAATAGTGCCTGCCTTGATGGTAGAAAAAAATTTGTTTAAAGAACCTATGATAGTCATAAAAAACTTATTTTGATAAATAGGTACTCAAATCTATCATTCCTATAATCAATTCTTTAGATTATTGATTAAATGAATCACTGCCACTAATAAATCATTTTTCCACAGTAACCTACTGAAAAATAAACATGATCAAAGATTTCAATAAATGAAGACTCTCCAACCTAAAAGAAGAAAAATTTACTCTTATCATTTTAAATCTTATGTTTAAAAGACATTTAAAAGTTTGTTAAACCTAGGAACCTGCCACAGAGGGCCTCTGAAAGCCTCTGCCCTGCAGACTATCAAAGCAGATGCTGAGCCTGATGGCCAACTGTCGGGCAGAGTGAATGGAATTTTATGTAAGAAGTGGGAAATAGCAAGAGCTGGAGAGGACAGGAACTCCACAAGGAGAGCAACAGAACAAGAAAATTTGAACACAGGGAACTTCCCAAAGACTCATACTCCAACCAAGGACTATTCATGGAGATAACCTAGAACCCCTGCACAGATGTAGCCCAGGGCAGTTTAGTGTCCAAGTGGCTTACATAGTGATGGGAAGAGGGACTGCCTCTGACATAAACTGATTGGCCTGCTCTTTGATCACCTCCCCCTGAGGGGGGAGCAGCCTTACCAGGCCACAGAGGAAGACAATGCAGCCACTCCTGATGTGATCTGATAGACTAAGATCAGAAGGAAGGAGAGGAGGACCTCCCCTATCAGTGGACTTGGGGAGGAGCATGCATGAAGAAAGGGGAGGTAGGGTGGGATCGGCAGGGGAGGAGGGAGGGGCTTATGGGGGGATACAAAATGAATAAAGTGTAATTAATAATAATAATAATAATAATAAAAAGAAAATTAAAAAAGTTTGTTAAATATATTTCTAACTGATAAAAGTGATCCTAACCTTGATTTTTACTAAGACTTCTGATACAGGTGGCATTATGTCCTTTACTTTGGTCACGTTTTTGATAGGACTATTTGGTTGCTCAAACCAACTGGGTATAGCCCATTAGGTTATTACTCTTTTAACTTTCACGCGTGAGATACCGAAAGACTTAAATGAACTGGTACAGTCTAAATGAAAGCATTGAAATAGCTGCCTCTGCCTTACTTTTGTGAGGCAGGGTCTGCCACTGAAATTGATCTCCCCATCTCGAGCACAATGGCTGTGCAGCATCCGTATGTGGCAAGTGGAGTTCCATATCCTATGTGGCTAGGAGATTTATTTCTAGAATCTGGTAAAACTGAGACTGAGATGTCAGGAAAAAAAAAAAGAGGGAAATGATTACCAAATCTACAAACACACAAAGAAGTTCCTGCATTGTATAGATCCTAGTGATCCAGCTTGATTTTGTGATGCCCTCTATATTTAATGAGCATTTTACATGTTAAATCATAGAAATATAAATTTTCAAAATGAAGCCTAGAAAGTTGGTGGTAGAAAAAGAAGGAGTTGAGTTATGGCTCAGAATATAACTCAAGGGGAGAATGTGAGAGCAAAGGTTGTAAGTTTTAGTTATTGTGCCTAAGTGCTCCATAAAACAAAAATACTTCTAACCTATAAGACCCTTACCCAAGGACAGATACTGCCTGAGATGATGGCAGCTGTTGTGTATTGAACAAGCCACATGCTTTCACTTCCCTAAACAAGCTTTGTCGACCCAACTGCACCAGATACACTTGATCACACATCGGTGGGAGGTACATAGGCAGGAAGTATGTCAGAATGTATGCTTGCCTCTAGTTGGATGAAGGTGGGAAGTACAGAGCCTTACGAGTTTGCCTTTATAAGCTCCTGGCCAATGTAGTTCATGGCCATTTTCTGGGAAACCTGGAATGGACTTGGCCAGAGTCCATTATTCTGGCCAGTATTTAATTAACATTTGTTTCAAACAAATGGAACCTTGTGAGGTTATAGGCAGAGTGTTGTGAGGTGGGGAGAGTTTAGGTGAGGCTGCACAAGTTCCTGTAGCAAGGTTATAAGTTTTACAAAAGTTTGGTAAGTTAGAAGGGAGAAGACGGTCCAGTTGGAAAGGGCTAGTGACTAGAGAAAGAGGATGCAAGTTGTATCCAGCAAAGGAATGGGCACCCCAGTGCCTTTTAGTTCCTAAAATATTCCTATTAAAGAGATTAGGTTTCCTGAGGTTGGCTCATTTCATGCGGGTCTTGAGTGGCTCTCCTGGTTTCATCAAAGACAAGAGAGTGTCTTTGGGCACCTGGGAGAATTAGAGAGTAGGGTGATGTCTTTTTGATAACATGCTGTAATTGGCTGGTGAGATAACTCAGTGTGTAAAGCTGTTTTCTGCCAAACCTGGAAATTTGAATTTGATCCCCCAAATGTACAAAGTGGAAGGATCAACTCTGGCAATTTTGGCCTTCACACACATGCTGTGACATGTACACACACACACACACACACACACACACACACACACACACACTATAAACAATAGAAATAAAAAAGGAACTGTGTATTGTTTCATCAGGAACAGGGCTGTGGTGCATGGGAATCTCTCTCTTTTTTTTATCATCTGTGGTTGAGGTGCTCATTAAATATTAGGTGAGTTTCTGCCACAGGAATAGAAAAATAAAAAGCATATGCAGAGAATAAGGCTGAGCTGTAAGTGGTTGTCAGGAGAAACTCACTAACAATGAGAGGCCCCAAAGGTAATGTCAGCAACAAATTGCTGCCAGATTGGTATTGCTGCCAGTGCAATAAGGAGTTTCTCCTCAGGGACCTCCATTTAGGAAAAGCTTGAGCCTTGTCACAAAAGAACTTCAGGATGTTTATTAAGCTGAGGTAAGACATGATATCATCTTTAAGTTCAAGCTTACACTTCTTAAAAGAAAGGTCCATGGCAAAGAACTGTACATAAGCAAGGCTTTGGTTTCAGACGCCTTGAGGGGGGACCTGTGCTTAGGTGTACTCATAAAATAGGATTCTGTGGCTCTCCAAATTGCATTTCCCGTAGGATATACTTTGTAACAAGGATTAATGATTAAGAAAAGTTTAAAAGTTAAGTAAAATTTAAGTTAAAAAAAATGAAATTATCTAAAAGAATTAAATTTTGTAAATGAAACTGTAACATGATTTTATGAGGTGAATTGTTTGGGTTTAGGGATGAAAGAATACAGACGCAGACATTCTGACCCTAATTTAGCATAGTCATTTGTTGTTTTTAACACCTTTATGAAAAATCAAAAATAAAGGAGGTGAAATAAGTTTTATTAGTAGATTATATTTAACCTACTGTATGTATATTTCAATGTGCAATCATATATTGCATGATTCACAGCTCACATCAATGTGTAACAAAGATTACTGAGCTATTTTGTCATCTCTTTTCATAATGAAACTTCAAAATCTATAAGTTTGATAATTCATACTTAAAGAAAATTCAACTAGAAATCTTATCAGAAATACATAATCTGTACTCAGATTTTATAAAATTTACAATCGAAATATTCCACTCACATTTCCAAATTGTCTCAGACTTGCCTAATGTAATTGAGCATGCTTCTTAACTTGAATAAAATTCAATAACATTAAATATTCTCCTACTCACCTGTGTCAGCCTCTTCCCGAGGGAGTAGCAGTCACATGGGCTGACAGCTGCTTTACTTGACATTGAAGGCTTAGAACGGGAAGTTATCATTCCTTAAGCCACCAGGTGAAATATAATGTATTATTAAAATCGATTTCACCTTGTTTATTTTTGTTTTTTCTAATATAGCTACTTGAAAAATTTAAATTATATTTACATATGTAGCTACATTATATTTCTATCAGACAATCCTGTTTCTTTTATAACTTATTAAATTATTATTAAATTTTTATGCTATAGCAAGCATCAAATACTACTTAGTTACATTTATTTATTTCTTTATTTCTTTATTTACATGTTTAAAGGAATTTAAATGTAGCTCAGGGTGGACTTGAACTTCTGCTCCTTATGCATCCGTCTTCCAAGTGCTTACATATATAGGAGCGTGCTAGCACATCCAGTTTTATGTTGTGCCGGGGATCAAACCCACAGCCCTGTGAATGCTGGGCATGCACTCTACACCCACACCCCTCTCGGTGGCTTTTCAACAGATGGATTTGAATACCTAGAAAACACTAAGACTTGTGCTGTATGCGATTCAGGATCACTAGGTTTGTTAAATATTATACCGAGGTGGAAAAAGTAAGACGTGGGACTTCTTAGTTTTTTGTAAGAACTAGCTAGCATTCTCCCTTTGGTGATTGAAAATCGTGGCTACCTTCTCGAATGTATTTCCAACTGTACACTTGAAAAATTTCCTGCTGCTGTAGTGGAGTCCACTTCAAAAACAGCCCAGAAATTCACGATGGGGATTTTTAATATTTGTACTAAGGAGCACTGTATGTCTCTCTGAGCTTGGCAAGTGAGCCCACAGTTTCAGAGCAAGGTTGTCTGTGGGTGAATAGCGTACAATGTGACATCCTGATGCACACATTCATATTTCATTATGATTGGGCCAGGGAATGTTTGTTTCTTCTTCTTCACTGACTCCAATAAGACACCCACAGCATCACAACACACCAGAGGCACCCTGCCAACTGAGTGGGAAGTTCAAGGAACTCCCTGTTGCTGTTTGTTGCAGGATATTTGATCACACTGTGAACTCTGAGATTGTGTTGTTTACTGGAAAACTATGTTTCTAGTTGTGGTGTGGCTCAACACACACCTTTAATCCCAGAGCTTTCTGCTTGAATAAAATAAAATCAACTCTAGGTCAAGAGGTGGAGCAAGCAACCAGATGACAGGGAGTGAAAATAGGAAAAAAATGATAGAGTGTAAGAGGAAGTCAGGAGGATGGACAGAGAGAGGCACAGGATGTAGAAGGGAGGGGCATCCAGCTTGAGGTTTTCTGACATGTGGAGAGGGAGAGCATCCTTTTGGGATGTTGGCTGAAGAGGAAGGCCATCTGGGTGCTTTCTCTGCCACTCTGAGCTAGTAGGCTTTCACCCTAGCATCTGGTTGCCGAGTCTTTATTGAAAGATTGAGATTTTGCTAAAAACAACAACTGTCAATTGTAAAGACAATTGAGCCAACAAGATAGAGGATTCCCTTTTAATCCACTCCGACTCTAGCGTTCCTCTCCCATGCGCTGGTCCTGGTTCTGTAGCATTTCATATTGTTGGAGGATGGAGAGACACATTGCTTTCCTATGTCTTCAGCTAACATAGTAAAGACACTGCTCTGTAGACTCGCACCGTCAGGATTGGGAACTTCTGTAGAAACCTGAAGTGTGCTTTGTGGGGTGCTAATAAAGTCCCTAGTTAATTGCAGATTCCACTTGTGCTGCATTCTGTTGTGTTGCTTGCTCAGATAAGCCAGAGAAAGGGAGCTTTAAGAACCTCTAAGTTTGAAAACTAGGAGCTTCTTGGGGTTACAAGAAATTTAGTATGAGAAAATCAGGAAGGTTGGATTTAATTAGTAGCCAACAATTATGCCATCTATCCCCTCTGTGTGATTCTACCGGGTAACCCCTGATCTTGTCACAACCTAAGGAATAGTATAAACTATCCTTGCAATGAGTTCTTGAAGTTTATAGTATTTTCAGAATGAAAATAGAATCAGTTATTTTTTTTAATCACTGACTTGCCTAATGTGTTTCTGTTGGAAACTGGCTGTTCAGAGTGAGGGGTTTCGGCCCTCTCTTTCGTAAGTGATGTTCTAAGACAGATTCTCATGTCCTACTAAGTGAGCACTGGCTGGAGCCATGGGTTCTCTATCCGACATTCTAAGGGTTTGACCGGAAATACTGACGTGGAGGGGAAAACATAATGTCAGAGTCTGGGGCTTAAAAAACAAGTCCCTCAAACAGGTTTGAATGTGAATATTGAAAAATATGGACCTCTTATTGAATACCAAATAAGTTGTGATTAAGGAGGCTACTAACATTGACCATAACAGCCATGAAAATAATGATCTTTTGAGGTTTAAATATGCTTTGACTTTGTGTTACTTTTGTACCAATATTGTTCAGTGTTTCAATTAACAATGACTTTCTAGACAGGTCAACGTGCAGGATAATTGTTCTCCGAGAAAGCATGTGTAGCAGTGAATGAGAAGAGGAAGCTGGCCAGGCAGCCTGGATGCCTCCCCCTCCTGCTCTGGGACTGTCTTCTCAGGGCCTGCAGTAGCCACTGTTTCAATTATCTAAGACCGTTAGAATCCCAAGGTGTGGTTCCCATTTCCACATTAGTAAATATAACCATGTAAATTAAATTAATGGATTCTTGGTGAACTATTTATGTTCCTTATAAAATATTTAGGTATTTCCTTTTTTTTTCTTTAAAAATGCTTGTACAAACCATAGTGCACCTAAAAACATTCTATAGGGTTTTGTGTGTAGGTGTGTGAATTTCACCTCTTGCATTCGATCCCTCTCATCTCTCTCTCCCCTCCAACTCACCCTCCACCCTTGCAACCTCCCTTCCAACAGAGAAAAAAACATCTCGTTGTTGAAGCTGTACTGTGTCGCAGTATGTCCCACAGTATATCCTTTTGTCCACACGTCTTTGCTTCCAAACGTTCATGGCAATGAGTTGTTGGTCTGGTGTGAGTGCTCTGGCTTCTGCTATCCTATCAATACTGGAACCCCGCTGACACTCCTCCCAGACATCCTGTTGTTGCCCTGACATGGAGATCCTGTCGTTTTGGGTCTGTAGGATCGGCTCCTTATGTACTCCAGCAGTTCAAAGATGGGGTAGATGTTGTGGTGGGCCAATTCAAAGCCCTGGATCTGGGCCTGAGAGGTATCTGAACCGATCAGCCTGCTAGCTCTCCCGCTCTCATGCCCTAGGGGCCGGCTCGCCAGCAACTATTGCAACCGGGGCCAGCTCTTCCCTGCTGCCCAGGTGAGGTGCACAGCCCACTCTCCTGAATGTTGCAGCCAGTTAGGGACATTGCCAAGGCCAGCTCTCTCACGTGCCATAGATAGTGAGGGGCGAATGAGGGGAGGAAGGCATCTCTCCTTCATCTGTGCCACCACCCGGCAGACAAGAAGTAGGGCCAGCTCACCTGTAACCCCACATCCAGGGCCAGCTCTCTTGTGCTGCCCAGCTGAGAGGCAGGACAGATGTGGCCAGCGCTCCTGCCTGCCATAGGTGGCAACGGACAATAGGCAGGCACCTCTCCCTTACCTGTGTCACCGATGGCAGACAGATCTCCTAGGCTCATGCCCTCAAGGCCAACTTGTCCATACCTCTGCCACCAGGGTCAGCTCTCCTGAGCTGCCAAGGTTAGGTACAGGGCCTCTCTCCCGAGTGTAGCTGCTGGTAATGGGTGGGACCAGCTCTTCTACTCTCATGACCCAGGGCCAACACTTCTGCGTGCCATAGGTGGCAAGGGGCAAGGGTGGCGGAGGGCATTCTCACCCACTTACAGCATTGTACAGCAGACAAGAAGCAGGGACAGCTCCACTCAGAGCCTCATGGCCAGGTCACTCAGAGCCCTCACATCTAGGGCCAGCTCTACTCTGCTACCCAGGTGAGGTATAGGGCCAGCTTTCCCAAGTGCTGCAGCAGAAGAGGGGCAGGGCCAGTTCTCCAAATCTGATGACCTTGGGGCTAGCTCTCCTGCCTGCCGCAGGTAGCAAGGGGAAGGATGGGGTGGGGGAGGGGTGGCGATCTCTTCCTAGCCTATGTCATCACATGGGAGACAAGCAGGGTCTCCCACAATCATATCCTCAGGACTGGCTCACCCACCACCGCCACGGTGTTTGAGCTCTGTTCTTGGGAGTACTGTAGCTGGCTAGGGGTGAGGTCCACTCTCCTGCTCCCCTGCCCCAAGGGCCCGAGATGTTGCCCTCCCATGATGTCCAGGTGAGGGATGGAATCAGTTCTGTACAGTCCTCAGACATGAATGTGTCTAGGAGCGCAGACTAGGGATGTCTGCCAGGACCTCGGCGATAACAGACCCCTGCTGCTGCAGGGCCACGACAGGAGTGTGGTCCCCAGCAACAGCACAGATCAGGACCCCACCTCAGTCCCATGTGTCATCACTGGCCACTCATAGCAGGCTGTTCCTCATTACCTCAAGTCTCCAGTCCAGCCTCTCTTCATTGTGCCCACATCCTTCTGTTTTTCTTTCTTTTCCATTTCCAACGCTTACTTGGTCCTTTGAGTGGTTCCTGGGAGTCTCTGTGTGTCTGGGATTGTCTCAGGAGTGGTCTCGAGAGTGCCACGCCCTGCTTATGCATTATGGCACTGGGCAAGAGTCTTCTCAGATGCGGTCTCTGCTCAGGCCTATGAGGCACTGGACTAACGGTCATCTCAGGCTGGCTCCCTTTCCAGGACCCATGGCAGCAGTTTGGTGGTTATCAGACTGCTCCTTGCCCAGCCTGCCTGAGTGGCCCCTTGCTAGGGTCATCTGTCTCGGGCTTACTCCTGCCTGTGGCCTGTGGCCTGTGGCCTGTGGCCTGTGCTTCTGGGCAAGGTTCTTCTAGTCTCCTGCTTGCTCCTACTCCTGGAATCCCATCCAGCCCCTCACCACCCCCTCCCCCGGTGCTACACTGGTGGTCATCTCAGACTATCTCCCTGTCCAGGCCCCTGTTGCCAGGCTAGTGGTCATTTCATGCTCAGTCTTTTCAGGGAATGTACTGACTGAGCTTACATACCTTCTCTCTTCTCTGCCACCTAGGGGCAGGAGTAGTAAGTGCATGGGTGAAGAGGGAGGAAGGGTGAGACTGGGAGGTGACGAGGGAGGGGGTCACAGTTGGGATACAAAGTGAATAAACTGTACTTAATAAAAATAAATAAATAAATAAATAAATAAATAAACAAACAGATAAATAAATAAATAAATAAATAAATAAATAAATAAAATGAAAGGAAAAACATCTTAAGCAAGTTGCTTTACAGAATCCATTTGTGTGATACATTATTAATCTTGAGACTGAAATGTGAGTTTTTAAAGTTTAAGCCTGACTGAATATCTATCCATGTCATTTCAAATGCATGGTTCCAAGGCAGCCATTGGGGGATGCATTTGACCTCTCTCATTGTCTAGGCAGAGATGATTACTGAATGGACATCTTTTATTTAGATGTTGTGTACACCTTACAGTGTGCTTAAGGTCACAAGTTTTATGGGCTGGAAAATTGAGTATAAAACATACTCAGTCAAGTTAGGTACATCACACATTGGAGTGCATTTGTTTTTCTAGAACCAAGGAGGGACAATTTTCGCCCTTTCCTGGCACTTATCTAGTTTGTTGTTTTGTTTTGTTTTTGCTTGGGGTAGGGATATTCTTCGTCATACAGAATTGATGATTTATTTTCATTTTCTATAGAAACAAAGATGGACCTTTGGAAAAACAACAATAAGAAACCAAGGAACAACGAAACTTTTTATTCGATCTCTGTTCTTCCTTCTCACACTCCTGTGGTTTATCACCCCCCTCTCTATGTCTTAAGGAAGTGATGACTGATGTTCTTAGCTTGCTGGTTTTAGTGATTTGAGTCTTAACTGCTTTTAGAGTCACCAGTGATTCCACGTGTCCCTTAGGTCCCAACCTCCCAGAATCATCTGTGTGTTATCTGCTCCTCTGCATGTGGCCTGTGCTCAGTGACTTGCTCTGAGCTGAGAGAGTTGAGCAGATATGTGTCACATGAGACTGGGTCACAGAAGACTGTTTCCATCTTGCTGACCCTCCCCTTTTCACTCTTACAGGAGTGGGCCTCCATGTTGTACATATCTCCAAGGACAGGCTCGCACAGCATTAACTGAGGAAGAACTCTGGCCAAGAGCCAGGGAGGACCTAAGGATGTCAATGTCCTAGAGAGTCTGGAAATGGGTCTTCCCTGGCTAAGGCTTGAGATGCCAACAGCTCAGGTCAGTATCCTCACTGTACCTTTATGAAACACCTGAGCTACGTCCCGCTTGGATTCCTAATCCCCAGGGATGGTACCACAACAATGCAGCTTAAGCCATTAGACTTGGAGTGATTTGTCACAGCAATGCACAATCAGCACAACATCCAACACCAGTAATAACACACTCCCTTTTCTGTATGCATCATAAGGACAAGATCTGGTTCTAGTGCCTCCTTTCATGACTTCAGAGTGGGATGAGGGTGGGGTCAGGAGGCAGAGACCTGAGGGAAGTGGGAGAGCTTGACATTGTTGTGAGTCTAAAAGGAGCCATGGATGGGGGTAAACTGGCCAATGCTCTCATAGCTCTGTATGGGGAGGGAAGGCCGAGCCAACTGTCTCCTCCATCTCTTACTGCAGCCTCCATTCTCCTCCCCTCACCATGGGTTTGAGCCTGGTAGAGCCTCTGGTGTTCTGCAGGGCCTTCCTGTAGCACAGAGACCTCAAGCAGGCACCCAGCTGTAAGAGGATAGGTAGAACCTAAGGACTCTCCATTGGAGGGATGGGATTAGCACTGATGGAGACTCAAAGCTGAAGGAGAACAGTGGCACAGCTCAAACTTGCCTCTGCAGCATGGGAATCCTCCAGCAAGAGTTATTGTCCCAGAGGAAGGGCAGAGAGAGCCATTGAACTACTGAGTTGAAGTTTCAGAGGCCCATAAATGATACATAATAAAATGAGCTCAGACCCAGAGGCATAAAGACCATCACAGGTCTCACTCAGCTCAGCTGGTGCAGTGAGATGCTTAGCTAGCTCAGGGCCTCTCATTTGTCAGAAGGACAATTAGGGGAGGTGTGGGGAGAGGGGAGCTTCTCCAATAACTGAAAACCCTAGCCCCCTCTACCCCCAAAGGGCTAGGAACATTCTGTGTGTGACGTGTGTGTGTGTGTGTGTGTGTGTGTGTGTGTGTGTGTATTCCTAGATATAGCCTATTCAGTCTGTAAAATGTTAATTGTGTATGTTTTCAGGTCTGACCATTTGGGAGTGAATATCCAATTGGTGTGCTTTTCTCTGGGGAAGAACCTCTGCTCTAAGCTTTCCTCAGTTGCCTATAGTTCTTTGAGTAGAGGTGAGGCCTCAAAGGATTTTCTGCATAGAGTTTGGCATGGTCACTGGTGTCATCCTTGTTCAGCTCACATTTGAGAGGACATGTTGGTCAGACTTCATGGGTGTACTTTCTGATGTTACTGTGCTACTCTGGCTCTTACAGTCTTTCTGCCTCCCTCTCCAACCCATCCCCCCAATGATATTTCCTGGAGAACTTTAAACCACAGGTTGTCTGAAGCTCTGAGCTCCTACTGCCATCCTCACAAGCTGGGCATGATAGAGCCTGCTTCTGTGGACTTCCCCTCTATATGAAGCCCAGTGCCAGGGCAGGACATGTGCAGAGAGTTTGAGGTAGGAACTGGGAGTGGAAGGCGTCCAGTGTGCGCCTCACAGCTACTGCTCTATTAGAAGATCCCTGGGAGCCAGGGCCAGTGGCACATGCCTTTAATCCCAGCACTTGGGGAGGCAGAGGCAGGTGGATAGCTGTGAGTTCGAGGCCAGCCTGGTCTACAAAGTGAGTCCAGGACAGCCAAGGCCACAGAGAGAAACCCTGTTTTAAAAAATTGCCCCTCTTCCCCCAAAAAAGAAGCAACAAACAGGAATTTGAAGAGGGACCTTTGCTTTGAGCTGCTATGGAGCTGAAGTTTTAATGGGACACTTTATGTGCAGTCTTTCCAGTGTGGTGCTGGGAAGAGACAGGAAGGGTCTTGCACAGTCCCCATTGTTCTGAATATCACAGGCATACAGTTTCCTGATTTCTCTTTTTTTTCTTCATCTTGCCCCCAAGTACCCTCAGACAGGCAAATGTGGTAGTTCCTTTAGATTGGCTGCCACCTGTGTTATTCTGTGTCATGCTGCAGGTTTCCCATTTCAGGGGTTGAAAATTAAGCACACCGCCGCCTAGGCTTTCTGAGCCTTGGTTTCCTCTGAAAAACAAGCAAACAGCAACTCCGAGCAGCAAACGAGCAGGGAGAGTTCAGCATGTGGCTTCTTGTAATGTCCCGTGTAAGCTGATAACAGCAGTCAGGAAAGGAGTGACCTTCAGTGGCCTCACACAGAAGCCGGGGCCTGGCTGCTCTGGAGAAGAATGCTGGATGGAAAGCCTCCTTCCAAGGACTACATTTTTGACTTCGAGAGACCAGATTGGGCAGCCCCATCAGGAGTGGGTGTGAAGCCAGGAAGAGCCTTTCCCCATCACTCAGAGGAGGCCCAGGCCTAGAGCCAGGTCTCCTGGGATAGTGTGCATTCACAACAGCTCAACAACAGTGCAATTTAGGATGATGATGCCCCAGTGGTTTTGTCAGAATAGAACCCTCCCCCCTTTGCCCCTGTGGGCCTCAGACACAGTTACTGCACAGTCTGTCTTAAAGCCTCTCATAGTAACACTCAGTTTTGTCTCTCAACACCTATTCCTTGACTCAGTAAGTGGCATTACTATTCCCTCAAACACACAGGATAAAAACGAGAGCAGATTTTTCAATGTCTTGCACACAGTTTTCTCCTAAGGTAAACCAGCCCCATTGCCAGCACCATCTCAACCTCAACTGCTTCTCTGCTCTGCTGCTCTGCTGTTAGTAATCTGATCACTAACAGCCCTTGCCTGGATGGCTGTAAGAGCTCCTTGTCTGTTCTCTTTTCTCCTCTATGGAACTACAGAAGCGGCTACCCCCACACCTCCACTCCACTCCAATCCCCACTCCCTGCTATCTGCAGGCTCTGTTCTACCATCTGCATGCTCTGCTGCCCACAGATTAATAGCTCTGAAGAGCACCCCTCTCATCTTCAGAGCTGTGTGTGTGTGAGAGAGAAACAGAGAGAGACAGACAGAGAGACAGAGAAAGAGAAAGACTGACTTTCTATCTCAATCTCATTTGGTATTTCCCCCCTCTGAGCTCTTATTATAGTCTCTTTCATTTATTTTATTAATCTGTTTGTTTTTATCAGTTTGTACCTAGGACAAAGAGGTTCTGTATGTCCTGTTCCCTTTACTTCTTAGTGTCTAGAACACTGTCTGACCTTTGTTGCATGATCCTGATAGAGTTGTTGAGTTAAAAAAACAAACAAACAAAGAAACAAAAAAAAACCACATAAGGACAAGAACCCTAAACACCATCCCTGTATTCTAATTTCATTGACTTCCTGTCAGATCCACACCGTGTGCATATAAAGTCTCCTTTGGAAATCTCACCCAAAGTGCAGGCTAGTTTCAAGTATGCAAAGTTATGTGAGTGCTGAAAAAACTGTGAGAAGATCATAACTTTGAAGAGCTAAGAATAATGCTTGAAAGGAAAATACTACTAAGAAACTCCCAGTTGGTTGTCATGGGAATTTGCGAAGTAACTCAAGGGCTGGAATTTCTAGGGTCTTTAAATGAGGTTTTGATTTATCTTCTCACAGAGGCAATGCGGTGCCATGACAGATCTAGCTCTATATCCTGCGTGCTAACTGGTGAAGGAGTCTTTTATTATATGAACTTGCACAAGCCTGAGCTTCCTGTTCTCTGGCTGGGACCCGGGTCCTCATCAATGATGAAACCATGCAACAGAGACAGAGTCCTAGGGGTCTGCAGAGGGTTCAAGCCTTGGAGGCCAACCTTCTCAAGTAGCACCCCCCACCCCCACTCAGCTGCAAGGGCAAATTCCCAGCAGCTGGGATATTCATTTCAGCCAAGTTAGCTTGGACCAGCACCTATCTCTCCTGGGTTAAGTCAGTGTGGAGTGTCCTCTGTGTTCTTTCTTCACAGTATCATATATACTGTATCATGCTTTTAACTTACTATTTGAGGATATACTTAGTTTTTATTTGTTCTTAAAAGTCCTAAAAATTCTGTTATTTCTTTAACTTTATTGGAAAACATGTTTCATAGTATACTGGGTTTTCTTCATGTGTATGTACTGCACAGACTAACAGTATCTTGTAGGTAAATGAACTCTGAAGAGAAAATATGATTTATGGCTTTTTTTCTACTCTTCTCTCCCCCTCCACATCTTCCCCTTCCTTCTTCTTGTCCTTCTTTAATTCCTCTCTCTCTTTTGCTGTGTGTGTGTGTGTGTGTGTGTGTGTGTGTGTGTGTATGTGTGCTGTCTCATTTAGTATATTCTACCTTTCTAATCTTAAATTTTAAGAGTAGCATGCTCGTGCTGGCCAGAGAAGACTAAAGTGAACAGCTGTCTTGGAAGCTCATCTTCTGAAAAAGACATGGGCTGTGCGTGAGAAGGATTACTAACACTTATCAGCTCACCGATTTCTCCCAGGTGACTGCTTACTCTCATGATTGTTGTAGCTTGATTTGTTTGATGCCTTATGTGAATAAGTAATTACAGGTATTGCATTCAAAACAGCAATGCTGAGTGTGGTTCCGTGCTCTGCTTCCTCCGTCAGGACATCCAGGCACCTATGCACATTGGGCTGGGAAGGATAAAATAGAGCTGGTTTTATGTAAGTATGTAGCTCCCCCCCCCATTTTGCTAAAGTATGTATACGAGCCAACCTTGATAACTAAGGTATTTTTAGAATAAACTTCATTATTTAGGCATACCATTCAAAATATTCCACATATTATTCCAGATATAACCCAGACAAGTAATAAAAACAAATTTTATAAATATTGGATTACATTATGATTGGCCTAAAAGATAGAGCAATGCTAGTTTTCTTTCACTTGAAATCAACAGAAGTAGTAAAAGAGACTGAAATGCATTTAAGGTGACAAGACTTAAGATCATTTGTAAGAAAAGATTTTTTATTTCTTATAGAATACTATTATAAAATGATTGAAATTTCAGAGGCATTGTATTTTGTGAGGCAATGTGTCCATAATTTTAAACAGTTAAAGCCCTGCCATGAAAGAGAAGAATGTGATGCCTCTAACACATTTTCTTGGCCTTAGGCACTTTTTCTTATAGCTTATAAAATGGTTTTTAAACTTTGAAATTCCCATCAATACCTGCAGCCATAATGCTGGTAGTTTGGAAATTGTGCCTAAGTGGGTCACTATTCTGAACATGAACCTTTTTTTTTCATTGTGATACTTCTATCATCAAATCCTGAAACACAGTAGACACCCAATATCTATTCATTAGAATCTGATTTATCACAGTAGTCTTTACTGAGTTAAATGCGCTATTATAGTTTCATAAAATGAATTTAGGGTTCACTTCTTTGTCATTTAATACAGTATTTCTTTAGTGTATCTATTAATTAAATTTAATTGGTTGGACTGTATCTTCTTACCAGTGACAAACACAGCACATTTCTTAAAAACTATATCTAATAATTATTTCTTGCTTTCGTAATCGATTAGTGTCTTGTGGGCACATTTTGTGGGCACAGCGGGTCACAGTGGGAATTCCTTAGCACCTTGTAGTCATTAGTCCATGCCACTGTTTCTGAAGTTTATCGGAAGTCTGTCACCAAGATGACTTCTTTTATCCTTTCCTGACGAAGTTATTTGTTTTACTTTGATGCTAATTTAAGAACGTTGCCTTTTAAAGATGCTGTCTGCCTTCTTTTTAAGAAATACAGCCTCTAACATACCTGTCATATCGTCGGATTAATTTTAAATTTCTTTTCTGGTAATTTCAGCTATATCTATGTCTGCCTGTTTTTGTTTTGTTTCTTGGAATGTGCTATCTTGTCTTTCCTTATATTTAGCAGTTATTTTTTTTGTGGTAGTAGCCAGCTTGTGTGAGATAGTGGAGACAGAATCGAATAATTTTTAGCCTTAAGCTGTATGCATGTTCACTTCTGGCGGCATCTTAATGGAGTGTTTGCATTCTCCAAGGTAGGGCTGGGTTTATGATGTATCTTGTCTTCGTGATACTCAATGTATGTCATTTATCAGATATCTTGACTAATACTTCACATTAAGAGTGAGAGCTGACAGGCCACAAAGTTTCTCATAGTATTTTCTCCATTCCAAGTTTTAGCTAATTTCATTGTTGCACCTGAGAGAGATGATGAAGACTCTGATGAGGTGATTCTGTTTTGCAGGGAGTATATGTTTGCAATCTCCTGTTCTTATTAAGCTTGCTTCCATATCCCCCCTTTTCTATGAAACACACACACACACACACACACACACACACACACACACACACACACA
>NW_026596256.1:13150124-13175543 GCF_907164565.1 Psammomys obesus
ACACACACACACACACACACACACACACACACACACACACACACACATTTAACCAAACCACTTCCATGTACCACAGATCAAAACTTAATCTTTTTGGTTCTTAGTTATGACTTAATGTCTGATGTTGGAACTATCACTTCATGGAAATGAATCTTGTAGCGACTCAGTTTTCCATAAGCCACATGCTTCCTGTTTTGTGCTCATAGGATTCTTGATTGTTGGAAGATTTTACCCAAAATGTAGCCAGGAAACAATGAAGGAGAATTGGTTCTGTGAACCTTTACTTCGAATCGACTATATACTTGTCTTATGTACTTATTTATGCCCAGCTTTTAATCAGAGAACAGATATCTGGTGTCTTTGATATGCAAGAGTCCATTCCAGCACCAAGTGTTTTTGTACTCCCACTTCCAGCTCTTCTCCCAAGTGCTATGTGGCAGGTGCTCAGTAATTATCGATCAAGAGAAAGAAGATGGATTCTTCCCCTCCAAGAGGTCACTTCTGAGCCAGCACATAAAACAGTCAAATACCAGGTAGCCAGTAGCATCACTGGCTGATGAGTGTCACACATACACAGAGCTGAGAGAGAATGCTTTTGATCAGATGGGAAAGGGAGGCTGCATTGGAAAGTGGTGCTTCCAGCTGAAACCATGATGCCTTACACAGAGAGGGGGTCAGTTACAAATACCACTCCAGCTCTGGTCACTCAAGCATGTTCTCCGCTTTCCAGGAAAAACAGTCACTGAGTGTGTCCTGCCCCCAGAACATGCTCATAGAACAGAGATTCCTCCCTCATGGATAAGGCCAGCTGCCACAGCCCCAGGAGGGACTAATACCCTGCTAAACAGATTTAACGTGAATCACTTCCTGGCCTTTTCATTTGTGTTGCTGCATTTGTGGCACTCGGCCTCCTCAGACTCAGCAGGGAACATGTGTCTGCTGTCAACACATCACCCTGTCAGACTCTCCTTTCACTTTATTGTGGTAAGGGTGTTGGTGATTGCAGTAGGATGTGCTCAGAAATCCAGGACAATCTCTCTTCATCAAGCTCCTTGGTTTAATCTCAGTGCAAGGTCCTGTGCGGCATTCATTCACAGTGGGGGGTGAGAACTTGGACAGCTTTGGGGACCGTTTCTCAGTTTGCTAGAACATCCAATTAAATAAGGATGGAGGCTGTGTCTTCTTAATCACTTTTTTTTTCTTCCCTTAGTCTCTCCTAATACTGAATTCAACAAATATGCCCGCAAATTAGGCCCAGACACTTCTTCCGTCATGTACATGGCCAATCAGAACTTGCTTATATTTTTCAGTTGGGTCAAGTTTCTGTGTGTATGTGTCACTGGTGCCCTGGAAGTGCAATTTCCTAAGAAAGGGAAAATTGTATCCAAAAGATCCAGGGTGAGGCGCTTGATGGAGTGAGGGGTTAAGGAGACAAGAGGCAGGGAAAGAAATGCTTGTGAGGTGAACTCAGGGCTAGTTCTGCCTGGGCCAGGCTTGTGGCCATTTCTAATGAATGGGAAAAGAGAGCTGTATGAAGGAGGGGGCTTGGAGCTAGAAAGATCAGTTGCCGACACAGTCCTTGATATTCCACACACTTGGGAAGAAGGGTGAAGGAGTGCTCAGCCTGTACTCCAAGCTCACACGGATTTCTTTCAGCCAAGAAATGCAGGTGACCTTGAAGTTTCCACCCAGGAGCCTGCAGAAGAAAATAGCTCCACCTGCCGTTGATTTCATACTTGTGGTATCTCAGGGAAAAAGTAAGTATGTGTGTTTTAAGGCGCTGGCTTTATAGTGACCATACGGCAACAAGAAAGCAACACATTCGCAACTTCCAGCCTAAGCTTCTTAGCCGCTCTCATGCCACCATTTAATGACCCCTCCTTCTGAAACAGGACTTTATCCAGTGAGCTCTCTGTTTGGTGGTTTGAATGAATGACACCCCAACTCCCAGACTCAAATAATTCAATGTTTAGTTTCCAGTCAGTGGACTGTTTAGGAAGGGTTAGGAGGTGTGGCCTTGCTGGAGGAAATGTGTCACTGGGGGTGGGCTTTAACTTTTCAAATGCTCATGACAAGCCCAGTATCTCTTTCACTCTGCCTCCATAGAACCATGCCTGCCTGCCTGCCTTTCGTGCTCCCTGCCATGATGATAACAGACTAACCCTCTGAAACTGTAAGCAAGTCCCCAATTAAATCAGAACATCTGGTTGCATTAAATGCCCCCAGAGGAACCCTGTGCGAGTTCCTGAGATGAGGGAGAATCAGAGTTCATTAAAACCACATTACTGCTGCAGTTGATTTTTATAATGAACTTGTTGTTGCCTCAGCCCACAGATATTAGAAAAAAAAAATCAGCATGAAAACCCATTTTAAAGTGGAAATTAATTTCAAAGAAATGGAGAACTGAGTACTTATACCCCATGCTCCTCAGGAGGTTTGTTTTGTTTGTTTGTTTATTTGTTTTTAAAATACAGAAGCCCTGAGAAACTGCATGGGTCTATAGCAGCTCCTGGGAGCTGTTAATTACCAAAAGAGAACATTTTTATTGCTGATTAACACTAGACTTATGCAGTTTCTTTTGTAGGTAAGTCTGCTAGATTAAAATGATAAATGATAAGAACACATTAGAGGAGCTGGAGAGATGGCTCAGCAATGAAGGGCACTGGCACTTTCATAGGACCTGATTGGATGCCCAGCACTCGCATGGTTCACTATGTCCAGTAACTCCAGTTCCAGAAAATCCAAAGCTCCCTTCTGGCCTCCTCAGGCACAAAGCATGCACATGGTGCGTAGACATACATACAGGCAAACACACATGCACATAAACATATTAATAATATATTTTAAAAATAATGCACCAAAATGTAGTATAATCCTATTATGAAGTGTTAAGTTTTCTTGCCTTGGATGCTTAAATGACTTTGAAACTTATGTACCGAATTTGAACCTTTTTTATTTCTTTAACCTGGGAGAATATCTATCACCACTTGTAAGCCTTAGAGTTAACACACACTGACCTCAGTCATTCCTCTTGGATTAGGATTTACAATGTGTCAGGATGGTCATACTTTTTTATTCTCTCAGGTAGGTTAGAATAGTTTTTAAAGGTTTCATAGCATTTTTTTCAAAAACTGGATAAAATAATAAAAAGCTTTTTTTTTTTCTCTCTTAGTACATATGAGACGGAGTGCAAATAAAGATTCAAAGAAGTTTCTGGATTGGGTAATCCTATTACTCTGTGCTGAAATGTCCAGATGTCTCCAACACTGAATGACTTACAGAGGAAGTAGTCACCACGTGGGGGGTTTAAATGAGACACTTAAGCACAGTTGGGAATCATAAAACAAAATCTAGGAGAAATAAAAAGGCCCATTCTGGTTCTACAAATGGACGGGAATCATTTTGGAAACTGGGAAGCTGAGTTGTGGTGATGGCTTTCAAGTCCCAGAACCCTTGTGAGGCAGAAAATTACAGCGAGCTCATTTTCCTTTCAATAAAGAACAGGCACAGAAGTTTCCAGTGCAGCTTCAAAGAGCTAAGCACATTGCCAGCAGGCAGGGCTGCTGTGTAACCCTGCAGTGTGCCCTATCCTGAATGCTCTGAGTAGACTCGATAGGCCACCTGTGCAAGGACCAAAATAGAAGTCTCTCTCTGCAGGTGTCTCCAGGAGTCTGGTCCTCTGTGCACCCCTCTGTGCCTCCCTTGTTTTCTTACCTCTTAGCTTTCTGTCTTCATTTTCATCCCTGGTGAGACTGTGGGGTCCAGACAAGAGACGAGAATTCTGAAACACTCACCTTATTGCTTTCTTTGAGACTTTAAAGCATAGTGTATGATTCTGACTTGTAGTGCATATTTTTAAAAATCTTTTTGTTTGTTTGTTTCTTATACCTCTTCTTCCCTTCCAACCCTCAACATCATGTAGGAGAGAAAGAAGGTGTGTGTGTGTGGGGGGGAGTGTATGTCTCTTTACTACTTCTTTGCTGGTTAGAGACATAGTTCCTTGGGGCAAGTCCAATCTTTGTTTCAGGATATCTCCAACTTCTTCTCAACAAACTGCATCAACAGCAAACAGAAGTAGCAGTCTTCTTCCTTAGAGGCCCCGTTTCTCTCCTGGCTCTGGCTTTTATTCCCTCTCCAGAGTCCTCAGAATTAAACTATCTGCAGTTGGCAAAGATCACGCCCCTCTCAGAGCCCTCACGAGGCAAATAGCCTGCTGCTGTGGACAGTCTAAAGCAGCCCCATATCCTACACCTGGATTAAAACAAGACCATGTTTACATAACCAAGTTTTTAAAGACACCAAAAACTCTACCACACTCACTCCTCTTTCAATTTTTATTTTATTTCATTATCATTGTGTGTGTATAATATGGGTGACCTTGCCTGCCACAGCATGCAAGTGGAGGCCAGAGGACAGCTCTGTCACATTGCTTCTCTCCTTCCACCTTTATGTGGGTCCTAGTGATCAAACTCAGGCTGTGAGCAAACACCAAGCTCTCTGCCCACAAGCTACCTTGCCAACCCATGGTTCTGATTCTTGGAAAGAGAAACCAAATCTTCCATCCCTGATATGAAAGATTGTACAGTTTTTCTTCAGAGGCTTTATAGGTAGTTGCTGCATGGAACAAATTGGAAAAGCAGGGCAGATTTCTCATGAGGGCTGGACCAAATGGCCCATGCATGCGCTCTCAGAGTCCTCCCTCGTTGTCAATTCCAACAACTAAAAATCACTGCTGGGTTTCTGGTTTGGTTTCAGTCAGTTTGCGATGATGTTTCAATGTATTTTGATTCCCATTTTCAGGCTCAAAGTTTGCAAATCATCCTCTAATAACACAGAAGGTGTCAGTCTGGAGTGGCCAGATGAATATTTCTGCCTAGCAATGATGCATGTTCACCTGTCTGTGAGCTGGTGAATCTCTTTCTGAGGCAGCAGTACTTTAGATGCTGTGATGGTATCCATACTGTCATCTGGAGGTTAATTTATGTCTGGCTTTAGAACATGCAACAGCCTAGAGTTGCTGGGAGGGCAGTTTAGCATCTTTTCAGTTCTGCAGGACACTTAGAACTTGGCTAGTTCTCTTAGCACACTGCAGGTCTTCCATCTTGGGATAAAAGATGAAGCAGAAAATTGTGCATATGTAGAGAAGAGGCATGCCCTTTCTAGAAGTGCTTCCTGCATTGTAGTTTCTTTTTGTTTTACTTTTTTTAAAGGCATACAAGCAAAAAGTTACATTGTAAAACTGAAGATTAAAGAACGCTGTTCTTGGAGTTAGCAAAGCAAACTTTCATGTCCTGAACTTCTGGGGTATCTCTGCATAAAGTAACATGACATTTGTGATGGTTAGTGTTAATTCTCACCTTGAAGGAATCTAGACTAACTTAGGAAATGGACCTGTGGACATACTTGTGGGATTATCTTCACTATGTTGAGGTTGGAAGACCTGCCTACTGTGGGTCACGCCCATTTTTATGGCTGTGATTCTGGACTGTATTAAGTAGAGAAAATAAGCTGAGTCCTAGCATACATGCAATCATTGCTGTCTGTTTTTTTGATGGTGCAGCTGCTTCAAGCTCCTGCTTCTTCATTTTCCCCAACCCCATGCCAGATAGTACCTTGATCTTTGAGCCAGAATCAGCCCTTTCTCCCTTAAGTTGCTTTTGTCAGAGCAATTTTCACAAGAAGAGAAACTAACACAGCATCTGAACTTCCCTCAGCAATAGCTACTGTTAATGCATTAACTTCGAAAGATCATGCTGAAAACATTGAAATATTGAAACATTGAAAATATTGAAACTGACATTTAAAACACTGTTACCTAAAATTACTTGGCCTTAACACTCTTTTGCCTGATTCTGAAGCATGGAAAATTGGTGACAAAAATATTTCTTGAGCATGTAATATGCTTAACTTGGAATATCATATTATACTTTATATTTTAAAATATATATTTTTGAGAATTTCATACAAGGTACAATGTGTTTTGATCAAATCTATCCTCCAGTCTCTTCCCTCTAACTCTTCTCAGAATTCCTCATCAACAAATCTCCCTTCCAACTTCATGTGCTCATTTTTTTTAGCCATCTAATCCAAGGTTGCATGGATATCCATTGCAGCATACAGCCTGCAGGGATTGCATTCTGGAGGAGAACGGACCCATCCTCTCCCAGTAGTCATGAAGTACCAGTAACTCCTCAGCTATTGTGGGGACCTGATAAACTGGAGATCTGCTGCATCCTACCCTAGCTCCAGGGATTGACCTAACAGGGGCAGTAAGGAAATGAAGAAAGAACAAACACAGGGACATAGAATAGCTGGGATTGGGAGGTCTGGGCTCTTGGATGCAGAAGCTGCAGCATCCTGGAAGCCCAGTGTGCTTATTATATACAGTTGAATAGAGAGGTGGACTTATTGCATCAGCTGAAAAAAGGAGACAGGGTTATATAAACTGAACAAGGAGGCAGGGTTAGCTAGTCTTAATAGAAGCTGTCTCTGAGGGAGAGCAATCTTCAGGCCATAAATATCTGGATGGAGAAAACTACACTGGGCCTTTCCTGTATACACCATCAACATTCACACTCAGTACTGAGAATGGCTTTGTCATCCCTTTGGGGAAGACTTTGCTGCTCCTATGGGCCAGAGACATTTGTTCTTGACATGGCTATGTCTATATCAAACAGTACACATTCACTCAGGACTTTTCCTGCTTCCTACATCCTTGCTGCAATGTTGGCTGGCTGGTCATGTGTGCCTTACACTGGCAACCACAGCCATAGTGAGTTCGTGTGTACAATGGCCCTGTGGTGTCCAGACAGCTTTACAGCAATTCTCCCCAACCTTTGCTTTTTACAGTCTTTCCACTCACTCTTTGATTATCTGACTCTCAAGGCAGGGGCTGTGATATAGATGTCTTATTTTGGTCTGGGCACCCCACAGTCACATATTCTTTTCACTGAAAACTTACTCTGTCTTAAGTACCATCTACTGCAAAAAGGAACTTCTGTGGCTAATATTGAGGCTTCACTAATAGATAAAAATGGTTAAATATTATGAGGAAATTTGATACTAAGTGTACTTAGCAACATAATTATAATATACTCTATCCTTGGGCTTATAATTTCCTCAGCCATGGATTCTTGGACAGATTTCCGGTTTTGAGTATGAGCTATGTTGTGTTGAGTAGACCATAAATTCAATCAGAAAGTGGTTGGGTATCCCATAACTGTCATGTTAGTATTACCCCAATGGTTATATCTTGTCATGCTGGTCATTATTGTATCTTGAAGGGTACACATCTGGGCAAAACAGCTGATGACTTCTCCCCTCCCCTTTCCTCAGCATCCTGCATAGCAACTTCTAAAAGTATGAAAAAGAGGATGTAGTGAAGAAGTTTCCATGTTAGTACCAGCACGTTTTCTTTAGGTCCTGTGGTCATGGTGTAGTGTCCTCAGCAATAGAATCTTGCCATCTGGTTCTTGTAGGCAACTAACTGCTCGTAGTATTTGGGAGGGATGTCTATGGGAGCCCCTTGACCAACAACAATTCAAAGGGAAGTATCCTGTACCTGGCATTGGAATTTTTGTTTGATATCCTATAGATTCTGGTTCAAGCATTATTCCTTCAAGGGTAACTCCATTCAAATTCATTAAATTGTTTTTATAAATCTTTTACAATTGTAGGTTTCCATATGCCTTTTCTAAGCATTCTTAGTGTTAGTCATTTCTCTTCCTAGCCTTGCCTCTTTAATTCTCTAACCTCTCTCCACTTACCTCCCACTCCATTACCTCTGTCCTCCCTTTAGACCACCTGTGTTCCACTATCTCCCCTAATTTTTTTCTTTACCCCACATTGCAGTGTTCTATCTGTGGTTCCTGGATTCTACAGATACTTTCACTTAACCACATATATTTCAAGATTGAAGTTGGAATCCACTTGAGAGACAACATGGTGTTTATAGGTCTTGGCTATATCAATTAGTACCATATTTTCCTGTTCCAACCATTCACCTGCTAATTTCATAATTGTATTTCTCTTTACAGTAGAATAAAGTTTCTATTGTGTATATGTACCACATATATGAACATTTTGTTCATTCAGCACTTAAGGGCATATAGCAATGTGGACACAGGGGTATCTCTGTAGTATCTATATGCCCAGGAGTGATAAGGCTGAGTCACATGACAGGTTTATTTTTATTCTGAGGAAACTCCACATTAGTTTCCAGAGTGGCTATTCCAACAGTAAACAACAGTCCCTCTTTCCCCAGATTCTTGGCAGCTTTTGTCTTTTGTTTTCTTAACCTTAGCCATTCTAACTAGGTGTGTTCACTATCATCATCATCATCATCATCGTTGTCTCTGTACTCCTCCCAACTCTAAGAAAACTTGGCCTGTATTTAGTGTTATCTCCTAATATATGTATATTTTTCCACAAAGGTGACCCAGGGCAGAAACTAAAAGTGAAGCGTGTCACATCCACACCCTCGAAAATCACCTGATAGATGGAGTGAAGACAACGACTGGAAAAGAATCACATTTCTAGTCATTTACAAAGAACTCAAGAGTGCTGAAGGTCCCAGATGGTTGCCAGTGACGAGCTGTGCTTAGCTCCAAGTGATGAAGACATCCAAGTCAGTGCTGCCTACACTTGAATGAGACAGTTAGAGGCCAATCTGAGTTCAACTGTGCAGAGAGCAAAACCGTAGGGAAAGAGAGCTCCTGACTGCAAAAGCCCACTGTGCTACCTGACAATTTTTATGTCAACTTAACATAAGCTAGAGTCATCTGAGGGGTGGAGCCTCAATTGAGAAAAAAAATCCGTAAGATCGGCCTGTAGGCAAGCCTATACAACATTTCCTTAGTGATTGATGTGGGAAGGCCTAGGCCCTTCGTTGTGCGTGGTACCGCTGAGATGGTGGTTCTGGGTTCTATAAGAAAGCAGGCTGAGCAAACCAGTAAGCAGGACTCCTTCGTGGACTCTGCATCAATTCCTGCCTCCAAGTTACTTCCCTGCATGAGTTCCTGCCCAACTTCCTTCCATGACAAGCAAAATAAACCTTTCCTACCCACGTTGCTTTTGGTCATGGTGTTTGAGCACAGCAACAACAACCCTAGCTAAGACATCCTCTTAGACAAAACCGTTCCACGGCAAACACCCGAGACGTAACAATACAGCAATCACAGGCAGTAGGAACGAGGGTTCTTAATGATTTTTTTTTTTTTTTGCTTTTAGTAAATGTGCTTTTAGTAAATTTTAGTAAATATAGTATTTTGATCACCCTCACACCCCTCCCAACTCTATTCCCCACACACTCACGCTGTGCTCAGCTTGTTGCCTTGGTCTCTCAAATCCAAGAGTGCGGTGTGAGATGGGAACTATAGGATAAGCACAGAATCCACTCTCTGTGCATCAAGCAGGACAAATTCTTCTGCTCCTGACAAACTTTCTTATAGAAAAGAGCTTCCAGCTCGTGTGTGTGTGTGTGTGTGTGTGTGTGTGTGTGTGTGTGTGTGTATGTGTGTGTGTGTGTATGTGTGTGTGTGTGTGTGTGTTTTCTCTACTGTCTGCAATTTGTTAAGGTCCTAAGGTGTTCATAACACTTAGAATATACAAAATGAGCCACATCTTAAAAATCGCACACAAGCACGCACAGCACCTTGGGCGTTTTCATTCCCCTGCCCACCCTCCTCCAAGGCTACTTTAAAAGCAAACACCTGAGAATTCCTAATTAAGCAAACCAGTGCTGAGTTAAGTCACTTCAAAACCGAAGAACTGCCTGACTGAACTGCAAAGAACACGGAAGCCCCGGGCAGAGGGACCTCGCATCCATACCTATATTTCATGCCAGTCTGCTTTGCGGTGGACTCTTTGAGAGAAATGTGATGCTGAGGGGTGAAGGTCCCCAGGCTGCGAGCGATGATAGCGACAGTGCGGAATTTGGCCCGGGCTGCGTTCACCACATTGGGGGCGGTGGAGCTCTGCTTGCTCAGAAGTCGGTCCTCACCATTTCGACTCTTCAAATTGTGCTCTGTGCAGGCTATGGAGACTTGCATTGCTTCCCAGGACAGCGCAAGGTCCTCTCAGAACCCCATAGCACAGGCGGTCGGCAGAGGGTGAGCAGGTGGGGGATTGCTGCTGTCTTTCAACCCCTCTTGCCACCCTTCCTGGGGGCCTTCAGCGGAGTCCCGGCAGCTGACTTCAGAGCCCACGGAGCGGCAGGAGGGGCTGAGGTGCAACACAGAGTCCCTGGGACCCAAAGAAGTAAACAGCGAGGCTGGAAGTTGTCTCAGCAGCTGGAGCGCGGATCAGCCTCCCCGGTCTTCCCAGGCTGTGATCTCGGCTGATTAAACAGCCAGATCCATGTGGTCAGGAGGTTGGTGCAGAAGCCTAGAGCTGAGCGTTCATGGTGACTGCACACAGCCCTGCCTGGAGCCAGTCCGAGGAGCCTGAATGCGGAGGGCTGGCTTCTGGGCGCTGGCTCAAAGCAGCGCAGGCATACCGCAAGATGCGCCGCCAGCACCCTCTGGATCTCAGGCAGGAGGCTCAACTGGAGAGGAGCATCCCAAGAAGCAGCCAACAGCAAGCGGGGCCCCGCGGACCCTTGGTCTCCATGCGCTCTGCCTGCCAAGTGCCTTCCTTCCGGGCTTTGGAGGATGCGGGGGTGGAAGCGTCTCAAGACCCCTCCCCACTCATCTTCAGGCAAAAGCTGGGGCTCCTGAGCCAGCTCTCACTCGGGTTGGCCACTGCCTGGAGGAGCTGGAAGGTCCCTTTAAGGAGCGCCTTGCCTTTGTGTGCAGGGGGAAGGAAAGATCACTGTGACCCTCCTTACTGGAACAGGACTGGGAGGGCTGTTCCATCAGGGGGCTCTGCCTAGAAGCCTCCAAATCTCGCTGCAGCAGCACAGGAGTTGAGATGGGGGAAGGCTGAGTGGGGCGCTGCTCAGAGCAGCATGCCAGGGGTTAACACATGAACACTCTTCTGACTTGCTGGGACACAGCTTGGAATTGTGCTGTTGGCCTTGTCGGGGTTCATTCCCCCCTCTGCTTGTTATTTCTTATGCAGATGAGCTCAAAGTTTCCTGAAGAGCCAAGGTGCAATCTCGGTGGAGTCAAGTCTGCTAACTTACTGCACATCTGTTTAGAACAGCAGAGCAGGAAGTTCTGGGATGATGTGGGGAGCAGTGAGTTCTATGCACTGGGAATGGCCTGGGCATAGCTTCACTAAGGATGCTGACCTGGTCACCTAGAAAAAAGAGGTCAGGAAGGCTGGCAGGGGCCACACACACAGATTTCCAGGAGCCAAGTGTGAACCATAGCAGGCCTTGTCTGACTGTAAATCTTATGCAGAGCAACTGCTCAATCCCTGAACTTCGACCAAACGAATCATAAGTTGCCTGGTAATTGATTCAGTTCTCAATTTGAAATGGTCGAGAAACAAATTGTAGCCTTGCTTACGGTAAAATTACAGCCTCTGAAAGAATCAGCTTTCTACGTGGGATTCCTAACAGACCTCGCTGCCAGGCAAGAAGCAACACCATTTACAAAGTATGTTCATTAAGTGTGTTTGGGTGCAAGTGTATGCAGGCCTGTGCCACAGTTTGATTGTGAAGGTCAGAGGACAAAGTGCTCTGAGTTGGTTGTCTGTCTCCGTCCACCGTGTGGGCCCAGAGGATGGAATTCAGGAGTTAGGCTGGTGGCAAGCACCTTATTGGCTGAGTCGCTGAGTTATCTTACCAGGAACTCTTTGGTGTTTTTTGTTTGTTTGTTTGTTTGTTTGTTTTTTGTTTTGTTTTGTTTGCAACAGGCAACAGAAGAAAAAGCTTCCAAAATTCATTCAGACACTGTTTCTGGGTTGGATGGAGCAATGTACCAAAATGTGGTTCAAATCTTGCAATTCTTTTTATTATTATTATTATTATTATTATTATTATTATTATTATTATTATTAATTACACTTTATTCATTTTGTATCCCCCCATAAGCCCCTCCCTCCTCCCCTCCCGATCCCACCTTTCCTCCCCTTTCTGCATGCATGCCCCTCCCCGAGTCCACTGATAGGGGAGGTCTTCCTCTCCTTCTTTCTGATCTTACACTATCAGTTCTTATCAGAAGTAGCTGCATTGTCATCTTCTGTGGCCTGGTAAGGCTGCTCCCCCCTCAGGGGGAGGTGATCAAAGAGCAGGCCAATCAGATTAATTCATGTCTGCAGTAGATTTCAGTTCTCATCCATATTCCACTTGACCATAGCTTCTTTAATTGTCAGTCACAATTTCTGTATCCATTCCTCAGTTGAGGGGCATCTGAGTTGTTTCCAGCTTCTGGATATTACAAATATAGCTGCTACAAACATGGTTGAGCAAATGCCCTTATTGTGTACTTGAGCCTCTTTTGGATATATGCCTAGGAGTGGTATGGCAGGATCTTGAGAAAGTGCTATTCCTAGTTGTCTGAGAAAGTGCTAGATTGATTTCCAGAGTGGTTGTACAAGTTTACATTTCCACCAGCAATGAAGGAGGGTTTTCCTTTCTCCACAACCTCACCAGCATGTAGAGTGTTTGATTTTAGCCATTCTGATGGGTGTAAGGTGAAATCTCAGGGTCGTTTTGATTTGCATTTCCCTGATGACTAAGAACGTTGAGCATTTCTTTAAGTGTTTTTCAGCCATTCGATATTCCTCTATGGATTATTTGATTTGTTGCTGTTTGACTTCTTGAGTTCTTTGTATATACTGGATATTAGCCCTCTGTCAGATATAGGTGAAGATCCTTTCCCAATCTGTAGGCTGTCCTTTGTTCTGACTACAGTGTCCTCTGCTTTACAGAAGCTTTTCAGTTTCATGAGGTCCCATTTATTAATTGTTGATCTTACAGCCTGAGCTGTTGGTGTTCTGTTCAGGAAGTGGTCTCCTGTGCCAATGAGTTCAAGGCTCTTCCCCACTTTTTCTTCTAACAGATTTAGTGTGTCTGGTTTTATATTGAGGTCTTTGATCCACTTGGATTTTAGTTTTATGCAGGGTGATAAGTATGGATCTATTTGCATTTTTCTACATCCAGTAGACATCCAGTTAGACCAGCACCATTTGTTGACGATGCTGTTTTTTTTCCATTGAATGGTTTTGGTAATTTTGTCAAAAATCAGGTGTCCATAAGTGTGTGGATTTATTTCAGGGTCTTCTATTCGATTCCATTGATCCACCAGTTGGTTTCTTTGCCAGAATATTGCTTAATAGCAATAAAAACATGGAAATCATGAAATTTGCAGGCAAATGGTGGGATCTGGAAAAGATCATCCTGAGTGAGGTATCCTAGAAGCAGAAAGACACAGAGGCTATATATACTCACTCATAAGTGGATATTAGACATATAATATAGGATAAACCTACTAAAATCTGTACACCTAAAGAAACTGATCAAGAAGGAGGATTCTGGCTAAAATGCTCAATCCCCATTCAGAAAGGCAAAGAGGATGGACATCAGAAGAAGGAAAAAACACAGAACAGGACAGGAGCCTGACACAGAGGGCCTCTGAAAGGCTCCACCCTGCAGGGTATCAAAGCAGATGCTGAGACTTATGGTCAACCTTTGGGCAGAGTGCAGGGAATCTTATGAAAGGGGGAGGTGAAAGACCTGGAGGGGACAGGAGCTCCACAAGGAGAGCAACAGAACCAAAATATCTGGGCACAGGGGTCTTTTCTGAGACTGATACTCCAACAAGGACCATTTGTGGAGATAACCTAGAACCCCTGCAAGATGTAGCCCATGGCAGTTCAGTGTCCAAGTGGGTTCCATAGTAATGGGAACAGGGACTGTCTCTGACATGAACTTATTGGCCTGCTCTTTGATCACCTCCCCCTGAGGGGGGACCAGCTTTACCAGGCCACAGAGGAAAACAATGCAGCCACTCTTGATGAGACCTGATAGACTAGGCTCAGAAGGAAGGAGAGGAAGACCACCCCTCAGTGGCATGAGTGGAGAAGGGGAAGGGAGGGTAGGACTGGGAGGGGTGGAGGGAAAGGCTACATGGGGATACAAAGTGAATGAAGTGAAATTAATAAAAATTAAAATAAAAAATATTAAGAAAATTTTCAGTCGCAAATCCACATGGGGCCAGGTCACAATACATGGGAGTCATGAGAAATTTGGTAACAGTAAAATATTTCTGTGTTGCAACATCCAAAATTAATTCAAAATCAAAAGTGCAATGGAACCCCATTTGTTTTTGAGGTCCCCCTCTGAATCCTTTTATCTCCTACACACATCCTCACAGGAACACTGAAATTAGTTAGCAGTTGGCTGTAGAGTGTCCATTCCTAATATGAATGCTAGCAGGTCACATGCTACTTTAAGCTGAGGAAATTAGACTGGCTATGTGTCCTTTCATTGTTATGTAGTAGGGTTTGGAGGAGTCTTCACTATGAGAATTCCAGGCTCATATGAGACAGGCAATAGAAATATTTGTATATAGATATATATACAGATGTAATTATATGTGGCTGTAGATAAATGGGTTAGATTGTCTCACCCAAATTTTCATGCACTGAAACTCTGGCCTCTTCCCAGTACGTCAGAATGTGACTGTATTAGGAAACAGAGTCCTTAAAGGCATAACTATAGTATAAGGAAGCCATAAGGGTTCATGTCTTTATCATAAGGCTCATGCCAGGCAGGTGAAGACACACAGAACAGCGGACCATCCACAACCCCAGGGAAAAGTCCTCAGAAGAGGCCAAGTTTGCTGTCACTTTGATCTCAGAATTCCAGTCTGCAGAACTGAGAGAAAATACATTTCTGTTGCGGCCATCTAAGATGCAGCACTTGGTTGTGGTTGGGTAAATTAATACAGGCAGAGATGTTTTTACTCTAAGTTGTGTATTTTTTGTAATAAGGAGCTATTAGCTCACTAAGGAAGTCTTTAAATGTCATGATGATTATCTTCAGCATGTACTCCACACACCCTTAGCTGTATAAGTGCTGAAAGAGGGTGGTGAGTTCAAGACCAGCCTGGGCAACACAGCAAGAGTCTTACAAGCAACAAAAACAAAGAATGACAAAACCACAAACACTAAATCCTTTCGTAAAAGCTACTCATTGTTTTCTGCAATGACCTCCACTTGCCACAAAGAGCAGCTTCTTTGATGAGGAGTGAGAGCAACACTTATTTGTGCGTATAAAAATAGGTTTAGTGTTCAGTTAGCAAATAGCTGGTCTATAAAAGTGGTGGTAGTAGGCTCACTTCCAAGACCTATGACATCACTACCCCCAGGTAGTTGGCTAGGTTTCAAGTATCAGGCATGACTTCCCTTCTCTGAATGGACATTAAGTACAATTAGACTTGGTTACTGCCAATATATGAGTACTGTTATTGCACCTTTGGGGATCTCTTGCCATGCTGGTCACTGTTGTGGTTCATGGTTCTAGAAGGTACTATGAAAGTTGTCTAAGGCTGGGGTCGGGACAGGAGAATCAATGGTTCTGTCCAACTGTGACACATACGAACCATAAAACCTTTAATATAACTTTTCTTTCTTTTTTATTAGCATGCATCAATTCAAGAAGGTGATCAGTTGCATTATGACATTTTCATGTACATAGATATATGAAATATTTTGATCATATTCATTTCCTGCCACCCTCTCTCACCCTTCCTCTGCCATTCCTCACCATCTTCCCTAACAGTCTCCCACTTTCATGTTATGCGGAAAGTCTTGATAGAAAAAGTGGTTTTCAAATACAATTGTTTTGCGATGAGGATTTTTTTTTTATTCTGCCCAAATTGCCCTTATGATTTTGCTTCGTGCTCCTCCCTGGGCTGGTGCTCAGTACCCTCAGGGACTCAGTCAGTGGAGAGAGCACTGCCCAGCAGACAGGCATGGATTCCCCACCTTCATCTGTTGTTTCACCTCTAACTTGGGAGTAGAGTAATGCAGCTGCTCTCACTTTTCACCCAGAGGAAGTTGGAGGGGACAAGTATTTATTTCTAAGGTCACTTCATGTTCTGTGAAGGCCATGAGGTATGTTCTTTTGAGGTTGCAACATAGTGTAGAGCCAAATTATCAGGCACTATTTGATTTTGCTGGAATCTCAGCTGATCCTTCTTTGTTATCTTTTTTTAAAATTTTTTATTTAATTTTTATTAATTACACTTTATTCATTTTGTATCCCCCCATAAGCCCCCCTCCTCCCCTTTCGGTCCCACCCCCCTCTTCTGCATGCATGCCCCTCCCCAAGTCCACTGATAGGGGAGGTCCTCCTCTCCTTCTTTCTGAACTTTGTTATCTTTTTAAATTTTATTTTTAATTTATATAGTCACTTTACATCCAGATTGTAGCCCCCTCCCTCCTCTCCTATCAGTCCTCCCTTTCCTCCTCTTCTCCCACCCCTTTCCATTCTCCTCAGAAAAAAGAATCTCCCCCCACCAACCCACCCCAGCATGTCAAGTCACATCAGGACTGATCTCATCCTCATCCACTGAGGCTAGGCAAGGCAGCCCCACAAGAGTGAAGTGATCCAAAAGCAGGCAACAGAGTCTATGTCAGAGACAGTCCCCTCTCCCCAAACTAGGGAACTCACACAGAAATCAAACTGCCCATTGGTTACATATGTGTAGGAGGCCTAGGTGCTTCCATCCCTGTAAGCCCTCATGGGTCTAGGTTAGTTGACTCTCTTGGTCTTGTGGCGTTCTTGTCTCCTCTGTGGCCTTTTATTCTTTCCCTTCACTCTTCCATAGGACTACCAGAGTTCCACCTGATGCTTGGCTGTCAGTCACAGCATCTGATTCGATCAGCTGCTTTCTGGGCCTCTCCGAGGATGGTTATGCGAGGCTCCTGCCTATAAGCACAGCAGAGTACTATCAATGGCACCAGGGGTTGGCTCTATGCCATGGGGTGGTCTCAGGTTGGTCATTCCCTCAGTCTCTGCCCTATCTTTATCTCTGCACATCTTGTAGGCAGGCTAACTTTTTGGATGAAAGGTTTTGTAGGTAGACTGGTGTGAAAACAGTGGAAGTTGGAGGTGACATGTATTTATTTCTAAGGTCACTTCATGTTCTGTAAATGCCATGAGGTTGCAACATAGTGCAGAGCCAAATTATCACACACTATTTGATTTTGCTGGGATCTTAGCTAATCCTTCTTTGTTATCTGATGTTAAATTGTTTTACAGTAATGTCATCTTTATTGGGTCATGAACTGTTTAAAAATAGATCACGGGTCACAAAATTCATATTCTAATATTCTTTGTCCTCATGGCCATCTCAGTGTCCTACTGTGGATGTAAACATGTTTTTGTTTTGACTCCAGGTGTAGGATGTAGGACTGATTTGTATTTTTCACAGCAGCAAACTATTTGCCTGGTGCCAGATCTGAGAGGGGCCCTCTGCCAGCTGCAGATACTTTAAATCTGAGGACTCTGGAGAGAGAATAAATGCCAGGGCCCAGAGAGAAAAAGGGGGCTTTGCTTCCCCCATGCTGCTCCTGATTGTTATCTATGCAGTTAGATGAGAAGAAGTTGGAGGTATCCTGAAACGAAGATTGGACTTACTCTCTAGAACCCTAAAACACTAGCCAGCAGGAAGTATCTAAAGAGATCTTTGTCTCCTCTCCCCACTACTGTTCCTTCTCTCCTACCTGGTTTTGGGGTGTTGGAAGGGATTTAGGTGGTAAAGGGAGGAAGAGGCATAAAAAAACAAAACAAAATAAAATAATATAAATAGTAAAATAGTAATGCCAACAGTATCCCTTATAACTCCAGGATGTATCTAGGAGAAGATGACGGAGGAGCTTGAAGATTAATCTTCTGCATCTTCCCTTTCCTAGGCTGCTGGGCAGGACCTTCCTCGTGGAGATATGAACAAGTAAGGGTGTGGCTCTTCATCTGGGTGAGAAGCACAAGATGCAGAGAAGTTAAACCTGTCCATGGAGCCCCAGACGGTAGGATTCAACCAAGGAGGCCTGCCAGTGGATATCTGACTCTGCAAGACTTAATCAGAAGAGCCTCACTGCTCATCTTTTTATGAATATAATTTAAAAAAGAAACTGTTTTCTATTATACATGGTGGAACCAGGGAGTACTTGGGTAGGGCTAAAGGAAGGGTAGCTAGGAAGGCTGGAGGGAGGAGTGGGAGGGGTGAAATGGTGCAATTTTGTAAAGAAATGTAATTCGATTTTGAAAATCTAACTATTTCTTCAGAATGACACACTTTGTGCTTAGTAGCTTTGGGTATGTCTCTTATCAAAGTTTTATTAAAATATTGTAACTTAGTAGAACCAAAGTTCCCTGTAATTTTGATCACTCCATGGAAGTTGGGCATGGCTCATACTCCTTTATGTTCTGTAGATACCACGAGGAACATTTTTCAAGGTTGAAACATAATGCTGAGCCCAACAATTACTTACTCTTCAACTTTGCTGGGATCTTAGCTGATCCTTAGTCATTACCTGATGTTTGAAATTAATAATTATTGACTGTGGCTACAGTTACAGGTTAATTAAAAGGCACGCCACTGCTGGGGGTGGAGGGAGGCTATAACACAGTGACAAAGCTGTAGACTAGTGTGCTCAAGCCCTGGACTTGAATCCCCAGTGCTCAAAAACTTGTCTATCCTTTGATCAAACTCAGGGCTTGAGCACGCTAGGCAAGTGCTGTGGTAAATATAGTCAATAAAATGCCACACATAAAGAGAGCTGAGAACACACAAGAGAAGAATGGAAAATGCTAAAAATCAATACAGAACCAGGACTAGGTAGACAAAGGCTATGCTAAGGAGTTGGGAAAAATATTTAGGCTAGTCATCTCTTTTTCTTATCTCTCATCCAATTCTCCTTTCTCCCTAAACATGCATGTGCACACAAACACACATGAACACACACACACACACTATCTATCTATCTATCTATCTATCTATCTATCTATCTATCTATCTATCTATCTATCTATCTCTATATATATTTGAATAAATATCTCTATCAATATATCATCTATTTATCTATCTACATACGTATGTGTGTATTGTTTTAAAAATACTAAATTTCCATATGGCTTTTCGAAATATTCTTAGAGTTAACTATGATACCCCCAGTGTCCTTTTCCTCTCTTCTTTACACTTAACCCCCCCATTCCTCTTTTATAGCACCCACATTCTAGTTATTTATTTTATGTATATGACTGCTCTATCTGCATGTACACTGCACATCAGAAGAGGGCATCAGATCACATTATAGATGGTTGTGAGCCACCATGTGGTTGCAGAGAGTTGAACTCAGGGCCTTTGGACGAGCAGACAGGGCTCTTTTTGTATTTTAATTTTTATTATTCACACTTTTTACAAAATGTATTTATTTAATGTGTGAGCGCATGCATGTTTTGTGTACATGTCTTGTGGCATTTTTTTAAATTAAGTTTATTCGTAACAGTCAGAACCTGGAAACAACCCAGATGTCCCTCAATGGAGAAATGGATGCAGAAACTGTGGTACTTTTACACAGTGGAATACTACTCAGCAATTAAAAACAAGGAAATCATGAAATTTGCAGGCAAATGGTGGGATCTAGAAAAGATTGTCCTGAGTGAGGTATCCCAGAAGCAGAAAGACACACACAGTATGTACTCACTTATAAGTGGATACTAGACCTATAAGATAGGATAAACATACTAAAATCTGTACATCTAAAGAAGCTAAGCAGGAAGGAGGACCTGGGGTAAGATGATCAATCCTCACTTAGAAAGACAAATGGGATGGACATTGGATGTAGGAGAAAACAAGTAACAGGACAGGAGCCTACCACAGAGGGTCTCTGAAAGACTCTACCTAGCAGTATATCAAAGCAGATGCTGAGACTCATAACCAAACCCTCGGCAGAGTGCAGGAAATCATATGAAAGAAGGGGGAGTTAGTAAGACCTGGAGAGGACAGGAGCTCCACAAGGACCAAATATATCTGGGCACAGGGGTCTTTTCTGAGACTAAGTCTCCAGCCAAGGACGATGCATGGATGTTCCTAGAAACCCCTGTTCAGCCGTAGCCCAAGGCAGACAGTGCTCTTAATAGCTGAGCCATCTTTTTAGCCCCAGTACCTGCAATCTAAATCTTAAATACCAAGATAATAGTTGTCCATGTGGTACTGGCTTTGGAGCCATGAAAATGCAAGATTGAAGGAATCATGGCGAGTATCTGAGGCTTGGCACACATAGTGCCAAGGTCAGAGTGCCTGCAAAGAGGTCACTGGTGAAGGTTAAGCCTCAGTTACAATGGGAACCCTAGGACTATGCAGCATCTGCCAAGAAGAGCTTAGGTGTGCAGTGGAGCCGTCCTGAAAGGAAGGCCTGTGTGTGCTCTGAGGACACAGCTGGAGAGGGAAGGTTGCCTAAGTCCTTGGCAGCCCAGAAGGCCAAAAGCATCCTGGGCATTGAGCTACAAAGTTTAACTCACGCTGCTGGATTTTCTTTCTTTCCTTTTAACATGTGATTGTTCATTTCACTTTTGGAATATGAATGTTTATATATCTTTTTTAATTTTTTAGAAGCACACGTTTAGGAGACTTAGAATTTTTAAGTGTTAGGATTTTAAAGAGTGGGAGACTTTCAGAATTCAACTACACTGTTTTATGTAGTATCATGAGACTTTGGGTTTGAAAGTTACAGCCTAAGTGATGTTTATCTGCCAAGTTGTCAAAGAGCATTGCGCTGGTTCATTCTGTTAAATTTGCACAATCTGCGGTCATCCTGGAAGAGAGACTTAATGAGAAGTTATCTAGACCAGCAGGGTCTGTGCACAGGTATGTAGGGTTTTGCTTATTAACTGGTGAGTGTGAGCACCATTTAATGGGCTGGGCCCTGAGCTGAGCAAAACTAGCAAGCATTCAACAAGCGTGGACACATTCTTTTCTCTCTTCTCTTGACTGAATGAATTGTGACTAGTTGCATGAGTTCTTGCAACTTCTAGAAATAGTGGGCTGTTACCTGGAGGTATAAGCTAAATCAAGTCTTTCCTGTTCTAGGTTGTTTTTTTTTTATTGTGTTCCGCCACGGCAACAGAAATGTGAACTAGAACAGACACCAAAGCCCATTGTCAGCTAAGACAAAAACACTCCACCTGAGCACACAGTATGACAGAGACGCAGGGGTAAGATGCATTAAGAAAAAGTAGATCCTGGTAGGGAAGAAGATATGACAGTTTTGCTGGCTGCTCAGGGTTTC
This sequence comes from Psammomys obesus, assembly GCF_907164565.1. Lineage (NCBI taxonomy): Eukaryota > Metazoa > Chordata > Mammalia > Rodentia > Muridae > Psammomys > Psammomys obesus. Next base: position 13,171,311 of record NW_026596256.1, read on the forward strand.
AGATGGAAATGGAGCAGGAATGCAGCTTTGGGTCAAGTTATAGAGAAACTTTACTGCCAGCTCAATTCAGAAGGCAAAGGGACTCTGGTGGGTACCATATCTCATTGAGATGAATGTCACATACATGTTTTTGTTTTTTTTTTTTTAATTTCATTTTGAGCATCATTGGTCCATAACAATTCTACCTTATGCCCTGGGTCTGGGCCCAGTTTGTATCCATGGCAATGATAAGTGTAGTGCATTTGTTCCTAATGTGATGCATTAAATCAATTCAACCTAACGGTATTCACAGCCTGAAACTGCAAATAATACTTGGCTCATAGAACCCATAGGGATAATGGAAAGTTCAAAAGCAACAATTTCAGATGAAGTAGTTGGAGTGAAAAGGTTTGTTCAGAACAAAGTAGCCACACTGCTGGAAAACCCTTCTACTAATGGGCTGAATGCTCCATCCATCAGCCAGAGCACAGAGAGGGGGCTGAGTGTCACCCACATAGTCAGTTCGGCAGGAAAAGGGGAGGGAAGCTGCTAATTAATTTTCACATTCAGCCGCTGTAATGAAGCTCACTGCGGTTTCTCTTTTATCCAGGCAATTGGTATTAAAATGACAACACAAGAATCTGTCTGTTTGCATTACAGGCTATATATTTTACCTCAGAGGCCAAGTCAGAAAATGTTACTAGGTTTTGCTGTTTCTGAAGGCTGGGGGATGGGAAGCTATGGAACAAGACTGCCCCTTCCCAAATCACCCCTGACCCAGATGGGAAGGAAGGCTGAGCATAGTGAAAATTATGTTTTGTTTTGTTTTTTGTAAATCCAGTTATGTTATGTGACTATGTTTTTGTTTTAATCCCAGGTGTGGGATATGAGGATGCTTCAGATTTTCCACAGCAGCTAATTATAATGTCTCGTGCTCTCGAAGGGGTGTGATTTGTGCTGCGATAGTTTAATTCTGGGAACTCTTGGTAGAGTATAAATGGGACAGCCCCTAGAAGGAATGTGGAGGCTCCTGCTCCTCCCCACCCTCCTCCAGTTGCTGGTTTATCCTGCTGCTGCATTGGCTGCTGCATTTGCTATTGCTGGTTTTCCTGGTTTGCTGGAAGATTGGACTTGCCCCAAGGAACTACTTCCCTATTCAGTGGGAAGAGATCTCTGCCCACTTCCCCTTCCAACCTTTCTCTCCTACCATGTGTTGGGGGTTGGAAGAAATAAGGAATGGAAGGGATATATAGGTATATTAACCTGAATAAAATAGAAAAAACATATGCCAACAGCTGAGTCCCTAGCCTCCTTTTTGCAGCCAACAGAAATCATGAAGGTCACAGTCTTACCAGGGAGCTTTGTGACTTAGCATCTACTATATACCATGCCACCTTTCTGCACAGTCCACAGAGACATTTCGTATAGATCCAGGAAGAACTACAAAGTCCACAGAGAGACTTCATATAAATCCAGGAAGAAGTACAAGTAGTCTGTTAAGAAGGCTTGGGCTCTGTAAACTTTTTTTTTTCTTGTTGTTGAGTAGATAGATGTTAAGACAACTCTGGGGACTCTATTTGCCTTAGCATGTTTAACTCAGCAAAACCCAAACAAAGCCAGTCCCTGCCATCTTGAGAGAAGAGAAGGGTTTGGCAAGAGATCTGCATGGAATGAATGATCTCATCGTGGTGGCCAGTGGCTGACCTTGTATGCTTCTGCTGAGAGCAGGCAGCAGAACAAGCCCACTTGTCTCAAACATTCCACATAAATTATTTGTATGAACTACATTAACTCCTCTTTGTATTTTAGAAACATTTTGGTTCTCAAGGAAAGAACCACTTTCTAAATCTCTTCATAAAGTCATGCTTTTGCATAAGACCATAATTTCTTTTATTGTGTAGGGCACTGAATCATTGTAGTTCAATTTCTGGAGGTAGAGATAAAAAGGATACAGCTGTTTTTGTTTCTTTCATTATTTGCAAGGAAATATCAGTATGAAAACTGTTCCAGGAAACAAGAGGCCATGCTCGGTACCACACATCTACGTAGAACCTCCTGTAGAACCAGCTCACTTTCTCTGTGCTCCTTCCCTTTTCCCAATACCACCTCTCCTCCTCATTGCCCTGTCCCAGTCCCCAACATGGGTAGATAACCTCAGCTCAGACAGAGGCTATAAAAACTGTCAGAAGTCAGGTGGAGATCCCTGGCCAACTACAAGGTGCTCAGGCCAAAAGACAAGTGTGGAAACAGAAACCAAGGAACAAAACATCTACACAACAAAGAGGAACTCAGAAATCGGCATCTACACCTATAATCAACCTTAGGTGCTTAGACCCCAATGTAAGGACACAGTCAACAACTATTGTTGTTACCACCAGAGCCTAGCTGTCTTACTAAAGCAACTCAACACCACTGAAGCACGAGAAAAAGAACTTAAACCAACTTTATAAAGATGATAGCGGTCCTTAAGGAGAAAATTAACAAATCCATTAAAGAAAGCCATGAAAGCCAAGAAACAAAACAAAACAAAATAAAAAAGAACAGTTGAAGGAAATTAATAAAACTGTTTAAGACCTGAAAAGGGATATCAAAGCAAAAGAGAAAACACAAACTGAGGAAATTCTCTAAAAAATTTAGGTAAGCAAACAGGAACTACAGAGTAAAGCTTCACAAACAGAATATAAGAGCTGGAAGAGTGCCTATAAAGGTATAAAAAGCATACAGAATACCAAATAGATTGGACCAGAAAACAATATTTTCTTGTCAAACAATAACCAAAGCCCTAAACATACAGAATAAAGGAAGAGTATTAAAAGCCACAAGGGAAAAGGAGCAAGTAGCATACAGGAAGACTTAGAATCGCACCTAACTTCTCCATGGAGACTCTCAAAATCAGAAGTGCCTGGACACATGTGCATCAGATTCTAAAAGACCACAGATGCCAGCCCAAACTACTATACCTGGGAAAACTTCCAATTATCATGATGGTGAAAACAAAATAGTCCAAGATAAAGTCAAATTTAAACAATATTTATCTACAAATCCAGTCCTCAGAAGGTCCCATAAGAAAAACTCCAGCCCATGAAAACACAGAAAATAATCTCATACCAGTGAAAACAAAAGAAGGGAAACACACGCATGCACACACACACACACACCACCACCACTGCCGCCACTGCCACCACCACCAACAGCAACAATAGCAATCACAAAATAACAGGAATTAATACTCATTGGCCATTGATATCTTTTTATATCAATGGAAGTAATTTCCCAATAAAAAGACAAAGACAAAGATTAAGACTGGAAGAGAAAATGGAATCTATCCTTCTGCTGCATGTAAGAAACATACCTCAGTATCAAAGATAGACATTACCTCAGAGTAAAAGGTTGAAAAGATTTTTCCAAGCAAATGGACCTAAAAAGCAAGCTGATGTAGCCATTCTAATATCTAACAAGATAAACCACAAAGTGAAAATGATCAAAACAGACATAAAAAAAACATTTCATACTCATCAAAAAAAAATCCAAGATAAAGCCTCAATTCTTAACATCTATGTCCCAAATGCAAGGGGACACATTTGTAAAAGTGACATTGGTAAATCTTAAATCACACAATAGCCCTCACACATTGATAGTGGAGACTCCAATACCCACTCTCACCAATGGACAGGTAAAGGAGATGAAAACTAAAAAAGAAGAACAAACCACATGTATCTATCTAACAGATATTTACAGAACATTTCATCCAAACACAAATGAATATATCTTATTCTCGATAACTTATGGAATTTTTTTTCCAAAACTGACAATATACTCTGTTACAAAGCATGTCTCAACAGATACAAGGGAATAGAAATTCCCTTCCTTCTCTAAAACCACGGCAGATTCAAAGCGGGATTTCAACCACAGAAACAACAGAAAGTGTAAAACTCATGGACACTGAAAACAACTCCATCGAATAAAACCTGGGTCAAGAGAGAAAGAAGAAATTAGAGACTTTCTGAAATTCACTGAAAATTAAAACACAACGTACTTATGGGACACAATGAAAGATGTGTTAAGAGGAAAGTTCATATCACTAAATGCTTATGTTAAAAAAAAAAGTGGAGAGATACTAGCAACTTAACAGCATACCTGAAGGCTCTAGAACAAAAAGAAGCAAGCAAAGAAAAGCGAAATAACAAAATTCCTTATTTATTTATTTATTTATTTATTTATTTATTTATTTATTTATTTATTTATTTATTTATT
>NW_026596256.1:13175553-13252165 GCF_907164565.1 Psammomys obesus
ATTTATTTATTTATTTATTTATTTATTTATTTATTTATTTATTTATTATGTAATGATTAATTATTTATTATTTTTTCATGAACACAAGCTGGTTTCAGGAAGGGATGAAGAGACTTTAAGAGGCATTGGATTCCCACCTGGATGTCAGCATTTACATATGTCTTGAACTTGACCAACCTTTGTGAAGAAGGATGGGATCACTCCCTGCTGTCATTTGGAGCACTCACTTCCCTAGCACACTGGAGTCTGCCCACTCTTCTTTCTCAAAGATTTTTCTGCTTGCCCCAATCCACCTTTGTCAACTTCCAGCATTCAGATATGCTAAAGAACTCCCAGTTAAAACAAAACAAGATAAAGCAAAAGGCCTCCCAGACCCACATCCTAGTGGCCAACACACCATTCACTCATAGACATACGTGTCCCATGAAGAAGGCTGCTGAACACTCAGTTTCTTCTGACTGTATTCGTACAGATTTTTTTTCCCAGTCAAGATCACCAGGGATGAGTTTGCAGCTCATTTTACTATGACCAAGCTAAAGCTTATTCTCCCTGAGGCTGTGTTTCCTGTTTCCACAGTGTGAACACTCTGGTCAGACGGCTACTAAACGGGAGACCCTTACCAGCTGCACTCCTGTGCCCATGTGACTAGCTGCTGTCAATGGATGGGGACCAGACTGTGCTAAGGAACTGGGCTGTTGTTCTAGGCTGACAGACAATTAGCCGTCAGCAAGGTCTGTTTCCTCTCTGAAACTGTAAAGCCCATTCTTGGTAGGCACTAGAAACTTATTTTAATTTTCCCTTGCCTCGGATGACTGCACGGTCAGTGACCTCTCTCTCTGTGACTCTGGCCTAGGATCTCTCCGCTAACAAATCTATCTAGATAGCAGCCCTTGCTCTCCATGGTAATTAATTTTCCTTCATACCATTTATTTCCTTATTCTTGGTGTCAGTGTTTATCCAGAATTACTTAATTGTTTAAGAGAAAAAGTGAGACTGCAGTCCCCAATCCAAGAGAATGCACTAGGTCTTAGAAGGATCCAGGATTCTGCGTTTAATCAGATGGTCTGTGTAGACAACATATGGTCGCAGATTTCTGGTCCAGTCACGATCACGGGTGTTTCTCCCAGTCAGCTGTATACATGAGCAATCAGAACTGGCTGCTGTTCTCAGCCACTAACGTTTGCACTGAATTCTGATGAATCAGTGGGTAACTGAAGCTCTGAGAATAGTAGAGCCTTAGATTCCAAATTCCAGAATGAGCAGTAACAAAAGGTTGCAGAATAAAAGAAAATAAAATGCCAGTTTGTTGTTTATAAATGCTTTTAATTTTATCGAATTCCTTTGTCTCTTTCTGATCAAAAATAACAAGTGAGATAGGAAATGCCTCAGATCTCAAAGCCCATTCTCAGTACTCATTCTTTCAGCAAAGCTGTACCTCTTAAAGCTCACAACCTTCTTAAACAGTATCACCAGTTGCGGACCACATGTTCTAACACAGGAGCTTACAGGGAACATTACATTCAAACCACAATTGTTGGTCAAAAAGAATTCTGGAGAAATCCACAAAGAATTCATAAAGCAGAATTCCTTCCACTCACTTAACTATAGTTCAAGCACACAAATGAGCAACTGGCCTTCTTCATCCCCTGCCCATGCTTTACGTTTAGATACTGCTTGGTTCTACTTGAAAGGACCAGTATATGGCACAAGACACTCTAAAACCAAGTTCTTAGCACAAGGGAGATTTATTTGTTTCAGAGGGACAAAGGGCAGGGAATAAGAGACAAAGCCAGGAGATAGAGGATGAGGGACGTGGGGAAGGGACCAAGGAAGGCTGTGAAGGGATATTTGTCCCAGAGAGACAAAGGAATGCCTCTAGATAAAAGAAGATAGATGTGGCCATGGAAAAATGGAGGTTTTTTAAAGGTAAAAGGGGAAGCCCTGTGTTAGGATACATTGGTGTTTGTGTGTTTGTTTGTTTGTTTGTTTGTTTGTTTTTGATTGGGCATTTAAATTAGAGTAACCCAAAGGGAGCTTTTGATTGCTGAACATCAAAACTTTGATAACTAGGCAGTACTTTGGTTAGCCTTAAAGGAAGGCAGTGGCCAAATAAGGGAATAGAGTGTCTTGATGGCTAGCTTGAGGAATATAATATAACAGCAAGGAAGAGGGAGAGGGGGAAGGGCAAGGCCTCCCAGAGCCATGTTTGCCATGCTAGGGCCTGCGAGAGCCCCTTCCCTAGTTAAGCTTTCCAGTCTCCACTCTTGCCTTTGGAAATGAGACTTTTAGAGGCAGTCAGGCATTCAGAACATCCCCTGTCCTTGACACTGCTCCTGCCTCTGCACACTGTTAAGGGTGTGTGAGGTCATCTGTAGAATAAAAAGGAAGTTGCAAAACTAAGTCAGTGAGTTCACTGGTAGAAACCACAGAGAACATTTTACCTTGTGAGCGCCTGGATGCTAAGAAGTCTCGTCTTTACTCTCTAGGCTGAAAGCTAGAATGTTGGCAAAGCCTAACTAGCCCAAGACGAACGACACAGAGTCATTGACATTGAGAGAGTCTACACTAGGGCTCAGTTGGGAAAGCAGAAGCCCACTCTGTGAATTAGAGCTTGCACAAACGTGGGTGGAGCCCAGAGAAGTACAAATCTAGATGAGGAAAATCCTGGGAAAGGAGAGTCGTTGCCTACCGTAACTGACAAGACAGTCACCCTCTTCATTAGGACCACTGAGTGTCACCTTGCTCGGCAAGAGAAGATTTGCTGTTGTGACTCTGTAGTTCTTCAGCTGGGAGGAATTATCCTGAAATACAAAGGTAGGCTGACACTACCACAGCAGTTCTTACCAGAGGGAAGCAGGGGGATTAAAGTGAGGAAAAAATGTGAAGCAGAATGAGAGGTTGGAAGGCAGTGCTTTGAAGATGGAGACCCACAAACGTTGAGAGCTTTGAGACCTGGAAAATTCAAGGACTTAGATTGCTTTTATGTCCTCCAGATGCCTAGAGTTTAGACCCCTCACCTCTAGAAGTATAAGATAATAAATTTATACTGTAACTTACTGCAGCATCCACAGGAAATTAAACACAATAGCTTAAAGCACAGTCACAGGTGGAGCAAGTGAGAAAGCTTCAGAAAGAAAAAGCGCTTTGTTATCCATATGCAATAGAGAGAGGAAGCTGAGAGCAGGTTAGGAAGCCACAGCCTCTGTAGGAACACTGAGAAGCACGTGGGAGGTTTGGGCCGCGTGAAGTCAGTGGACTCAGGACTTGGGATAAGAGGCTGTGTCCTCCAACTTTACCTCTTCCTTCCAAACCTTTGGAAGTTTCTTTCTCAGCCAGAACTAAGCATATAGAAGTAGGATCTGGAGAAGATTCCCAGACTTGAACAGGTGTGGTAAGGACAAAGTTATGCAGTGTTGCTCCAGGAGTTTCGCTCCAGAAGTGTCCAAATAGATCATCAGTGAAAAGCAAACAAAACAAATAAAGAAAATAATGACTCCCCCCCAAAAAAAAAACCCAAAACCTCAAAGCCAATGAGATCACATATTTGGTAGGATGCTTTCGAATAAGAACGTTCAGAAAATTTTCTTCAGGGAAGAATTTTTCCCTGTTAGGAACATCTGGAGACTATTTCCTCCAACAGTGGCTTGAGCCTGAATTTACTGATTCTTACATTATATGCCCAAGTTATTTCCATCTGGAATTAAAATTTGAGATATTGGATTTTTTTTTTAAATGAAGCCTAGAAGGGCCTTGCATTCATGATCTTTCTCCCTCTACTTCAAGTGCTGAGATTCTAGGCATCTGCTGCCATACATGGTTTGGTACATTTAATTTTAACCCCACTTTGTTTGTTCTAGTAAATATAGCTTTTAATCACTCTTATGTAAGCATAGACGACTACATAGCCATCTGCGATTCTCCCAAATAAATACATTCAGTGTCTACCAGCAGATCAAAAGCCCAACTTTCTTTTCTCAAGACCCTTACACAGCCAGAGGAAGAATTTCTTGTGGGCAGGGCTTGATAGTCAGGAATTTTCTGAATAAAAGAAAGGACCATTTACAGCATGGGAGCTTGTTCACAAGCTTTAGTTCTAAGTAGCTGTAGTTTCTCAATCCCAGGGCAAATGTGTATTTGATGGAACATTGTGACCAGATTGTTTTAGCATCTCATCATAGGTATTTGCCATAGCCTGGAGGATGGGCAGGCAGGTTAAATGATGAGCATCATTTGGTACTAACAACAAATACCCAGGACTGGTGAATTTCTAAGGTGATAAGAACAGCTCCCTGGTCTGAACATCTCAGGCACGCGGTCAGGTTTTCTAGTGCATAGCCATCCATAATGACAATTCAGTGGCTTAAAGAAGAGAAGACCCCTTCCAGAGTGAATGCCCGTATCGGGACAGAGACTTTCTATTCAGGCCTTCAGATAATCATTTTTGTAACAGGAAGTGAAAATATTTGCATACTAATGTGTCCTGATTGCATGTCTCAGAACATGATGTGACTCAGAGGCTTAAAGCACATGAATATTTTTGTTCTTGTTTGTTGTTAACATATGTGGGATAGAGAAGGCACCGCGACACTAACCATGTCAACAAATTAATGACACAATGACTGGGGGTGAAGGAAGACACACTATCTTTGCTGTCTTCTTTCCCTTAGCATCCTACTGGGATCTATTGCAGAAGAAAATTCATCTTTTCTTCTCTCCTTAGATACTAAAAGTTTAATGACTCGGAGCCTGGGATCATCAAGGAAAGGCAAGAGTTGCCTCTCAGAGTTAATCAAGTTTCAAACTAAAATATATAAACTGTATTCCACCTACTTCTCTAAATTAAAAGGTTCAACATAATATTGTACCTCAATAGCATTTGTTACATTCTCCAAGGGTGGGGACACCTCAAATATATAGCCACATGCCATGTGAAAAGGCTGTTCAGGGCAAGAAGCAAAAATCTTCAAAAGTATCTGGTTTTGCCATATGCATTTGTTGTTGGTATAAAACAAAAAGATCATGTGTCAGCAGTTCCATATAGTTCAGTCTAGGATGTCACTAAGTAGGCTAACCCTACATGTTTTGCTGCCCAACAGGAAAATTTGGATAGATGCATGTTTCACTGTGAAATGGCTGTGAGCCTATAGCGACCAGGGGCCGAATGTTGCGTCATCAATGTGAAGTATCTACCATAGTTCCCCTGTCTCTGGACACTTCGTCCACAGACGGCTTGTAAAGTTTGTGAACCTTTAGGAGACAGAGACTGACTGGAGGAAGTGAATCACTGGGGCATGAATATTTGATAGCCAGGCCCCACTTCTGGTTCTATGTCTGCCGCCCGACTACAGGCACAGGGTTACTAGCTAACCCACACACTGTGCCTTGAAAAGTCTTTTATGGCCACCTGTTCTGCATAAACCTGATGTCAGCACCACAGGCCATTCTCCCATGCAGCCCTGGGTCTTGCCTTCTGTTTTCCCAGCTAGTCAGAGCATGCTGGCTAATTTATGAGCATATACCACACATGTTCCCCTTCCAGCTTTTGATTCCATTGCTGTGTCTACATGGAATCTCCATTCCATATTCTCTAGCGGCCAAATGAGTGCTAGCATTTCAAGAGAAACCCGAGAAGACAGAACTTCTTGTAAACTTTATCTGCTCCCTGCCTGTATGCCCGAGTGCTACGTCAAAAGTCACCCATGCCACCTCAGTGCTCCCTTAATCTCTGTCTGAACTCTACTTCAACGCCCACCATGTCATAGTTTTATGCATAGTGAGCAACTTTCATTCCTTGGGTGGGGCTTAAGCTAAAGCTAAATTTGTCTATCATGCAGTGATTATTCTAAGGGGGTTACGGGTGTGTAGTAATCTTTTTCCTACTGTAAAAAAGCTACCTGGCAAGAAGCAACTCAAGAAAGGAAGGGTTTGTTTTGCTTAATCTTAGATGGGATACAGTCTGTCCTATTAGGAAAAGCATCTTGGCAGGAGTATGAGCTGGCTGATCACGCTGTCTATAGTCGGGAAGCACAGGTAGATTCAGAAGTGGAGCTTGTGTATCAAAACTCAAGGTCTGCCATCAGTGATTGCTTTCCTCAGGCAAGTCTCTTCTTCATAAAAGTTCTACAACCTACAAAACTGCACCACCAGATGGCGACCAAGTGTTCAGACACATGAGACTCTGGGAAACACTTCATTCGTACCCCAGCATTCTGCCCTTGGCTGCCATAGGCTCACAGCAATCTCAGTGCAGAATGTGTCTATTCCAGTTTCAGAAGTCCCATAGCATTTAACGGTTTAACGCTGCTCAAATGTCGGGAATCTTTTCTGAAACACAAGATAATCTCTGGAAGAAGAAGAAAACAGGGAACAGGACAGGAGCCTACCACAGAGGGCCTCTAAAAGATTCTATCCAGCAGGGTATCAAAGCAGATGCTGAGATTCATAACCAAACTCTGGGCAGAGTGCAGGGAATCTCATGAAAGAAGGGAAGATGGTAAGACTTGGAGAGGACAGGAGCTCCACAAGGAGAGCAACAGAACCAAAATATCTGAGCACAGGGGTCTTTTCTGAGACTGATACACCAAACAAGGACCATTCATTGTTATAACCTAGAACCCCTGCTCAGATGTAGCCCATGGCAGCTCAGTATCCCAGTGAAATCCCTAGTAGGGGGAACAGGGACTGTCTCTGACATGAACTCAGTGGCTGGCTCTTTGACTCCCCCTCCCCCACGAGGGAGGAGCATCCTTGCCAGGCCACACAGGAAGACAATGCATCCAGTCTTGATAAAATCTGGTAAGGTATGGTCAGATGGAAGGGGAGGAGGACCTTCCCTATCAGTGGACTTGGAGAGTGGCATGGGAGGAGCAGAGGGAAGGAGGGTGGGATTAGGAGGGAATGAAGGAGGGGGCTACAGCTGGGATACAAAGTGAATAAACTGTAATTAATATAAAAAATAAAAATTTAATTAAAAAAAGATAATCTCTGTCCTGTGAGCCCCTGTAAGATCAAAAACAAGTTCTCACTTCCAATTATAAACCAACACAAAGCAAGCATTCTCATTCCAAGGGGGAGGAAGGATGAGGAGATAACACAAACCCAGGCCAGGGAAGATCAAAGCACAGCAAAGCAAACAACAAACCCTGCAGCTCCGTGCCCAGCATCTAAAGTGCATAATGGCACCATCACAGACCCAAATATCCTTGGGCTCCTGTGCCTATCACAGATGTAGCTTCTTACTTGAGCCAGCTTTACTTTACGCTCACAGCTTTCCTAAACAGATGTTGGCATTTCTAGCTTTGGTCTCGACTTCTTCTTAGGGCTTCTCCTTGAGAGCTTTACACACTAGTCTTCCGTGGGCCCCTGGCAGGGACTCCAGCTCTGCAACATATTGCCTGGCCTGAGTGACATTCGGGAGTATTAGTGCTAGCCTTCATCACCCACTCACTTTTATGTCTAGCATACTTGCAAAAGCAGTATCATATGGCTGATACCACCAAGTTCTACTGACAAACAGAGGTATGTTTCCATCTCTGGTTGCTGCATCCTCTCTGTGCTCACCCTAGAAAATATTCCCTAAATCAGTGGTTCTCAACCTTCGGAATGCTGTTCCTCCTGTTGTGGTGACCCCCAACCATAAAATTATTTTCACTACTACTTTATAACTTAATTTTTCTACTGTTATGAATCATAATGTAAATATCTTTGTTTTCTGATGGTCTTGGGCAACCCCTGTGAAAGGGTCATCCAAATGCCAAAGGGGTCGTGACCCACATGTTGAGAACCACTTCCCTAGATGCTATTTATATACTGAAAAGCATCGTCAGCAGCATCCTTAATCATGCTTCCTTCCTTTCAAGTGAACTCTTGTTTTTTAGGAGATGGAGCTTCCTGGGGGGGGGATGTTCCCCTTCTTATTATCCCAATGGGAAAAATTACCGCTAGGATCTGGAACCAGTAAGACACTGGATTCCTGGCCTAACATGGCTGGAGAGCATAAAGTGCACTTAGAAGATTTCCTCCTATCCCAGTATACCCCATCAGCATGGCTGGATGCCTGAAACCTGGCAAGCAAAGCTTCCTACCAAGACATGGTAGCCAAGGACAGTCTCTGGCCTCTTTTCTCATCCTTGTTTGATCTGAGATCTCAGCCTCATTCTCTGAATCCAGTGCCACTCCTCCCCTGAGCATCTTCCTGTGACACCTGTTACATCAAAGCTGAGAGACTCAGAACTATGCACCTGCCATGTTTTTACATCGTGAACACGAGCGCTTCATGGGACATGATAAGATGACAAAGGGCAAACTCATTTTTGAAAGCCTTTGGCACAGGGTGTACAAACATAGCACCCGTGCTTTCAGATGTGAAGGAATTTTAGAATAGTGTCAGTTATCACAGAGGTAAAACAGAACTTGTACCTAGGACAACATCTGGGAAAGACAACAGCCATTTTCTACTGCATTGACCACACATCTAGAAACACTTTAGGCTTTCACGTTAAAATCCTAGGCTATGTACATAAATAATTTGGAAGAAAATATTTGCAGGAAAGTATGAGGCACAAAGCAAACCTTCAAAAAATTCAGATTAATAATTCATTTTGTGACGCTTGTGATTGTCCTCCATCTTTAATTTCTGGTCCTCATAATAAGATGTTTAAAGGTATAGTTTTGGGACTAGTAAGATGGCTCAGCAAGTAAAAGCATTTGTTAAGCAAGCCAACAATAGAAAGAAAAAAATTGTCTCTCACAAAAACTTCTCCTCTGGCCTCCACAATGTGCTGTGGTATCCACGTGCTCCATTCCTTCACACCTATGAGAGCACACAAATGCAGTAACAATGCACACCTGTTTTTTAAAAGTCAAATTCTGTTACCATAGTATGGTTCCTATTCCTGACTAACCTACACCATTCTGTCAATACAGATAAGAAGAGCATCCCAAGGCCCTCCTTCTTTCACTGCCTAATCTTGGACGAAAGACAATATCAAATCTCTCCTTGCTTGACTTCATATGCAACCCAAACACTTAAGATTTCATTGTTTATCCTGTTTGTCCTTCTGAATGAACTTTCAGCCTTCTAGGGTTGTTTAGCTTCTGTAGGACTATATATTTTAGTATGTTTATCCTATATTATATGGCTAATATCCACTTATAAGTGAGTATATACCATATGTGTCTTTCTGCTTCTGGGATACCTCACTCAAACAGGATGTACAGCAGAAGTAGGAGAAGACAAGGAACAGGACAGAAGCCTTCCATAGGGGACCTCTGAAAGACTCTATCTACCAGGGTATCTATTGAAGGAGATACTGAGACTCATAGCCAAACTTTGGGCAGAGTTCAGGAAACCTTATTGAAGAAGAGGGAGATAGAAAGACCTGGAAGGGACAGAAACTCTACAAGAAGACCAACAGAGTAAAAACAACAACAACAAAAAACAAAACAAAACAAAACAAAAAACCTGGGCCTAGAGGGGCCTGCAGAGACTGATACCCCAAGCAAGGACCATGCATAGAGAAGACCTAGACCCCCTGCTCAGAGGAAGCCCACAGGCTGCTCAGTTTCCAAGTGGGTTCTCTAGTAAGTGAGATAGGGGTTGTCTCTTACATGAACTCAGTGGCCAGTTCTTTGCTCACTTTCTTTAGGGGGCACAGTCTTGCCAGGCCACTGAGGAAGAAGATGAAACCAGTCCTGATGAGACCTGATAGCCTAGGGTCAGACAGAAGAGGAGGAGGACCTCCCCTATCAGGGAACTACGGAAAGGGCATAGTGGGAGAAGAGGGAGGGTGGGTGGAACTGGAAGGAGATGAAGGAGAGGGTTACAGCTGCGATACAAAGTGAATAAATTGTAATAGATAAATAAATAAATGAATTTCATTGTCATTCATAAAACACTTTTCCTCTTTTTCCTGTTGCCTTTGAAATCGCCACTTTACATGTGGCCAGCACTGCTTTCTGTACCTAACCCAGTGGATAATCACGTGAAAATAGAAGAGTAGCGTGCATTGAAAAGAGCCTGACAGCAGGTTGCAGACAGTGGTGCCCCGTGGCTCACTGACAGGGATCCTGAGGACCACAGCAAGTGTGCAAGGCCAGGGACCAGAAGATACAACTTCCAGGCTGAGAGCTGCCACTTTTTTCTGTGGTTTGTGACAGTCCGTGTTTGCACTGGAGTGGTGATGGGGGAGGTACCAGTCTCCTTGGAGAAGATGCTCTCAGCATGATCAGTGTAATCTGATTGGCTTTTGGGGTGCTGCAGATCAAACCTAGGCCCTCAGCTGTCTACATGAGTGCTATACTTCTTGAGTCCGTCTCCAGCTAATTATTCCTTAAAAATGTTATAACTTGTTTGTTGTATGAAGTTATTAATATTTACTAATGGTTTATTTTCTGGTAATACTTGCTGTTAATCTTAAACAGCCGTATAACCAAATCACCACACAGAGACTGGGTTCTTAGTTAACCTAGAACACAATGCTGGGCAATATTTACTCCCTCCTAAACCTCCAAGCCCTCAGTTTCCTAACATTTAGATTTCCCACATTATACTTGCTTTTTGTGAAATATTAGGTCTGGTTCATGCTCCCTGTCTTCTAAGATCTCTCCTCCAGCTCTGCCCTCCTCGCTCTCCCCTGGCCCCTTCTCCTCCCACCCTTTCCTGCTCTCTAGCTCCTCCCCTCTTTCCTGTCCTCTGGCTCCTCCCATTGCACAACATTGTATCTAGTTGCTTTATTTTGTCCTGTTTACACAAGAGTTGAGACAGGATGCTTATAATGAGTATCATAATGCAATATCCAGATTGAAACCAGAGAGTTGGGGGTGAGGAAATCAGCATTTGAATTAACAAGGGTAAGGCATATACATTTTAAAAGAACACTATACCAACACTTGTTCTTTTAAATTAGCAAAACACTGGGCTTCCTGGTGGCATTCATAGATTCACCTTGTTCTTGCTGGACCTGTTCCACCACTCCACTACCTGCTCCTTCCTGCTGGTCCCCTTCTTCCTCCAATGGCCTGTCTTCTGCTGTCATGTCATTTTTCTATTACCCTCTCTCTTTCTACGCCTATTAGGAGCAAGTTTTTCAGTCCTAGTTTTATGACCTGCTCTCCACATAGTCTATAGCACATATATAAATGTTAAAATCTAGGATCTTCATATAATACTCATGGTACTTGGGTCAGGAGCTTTCCCTAAATTCATACAACCTCTGAATACTGTCTGTTGATGAGAGTGTGATTGGTGTTCTTCTTCCTTAGAAGCAAAGACAAGTCTGGACAGAATCTGTCGCTATTCCTGCAGGGGAGCCTGACTATTTATTGCCAGAGTCCTTAGAGATCTGCAAGAATGAAGCACAGCAAGGGACAGTGGGGGAGCACAGAGTCCCATCCCAGACCCAGGAGGCTGTGTGTGCTCACAGGCAATTGAGCACCATGGATACTTACACCAACATTCATATTTTTTGCCTGAGTCAGGGGTTCTTAAACCTAAATTCAAAATACTATGAAAGAAACACCTTGATAGGAAATAAAGCAACTTTCCCACTGCTAGCTTTGGCTGCATTAGTAGTGGTGTGCCACTGAGTTTGTGTCTTGAGAAGACTCACCCACAACAGGAGAATTCCTGACTCATTAGGACCCTCCGAGTTAAAATAATAATAATAATAATAATAATAATAATAATAATAATAATAATAATATAAAAACAACAGCCCTGCTGTGTGATGAGGTGCCTGAGATCCCAAGAAAGAGAGAGACAACTGGTAAAGAGACAAGAGCTAGAATTCCTCCTCCTAGACTTCACTCATGTCTTTTCATTCATCTAAAGTTTATCATGGGCTTTTGTTCCTGCATCTCAGCCTGCATTTGCCATGGGAGCTCATGTCTGTTCAGTTGTGAAATGAAGAAAATGAAAACAGTCACTTGAAGTAGTGTGCTTGGAAATGAGGCACTGAGCATCCATCACTGAGGCACTGAGCATCCATCACTGAGGCACTGAGCATCCATCCCTGTGCATCTCACAAGACCCCTCCCAGTGAGAACACAGAGGTGACTTGTGTCACCTTTGCTTTGTCTTGTTGTCTTCTATGGCACTTGAAGGGTGCAATCACTGTGGCCCTGACAGGACTATACCAGTATTCTGAAGTTTCAACACTGGATACCAGGTGCTGCTGCACAAATCCGAAGCCCCCACAACCTGAAACTAATTCCTGACCTAGAGGAAGAATGAGGAATGAGGAATACTCTATAAGTGTTAAATGCTAGCTTTAAAATATAAATATAGTTTAAAATAATGTATGTTCTCGATCTATGGTCTCAAGCAAAGAATTTCCTCAGAGGACTAGCACAAATCCCTGTGGGTGATAAACATATCTTTGCCAAGGAGTATCCTTGGCAGCCAGAGGGTAATTGCTCACAAACAGCTGCCTTCTGGTAAGAAAGGGAGGAAGCATTCCCAGGCATTCTGAGGAGGCTGTGGACTAAGCCTGTAAGCTCAGGAGGAATTCTCCCTCTGTGAGCAGTGAGGAGTGCTCATTAACCCAGTGTGGCATTTTATTAGATGAAGCTGAACTATGAAGGACATCAGGGAGAGAGTTCTCTGAGAATCGAGCTATTCACTAAGTCTTGTTGGCAACATCTTGAAAGTATAAGGGTAGAAGATGTGAACCTCCACACTTTGGAAAGTGAAGACTCCACACACTTTGCACACCAATAGCACTTGGTCAAGGCAGGAGTGTCACTGCAGAGTGACTTAGGAAGGTGGAGCCAGCCTTGGAGAAATGAGGTTAGGCTCTTAGATCATCAGTGAGTTAGAAATAAGAACCTTTCTTTTGGAAACACTAGGGTCAGTGGGAGATGGACTATGTTTAACTAACTAGTAAGAAATCATACAGTGAGGATGAGGTGAAGGCAATGAGCATCATAGTGAGGTGTGGCCTGGGTGACTTGTGACCCTAATGGTATCATGTGAAAAACATCCATGTGGAGGGTTATAGTGGGAAGAGCTTGTGTAGAAGAATTGTTTTTAAAATGAGAACGGATTTCTTTTAGTAGTATTAGTATTTAGTATTTTTATTAGTTAGAGAAATAGAAACCATTTTCTCATATTTTATGAGGTAATACAGAGAAATATAAAAAAGATAAAAGGTACATAAAATGTAGCCTTCTAGTGCATTGTGTGGGCATCGATTGGACCAGAGAATAAATATGGAAACACAAAGATGACTGGCTGTAAAACAATAAGATGGATGCTCCCAACAAACCTTCTTTTGACTTCTTGTTCACAATGACTCCTTTTAGCCCATTAAAGAAAGTAGATAGGTGAAGAACTATAAAGTGCTAGTAAATTTTAGAGATTTGGAATTAATTCCAAGTGTCGTTTTGTTATCTGTGAGTTTACTTAAACTGTATTTTTTTTGGGGGGGGGAGGTGAATGCTTTCAGAAACTTGGTCTACAGGACCCCTGTTTCCCATCACGTGTCTAGTGTACAGCTGATACCAAATTCCTTATGTAGTGCGTTTAGTTTATTATAAATTTTAATGCTATAAGTAAAGCTTATACACTGTGGCTTTTGTTTGTTTTGTTTTTAGATCTCTACTCATTCCTTAAAATGTTCTTTGGAGCAAAGCCATGTGATCAAATGTTCCACACATTTTCCATGATCCAGAAACTTGTGCTGCGTTTTATTCTGACTACGTTCTATGAACTTTGTTCTAAAGGTAGAAGGGGGAATGTTTGAGAATGAGCAGAGAGGATGACTGGAAGACTGGGAATCATGATAAAATGACCTGAAAACAAGAGATTTGTCTTGAGTGAGGGCCTAGCAAGCAAGGGAGCAGAAATGGCTGGAGGTGTGGCTACACAGTGGATTGCCTGCATGGCATGCTCAAAGTCCTGGGGTTGTACAGGATTTTTCTAAGGTGGCTTAGCCATTGGTGGGGTTAATGTGGCACAGAAACTGTGTGACTTTTTTTACATCATATTAACAAAAATGGCAGAACACCGATTTAACGTGAAGCCTCCTAATTCCACTTCTTTTAGTTTTAGTTTTCCATTCTGTCGTTTCTGCACCTGGAAGAGAAAGTGTGGTCTTCTGTCGCCACTTTTGATACTTTGTGATGAAGCAGGATGCCCTTCCTCATCTTTGGAAGACCATGGAATTGGCTGCCATCAGACTTGAAGAAGCTGACAATGCTAAACCAGAGGGAACAGTTTCTACACATTAAAATAACGTTGGAACTGAAACCTATGACTCTGTCGTTATTTATCGTTGCAAAGCATACAGGATCTTCAGCTGTCTCCTCTCAGAGGATTGCTCAGCTCCCATTCCAGATCCATAAATTGCGAGTGATTGTGAGATCTCTGTCTGCAACATGAAATTATGTGGTGGGAGCAGCAAGCAGGTCACTGGGTTGAGGCACATACACACACTAACACTTCATCGAGGTGCTTTCTTCAAACGGATGAGATTTCAACACTTCCATTACCCTCGAACTCGCATATTACAATGGATAACAGAAAGAAGTGCTTGGTTCTGGGGTTAACTGTGCTTTTATGGGTTGGATTACATACTCAAAATGAGGAAGAATATGATGATTCACCCTATAATGAGATGTGCAGGTTGATGCGCAAGTTTAATTTGAGTGGATATGTAGAAGCCGAAAGCCATTCCTTTGTTATTGGAGGATTATTTCCTATTCACTCTAGGACCATCCCAACAAATGACTCTGATGAGGAACCAGTATCAGCCATGTGTGAAAGGTAAGCCATTGTTAATTTTTTTTTTCCCCACAATAATTTGGGTGGCTGGAGAAGAGTGGTCAGCATGGGGCCTGCATTTCAGTTGAAGTTCTCTGATTCTGGCTTTATCTGACTTTATCTCAGTTTATAAGGGGAGAGATATTGTCTGTTTGCTCTGCAGAGGGTTATCTGTGGACCACCAGAAGCAGCAGCATCTAAAAGCTTGTTAGACATATAGAATCAGGGGTCGAATACTACATCTGCTGAATAGAATCTACACTTTCTGAAGACCTTTCTGAACACCTCAGTGAACACTGAGGTTTGAGAAGCAAGAGGCTGTGCTGCGTGGCGGCAGCTTTACTGTTACAACCTCAAGTTCAAGTGTGCAGTGCAGGAGCTCTGCTTTGTTTCTGAGGCAATTTTCATTACACAATGCTGACATGCAGGAAAACTTCTGTCCCTACTGCTGTCTCCTCTAAAATATCATAGCAAGAAACAGAATTCCTAAAACTCAGATAGAGTAATCTATCATGAGAAAAACAAAATTGGGATAGAACAGATATCTGGGGATATATCTATCACTCACATACACAAACACACAAGAGAGAAAGAGACTGACAGAGAGAGTTAGATATAAAATGAATGCCTGAAATTAAAATAAAAGAAAACAATCACCTACAATTCTGTTGCCGTCACAAAGCAGCAGTTTTTAAAACTTTCTATATCCCTTGTATGTTTTAAAAATAAATATAAAGCTTTAAATAGTACGAGGGCAGCACAGCCACTGTTTATGTTGGACCTGTTGTCTACAGCAGGCTTTTCCATGATGCTGTGTGGTCGTTACAGCTGTAGATGCATATTTAAATATTTTTGCAGTTTCTCATATCATTACATTCATATCAGTCACAACTTCTTTCTTTTATACTATTCTGTGCTCCGTAATCGAGCTATTATTAGAAAAAGTGATCTTCAGTACTGTTGTTGACAAAGTAAAATGTTTGTGATGAGTCCCTAATTGCTACTTTCTCCATCCCTCTGAAAGGGTTAGACTAACTTTGTAACCTCTATGTCTTCTAAAGCCTATAGCTTTGAGTTTTAGGTTCAGGTTAAGCTAAAGCCTCTTAGTACCTTTCCAGAGAATGGAGGAATGTGACCCTATCTGTGAGGACATATATATATATATATAAAGGCAAGCAAGCAATGACCTTCACTCAGCAAAAAAAAGGATCAGACCCTTGTCTTTGAGATAGCATTTCTTAGCAATGAACCCAGACTTCTTCTGAGTAGCTTTTGACCTGCAGCCAAAAGTCCGCAGCCCCTAATCTTCAAGGATGAGCTAACCACCCCCACCTTAAATTGCAGCTGCATCCACACTTGGCAGGACTGGCCAAGCTTGAGCACCTAAGACTAACCAATTATCTTACTTTATAGCTTCCTCATCCAATCCTAAATTGCCAAAACTGCAACTTCAAATTTCCCACAATTTTTCTTTTAAAAACCTAAAGGCCTTTGTCTCTGGGTGCCACTCTTTGCTGACCAGCAGGGGTGACCCCATTGTGCAATGGTTAATAAACCTCTTGCTTTTGCAAAGAGTCTTGGTCTGGGGGAGTTTCTGGGAAGGGCGCGATCTTGAACTCCTGAGCTGTGAGACCCCAGGTCTTACACCTCTAATTGGTTTTCATTTTCAGAGTGAGCAAAGGGCACAAGAAGTGAGGTATTACTTAGTTATCATAGCAGCACTTAATCATAACTGTCACTTTTTATTATAATGCACCACATTAATCTTTCTTAAGTCAAATTACCTAATTTTGTCTCCAGTCCTTACTAGAACTTCTAAAGTTTATTTTCCAGAAAGTGTTAGATGGAAAAGGTAATATATATATATATATATTACATATATATATACATAATATATATATATTACAATATAAATTATACATACATATATATAATTTATATTGTTTTACTTTTTGGCTTACAGAGATAGGTACCACATTTAGCCCTGGCTGGCCAGTAAATTACAATGTAGACTAGCCTAGCCATGAACTTGTAAAATTTTCTTCTGATTCTGCCTTATGAGTGCTTTGATTACAAGTAGTTGTTACCATTTCCTAGATTTTCTTATTTTTCAATATAAATTTTTTGCCTCTTAGAAATAATTTTGCATGTCCTATGATGAAAACAATTATGTGGGAAGTAGAAATATCCACTTAGAAAACAATTTTTTTCATTAGGGGTATTTAGTGATCTGCTTAATCATTATAATTATGATTTGAGTGGTTAGTGCCTCAGTGTTATACTATTTTAAAATATATTTCTCTAAAATTTGTTGTATATAATCTGTTTTCACCATTAAGAATCCACAGTTCCTCTGTTTGCTCCCAGGCCCATTGTTCTCTAAACATTTCACCCTTTCTCCATATGACACGAATTCTCCCAGTGTGCGAGTCCCTGGACCGGACTCACTCATGTGGTGTTCAGAAGTGAGGGTGGACCTAAGCTACTGTTAAATTCATCTTGTCATCATTAACTTTAACAGCAAATGGCTCAGAAACGCAAGGTGAGGACTGGAGAAATTTCATTCTGAAATCAGCAAATTTAGCAAGATGCTAGTTTCATGAAGTCATCACTTAAGTTTTATAAAAGAGGAAGATCTTGTATTATTTTGAAAACATTACGATGAAATGATTCAAAGATGAGTATTTTATTTCTTGCTTTGGTTAAAGCACACAAAGTCTAAATTTTAAAAAAAAGCAGTTTGAGGGAAAAAATGATACATTGTATGCGATAGTACTGTGGGAATCTTAATAGAAATCAAAGAAAGAAGAAAATTTGCCCCAAATCTCACCTATTTACATTGAGATGATTTCTTCGTTAGTATTTTAAAGGGCCCACACCCCTTCTACGCAGTTTTAATTACAGGAAGTTTCCTACTGCCCATTTCACTGTCTGTTCTAGTCACACTATTGTGTCATTTCTCTAGCTGAGTTTATTTTAATAACAGAAAATATTCCCATACAGCTGACAAGCCACCACTTGGACAGAGAAGATTAGTCCAGTATTAATAATATTGTAAATAATTCAGTTTGGGGCAGATAGTTTTTTTCCTTTGGGAAGAACTATTTATTTGGCTAATGTAAAGGTGGACTTACAGTCTCAAAGCAGGTGTGTTTTTCCTGTCCTTCAAAATGAAAGTCTATGTTACTTTTTAAAAGTATTATTATTATTTATTACAATTTATTCACTTTGTATCCTGGCTTTAGCCCCCTCGCTCATCTCCTCCTGTTCCCATCCTCTCGCCCTCTTTCCCTTATGTCCCTCCCCTAGTCCACTGATAGGACAGGTCCTCTTTCCCTACTATCTGACCCTAGCCTATCAGGTGTCATCCGGACACTCTGGATTCTCTTTCTCTATGGCTTAGTTAGGCCACCTCATCAGGGGGAGGTGATCAAAGACCAGGCAACTGAGTTCATGCCAGAGACTGCCCCTGCTCCCCTTACTAGGGAACCCCCTTGAGCTGCCCCGGGGCTACATCTAAGCAGGGGGGGTCTAGGTCCTCTCCACTCATGGTTCTTGGTTGATTCATCTTATTTTTAAAAGATACTGCTATACTAATTTTGAAGAAGTATAATGTCATCATTACGAAACTAAGTAAAAGGTAAAGGCTGTTTGTGCCTTGGTATCTTTCATTTTTCACCTTTGTTTAATTGTGTTATCTCCCCCACTCTGTCTTCCAAAAATAACTATTTTTCAATATTTGAATGTTTTTCCAGTTGTAAAATCTTTCTCTAGCTGTCGTAACTTCTCACCAGCTGTCTGTCTGCAGCCCTCTCCCCATCTCTCTATCATCCTTCAAGCCTTGTTTTAGCTGTTAGTCTGTCTAAGGTGCGCGCTCTTTGCATTTCATTGCTTATACAGCTATTCCCATCACTATTTTTTCTGTTGATCACTTTGCTCGACTACTTTTTTCCTTACATAGATCAACATTCTCTGGGTAAAGGAATTGAACACAGGCTCTTCATTACTGCATTTAGAGTATGCAATGCCAGAGAAACTCAACATCTGCATACTAAATTAAAAGCTAAAGTACCCAAAACATGAATTAAATAGCCTGGTCTGGGGAGAGGGTTCATTTGGTAGCTCTTGCTTTGAAAGAATGAGGTCCTGAGTTAGAGGCCCAAGACCCACATTAAAAAGTTTGGTCTGGTGGCATTCTGCAATTCCAGTGCTCAGTAGGAAAAGACAGGAAGATTACTAGAGATTGATGGCCAGCTGGCTACCAAGTCAAGGTCCAAGTTCAACGAGAGACCCTGTCTCAGACAGCAAAGTGGAGAGTGCTGGATGTAGAGACCTGGCATTTACATCTCTTCTCTACACATTACAGAATGTGTATACACATGGATAGAAGGGAAATTTTAAATTGTGATAGAGATATTTACTTTTGGGTATTGAATTCAAAATATCTACTAAACTGAAGATAGAAAGTTAAATATACAGCTGACTACAGAGGATAGCAGGAGAGCAGTTATTTAAATAATTGCTTTGCATAGTTTTGTTAAAGTATGGTGAGAATTCAGGTGAAAAAGGGACTAGAAGAGGGGTTTTTGGTGTTGTTTCACATAAAAGGCCTTGAAAACAATATGGTGATAAACTACTGAAGAAAGATTTCTCTTTTAATGGATGCAGAATAAAAAACAGTAGTCTCGTATTTATGTTTTTAGATGAGAACAGCAGGAAGACAACTTCAATTAAAAATCTCACAACAGTAAGATGCATGCTGTAATTGGTGCATAGCATGCATGTTGACTTTAATAACTTCTGCCATAATTATTTAATGTATTAAAATTATTTTTATCATTATAACTAATGTTCAGAAGAAAATAAGCTAAGAAGGAGAGACCTCCAATGAAATGGATAAGCATATTCTAAGGGATTGTTAGGTATGTTTGCTGAAGAGAATTGTAACTAGAAGAACAATTTTTGAAAAGAAATTTTAATATATTGTAGTATATGAGACATATATAGGTTATGAAAATGCAACACAGTCACTTACAAAGACTGAATATTACTATATTTGAATCTTTTCAGATTGTAAAGTTATTTACGAAAAACTGACAAGTGCAGACAACTGAGGCACCTGCTGCTGCTTCAGCAAAAAGCTGTAACCACTACTTAACTGAAGCTCCTTATCTGACAAGCCCTGCCTTCTACCCTCACAGTGTCCAGTGCTTCACAAAAGCTTTTCCTTTCCAGGTTTAACTTCCGTGGTTTCCGCTGGATGAAAACCATGATCCACACCATCAAAGAGATTAATGAGAGGAAGGACATTCTGCCCAACCACACTCTGGGCTATCACATATTTGACACATGTTTCTCCATTGCCAAAACAAGGGAGACTGTATTGGCCTTACTTTCAGGGCAGGAAGATCACAAGCCCCAATTTAGAAACAGCACTGGAAAATATCTAGTAGAAGTTATTGGAGCAGGGATCACCCTTGTCAATAGCTTCTTCAAGAATTCTGGGGTTGTATCACAATCCTCAGGTATCTTGGAATAGTGTGCTATGTACTTAGAAAGAAATGTAAATGCTGTGCCAGGAAAGGTGATACATGCCTTTACTCTCAGAACTTGGGAGATAGAGGAGATAGAGGCAGGTTAATCTTTATGAGTTAAAAGCCAGCCTAGTCTACAAAATGAGTTCCATGACAGTCCGGCCTGTAACACATAGAAAATCTTTGTGAAAAACAAAACAACAAAACAAAAAAGAAAGAGAAAATACGAATACAAGTAGTGTGCAGAAATTATTGCAAATAAATAATTTGCAATAATTATTGCAAATAAAGAGGCTGAGATAAGGTACAGAGACAACATAGAATGGGGCAGGGGTACTCCCAAATTACTCTGGTCAACCAAACCCCTACAGCCTGTTTAGAGGTGACTTGAGATTGTTCTATCTCCTGGAGCATCCTGCTTGTACTGACTGAGTTGTGACACAGTGACATGGATATTAATATCTTTCTAGTCACTGAGCTTCGTGCACTGTGTGGAGCACAGTAGAGGTCATCCATGAATTCCTGGTGGTTGATTGGTGGCTGGAAAAAGGCACAGGATTTTGTTTGGGTCTCTGTTACTGCTTGTCAGCCATGAGCAAAATCATCACACTGACATATTAAAATGAGCCTGGGAATTTCACATTAGCTAACTTAACAGGCTATTTTGAACTTAGAGAGGGTGGAATATGTCAATACGAGAATAAGTAATTGCAAAACATGAATTATTAGGAAAATAAAAAGATCTAGAGTTATATCAACAGCTGTGTCCTTAAAGTGTCAAAATGTATTAATATGAATGATGAGCAATCTTATTGGTGATAGTGAAGTAATGGGAGTATTTCACTCAACTTTCTTTTCTTTGCTCCCTCCATGTTTAAGTCTCCCTAAATGCTGAAGACAAACGCAGAATCCTGTCCCACTGAGGGAAGCACACTTGTCAGTTATCTGGCTGTGTACATTAAAAAGAGAGTTTCTGGTAACCTTGCTGGAGAACAGTGTTTAGACTTCTGGTTGGAGAAGTACATTCTATCATCTCTCTTAAGCCAAATTTTAAGACCTATATACTCCTGAGTCCTGACCCGAGGAAACTGAAAGAGAAAAGGAAGAACAGAAGGGAAGTAAGGGAGCAGAGGTGAGCGCAGGAGAGCACACAGGAAACAAACTCGTGCTACTGAGCAGATTGAGACTTGGACTCAGTCCATCATCTCGGCACTTGAGATGCTAAAGCTGAGTCCAGACATCCTGACTCAGGGAATCACCACTGTCCAGGAGGATAAAGGAGAGTGGAAATGACCTTCCTGACAGTGTTTACGGTCTCACCCATGAAAACGAGTGCTTTGAGTGTCTTCATCTGAACAGCTGACAACCCTAACAGCTTTGTTTTGATAGAACAACCATAGTGTTGCTGGAATAGTCCCCACCCCCACGCACCAAGTAGAAGCACCAGCAGGAAGCCGTTGTCTACAGAAGGATGTGAGGGCAAAGGAAGAACTGTTTAGCTCATTCCGTCTCAGTATTCTGAAGCTGCCACTTAACGTTTGGCTCTGATTTCCTAATGTCTATAAATATTTCAGTTTTGATTCCTGCTCAATTCTTACTGACAGACTCCAGTTTCCATCTTATTTTCGCTCAATACCCAATGATAAGATCCAGTCCGAGGCCAGAGTGAATCTTATCCAACACTTTGGTTGGGTCTGGGTAGGTGCTATTGCAGCTGATGATGATTATGGAAAATATGGAGTAAAATCCTTTAGGGAAAAAATGGAGAGTGCCAACCTCTGTGTTGCTTTCACTGAAACCATTCCCAAAGTCTACTCCAATGAGAAAATGCAAAAAGCTGTTGATGCAATCAAGAGTTCCACTGCCAAAGTCATTGTGCTCTATACTTCTGACATTGACCTCAGCCCTTTTGTACTGGAAATGGTTCATCATGACATAACTGACAGGACATGGATAGCCAGCGAAGCCTGGATTACCTCCGCTCTCATTGCAAAGCTGGAATACTTTCCATATTTTGGTGGAACTATTAGATTTGCAACACTGAGAAGTGATTTACCAGGGTTAAAAGAATTTCTTTATGATGTCCACCCTAGCAAGGATCCGAATGATGTCCTGACCATTGAATTCTGGCAAACTGCTTTTAACTGTACCTGGCCCAATAGCAGCGTGCCTTATAATGTGGACCACAGAGTGAATATGACTGGTAAAGAAGACAGATTGTATGACGTGTCTGATCAGCTCTGCACTGGAGAGGAGAAGCTGGAAGATCTGAAAAATACCTATCTGGATGTGTCTCAGCTAAGCTATGTATGCTATGGCTTATGTCCTGGATTGTGTGAAGAGATGTGACATAGCAGAATCAGAATGGGGTGGGTGAGCAATGTGCATATGTACCCTTTTTCGCCCTGAGGAGGTAAGTCATTTTATCCTATGATGCAGCATGAGGTAAAATCAAGTTTTGGTGCCAAAACAAGTTCATTTCATTAAATTGCCGATTTGCTTCCATACAACTTTATAGCATCCACACTTACAATAATGGCTTGCCTGTATGGCTTGATTGTTCATTTAAATCTACATTTGTTATCAAATTATTAGGTTTGTTTTCAGTGATAAAAAAATCATCTCTCCCTTTCTCTCTCCATCCCTCCTTTTCCCACACAAATGCCTTCTACAAATAGGCTGGTTTTTTATTTTATTTTTTATTTTTTGTCAAATAAATGAAACTTAAAGTATCTAGGAGTAAAACATGAGTTAGTGACTCTAGTTTCTTCATTTTGTCTGTTCCCTGTATGCAATATAGATCTTGTAATCTAAGTTAACTACTTGGGTTCCAAAACATCATGTTAATGTTATGGAAAGACAGGTATGTCCCTCAAGTTTAAGATGACTCCTGAATATTATATACAATTTTCCTTACACTCCAGCATTTTTATCTTAACCATTGGTCTTATCTGTCTTGAAGGAAAGACTAGAAGATGAAAGCTTCATACAGTATAGTAGGAGCCACATAAAAGCATGGAAATAGAACTTGAGCATCCCAGCTCTGGCCCTGTAGGCCCTGCCGGATGTCCACTTAGCATCTCTGATGTGTTGCTTCTTCCTTGCCTGATCATTACCACTTTACTCCCCTATAACTCTGTCAGTTTAACAGGCCACAGTGTCTGGGACCCTTGTATTTCCACTCACCTTTTATTTCCATACTAGCCCACTCTGCTTTCAGTGCTGACTGTTCTTAGTCCCCCAGTTGACACCCATCAATCTGTGACCCCACCCCTTCACCATCCAATCTGTGACCATTGTTCTTTTTGTTTGTTTGTTTTTTGTTGTTTTATTTTGCTTTTGAGTGGTTTTCTTATCCTTGATAATTTCTTTTAAAATTTTACTTTATTTTACTTAATGTGTGTGAGTTTTGCCTGTGCATTTATGTATGCCACAAGCATGACTATACCCACAGGGAAGAGAAGAGAGGCTCAGCTCCCTTAAAACTAGTTATAGATGGTTAGGAAACACCATGTGGGTCTTGGAATCAAAGCTGGGCCCTCTCCAAGAGCGACAAATGCTCTTAGCCACCAATCCATTCCTCCAGCCCTTTATCCTTAATACTTTTAATCAATGCTGGTCAGGTGTTTTTAGACTGATTATCAATTTAGGTTTGTCTAATTTTTTATCATGATTAGGCTGAACATATACATTATTTGGAAAAATAACAGAGATGATATTGCATCTGCTTTTAGATTTATTTTATTTTCTGCAGATAAATGTTTTGTCTGCATAACTGTATGTGCACCACATGCATGCCTGGTACCAATGAAGGTCAGAAAAGGGCACTGGGTCCCCTGGAATTGGAATTAAAGGCAATTATGAACTGCCATGTTATCTCTGGGAGTAAAATCTTACTATCTACAAGATCAACAAGAGCTGTAAATATCTGAGCAATTTCTACAGCCCCAATTGTGTCCTTTTTAAATTTTGCATATCAGAGGTCAAGTGATATATTGTCTTTCTTTATTGCTTTAAGTGATGCCATCATTTTTCTCACCACCAAATACGTCTCTATGGAATTATTAATTATGTTGTGGTCACCACTCGTGCCTTCTATCCTCTTTTATCCACCACTCACATGGCTCCTGCCTTTTATCCTGAGACACTATTGCCGTGGGTTCAGGGCTAACCCCAGCTACACTGTAAATTCCAGGTCAACCAGAGGTAAACAATAAAGCCCTCTCTCAAACATCAAAGTCACAACAGTAGCTTGCTGGACAATATTCTTCAGCTAGAAAAGTGTCTTGCTTTTCATCATAGTTTTCCTCCACCCATATAAAATTATTCTTGCCCTAAATACCTGCCCCCTGGCTGCTTGAAAATTGGTTCTTTTTCTATTTTCTCATTCTATCCACATGTTATGTAGACTTCTACTTTTCCTCTACCAATTCTGGATATCAAGACAGTCTTGACTAAATTTTTCTTCTATGAATGTTAGTCCATATTTTATTGATTTTGCTTGGAAAAGCTTACAAATGTGACTGCTGGGATCCACTTTGAGTAGGCCCTCGTTTATTTTATTGACATTTCCTCTATCCTTTCTAAGAACTTCCTATTTTTGAAAACTCCAAACATTTCAGCTTCATTTTAAACTTTCTCTGCCCCTGCTTTTAAGTCAGCTATTTGGGTAGAGTGTACTGTGTCCAGTTACTAACATGGAGCTTAGAAACAAAGCAGCATCCAAATGCTAAGGATGCCAAATAGGGTTTTATTAACAATCTGACCCAACCTAGGATCACCTGGGAAGGGGGAAATGACCAGATTGCCTTGTGTCTCTAACAGCTTGTCTTGATTGACATTTGATGTGGGAGGCCTCAGTCCACTTTGACTGGCACCGTCACCGGGCAGGGGGAACTAGACATTATAAGAAAGACATCTCATCATATGCCAGAGAGCAAGGCCATCAGCAGCATTCCTTTGCGCCTCTGCCTTCAGGTTCTTAACCTGGTTTCCATCAACTACGGATTGGGACCCGTAAATGTCAAACGAATAACTTTTTCTTGCCCCAAATTGATTTTGGTTATAGGTTTTGTCACAAAAATAGAGCAATATATATTCACTGCTACTCAGAAAATTGTGATAAATACACAATGAAAAATTAAGTTAAATTTTAGATGTCAAAGATATCATTTTACTGGAAGTCCTTTGAACACTTTTGTCATGATAAATACTCTTGAGTACTGAAAAATGATTCTATAGCTTATCTGAACATTGAAATGCTAAATTTAAATTTGCTCAAAGAAACAATTATTGCAGGAGAAACAGGCATTACAGATGGTCTAGATACCCCATGGTGCCATGATGAAAGTTAGTAGTTGTCCATACCAAGAGTTGGTCTCCATATAGCACCATATGTCAACAAGTTAAAAGAAAATCTAAGTCCTTACAGTAGAGAATAACACAGTAGAGAATATTGGTAAGTGTATCAATATTTAGTATTTGTTTACAGAAACCAAAACACACACACTGTCTTTACTTATGTTTTAAGCTTTTCCTACCAATAGACATGGCTAGAAAACCTTTCAAATTCTGTTATTTACTTGGGCATTTTCAAATTCTTCTGCCTTTTTTCTTCTTATTATTTTACTCCCCCTGCTCCTTTTCCTCCTCCCTCCGAGACAAGTTTACACTATGTACCTTGTATCCGTCTCTGGGAATAGATGTGTGCCCAATACCCAATACCCACCTGGCATTTCTAAATTCTTGAGAAATATATGATGGTAGAGAACTGTGTCCTACCATCCATAAATGACAAGCAAGTGAAGCTGTGGGAAGGCTGATCTAGAGAAGGGTCTGAGTGTGGAAGTCTTTGGCTATTTACTTCTTTGACTCCTTTGTTAAGGAGGAGAAAAAAAAAGGAACATTTCATGGACTTGACAATAAAAGTTAAATTTTCATTATTTCTGACATATATTTCATTGGAATTGAAAAGAATGGACAGGAAAAGAGGCAGATGAGAAATAAGAGGCCAGATGACAAAAAAGTAGCCCTAGTACGTTCACTTAGCACATTCTTTAACGTATACAGACTTAATTCCTACAAGTATTAGGAAGAATAACATCTTCTCTTTACAAACCAGACAAATAATGCTTGTTATATGTGTGCCTTGCTTATGGTCACAATATTTTACAGAACCAAAAGACTTCAGGTCTCCAGACACCATCATATAGGCTTTTTCCACCAGCTTCTGCAGCCTTATTGGTCTGAGGAAGGCTGACCACCACAGTAGGTCCTTTGGTTGAGAAATCCAAGTGCAGAATGTAGTGCAGATGAAGGTCAGGGCTGTGTGCTGTGTGATGGACTACCTTTATGCTGAAGAAAGCAAGCTCTTACCAACCTACAGTTAATAAGGTAAGGGGTGAGTTAGAGAAAGGTTATTTTCGCATAGGGTTCTTGTCAACATCTGTCTTTGATCTTATAGGCTTAACAACAGTCCCATGAACTCTTGTACCACCAGTCATGTCCTTTTCTGCACTGTAGAGGCTTAGAATGCAGAGGCATATTCTGAAGGCAATTTCCTGATAATCTTTTATAGCCCAGCTAAAGTGGACTCTTTCTGAGAAACGAAGAATTTCCAATGTCCTAAGTCAATCAGCCATTACCTCCCCTGTGCCCTTTCAACATTCTTTCTACAATAGCAACTGTTATGTGACAAAACATTTAATGGGAAGACACAGCACAGACATCCACTCCCAGATAGGGAGCCCACACAGACCAAAGTTCAGATGCCACCAAAGTCCCACTAAACATTTTAATATTTATTTTTATTACTTTCTGAGAGAGAGTGCGCGCATATGAATGCAGGTGCCTTCAGAAGCCATCTCCCCAGGCCTTAGTAGAAACATTAATAAGAAAGTACATGCTGTATAGATCAATTGGGAAACACTGTGCATTCTCCACACACACACATGCACATATGCCACTATCTGAGTTCATTTGGCCTAAAGCACATAAAAATGACTGAAGCAGAAAATTAGAAATGAAAAGCAATACATAATAGCAATAATGAATAAAAAATGTAAAAAGTCA
This sequence comes from Psammomys obesus, assembly GCF_907164565.1. Classification (NCBI taxonomy): domain Eukaryota; kingdom Metazoa; phylum Chordata; class Mammalia; order Rodentia; family Muridae; genus Psammomys; species Psammomys obesus. The sequence goes on from NW_026596256.1 coordinate 13,202,920, forward strand.
CAAAGGACAAGTAATACAATGCAGAAAATGCTGTGAAATAGTGCTTTGAAGGAGAGCTTCCTGGCTGGAGTCTCTTGATGGGCCAGCAGTATAGTGATAATATAGTCTGTTCTCTGCTTGAGTATGGCATTTCATTAAAATGCTTTATTTTATTTTATTTTATTTTATTTTATTTTATTTTATTTTATTTTATTTTATTTTATTTTATTTTCTCTGTTTGTTTGTTTTGCTTTGTTTTTTGAAACATGGTCTTGTCTAGAATTCACTGTGTATACCAGACTGTCCTCAAGTTCACACAGATCCACTTGCTTTGTCTTTCATGGGCTAGGATTAAAGCCATGTGCCTCCACACTTCATTAAAGCATCTGAAATGTGCAGTGTGGTATTAATAAAACAAACATGTTAAGCTTCTTACTAAAATACCAAAGCAAACTAGTCTGCCTTAAATCTAGCAAAAACAAAATAAAACATAACTATGAACAACAACAACAAAAGTGTTTAGTACATTTGCCTGTGCTGAAATTGCCATTTGGTGGCATGACCCTCAGGTGCTATAGCGATATATGAAAGTAGAAACATGATCTATGCATAGCAGAGGTAGGGAGATAAGAATGGCTCCCTTACCCTAGAAAGGTGTAGTGATTTGGTGCTTTTTACTCTGTCTCTCAAGTAAGGTTTGGGTTTTAGCAAAGTAGTCCTTGAGTACCATGAACCACACAGCTCTGTCTTTTTCAACGCTGGGTTTTCAAAAGCATGTTTACAGTCCCTGTGAAGACATCTCTCCCTATCACTAGAAGCAACATTTTTTGTCTGCTCAGATATCAGTTGCACTAACACTTTGATGGCATATGAAGGCTGGGCTCATCTGTGATTTAAGAAAACATCTTCTAACTTAAACCCACAAGACTATATTTGTTCTCTCCAAAAGTCTGCTTGTTATAAAAGGGTTTGACAGTCTCTCTGAGTCTTCAGGCTTCTCTCTTCCTAGATATATTAGAGTCAAAATGCATTAAGTGGAAGGCCACTGAGAATTTGAAAATGCTCCAGTGAATATATAGATAACAAAAATTGGACTTGTTTTTTATTTTTACTTTTTTGGTCGGGCGGGGGTGTCACAAGAGTTACGGACTGGGAAGTGACTATGATGGAGTTCATGGTGTGAAACTCCTGAAGAATCATCAGTAATGCTGTGCTGGAGAAAAATAAACAGATTCAATGTCAACTACCCCACCTCCTCCCAAAAGAGTTTTGTTAAGTCACAAATGAGAACTTTATTGCAATGGTAGATGGTGGGTGAGTCATTTGCTCATAGGTTAACACTATACAATGACCTTGCAGAGGTCATCAGTTGATCACTTCTCTCTAGCAAAACCTTTCAAGTTGTTCCCACAAATAGAGATTGCAAAGTGGTGCTGTCTCAATGGAAATAGGTATAGATTTCCCAAACAGCAAAAGATAAATCTACCTCATGGTCCAGTTATACCATTCCTCCGGATATACCCAAAGGACTGTATCTCTTAAATGCTCAGGACACAATTGAGTCTTAAATACCAATAATGTGCCACTAACCACACAGGTTAGTGACTTTATGGAATGAGGTTCACTTCTCCAAACTTTAAGGCTGGATTAAAGACAATGACTTCACTCGGATGATCCATTAGCAATCACTCCTTTCTTTCTAAAATCCGCTTGGAAGGAATGGAAGAAGCTTATCTGAAACGGTAAATGACTATGAATTCATTAAAGCAGCTAGACTAGCGTGCTCTTCAGCAAAGAGTGAGGAATTGTACTCAAATGTTAATGAAGAGATCAGAAATTATTATGCTTCTCATTTTCTTCCCCTTTTCAGCATCTGTGATTCTTTAATTCCTTTTCAGCTTTATATACTCGGGATTAAAGTTCTGTTCCATGTTTTAGGCTTCTAATCTCATAAATGCTGAACCCATTTTCTCATCTTTCTATCCAATCCACTTTTTATCAAGTTCAACACTATCCTGGAATTACCAGTTTAAGAACTAAATCTTTTAGATCTTTTGTGAGTATCTCACACACATACACAGTTAAAAGATTCCAACATATACTGAGATTTATAGAGTGAACTCCCTAACCGGACTCTCCATGACTTCACTCTAGCCTACTCTATGATAACCTCTAATTTGATTTATCCATATATTTCTCTTATGATCCAGAAAAATTAAGTTTGTGGCTGTTTCCTGTCTAAACCCAGTGCTAAATCATACCAATGTAAATTGTTATTTAACTGTGAATAAGAAAAAAATTAGACCAAGCCATGATGGTCTATCTCTTATACTTCCAGAATTTTTAGGAGGTAAAGGCAGGAGAACTATGAGTTTGAGGGCAGCCGGGCTATACATTGATACACACACACACACACACACACACACACACACACACACACTCACACAGTATTATATTTATAAATATACATATACATATACATATATATATATATATATATATATATATATATACATATACAGCATTTGGAATCACATCACTTGTGACATGAACTTCTAGGTATGCTTGAGAAGGACTATCTTGACTGCATTTATTGGGGTGGGAAAAGTTGCCAGTTTTACTGACATTCTGAACTATGTAATGGATAAAGGAAGCTAAGCAGCATGTATGCATACATGACTCTCCCCTTTCTTATTGTGGATGTGATGTGACCAGCTGACCAGCTGTTTTAAGCTCCTGAGCTTTGACTTCCTCATCATGATGGATTATATCCTTGACCTGTGTGCCTAAAAAAACCCTTTCTCCCTTCAGTTGCTTTTCTAAGGGGTATTTTATCACAATAACAGGAAAATAAACTAAGTCAGAAATTGGTACCAAGGAATGAAACTATTGCTGTACTAATTCTGACCATGTGGTTCTTACACCTTTGGCTTTTCCAATGACTTCTTCAACCTCGGAGCTGAAGTGACCTCCAACTGCTACTCTTTAGAGGAAGATAGAGGCCGCTATTAGGGAACCTCCACAGCATCCATGTAGTCTAGTCTCTGACTCTGCACTGTCCTCCCCCACCTTGTCACCCAGCAGACTGCCAGGTGTTGTCCAGCCTGTGTCCCTATATCCTAAGACTTCATGTCCCCAAGGACCTTGATCAACCGTTTGTCTTTTCTTTCTGGAATCTTCAACCTGAGTTTCACATTGCCATTTCCCTACTAGTAATCAGGACATTCCCATTCTCAAAGTACATTCTCAACACCTACTTATCCCTAGCTACCATCATATTCCATCCACCTACTGATAAAGCTTTTCGAATCTCTATAGCCTCACCTTCTGTTGACTGAGGATGAAACATGGTCTCTATTGCTTTGATCGAGCAGTATACCTGCTAAAAGTACCATATTTCCAGTAACTGAATCAAGCTCTCCAACTTCAGGAAAGATTTATTTCTCTTTCTTTGGAAATTTATGTTTAAGAAATAGAATGGTTAGGTGACAGAATGTTTGCTAAACTTGCTTAATGTTAATGTCCTACACTTACTTTTCAATTATAACAAAACGAACCTATAGTAGAATTAAGTTGGGCCATAAGAGCTTAATAGAGGATGCTATCTATGGTCAGTTCTAGGCACAAGACAAATGAGAAATGCCTCATGTTGGAACAGGAAACAGCATCAGTATCAAGAAAGAGGCTCAAGGCCAGAGGCAGGTTTTAGGTTTTGAAGTAAAGATAGTTCACACATGAGTGATCCTTATCTATACATGGAACCCTTTCTGCATTATGGAAATTTACTTGCCCTGGTTTCAGTTTTATCTTTACAGTGGTCTTTACCCTAGCCCCAGGCACCTGGGAAGATTTGTACAAACCTGATAGCCACTATTTATGAAGAGAAAAATGTCTTCTATGGAAACCACATTTATTCTTTAACTGTTATTTAACTCATATCTGAAGAGTATGTGGTTTTTATATAAAAATATGGAATATTAATCACAGGGCATAGATTTTTGGAATCCATTCAGAGGGATGGACCTAGGAAAGTTACCAAACCCCTTGAGATCTCAGTTTCCTCTCTACTTCTTAAGAAGTGTGCATTCTGTTTAACCCCTTAATCCTCTCCAGCTGCCCAAGATATGCAGACTCCTGCTTCTCAAACTTCAACGTGCAAAAGCAATACTTGAGGGGGATTATGAAAATACAGGCCCTACTCAATTAGGCTGGTGATTCTGTGTTTCTAATAAGCTCACAGGTGTTGCTGGGGCAGCTAGCTTGTCCTTGCGAGAACCCAAAACTCTGTGTGTTTTTACAATGCAGGTTGAGAATCCTTAATTTGAAAATCTAAACCCCCAAACAGAAGTGCTCTGAAGCTTTTTGAAAGTGATATGATTGCTCCCCCAAAATACAAAGCACAATCAGAATGCAGCCATACTAAAATTATCATATAAAATGCTCGTCAGGCAATGTGGACAAAATATGTAGGAGGTACAGATGCATTTTGTTTATACTCTAACCTCATCTCCAAAAATATTTTATTATCTGTATGCAAATATTCTAAAATCTGAAATTAAAAAAAATGGTCACAAATAAAGGACACTCAGTTTATATGACTCTGAGAAAAGAAAGCTAATGAGATCTGTTCCTTACAGCAACTGAAATCCCTAGCACATTCCTTGACCCAGAAGAAGTTCTGGAGCCACTGATACTATTGGGTCTGTTCCCTGAAGTATCTTATCTTGTGCCCTAACTAGCCACAGCATTTAGGTACGCCATATTTTTACAGGGAAACCTCCAGATTTCCAGTCTTTCTGTTACTAATCGGCCCCTGGAGAGGAGAGTATGTCCTAAATTGGGTCACAGGCATTGCAGAATCAGGCACTCCCTGGTGATATGACCTGAACGTCACGAGGACTCATAGTACAAAGTAGCTTCTATTAATCAGACTACGAAAAAAATAGGCCAGATACTTGAATGTTACAAAAAAAAAAGCATATGTGGATGCTTTGAGACATCTAAAAATCACTCTAGGTGTTGAAATGGAAATAGCAGAACAATAACAAGATAATTTACTGATGCCTTACTAGGTCTCAATTGCTTTATTTGAAACATCCACAATTCTCATGGAAACAATAGAATCCATGCTTTCCTGTTTTACACACTGGGACTGTACTGGCTAGTTTTAAGTCATCTTGACCCAAGCTAGAGTCATTTGAGAGGGGGACCTCAGCTGAGAAAATGCCTCCATAAGATCAAGCTTTGGCAAGCCTCTAGGTTATTCTCTTACTGAGTGAATGATGTGAAAGGGCCCAGCCCATTGTGGGTGGTGCCACCCCTTGTTTGGGGTGCTATAAGAAAGCAAGCCAGAAAGCAGCACCCCTCCATGGCCTCTGTATCAGCTTCTGCCTCCTGGTTCCAGCTGAGATTGAATTCTTGCTTTTGATTTCCTTCAGTGGTCTGTGATTCAGGGTATGTAAAGCAAAAATAGGCAAATGCTTTCCTCCCCAAGTTGCTGTTGGTCATGGTGTTTCATCACAGTAATAGGAATCCTAACTAAGATGGGAACTTCAAGCAAATGACTTGTCAAGGTCACATGTTCACATAAGACAGCTGAGAGCAATCCACCTCTGCCTGATGACCATTAAATCCCATTTACTTTTGCAGAATTAAGTGATTTCCCAATCTCCATTTATAGTAGAAAACCACTGATTTACATTCTCATTGACAGTATTTGTGGATTTTATTAATGAGTCTCCTATTTATTAATTTATTTATAGTCTTCCATTGAGACTATGTGATCCAATGAACTAATATGATTATTAGAAATTATCAGTTAAAAGTATCCTTGCAATACTTGTTAGGTTTATCTTACATGACATGGTGTCCCTCTTTCCTGAAAATGGGTGAGAAACAAATTTATTTCTTTTTACCATCAAGAACCATCAGTATGTGATGGGTGAGAAGAATCTATCAGTAATATGAATTGTTACTTGATTTTTCATTATGAGACAAAAAAAAAAAAAAAAGAATCTGTATCAAAAAAAGTATATAGTGTCTTCAACAATAGATCTTTACTGTCAAGTTTTGGTGAGCAACCAAGACCGATGGTAATCGCTTGTAATGTTTTTAGGACCTTTAGGATATCCCTGACAAGTGACTTGAAGGAAGGTATCCCACACATGGTACCAAGACATACAGAAATCAAGCTGTTACCAACTGGGATGCTTCTTTGTTGTTGGCTAGTTCTCTTAGTACCAGAACGTGAAATATAGGAGTCTGGGGTCAAAAGTTACCAAGTGTCTTAGCCAGCCATGAACCCTGTGAGCTGCAGTAATGATTGGCCTGGCAAGACATGGCTATGGGCACAACAGTGACACCAACTACTTTATGGTTGAAGTTAAAGCCTGCTCCGTAAGAGGAAACAGCTGCCTGGTACTCTCAATTTGGCCAGAACCAATGGCTGGAAAGCTCATAAACACTAGGGGTAAACCTGCTACTATTATTTTGCTAAATGGACATAGCATCAAACTGCCTGCTAAGTGTGTATCTCTTCACCCATTGATTAGTACAACCCTCAGAGCTCATCAAAAAAGATTCTCTGTGTAGCAGATAGCAATTAGGTAGAACCCCTCAGCTCTACAAAGTGCAAAGGATAAGTGTTGTCAGAGTGCTCAGTCAAAAATGCGACATCTATATCACAATCCTTCTCTCCAGACTTGAGACATGGAAGTGGAGGTGGGGGTGACAATAGGAGCAGAGAAAGTGTAAGATCCCGAAGTCTGGAAGGAAACAGTGTCTTCTAGGCACAAGAACTCCGAGCAGCTGTGGCTGCCTGCCTACCACCTCTAAAGATCAAGCAGGTTAACTTTCCAGCATTTGGGTAGGGAAGTTCCTAACCCCCTACCCTTGGCTGAGAAGCTTTGGACAGATGAAGGCTTCTAGGGGACAAATAGCCTGTTTTCTTTAGGAGTATGGTTCCTGGTAGTTTGACCACACTTCAGTGAATGGACCCACGCTCAGTGAATTATGAAAGAAAGAAGAAAGGAAGCCAGAAGGAAAGTTGGAAAGGTGAAAATGAATCTGGGAGAAGTGAAGGGTAGGAGTGAAGACTTAATAGAGTACAAAATTACAGTATAATCATATATTATACATGTATGAAATTGTCAAAGAATAATAAAATGTAATATATAACACAATATATAATAAGATATGTATTTATATGTACACACACACACACACACATATATATATATATATATATATATATATATATATATACAGACATGTATGTACACACACATATACATACATAGTAAAGTAAGTTTGCTTTTTATGTTAGGTACCAAGGTGTCAAAATATATCAAATCCAGTTTTGGCAAATTATGTACAACAGTTAATTGTCATAAAAACTCAGTTCCTGCATTACAAAATGTAACAGACATAAAGTTGAGATGTTTAACATTTTTATATTTTATTGAGTTATTCCATAAGCTCAAAGGTAGACTGTGAAACAATCAAAGGTTATGTAGTGGTGAGTGATGGATCATGGTGAGTGATGAACTGAAGAGAGTAGTTCAGAGGGAAAAGGGAAGCAGATAAATTCCCAGCTGCTGAAGAAAAGCTTGCTTGTGTGTTTTTGTTTTTATATTTGTTTTTCTCAACTCAACACAGGGTTATTGAACACTAAAGAGAAACTGACCGGTCAGGGCCATAGTCTGGACTCGGGAGTCAGGCTATGATGTTCATCTGCTCCTAAGGCAGGGTTTTAGCTTATGTAATTTTTTTTTAAGGATGTTATCAAATCACTTTGGGACTTTAATTGCATTAGATAAACTTAAGATAATTATATAAGAATGTTTAAAAACAATAATACAATATTCTCGGCATGTATCCTTTGCAGCTACGTAACATTTGAGAAAATGTTGAGCACTCATGGGTATTTACCCTGATACTTAGTTTTAAGTGTTTGAAAGGAAAGGACAAGCAGAAAGCTTGCATTTTAGGGTTATAAGAGTGCTGTGGTGAAGTTGATGCTGACCTCTATTGAATTTAACACAGAGTAAACACATTTCTAAGTGTCTCACACACGTTTTATTAGGGTTTCTAATAAGAGTATCAATGGTGTTCTGGTTATCAGCGTTGCACGATAAATCGCCCCAAGCTTAATAGTCATAGGAAGGCCACTGAGGAATTTAGCTCACAACCTTGCCAGTTTGCATTTGAGCAGGGTGTGAGTATTCAAGGGTGTCTTGGAGAGGTACTGTGTAGTGGTCAGATTTGAGGAATCTCAAAGCTGGCTCATTCCGCTAGCAGCTGATGCTGTCTGGGAAGTTAGCTGGGGCTGCTAGTTAGGAGCACCTGTGTGAGTTCCCAGCTCGGTCATGTCAAGTGGTCACCTTGCTCCAAGACAGTGGGAATCAAACAACTCTACCCTTCAGAGGAAGGGGTCTGAAAGAAGTGAGAGCCTCCTATTAAACCTGTAACAAGTGGATAGTTTTATCTAGTTTATAGATAAGGAAGCTACAGTATGAAAGAGTTAAATAATACACATGTAAACATACATGTATGTAGACGTATATATAACTAAATTATTTATATAAAAACTCATGATATTTGTCTATCTTCATCTCAGTCACTCTCTTGTATCCTTGTAGTACTCTCATGTCATATATGTGTATGTGGATAGATATATAGATAAATAGATAAATTAGATGTGTGGGAGAAAATATAACATTTGCCTTTCTGGGTCTTTTTGTTAAAATGAAATCTAGTTCCATCTATCATCCTGTAGATGGCAGAATTTTAATGTTTTTTTTTTTTTTTATAGATGAATAAAGCTCTATTGTGCAAATGTAACATGGATTTAGTCCACTAACTTGTTGATGGGTATTGATGCTGGTCCCATCTTGGCTATTGAGAATAGTGCATAGTCTGTATTTGACAGAAGTCTAGGAATGTCTAACTGCAAAATTTGTCTCCAGAAACTGCACAGTGGAGAGCCAAGCTGGAATGGATTCTGTGTTGCAGGAAGTCTTGAATGAGCAAAGAGCTGAAGTCAAGGCAGGACGCTAAAGAGATTGCAGTCTGTTGGTTACAGCGACCACCGCTTCAGGTGGGGCTGATCCTGGCAGTTGATATCAACTGACTCCATGTGTTTTTCAGGTTCCATTTGGAGTGTTGCTCGTTTCTAAGCTGAGACTCAATGAGAATAACACTTCCCTATACATAGGAGAGTCCATGAGCTGTGACTGTTGCCTTCTGATTCTCGGTTTAGATCACTTAACAACTGTTAAGTCTTCTCAAAAATATTGCCATGCTTCTGAAGAGCTAACTGTTCCTTCTGTCTCTTCATTCCTTTCCTGTCCCACCTTCTCGGAGCCTATATGACCTTGTTTTATGATTTCAACCTGTGGTCTTATCATACATGGGAAAATTCACATATACTCCAGGTTCTACAGAAGACACTGAGATAAAAGTTAAATAGGAGAGACTTAAAATGATTAGGGAAGCCAGGGGTTAATAAGCCAAACAACTCAGTAGTGGGAATCTTGAGAGAGCAGTGGTATCACAGATATCAAGCATCCTCTCAGGCAAAACAAAATACAGGTCATAGATCTTTGAGAAAGCTTGGGTCCTATCCGTGTCTCTTAATAAAAGTTATTAATTAAACTGTCTTTCTTCAGAGTTAGTTTTATATGCCTTTAACATACATGGGCACAAACACAAGCCAATAAACGTGCACACGTATGTTCCTACTACTTCCTTCAACTCCAGCTGCAAATCCAATTATAAGATGTTTTTCATGCCTTCTTTGGGTTATAGGAATCTGAAGGGTCAATTGTTGAAATCAGCTGTGGTGGGCTTGCTGATCTCACAGAAGAAATCACAAAGAACTTGGTGTGTGATATGGCTCACACATTCAGAGAGCCTTCTGCTGCCAATGGAATGTGAAATAGACCCAACCTGTCACTTTACAGCTTAGCCAAAAGTCAGGTAAATTGTTTCATACATTGAGACAGTTAATCATATTGGAGGAAACTCACATTAAAGCTTTCAAAATTCTGAAAGGGGCAGATAAGTCTCAAGAGGGCTTTTTTAAAAAAAATAATGTATTGATGAAATATAATTTACCCAAATCTTATTGTCTACGATAAAAGTTACCATTGTTGAATGAAACCATATTCCTAACTTCATAGAGGATGTAGCAGCATAAACTTTAGAATTACAAAGTTTTGGAGACTTCTTGAATTTCCATATTTCAAGAAGTGACAGGAAGTGACCGCCTTACCTCTCTGCCAGGAAACCTTAGAGGTAGATAGCCTTTCATCCCAAGCACAACGGGCTCAGTTACAGGTCCATGGCAGGATAAGGTTAAGGTGGGGGAGGCAGGCGCGGGTTAAGAGGGTTAAGAGGAGGGAGACAGAAGTAGAAATCAATTCAAATTACTTTGATGACAGTCGCTTAGCATCTTCCCAGAAAGGCAGACAGGGACTTGCAGGATGCTGGCAGCCCGCACAGGCGCTGCCGGGAGTCAGATCTCAGATGACAACAGCAAGTTCAGAAAGCAGTCTGGCCTCTCCTCGGGGGGTAAAGACAAATCTCCCAAGAAAGCCCCCGAGAATGTCAAAGACAGCAGCCTCAGCCCCTCCGGGCAAAGCCAGCTCAGGGCACGGCAGCTGGCCCTGCTGCGGGAAGTGGAGATGAACTGGTACCTGCAGCTCTGCGAGCTGTCGAGCGAGCACACCACAGCGCACACCACGGGGATGCCGCACAGGTGAGCGCGCTGCGATGGGGGCATCCCGGGCGGGTGGGATTTGGAGGACTGAGCCATGCATCCTCCCAGGCTGTGAGATCTTTGCAGCCGCTCTCAAGGCCTCCCTGGTGCTTGGCACTCCAGAACATCTACAACTGAAAGCAGAAACTTGGTGCAGTAGTAAACAAGGCTCCCTGGATTGAGACTCAGAAAACATCCTTTGGAAAGCCAGGAATGCACTTAGTGGAGGAGAGTCAGATTTTTATCAAGAAAAAAAAAATATCTAAGGAATTCGGAGGGTGTAGGAAAAAAAGTTTCCTCCACAAAGAACACAATATTAATTGCAGTCTGCCTGCAGTTTCTTTACCGTGGGAGGTAGGGCGTGAGGAGAGGGCTCTTTTCAGCTGTTTTGAAAGTGGATAGTTGAACAGTGTGAACTTGCTGGTTCAAGAGGCGTGCGGAACAGGTCGTACTAACAACCACATACCTTGATAGCTGAGCCTGTGAGAAAAGGGCGCGTTTGGAAAGGATGTAGATGTAAGGCAATTTCCTGCAGACTTTCTTTCTGTTCTTTCCTCAGTCTGGCCTTCTCATGTCAGGAAGGAAGGGTAATTGCATTAAGCTCACTGCCGCAAGGCAACCTGTACTGAGGAGTGTCTGGGGTCCAGAAACAGAAGTGTGCTCATTTCCTATAATTCATATTAAGAAATCTCTTAGGAAATAGAGATAATTTTGCAAGTGAAGCCATTGTGAAATGAACCCAGAATAGTTTTCATTAAGTGGTAACAAAAATTCATTAGAAAAAAAATGTTAATGAAAGAGCTAAAATATCTCTCTTGTTAAGACTACAACATACTATATCAAACATCCTGTATGCATTTAGCAGCTTCCAAGTGTGTATGTGGTGTGTGTGTGTGTGTGTGTGTGTGTCTGAGAGAGAGAGAGACAGTGCATGGGGTGGTTTTCCTTGCATGTCTGTGATAAATATTGTCTATATGTGATATTTGTGTGTGTGATTATGTTTGTGCATGTGTGTGTGTGTGTGTGTGTGCGCGTGTGTGGTGTGAGGGTGTTGGTATGTGCTGCATGCTATGAATGTGCAGGTGTGTAGGGAGGCCAGAGCAGGACATCAAGTTTCTTCTGCTGTCACTCTCGTCCTTAGTGTGTTGAAGACAGATTCTGTCACTGCACCAGAAGCTTGTCATTTTGACTAGGCTGGCTGGCCAGGGAGCTCTCAGGATCTGCCTGTCTTGGCCCCGCCATGCTGGGGTTAAAGGCACACATGGCCCACCTGACTTTTTACACAGGTGCTGGGGTTTGAACTCAAGACTAAACACTTTCGGAGCAAGCACTCTTATCAACTGAACCTTTCCCCCAGCTTCCATTGTTATATTTCTAATTCAAAAAGGATATTCCAGGGAAACTTGTAAAGCAAGAATTAGATAGTGCAAATACTGTAGAAACCTGGACAACACAGTTCAAAATTGTGTTCTCAACATATTTACATTCCCCACTTTCTATGGCGGTAGGTAAATATATGTTTCCAAATGTAAGTCACTTAAAATGTGGGATGAAATAATTCTTCTAGAAATGTCTGGGAAACAGATTTAGCATTTACAGCCAGAGTGACTTCTGAGCTTCTGTATAAATTCTTATACTTGCACTTGGGGCGAGATGGGGGATGCTGTCTCCAGAAAGAGACAGTTTCATTTAAGGAAGGCTGGAGGGAACTTCTCCCAGCTAGAAATTCACCTCCTTAAATAACCTGCATCTCAAATCATTATGTATATTTTATGTCTATAAAGCTATTATCACAGGGCCTCTGGGGGAAGTTAAGTGACAAGGAAAAATCCTTGATAATGTTTTCTCTCCTGAACATATTCTTTGACTTACACTAAACCTGCAACCTTTCCATAAGGACTACAATACAGGACCAAAAAAAAAAAAAAAAAAAAAAAGAAGATCCCCTGCTGTCATCTGAGGCTGAAGCAACAGTTACCCAGCCAGAGTGAAATACCATTTAAGACAATGAGGTTCAGTGAGAAACTTGGGGAGAAAATAAATCACTACTTTTTAATGTTCTACTTAAGTAATAACTGGCCCTGTTGTCAGAAAAGACTGGGTAAAATATGATTAGAGATTATTCTAGTTTTCAGAGAAAAGCCATTTAACCATTGACTGTCACCTGCTGTGTGTGCCCTTGCTTAGTGAGTGTGTTGAGAGAGAAAAGATCTTATCTACTGAACACGACCAGAACAGAAGATGCCTATCCATCCTTTATTTTGCAATCTGATTGCTTCCAGGAAGAAACTAGTGTATGCAGTTGGCACTTAGTTCAGTCCTAATTTAGATGAAATTCTGAAGGTCTCAGAGTTTGCATAGCTTGGAAGACCAAGGCCATTCTTCTCTTTGCCAGCTCCCTGCCTTTTTAAAGGCTAGTACGGGAAGCACCTCGTTTTGATGAGTTTCCTGAACAATGACTAATGAGGCAATATTTCACATTTAAAGATCATGTTGAAATGCAAATCCCTGAGTTATTGAAGTGTTTGGATTAGCTTTCAGGAAGTTATGGAAAGTTCTTATGGGCTTGCAATGTGTTTTCCTCAAATAGTTTGGCTCTTGTGTGCTTTTCTCACTTTAGACTGGTGTGGAGATGATAAATGTACCTAACCTTTAATAAATATTATACCTCTGTGAAACATTGTGTATAGGGCAGAGCATGAAATGTGCTGAGGGGAACTTAAAGGTGCCACATATTGTAACTGAGAATTTGATGATCCTTTAGCCAATCACCATCAGTAAGGACTTGGTAAACTCTGATTCCCTTCCTAGGGAGATGGAATTAAACACATCACATAGCAAGTTAATTCTAGCTCATTTTGGATTTTTTACACCTGGATCCCACAACAACCTGGAAAAGCATTAGAAGTGTGGTTCAAGAGTCCTGGTGTATATACCAAACATAACTATAGGAAACAGGACAGGAACACAGATCTAAGAGCAGCCCTGTTTCCTTTTCTGGGCTATATGTACATAATTTATACAATAACACAATCTAATAAAATTTGCTTTGTATTGACTGATTATCCATTTCAGAGCTGCCTGGTGACAGTGACATTAGATGTATTTACTATCTGTGGCAGCTCATTACTTGCCCACCAAAGAAGAATAAAGCAGGAGCCTGAGTTCTGGAGTTAGAGAAAAACCTTGGTGTTTCCTCTTTGTTCCCAAGGATGCTAGTTGTTTTTGTTTGCTTGTTTGTTTGTTTACTTTTTTTTGTCAATTTGACAAAAGCTTGAGTCATCTGGGAAAAGGGAACTCAGCTGAAGACTAGCCTCTAGCAGACTGGCCTGTGGGCAAGACAGTGGGTTTTTTCCTTCATTGATGATTGATATAGGAGCTCGCTGTGGGTGGTGTCACTCCTGGGCAGGTGTCCTGGGATGTATAAGCCACTGAGCCAGACATGAGGAAAAGGCCAGTAAGCTATTCTCCTTCGTGGTTCTGCTTTAGTTCCTGCTTTGAGCTCCTGTTCTGGCTTCCCACAATGAGGGTTTATGATGTGAAAGTATAAGTCAAATAAATCCGTTTCTCCTCAAGTCAGTTTTGGTCAGTGTTTTATCATAGCAAGAAAGAAGGCAACTAGGACACCATTTGGACATGACTTTTACATTTTTATTTATTGTTTTAAAATAAATTTTCTGAACAGAGAAGTAACCTGTGGACTTTGCAGAATGTTTTAAAATAGATGAATATAAGCATGACAGCTGGTGGATAGTTAGGCTGGTACAGTGCTTGGCACACAAGCATGAGAACCAGAGTTAGAATCCCAAGCACACACATGAAAATATGCTGAGCCAGAAGCAGACTCCTCCACTCTGGGTGGGTGAAAACAAGAGAGCTAATGAACCTTTATGGACACCCAGCCTAGCCAATCAGTGAGCTCTAGCTGCAGTGAGGGACTCTGTTTTAAAAACCAAGCATGGGGCTGGGGAGATCACCCAATGAATAAGGGGGGTGCTCTGCCAACATGAGGACTCATACCCAGCACCCATTTAAAAATCTGCATGGCTGTGCATGCAAGTATTGAGGCGGGGTAGAGACAGAGGGGAACAAAGACAGGCAAATGCTCAAAGCCCACAGCCAGGCTAGCCCAGAAAAGGTGAGATTCCAGTTCAATGAGAAATGCAGTCTCAAAGCAAACAATATAAAGAATATTGAGGGTAAGGTACCCAACTTCTTGCTCCTATTGTGGTCAAAGAAATAGAAACTCAGAAAGTTAATTAACTTACTTAACAATTTGTTGAACTACAAAACTCAATGATTTCATGGACTTGCAAGACGGCCCAGTGGGTAAAGGTACTTGCTGTCAAGACTGACTACCTGAGTTAGATCCCCGGAACCCACAGGGAGGAAAGAGGACTGACTCTTGCAGGGTGTCCTCTGACCACCACACATGTACCGTGACTCCTCCCCAAAAATAACTGAAAAGTACAAAGGGGAAATATTGAGGGCAGAAGGGTTCAGGAAGGCAGTAGAGTGATAAAGATGAAAGAGGGGACAGAGGAAGCATTCACTGGTACAAAGTGTGTATGAATGAGCTGCATGGGAACCTACGACCTCGAAACCCTAGTAAAAATATAATGAGGGGAATGATAGAACAACTGTGCTGTTAAAGAATAGGAAAGGGGTATGGGAAGCTAACAGTTGACTAGGGATGAGTGGATGGGACAGAGAGCTGGGGGTAAGGAAAAGAGAGGTAGAGGGTGGGTTAACCAAAACAGGATCTATGAAGAAGCCATATGGAACCCTACTAGTTTGTCAGCTAATTAAAGATATACCTATTTGAAAGGAGTCTGAAGAGATACCTCACATTAGTGGAAAATGCTGCTCCCAGAGGCATTATTAAATGAAAATTTTGGTGTCAGGCACTACCCTGCTATGAGTTATTGGTCAGGAAGGCCCAGAGAGAGTCACCTCAAACTGCACAGGCTATTCACATCACTCTTGGTTACCCACTGTAACTCGACGGTAGGCGCCTATAGCTGAACACACCACGAACTTTGGTTGCAGCACACAGAAATTAGTCTTGGACTAACTAGGAAACTCTTTGCTTGCTAGCTAACTTCCATTGTGCTGCCAGGTGCTGTTTTCTGTTAGGGGAGAAAAGACAGCAGTGGTCTTTTCACTGGATCCTGCATATTACAACACTGATATATCCTCATGATGCACCCACTGGCCCAAAAGCGGAAAGATACTTTACAGGGTATGACAGTTTGAATTAGGATGATTCCATAAGCTCATATATTTGATTACTTGGTCCCCAGTTGATGGAACTTTTTGAGAAGGACTAGGAAGTGTGGCCTTGTTGGAGGAGGTGTGACATTTCAAAAGGCCCATGCCATTCTGAGCCTATTTTTCTCAGCCTCCTACTTTTGGATCAAGATAGAAACTCTCAGCTCTTTCTACTGCCATGTCCTTGCACCACCACCATGGACTATAACCTTTTGAGACTGTAAGCCTCAAAGGAAGTGTGTGTGTGTGTGTGTGTGTGTGTGTGTGTGTTTTAAAGTTGCCTTGGTCATGGAGTTTTATCATAGTAATAGAACAGTATCTAAGATAGGAGCAAACAATTGCTCACTCGAGTATATTTTAGGCCTGCTGCACAGGAGGAAAACGTGGTCAAAACCCTTGGTTATGTAAGCCACAGCCCTAGGAGAGAATTTATTAATGTTGTTTTTCTAAATGGTCAAGTTGTTAAGCTGCCTTCTAAATGTTTATTTTTATATGTTCTGGTTTGCTTTCTGTTGCTTTCATAAAACGCTGACCCAAAGCAAGATGGTCAGTGAAAGTAAAGTTTTACTTGGCTTACAGGTTATAGTCTATCATCAAGAAATGGCCAAGACAGGAGGCAGGAACTCAAGGTAGGAACCTGAAGCAAGAAACGAAGCAGAGGTCATGAAGGATGTTGCTTATAAGCTTGTTCCTTGGGCTCAAATTCATCTACCTTTTGTATCTTTCCATGAGCATCTGCTCAGTGGTGGCACCCACCATGACTTAGGCCTTCCCATATCTATCTAATAATAGTAAAAACATTTCCCTCAGACTTGCCCATTGGACCAACTTAACTGAGGCTTTTCTCAGTTCAAGTTCTTCTTCAGATGACTCAAGATTGTATCAAGTTGACTGAAACTCAAAAGCATCATATGCATGTCCCCAGCCTTTGTTATAGGAGCTTCTTATTGCAGTGGGTAGTGATTAACGCAGAGATCCACGGCCATGCAAAGTGCTGAGACTAAGGGACTGTGAGTGCTCAGCTATAGGTGGGACCTCTGTATAACCCTCCCCATTATCACCTCCCGCCAGGGTTCAAGGAACATTCCAGAAAATGGGAGCAGAAAGAACACGAGAGCCAGAGAACTGGGAGGAGTGCTGTGAAATGATGTTTTATGGCTAGGATATAGTGCTACTCACAACACAAGACCTGCACAGATCCAGCCGTCATGGAGGGATAATGGAACCCTCGGGCTCAAACTGAAGAGCTAATGGCTGCTGGGGGAGGAAGAGTCGTTTTTATTTGAGGCTGTGGTCATCAGTGGGTTGTCCATGCCTGTTGCATGACGCCACACCTTACATGCCTATAGGCAGCACTAATTGGGCACAGAGTTAAAACTAACTAAATAATGTAAAAAGGAGGTCATGAACGTGGGCGTGTCTTAGAGGAAGTTAGAGGAAAGCGGGCAGGGGGTGAATATGCTCAAGATACATTGTTTACACACATGAAGTTTTCAAAGGGTAAATTTAAGATAAAGTTCTTTTTTAAAAAAAAAATAGCTACCACTGTAAACAAGTGTGGTAAGGCACGTGCACTATAAATACGAATGATCTGAAAGCAGAATGCGTTTTGCTTTCATACTTTGTCTGGAAAGAACTGAGACGTAACCCATATTATGCATGGCCTATGTGGCTAAAACTTACAAAGACTGCTGAGAGTGAGAAAGGTTTCTGGGAAGAATGTGTGCTTCACCCAGTACCTGAGCGCTGCTCACTGTGCTCAGAGCAATTGAGATTCCTCCAGGTGTTGAGGGGAGCACCATCCTCCCCAGCAAACGTGAATTGGGGTTAGAGCGAAAAGAGGTTTCAAATACCAGCAGTATTAACATTCCAAACCAGCTCAGCCTGAGCCTGGTAAGTGGCAATTACTGGAGATGTTCAGTATTCACCACATAATTACGTGGGCGAAAATTTAGAGATTTCACCTTCTGAACTCATCTTCCTCATGATCTAGGGCAGCAGCTAACTGAGCCGCATCCTAATGTTGCTCTCACTGTCGCCAGAATGACTTGAATTCCCCAAATTTGTTCCCCTCCATACGCTTCCAGAAGGCCAGCCATGGTTCTTAGCACAGGCCGTTCTCAAGGTGAGTTTTGATAGACTGAGTTCCTGCCAGCAGAGCAAGAACTGACCCCAGAGCCTAGAGGAGTCTGGCGGCATCTGTGAAAGATCTGAGATTATTAACGAAAGCTATGCAAGAAGATAATCTCGAGTATCAATCATGAGATCAGTGAATGATGGTCATCGGTGTGATCGAGCATTTTATCTTACACCATGACACAAAGATGAATTACTACAACATCTGCTTGTACACAAGGGAAATAGCACTCTACTGAAGTCAGAAATCCCACAGAAGAGAAGGTCATAGAATTCAGTGAAAGGATCTGGGTTCCTGGCAGTGACTGGATCTGCTCGAGGGGCATGAGCACAGCTTGAAGAGCTGTGACGGGTATCAAATACAGCTGTTGGCTTTGGCAATGGAAAGTATTAGTGGGGGAGGGGGTTAAAAACCATGAGTCAAATGTCATCTGCCATGTGCTCTCTCTATAAGCAGTGGCTAGATCTCTTTGGATTTGGAATATAAAGGCCCGGGTTTAAGTCCTGGTGGTGTTTCTGGATACATAAATGAATGTGGGGTCACATATTCCCCTCATGTTTGAGATTATTCCTTCTTGTCCCATGTATGTTTAGCAAAGGGCTAGATGGGAAAAAATCACTCACATGGACACTCAGAGGACCATCTCAATGGGATGTGCTATGAACTTCATTGTCTCTTCAGGCTTTTTTCCTACAGGACTGTTTCTTTCTGTCGAAGGATCTATCTGGAGGCACTAGAGTGGCATCTCTTGTTAGATTAATTGAACTCAGTTTCACTCATTGCATTTGAGGCAGTGCTTGGCTAGGTCTGTCTCATTTGAACTTTAAGAAGGGCAGATGTAAACAACCACCCTGGCTTTTCCAGTGCTGTCACTAAGCGGAGTGCGCTAATGTCTTGCCAGAAACTCTTACTTTTGGCTTCTGTGCTATTGTTTCATTTGAGGGAGGCAGAACAGGGGGCTGAGGAATGCTTGTTTGCATTCCTCTGGTGACGATAGCTGAAGCTATACCCCTTCAAAAACAGCCCTTCAGATATATTAAATGCCATCAAGTGTCAATCTTCCTGGCTTAGGAAAGAATCTTCCTCTGTGTTAAAAGAAAACGACAGTTTTATGTGTGCAGGCACATATGATATAAATTCAAAGGCGGATCTCTGTGACTTTGAGGCCAGGACAGCCAAGGCTACACAGAGAAACCCTGTCTCGAAAAAAATGAAACAAAACAAGCAAACAAAAGAAAAGACCAAAACAAATACTTTTTAACCTAATGAAGCCATTCATCATAAAGCTACCCCCAGCTGCTAAATCCTGACACATTAGTGACTTGATATGGTAATGTTTATTTTTCTAGTCCAGCTACAAAGTTGAAGATCCAATTGGATGGGACCTGAGATGACAGCTCTGTCACCTTTACCTTTTGTTTTCTTAGATGGCTTGAGAATTGGCATTGAATGATCAGACAGAAGAGAGAGAGGAAGGAAGATCACATGAAGGGTGCTGGGCCTGTAAATGGTATTTGTGAGGACAAGCTACAGTGAGTGGAATTCAGGCACATGACCACATTTAACTGAATGGGATGCTGGGATTTGTAGTCCAAATAACTGCTTAGGAAGAAAGAAATGTACATGGTACAGCTAGCCAGTTTCTACTGCAGGGCAATGGCTCAAGCAAGCAACATGAGTTTTGCAATTGCCTTTAACTGGGAGAGGTTGCTTTTACCCTTTACTTTTAACAATATTCCTTTCATTCAAAGACTGATTCTTTGACCTGACTTTTCCTTGGAATGACTCAATGATGAGTCATTCTCTTTGAGCTTCCCTGCTTGGATTTCAACTTTCCTGTCTCACTGAGAAGGCTGATGACACTTCAGAAAACTGTAGAAGGTGATCTGACACCACACTAACAGGGACACGGGACACTGATGAAGTAAACGTCTTTCCGTGTCCATCCATGAACACTCAGCTCTCACTCCGAATCTCCCAGCTCCATGCAGCCCTAAGGATCACCCGAGGTTTCAGAGCCTCCCTGCAGCTCATGTTCCTTTCGTCCTCCTTAGGATCATGGGAGGTCATCTTGGTAGAGAAGCAGCTCCTTCCTTGCCACAGCCACAGCC
This sequence comes from Psammomys obesus, assembly GCF_907164565.1. Classification (NCBI taxonomy): domain Eukaryota; kingdom Metazoa; phylum Chordata; class Mammalia; order Rodentia; family Muridae; genus Psammomys; species Psammomys obesus. The sequence goes on from NW_026596256.1 coordinate 13,223,177, forward strand.
TCTGGCGCCAGACGCATAGGCTGCCATCTCATGAGACAAGATCAGGCACACGGAAACATAAGTCAGACGGCGCGGGCTCAGAGCCAGGTGACCTGTTGATTCAGTCTGTTATTTCAGAACCATCAAGGCGTGCGCTTCTAAGAGAAGCGTCTTGGACTTTATTATGTGTTTTTCATAATAAAACTTGCATGATGTTTGATGGTGGTCAAACCAGCCATTCAGTTGTCAGAAGCAGGATACAGTGTGGTTTTGCATGTAATATCATTTAGTAAAATTGTGTATCCTTAAGGACATTAGTCATCAACGTCTCTCTCTCTCTCTCTCTCTCTCTCTCTCTCTCTGTGTGTGTGTGTGTGTGTGTGTGTAGAATAGTGAGGATTCTGAAAATAATTGGTTAAGACAATCTTAGTTTATGTTCAAGGGACTTGTTTCAGTACAAATATCTCTCATTTAAAATTCTCAACTTAAAGAAAACAAAGCCCAAAGTGCATTTTATAACATAATATTTACATTTCACTTGATTACAGTGAGTGTTAAATATGAAATAAACTGTACAGAAGAGCTGTTAAGTTATGTAATTTCCTCTAGGGCTAAGAAGCTGTTGATCAGTATAAACAATCCACAGACAAGTTGTGCTAAAAGACCAGCTCTTTCTGTAAGCTCAGTGATTCAAATGATGAGATAATCCAAATAATAGTTACTTATTAAGAAAAATTCAGTGATTAAACCTGTTTACGGTACTTTACATTCCAGATGGTGGATTATCCAAAAGAAACAATAGAAAAGCATTACTTTTACATGTATTTTAAAGTATTTTCAATTAAATACATTTCCCACCATACTTAGCTTCAGAACTAATTAAGAGAACAAACAAACAAACAAAAAACAAATGTGCTTTCCAGGATGTTCTTTCATTAGTATAATAGTAAAATAATCTTTAATAATCAACTAGAAAATTAGTTCACTAAAAAGATTTCAACATTATGATGATCTAGTTTTAGGGACACAAAGATTATTCAGGAATAATAATCTTGCCCAAACAAACCATAGAGTGTGTTCGGTGATCCAAGACTGCAGTAGTAAATGGGTATGGTATTAAAAGTGTGAAAGAAAGTCTGTAGAATTATGAAGTGACTCATTTTAGAAGGGTACAGGGAAAGAAGAAAATATGAGGAAAAAATAGCATACAAAATGCACAGTTGCAACAAGTTTGTAATGGGGATTCATGGGTTTGTGGGATTCATGGGTTTGTGGGAATGCAAACCAATGAGAAGCAGGTAGGATGACCGTTGAAAGGGGACTGTCTAAGAGCAAAGTCAACCGCTTGGGAGGGTAAATGGATGATACTTCTAAAAAGAGAAAACAAGGCTCCATTCATCCAACACTGGGGCATAATAAAACTTTCATCAAAGCCATTTTTCCAATAGCTGAGACTTAAAGTATTATGGCTTTATTGTAATTCTTAAACTTGAAGAAACAATTTGCCAACTCTAGTTTATCCTAGTGGCTGTTGACTATTGCATTATGCTAAAATGTCCCCTGCCATGGAAGAAGGGGCAAAGAGATTATAAGAACTAGAGGTTCGTGAAAACTTCTGTGGAAAAGTGTTTCCTAGACAAGGCACAGCGATATGCTCATGAACTCATTGAGGCTGTGGTGAGCTGCCCAAGACATGCACAAGTCTGTGCCCTCAAGCGTTCATCATGGAAGAGAAAGGGGCTTGTGTGGCCTAACGCTTCCTGGAGGAATATTCATAGTTGATACTGGCTGGAGGAAGGGGTGTCATTTTTGTTAGAGGTGTCACCATTGGTACATTACCACGCTCCACTGAATAATCACACACACACACACACACACACACACACACACACACACACACACACACATGAAAGGAGGAGGAGACTCGTCAACCACTATACAAAGAGCTGCTGCTATAGATGCACGGGGATTCGAAACCTTGAACAGGGATAGAATGTAACATGGTTATTTCTCATGAAAAACAGCTTGGCAGTTTGTCAAAAGTTAAACGTAGATGTCTCATATGATCCTGTAATTCCATTCCTGGGTATGTCCTAAAAACATTGTAATTTTGTTTTATTTGTACCTTTAGGGTTTTGTGAAGTGTATATTGTGTGTTGAACATTTCCCCCCTGGTTTGGGCAGTGCCCTAAAACAGTTTTGTTTCTCTGCGTTCATGTCATTTCATGTCTCTATATTTGTCTTTCTGTGAGTCACTTAATTTTCTTAATCTGATGATCTTCAGTAGCATCCTGAAAACTACAAAGCTTCATTCTTTATGGCTGGAAAGGATTCCCTTTAGCTTGTATAACATCTTCTCCTTACTCACTCCTCTGCTGTTGACTCCTTAGGTTGGTTCCACAGCTTAGCTACTGTGAATAGCACTGCAGTAAACCTTTGTGTCAAAGTGTCTACACATTCACCCGTTTCATAGCTGGACTGTTCAAAATGACCCTTAGGTGAAAAACATCCCAGGGTTCCTCCGTGAGGAATGAATGAACAAACTGTGATGGTGGTGGTGTGCGCATACAATGGAACATTATTTGGAGGCATAAATAAGGGAATCTCTAACAACACCGGTGGACCTTCAGAACATTTAGGTTAAGTGAAAGAAACCAGATGCAAATTGGCACACCGCCTATGATTCTTTTTGAATAAAATATCAAAAGCAAGTCAATCCACCCTGGCAAAAACGCAGATTGGGGTGTTTTCTGGAGCTGAGGGAGTAGCCAGCAGAAGTTGATTATTGCCTGTGACACTTTATTTCAGATGAATGGAGGAGCTTTGCTGAAAGACGGAGAAGTGGCTACAGGACATTGTCAAGGCACTGCTGCCGCCCGGTCATTTGCCTTAAGACTTTGTGTTTCCTGTTAGATGATTTTTACTTTAACAACTTATTTTTAAAAATGAAATGTGTTCAACTGGGATTGTTTAAGCTATACGGGATATGCCTTGGAAAACAGTAGAAGCATTTGTTACTTGAATTTTGTATTGTGGTTTCTTCATTCTTTCGCCCACTCCTCTGTAGTCTCTTGTTGATGTTGACTTTTCTTGCATATTTAGGTATATACCTGGCCCTAATTGCTCTTTTCATCTAGTTTCCCATGTTTACTTGGATGTAGAACAGGAAAGAAGGAAGTCAATAATGCTTAACTTACGATAAAGAAAGACCGTTGGGCAGGCATATGTTTTTATCCCAGCAGAAGCAGGCAGATCTCTGAGTTCTAGGCCAGCCTGGTCTACAAAGTGAGCTCAGGACAGCCAAGACTACACAGAGAAAACCTGTCTTGAAAGAAAGAAAGAAAGAAAGAAAGAAAGAAAGAAAGAAAGAAAGAAAGAAAGAAAGAAAGAAAGACAGACCATTTGGGTTCTGAATGGAGGATTTGTTATATTTCATTTGTTCATTTGGTTCTTGGCTGTAGTCTGTTTATCAAAGTGAGAGAAAGGTCACCTCTAAACCAACTCAGTTGCTGTTCTTTGTCTGGGAGAGTGCCAGGTCCAGGAGTCACCCCAGGTTGGTGTTTATCTGGGTGCACCTTTAGAGATTTTAGAGAGGCCAAGCATTTAGAACTCAGTTTTCCAAAATGTTGACAGGATGCGGCTATTTTAGCTTTTATATATGCCCCACCCATCATGCTATCACAAGTAAAGTTGGCAAAGGGAACAAATCATTTCTCATTCATAGTAGACATGCAGGCTTCTCAGCTGATTAATTTTTTATGTAATTATTGCCTTAGAACAATAGTATGTTCAGTAGCTGAGCGTTTATAGTTATTATACAGTGAAAGGACATTTCAAGAGTCAGCCTGAGGATTGGGGATATAGTTTGGTTAATAAAGTGCTCACTGCACTAGCATGAGGACCTGAGCTTGGATGCCCAGTACCTGTGTAAAAAGCCAAGCATGGGGTCTGCGTGTATCCTGGAGCCGGGAGGTAGAGATAGGAGCAAGTACCTATGATTGGCTGACCAAACAGCCTATCAGTAGTAGTGAGCTTCCTGTTCAACAAGAGGCACACTCTCAAAATTAACACACACACACACACACACACAGAGAGAGAGAGAGAGAGAGAGAGAGAGAGAGAGAGAGAGAGCGAGTAAGCTTTATATATTTGGATATTTAAATACATAAACCGATTAGGTCTTTGGTAGCATTTCTTGGCGGGGATATATGGTCTCCTATTTGTTGAGAGCAGCTGTTTGGAGCCTTGTTTGCTATCACCCCAATTTGTCAGGCTGTGGACAGGCTGAATAGTGCTTTGTATTCAGTCTTGGGGCTACTCAGTGTTGTTTCTGAATGGGGTATCAGAGTGATCTCAGCGGGGCTAGGAATAGCTTCACCTTTAGCACCTAGGAGTAAATCTTCCATAGGCTTAGGAGAGTCTCTCTGATGATATTCAGGAGTTTTGTAGAGGCCTTGCAGGGTTTTGCAGGGATCCCTTGAGTCCCAGATTACCCCACGGTGTGGGTGCCAGATAGGGTGGCTGACAGGCGGGTGGGTGAGTCCAGGCAACTTACCAGAAGTTCTGCTTAGATCAATGTAGCACAGGAATAGAGAAAGAAAAGAGGGGCAAACCTCAGTGTTCTAGGAACTACCCCCCTTCCCCGTTTTACCTCTTATTCTTTCTTGAGGGAAACTTCCACAGTGTTCCCACTGTGGCAGAAGCCATGTTCAAAGCTCCACAGCTGGATGTGAACAGGGCTTGCAATTACACGACAGAAGTGGAGATGCAATTTCACTTGAGAATCCCAATTTCTCTATATTTTCATCCTGCCAGGTGGGGTTTTATCTTGATTTTTTTCAAGTCTTTTGTTTTGTTATGATCTCTTCTTTCTTCCTGGAATCCAGAGCTTTGGCTTCTAAGATGAGAAAGGAGTTAGACTGGGTAGGGCTCACAAGTGAGCTAAGGAAAGCATTGTTAACTAGGAGATAATGCCAAAGCATGTGCATTATTATGGACGTTACATGGTACGTATTACGTGCTTCTATCAGATGCCATGCTCTCCTCAAAGTACTGACCCCCTAGACAGAGTGAAGATGAACACATGCAGAAAAAGGTTCCTTACACTCTCAAATGTCAGGACTTCAGATCCCTGTTCCTCCCAAAGTAGGACTGGTGACACTCTCCTGGTGGGCAGAGGGTTAGTGCACACAGGAAGCAGCAGGCACCTTTGAGTCGTGTCATTAACAGAATATTCCTATTTATTTTATTTTTCTTCAAAGCTTCTGATTTCCTCCGCTAAGAGTAAAGGGCAAACATGCCAGATTCATACTGAACCATCTCAAAAACACCTCTGTAATGCCTTTTAATTTTCTCAAAATAAATGTTAGGACTCCAGTTCAGAATCTTTGGAGACCATAGGAGTTCACTTGCAAACTAATAGCATTCCTCATTTTGGTCATATAGCACAACAATAAGGTTTCCTTACTAAATACTTTACTGTAGGCTACTCTAACCAGTTTCCAGACCTGAAGGTCTCTGATGTTAACTGTTGTCATCTGTGCGTGCCTGGGTATAAAGAAATTTTCCATCAGAAAAGTAGATAAAAGAGACTCGCCTGACAGCTACGAAGGAAAGTACAGAATGGGGGAAAGTGAGATAAGGCTGGAAAGAACATTTTCAAAGGCAGCAGAAATGCTCCAAATGGTGGAGGGTTTGGCTGTACCATGTTTTCTCAGAAAGAACTCAGCCACTGGCCAGGGGACAGCAGGCTTTGTGCAGTTTTCCTCAAGGGGAACCAGCAGGCCTGAGAGAAGAGCCTGCTGCACAACGCCATGGGCCTGAAGCACCTCCCCTGGAAGCCGAAGCAAAAGGAGAGGAAATCAAATGGCCTCTCTTAAATGGAGAGGGGAAGCCTGCTGACCTTTGCTACTAACAGACAGCAATGAAGAGCCACTTGGTATTCTGAAAGCAGCTCATTCCATCCTGCACAGGACTCAAACCTGATTTAAGCCAAGCCAGGGAGAGATCTTCAAAGCTGTTATTTCAGCATCGAAACCCAAGCATAGATATGGGAATCTTGTGAAAAACAGTATGTCAAGCAAGGGTCATCACCAAATGTCATAGGGTTTCTATTGCTGTGACAAAACACTATAACCAAAAAAAAAAAAAAAAAAAAAGCAAGTTGGGGAGGAAAGCGTTTATTTGGCTTACACTTCTGTATTGCTGTTCACAATGGAAGAATATCAGGATAGCAGTTCAAACGGCAGGAACCTGGGGGCAGGAGCTGATGCAGAGGCCATGGAGGGGTGCTGCTTACTGACTTTCTCCCATGGCTTGCTCACCCTCCTTTCTTATAAACTTAGGACCACTACCCCCTCCCCCAAGGCACCACCCACAATGGGCTGGGCTTTCCCCATCAATCACTAATTGAGAAAATGGCCCACAGACTTATGTAGAGCCCAATCTTATGGAGTCATTTCCTTAACTGAGGTTCCTTCCCTCCTCTCAGATAACTCCAGCTTAGGTCTAGTTGTCATAAAACAATCCAGCACACCAAACACAACCCAAAACACATTCTCCTGCTGAATTCTGTGTTCTCAGTAAAAATCAACAACTTTTATTTCCTGCATTCATGGAAGCAACATTCAGCTTGGGTTAAGGGCATGATCTCCCAGGAAGTTCAGAGCAAGGGGAAGGACTGACTGAACTCTTTCCTGCCTGGGACAGTTGTTTACGGTAGCTGAGAACTGGAAGCCTTTGAGGTACCTGCCTTTCGGTGAGGGGTTTGTCGCTGTAAGCCCCCAACCCAGGGAAAGCAGAGTGAAGGGTGCTGGATGCCATGGCAGGGGCCCAGAACTGAGGGAAGAAATCAAAGGCATGTAGTTGATTCTTTTCTTGTCTAGAGTAGCCGAAGTCCAAGTATACGGAGAGCAGAGGGCAGTTTTGTGGAGCTAATTCTAAGCTTCCACTTTGTGGGATCTGAGTAGTCAAACCCAGGCTTACAAGCATGCCCCTGCTGCTGAGTCACCTGACAGACCCCAGAGCAAATTTTTTTCATGTTGATGAGATCAACTCTGAGCCCTCCTCCTGCTGGGCCAGAAACATGGCTCTGTCAGTTAAGGTGCTGCCGAAACCAACAAAACAGAGAGAGGAGACTCCGGCAAGCTGTCCTTACGCCTGTGCTCACATGTATACACCGATACACAAGATACACAAAGGTACAATAAATAAATACATGGAAAAATGTACCTTTCTCCTGTTTTTATAGTTTCAAATGTACTTTTGGCTCATGGTTCATTTTGAGTTAATGCTTATATAAATGTAAGTCCAGAATTCACTTATCTTTTTTTTTTTTTCTAACTATGTGTGTGTGTGTGTTTGTGCTCATGAGTGCATAGGCCTACAGCATACAAAAGTAAACATCAGATCCCCTGGAGCTGGGATTTCAGGTGGTTATGAACCTCTCAATGTGATATCAGGAACCAAACCTGGGCCCCCTGTAAGAGCAGTAAGCTTCCTTAGCTGCTGAGCCATCTATCCAGCCCAGATTCACTTACCTTCTTTTTCTGGTTATATTTTGTTATCCTTATAAATGTCCTATTGCTCTACTTGTTGAAAGCTATATACTTCCTGCTGGGCTTTGTAAAACACCAGTTGCCCGTATTTGTACAAGGCTTCTGTTTCTTAAACACACCTCATTGATTTTCATTATCACGTGACAGAAACAACTAAAAAAGAAGTTCATGACCATTTCACCCAAATGAATTCTGCCACCAGTAAGAAAATTGATTATGAAATATCTGATAATTTAGAGTGGTCTGCTGGTGATTTTATGAAATTATTCCCAAGGCTTTATGGTAACAGATCTGGCTGGTATCCTACCAAAATATTTCTTTTACCTAAATAGAAAGACATGGGAAAACATGCCCACATTTTTCCCTAGAGCCAATACATAGTTGTCTTAGATTCGACTCTGAGGCATTTAAAGAGAAGAGAAAGCCTGTTGGCTTCCATTAGGCTCTTTTCTACCCAAGCCTTGGCAGAGACTCTCTGTTAGGAACTTGGGAGCCTACTTAGATTAAAATAATAGGAAGGGAGATCTAAAGAAAGCCAGCTGGTCCCTTTCAGGGCCAGACCAAATCCAGAGAGCCTGAGTTACTCTCAGCCAGTCTTAAAGTGAAGAGCTGTGAAATTCGCTTTGTCTCCTTGGGCTTTTGAACCATGCACCTTTATAAGCCTGCCTGTGCAGACATCCCCAGCCCAAAGCTGGGTCTGTCCAAATCCAGTGAATCAGCTCTAAAATGTAGGCGGCACCTAACAGTGACCAAGACCCAGCCTCAGGGAGCCTGCTGGCCTGTTAGACCGAGTGGAACTACAGAATGGAAATGCCTGGAGAAGTTTTTACGTGCCCATGGAGTTTCACTGCAGGAAACCACCAAGGCGAAGACAGGCATGGCATACAGGTACTGTTGATTGCAGTAAAATCCAACCAGAAACTGTACTGATGTCAAAGGTTATTTCCATTAAAGAATAAAGATTGAAATAGCAAGACAAGATGTTAGGAAGAGAGAACAGCAAATGCAGTGGGCCCTTTTGAGTTCTTTTGTTTGCTTCTTCTTGCTTTGAATTATCTTTCTCTTTGCTCAAAGAGTTACACAAAGAGAATCAAGTGCACTTGTGGAAAGTTCCAAGATCACCTGTGAAAGGAAGGCTATATGCTGCCAGTAGGAATAGCTTGGGCTCTGAGGAAGTAGGTGACTGAGCATCTTGATGTGAAGAATGTGGACTCCATTCTTCTCAGTGTAGTTTATCAAGATGAGCAGAGTCTTTTCCAATGCTGTGCAGGCTTCAACTGCTGTCTTTATTTAAGCCTAAATCACGTGTGCTGTGCGAATGGTTAACAAACTAGTGGGTTCTTTTTGAAATGAGTGCTTTTTACCAACATAGTCCAAGATGAATCCCCTGTTCTGCACTGGTCTTTCAATATTTATTTGTTATTTATTAATGAAAAGGAGAGTTTTTTTTCTTCTTCTTGGTATGAGGTTGAATGTGTATTTATCAATTGATCTGAGAAGGTAAGTATTTTTGAAGCAATATGTCCCTTCCTTCTGTGAGCTAAGCTATGCTAAGTTAGCCAGCAGCTGCTAAGCATGCGCACAAGGCTTTGCTCCTCCAGAGTCTCGAGGCTGAGCACAAACCACCGAGAAGGTACAAGGGAACTGAAAAAACAAAACAAAACAGCTTAGCATTTGTAAAGGATGCTCTTCCTAGCCACTGCCAAAAGTTGGACTTCTCAGGCTAAGTTTTTTCTTTTTCTTCTTATACAACTTATCCCCAACGGATTCATTTTCCAGCTCTAACATTCTATTTTCGTAGAGTAGTCGCTGCTCTGATTTACCAGCTAATTTTGTTAATATAACAACTTGCTATAGTGTGGCTCCTCTCTGGAGAGCAATGCGCTTTATACAGACAGTTTATATAATAAAGGGCTGGTGCAGAAGAGGAACGGACTTTTGTGGATTCTTAGGGAGCTCAAGCCAGTTAATCCCACTCTCCCTCAGCCTTTCCTCATCCCCTCACTTTCTTCTCATGCTCCCCCTTACTCTCAGTGGTAGTTGTGAGGCTGGTGTGTGAGTGCAGATCAGTGAAGGAAGAGGCATCATTTCTCGTGCTACCATAAACTCGTTTGTAACCCTTCAGAGAGCACACCTTCTCCTTTAAAAGTCCTCCTTCTGTTATCTCTCCTTCCCTCCTAGAGCAGCGCTTCTTAAAGGATTGTGACAACCAGGAACACTTCCTTCAAACACGTGAGAGTAGAGCTGCTTCAGGGGAAGGTGGGGCCTGGAGCCCACCTCTACTGTGTTCCTGAGCTACCTCTGTGGATCCCATGCTTCACGTTATTTGAGAGCGTAGGTCTGGGGCAATTCTGTAAGTTGCCTTCGTGAGCAGGGCTCTGTGATTTGGGAGAATGCCTTGCGTAGGCAAGCTCTACGGCCAACACCTATAATCCTAGATCACACTTTTGGGATCTAGAAATGGGATAGCAAAGAACTCTACTATGTTCTCCCTCTCCCCCTTTCCTTCCCCCTCTCCCTCTTCCCTCTCCCTCTCCCTTCTCCTCCCTCTTCCAAGTTAAACTCAATACTGACCCCATGACATGGTTAAGGATTTCAATCATGATGGCCTTGGCTGTGCTGACACGTCTCCAGGATGCTTCCTTAGCACGCTTCTCCCAGTTTCAACAGTGCTTCATTTCTTCTGTCAAGACACCTACTAATTACCTTTGTTTAGGCCATTTCCTTTAACTGTTAAGGAGGGAGTTTTAGGGACAAAGACTGTGACTCTCATGGTTCCTCTTCAAATAGGCTTTTACCTTCATAATGTTGGGACACAGTGGTGTCCAGACTTTATTATGACGTTTCCTGACAAGATAAAAGGTATGTAAAAGGATGATGGCTGTGTGAATAGACCCCTGTTTGACTTTAACCTTTCTATTCATTTTGAAGGCTATCATTCTGTCTCATATATACTGGGAAGGAGATAAATCTTGGCATTAAGCAGACCAGAAGCCATATCCCAACTCTGCCAGTTTGAGAACTGAGATATTGATCTTGAAATAATGTATTGGTTGCCTGGCACACAGTAGACACTCATTAAATTTAGGTTTTCTTCCCAGTTACCCGATAGCATCTGTTTGTCAGTCTGGGGGTGAGGGAAGATGAAAGCCCATCAGTTGGCATAAATCATAAGAGATTATTCTCAGGAGTAAAAGGCAACAAAATTTGCAGTATCGCAGTATGCAGGCTCCATGCTGAGCTTTGGAGCCCTGAGGTCTGGGAGTGAGGTAAGCTGCTGTCTTCTTCCTAATTTGGGCAAATGCCATTGAAGCCTTCAGCCTAGGGCCAGCTGCTTAGGTCCTTCTATCATAAGTAAGGGAGTGTTATGTTGTGTTCCCATGGAGACTTGCTACTATTTCTGACTAAAGCTGACCAGGAAAGGGGGGATAAGTCAGTAAATATGCAAACGCATGTATAAACTGAGAATGGTGAAAAGGTGTACCAATTTAGCATGGAGATCCTTCTTTTAGCTAGAATTCTCCGAAAACGGTAGTTTGAAAATCTGTTGTATTAAAGGCTACAAAATAACCACTAAGAGAGCAGTCATTCCTAAGAGGCTGAGTGTTAAATGTCTTTATTACATCACATTGAACTCTTAGGAAGACAGTAAACACAGCTGAGTCAATATTAAAGAAATATATTGAAAAGCAGTTTCGAGCAAAACACAAGATATATCTGGACTTTTAAGTGGCCACAGATAAGTAGATAGATAGGTAGCTGGCTAGCTAGCTAGCTAGCTAGACAGATGATAGATAATCTTTTAAGTAACTTGGTTGTACGAATAATGGCAGGAGGAACTGACAGAGATGTAAAGTGAAATTCTAATCCAGGGGTCAGCAAGCTCTTCCTGTAAGTAGTAAAAATCTTAAGCTTGAGCTGATCTTTTTTTATATAAGCCAGTTGAGAGTGTGTGTGTGTGTGTGTGTGTGTGTGTGTGTGTTTCTTATAAAAATTATTCTGTCACTGCCATGAGAATGAGAATTAGACCTTTCCTATCCTGCAATCCTGCAAAACTTTTGCATTTTGGAAGTTCTCAATATAAATATGTTCTTTATTTTTTTATTTTTTTGTTCACAATTTATTCATTATATATCCTGATTGAAGCTTCCTCCCTCAACCTTCCCAGTCCCACCCTCCTTCCCTCTTTCCCTCATCCCCTTCCCCTGTCCACTGAAAGGGGAAATTCTCCACCATTGCCATCTGCCCATAACTCAAGTCTCATCAGGATTGCCTGGATCCTCTTCTTCCGTGGCCTGACAAGGCTGCATCATCAGGTGTGAGTGATCAGAGAGCAGTCAGCTGAGTTCATGTTAGAGACAGCACCTGCTGCCCTCACTCAGAGAGCCACATGGAGACTGAGCTGCCAACTAGCCACATCTGAGCAGGGTGTCTAGCTCCTTTCCATGCACGGTCATTCATTGGTGCATCAGTCTCTGCAGGACCCCCTGGGCTCAGATCTTTTAGTTTTGTTGGTCTCCTTGTGGAGCTCCTGTCCCCTCCATGTCCCTCTAATCCCACCCCTCACTTCTTCATCTGAGCTCTGATCAGTTTGGCCCTGAGTCTCAGCATCTGACAAGCGTGTTCTTGAGGAGCATACATCCAGTCAGAAGTTGGACAGAATAAATACCAAAGAGCAAACAGGAACTTCTGACCCCCATGCTCAGTGCTCTAGCTCCCTACAAACAGTGCTGTAGCTCCCTATTTTTCCTGTATTAGGTATTAAGGTTATCTGGTTATCTTTGCTGAGTCCCAAATGCTCCATCTGGAAAACAGACCTAACTCAACATACCAGCAGCAGGTCACGCATTTGCAGAGGCTGGGCTCACTCTTAACATTTCTGTGAGCCTAACATGGCACTTGTCCCAACACTGACTAGTTCTCTTTAAACTTGGGAACAGGGAATCTGTGTATTTATTTTTTACTGTTGGCAAGTAGATAGGGCCTTTTACACCAGAGTCCAAGCTGGACTTAACTCTCTATGGAGCTGAGTTTGGCTTCAAACTCATGGCAAAACCTTCTTCCTCCTAGGCAGGTCTTAGGCTGACAAGCTTCCATTACTGTATCTGCCTCAACTTGGTACTTTGAAAAAACAAACAAAAAAACATGTGTTAACTCTCTTTAAAAGATGGACAGAAAATAAAAACACCTACACAATTCTGGCCTCATTGCTATTTCCCCCTCATTAGTATTTGCACATTCATTGCTTCTTTTATTGATTTATAAAGATCTTTAGAAATTTCTATTTTTTTTCTCATGTCTTTTCACTTAACACAAGGATGTGCTCACAGGCTCAGCCTCTCTCCTTTTCTGACTCCTGTATAGCCTCCTTGTATATAAGGAGCAAACCCTTGTGGGATGATAACATTCACACCGAGGGCTTATAGAAGGAACCAGGAAGGAAATCTACTCTGCTTTCCATAACATTACAGGGCTGAGGTACCGGAGATGAGGAACATTATTTTTAAATTAAATAGAATCCACCACTTCCTCCCAGTACCCCATATCACACACCATTCTCTATGAATTCCTGTGGCCTGTTCTTTCCATGGGATGCTTGGCACACTCAGATCTCCTTGAAAAATAGCTATGGCCGTGTCTGAAAAACAATAGCCTAGAAACTGCTGCCTGGGCAGGAGCCATATCAAGGTGAGCTGACATGATTTATTTTAGGCAGGCCTAATTTGGGTCAGTCCTGGGGCCTGTGCTGATTTCCCTGAGCCTCGGCCTGTGTCTCTCCTGAAACATTTCTGGAGGGCAGTAGATGTCAAGGTGTATGAGGCTCAGGATGTGTGTGATCTGAGGTAGAGGACAGGAAAGACAGAGCAAAGCAGCCAATTTAGTGTCAAATGCCACACTTAAGTGCCTAGGAAATGAAGCAGAAATTCTAAAACAATTACAGATTGTCAGTGTCGCTCTAAATAAGAAATGCCCTAGAATGTGAGCGTGATTGTAGTTTGAAATATCAAGAGACTAAAACCCAATTTGTTTTAAAATTTCGACTGTGATTTTTCTAGGGTAAAAGTTGCCTTGCTTATGTAGCATGATGAAAATATCAGAGTCAAAGCTTAAGAATATCTCTGAGTTTCATGAATTGTATTTCTCTAATATGGATGTTGTTGTTCCTCTGAGAACAACGGGTTATTTTGAAACCTGATTTTCCCGACCAAGAAGCAACCATAGGCCAAAATATATTTATCCATCCAGCCCAAAATAACTTTTGAATTTCCCTGCAGCGCTTGTGAATGCCGGTAGGGTGTGCTATTTCGTAAAGAAAAGGAAGCTTTTTTTCATTCCTTAGAATGAACCTAACAGGATGATTTTCCAGAATCTATATAGTTACCTGATTGTGTCAACAGGAAATTTTCATACTGAGAAAAAGTAACAGATTATATTCAGCATATTCCTGGGTTTCTGAAAAGCTCAGGTATTACAGCAGGCTTATTATGGGCTACTTCAGTTAGGTGTTTTACTATTTTAACAATCACTTAAGATGTTTTTGATTCTTGGGAATTTCATACATCTATACAAGGCAATACCATCATATCCACTCCCTAGATTTCCCTCCTTCAACTCCTCTTTATTTCCTTCAACATGTCCTCCTTCCAGTGCCTTCCCTTCTGCTACCCACTGTATCCAGTTAGGGCTGCCCCCGGGGGCATGCACATGGAGCCAGGCACTGATTTGTGAGATGCCTACTAGTAGTTAAAACAAACAAACAAACAAACCTTCACAAAAGAATGGTTTTGTCTCTCCCTGAAGCTATGAACTGTCAATAGCATCTCAGTAAAATGTAAGCTCTTAAGAACTCGTTTTCCACCTATGCTGGAGTTTTGCTGGCTTGATCTTATGCAGGTCTTGCGTCAATAGCCATGGTTGCTTTGAGGTCATAGCAATGACATGTCCAGAAGCATTTCACAGCTCTCTTCTCCATCCCCGGTCTTTTTGATTCTTTTTGCCTCCTCTTCCACGTTCTTCTTTGTGACTTAGCAGGAATAGGGTTGTTGGAGAGGTCTCATTGAATACTAAACATTCAGTCTCTCATTCCAGCACTTTTACCAATTACACATCTCTACACTGTCTGCTGATCTCTGCAAAAAGACACTTCTTTGTCTAAGATGGGAAGTGGTTCAGGTTTATGGGTATAAACACAAATATTTAGAAGGAAGTTTAAAAGCATTGTCATTTAGCAAAACAACAACAGCTCTTTCAACTCCATAGACACTCTGCAATAGTTAGGCAATGAAATCAACCTATATGTCCATCCACAGATGAATGAATAAGAGAAACAAGTCACATATCCACAATGAAATATTGTTCAACTGTAAAGTAAAATAAAATTCTGAAGTTTGCAAGTAAATAGATGAGACAGGAAAATAAGACAGACTGAGTAAGGTATTTCAGGTGCAGAAAGACAAACTCAACATGTTCTTCCTGTGTGTGTTAAACTGGAAACACAAGTTTCGGAAGCCATAAAAGTGGCTTTGGGAAGAGGCCATGTTAAGGGAGGGACACAGTTGATTACAGGCAAAAAGGAAGCAGGGAGGTGGGATACCGGGATAGGAAGGCTTATGCAGGAAGAATTATAAGGGTATAGGGAACATCAAGATGTGTGGGTAGAGGACAAACCAAAAGGAAGGTATATGAGAAGCTCCAAGGAAGCCTACTGTCTTACAGCCCAAGTAAAAACATAATTGGGAGAATAGTACAGTAAATGTGATAGGAAAGGAGAGAGTGTGACCTCGGAGTTAAAGGACCAAATGGGGTACATGAAGAAAAGGATGAAGCCATGGGTTATTAACCAAAAATAAAGAGGCATGAAAAAACATTACAGAAACCCAGTATTTAGTAAGATGATTTCAAAATATAACTTTATAAAATAAAAAGAGTTCAAATAGAATTATCCAACAAAAGTAGACAATACTACTCCCAAGAAGACATGGGTTAATAAAAAAAACTCATAGTGCAAGACAAGAGATGCTTCCTTAATGAGTAATTTGTCAGGTAGTCCCCACATGTCTCCAAAACAATACTGATTATTACATTACCCTTGGTTATCCATCGTAACTACATGACCCTATTGCTGAAGACATCTGTCTTAGTCACTGTTCTATTGCTTTGAAGGGACACCATGACCACAGCAACTCTTAAAAAAGAAAGCATTTAATTGGGTCTTTCTTACAATTTCGGAGATTTGATCCATTATCGTCTTGGCAGGGAGCCTGGTAGCATGCAGGCAGACATGGCGCTGAAAAAGTTAGCTTAGAGTTTTATATTTGGATCCTCAGGAAGCAGAAAGAGAGAGACGCTGAGCCTGGCTTGGGCTTTTGAAACTTCAAAGCCCACTCCCAGTGACTTTCTCCAACAAGGCCACACCTTCAATCCTTCTCAAGTAGTGTCACTCACTCCCTAATAACTAAGCATTCAAATATATGAGCCTATAGAGGACATTCTCATTCAAACCATCGCAACACCATAATGCATTTTAGCTGCAGGAAATAGAAAAATCAATCTCAAATCAACTAGGAAGCCTTTTTCCTGGTATCTAGCTTTCACAGTGCCAAAAGATGTTATTTAAGTTCCTGGGGGAAAAATTACTTCAGTTTTCTTATCCACCACTGGACCGTGTATAGTGCAATACAGACCTGATATGCAAGATGCTGTAATAGTGGCATGCCTGATAATTATGGGGTAAGAAAACACTATCTGATTGGGTGTGAGACCTGCTCTATGGCAGGGATTTTCATTATTGATACAAAATCCCCATGGTTAAAGAGGTCATAGTTCCTACAGTACACCTATCGTTATTTTGCAAAATGTCAGTGAGTGAGTGACAAAGCAAATAGTCTGTGTTCAGAAGTTTCCTTGCCAAGTATTCTAAAGGTATGCTACCAACTCCTAAGCATGGCTGACTGAGAAAAGAAAGGCACACCTTTCATTCCCAGCTATATTTGTTACTTTATTTTCACTAATATAACAAAATACCCGACAAAAAAAAAAAATCTTAAGGAAGGAAAGATAGGTTTACTTTGGCTGACAGAGTGTGGTCTGTTATGGCAGGAAGAACACTTCAGTTAAGGCTGTGTTATCAGGGACATGGCACAGCTGTCACATTGTACCAGTGTCAGGGAGCAGAGAGAGATGCCTAGTCTGCATCTTTTTCTTCTTTCTTCATTCAGTCTAGGGCCACAGCCCATGGAACGATGTCGTTCACAATCATAGGATGCCTGCCCTTCTCCTTTTCTGGAGACTTTCCAGCACACCCCACCCAAGGGTGTGTCTCTTAGGTGAGTACAAATCAAACCAAGTTAACAATAAAGATGAGCCGTGACACTGGCCTTCCTTTGGACAATACTCTTGTGTGTGTCCATCCAGGGGATTTTGTTTTTGTTTGCTTTGATCTTTTTATTTGAAGATAACTTCAAACTACAAAAACAAACAGACTGGTTTTTGTTTAAAAAACCAGCAAGAATAATGCACAGAAGTGCTCTTAGTCTTTTACTCTTAACACAAACATTTTTGCTCTATTTGTTTTAAACACCGTTCATGGTCTGACAGGCCCTTTCCCATGCCCACTGTACTATTTGTTTTCCCAAACCATTGAGTATAAGTTACATGACCCTCTGTCTTTCAATACTTCCTACAAAGTGGGTATTCCTGTATATATTCCTGAACAAGTACAATCCTAGTTTGCTCTCTGTTGCTGTGATAAAACAGTGACCAAAAGCAACTTGGAAAGAAAAGGGTTTATTTGGTTTCCAGTTTACTGTCCAGCCTGGAAGGAAGCTGGAGGCAGGATCTAAGGCAAAGATCATGGAGGAACATTGCTTGCTCACTCAGCTACCTGTTACAGTGTATGCCCACTCGCCCAGAAATGGCACTGATAACAGTGGGCTGGGCCCTCTCTTGGCCCTCACACACCAATCACCAATCAAGAACATGCCCCTCCAACGTGCCCATAGGCCAATCTGTGGAGGCAACTCCTCAGCTGAGACTCTTTCCTGCCAGGAATGCCTAGATCTGTGTCAAACTGACGAAACACTGTGACAATCACCACCCTCAGTAAGGTGTGCATTCACAGCCTGCTTTAACCTAACCATCTGCATTCTAATGATGCCGACCAAGAAAGGAATGCCTTTGGTGGCTTTTTAAAGTTCTAGTTGGAAGGAGCTGATACTGGATTGCAAACTGTATTGTGTCGTCCTGCCTGTTAGGTCTGTTTTCAACCCACAGCAGTTCAGTCAGAATTAAGTGTAGTACAGGTTATATAGAGTTGTAACTACGGAGTCCACCTCAGGTTGGAAGAAGACCCTGTGGTGCTGGAATTCGCTGTCTATCTGTAAGCCTCCTGGTTAGGCTACTGCCATGTGGTGGAGACCGCTGTCTTCCACAGTTGCCGGAGGAGGTCTGTCGTGATTTCTTCTGAAACTGAGATCTAGGCTGAAGGGTCTCTCAGGAGAAGACCGACCTGAGGGAAATGGAGGCGAAGGAACTCAGTCATTTGTGTTCATCTAGTTGCAATACCTCCTCCTCAGAGAGGTGGTGCTGGTGGTCTGTGTATGGAGGGGGCGCCAGGCAGTACATGAAACAGCAGAAGGAACACTAACCGGCCATGGGAGGGCAGTAAGGCAAGGGCTGCCAAACGCAATTACTTCAGGGTTAGGCAGCCTTTCTGCCAGAAGGGGCCCCAAAGGGTAGAACAGAAGCCAGAGAACTGGTTAGGGTGGAAGAGAATGGATTCGGGCTGGAGGTCCCAGAGCACTCCTTTCTGCAGGAGAGAGGGGATTTTAGGAGACACGGGTCCTGGAATGCTATCAGGCAAGGGTTTGCAGCCGATTATCACTTCTTCCCTCAGCGATGTTCTTCTGAATTCGAGTGTGATGGAAACGTTGGCAGTTGCGGAGCGTGGGCGTGGAAGGTGCAGCTCATTGACTGCGCTCTGCTCTGTAGATTCCAAAGGGTCCTAACCGACCGGTGGTTCACGCAGCTTTTGGAGTTGCACAGCGTTCTTTGGCTCAGCATTTAGGAGTGGGGTATGGCTGCGAAGCAGCGATGGTTGCTCCCGAAGTGGCCGCTGTATAAAACCAGCACCCGGTGATGTTTCTCAGAGTCTAACCGTCATCGTAACTTGTTTATAAGCTTCATTAGATCCGCACCTTCTTCCTTCTCTTTTAGCAGTCTTCTCTGTTTACTGCTCTGCTGTCTGTCTCTCCCACTGGAGTGTGATTTCATCTGCGGGGTTAATTGCTGCATTCTCAGAATCTGACATCAAGTGTAGAAACCAATAAATATCAGGTGAATAAATGGGTTGTTAATCGGGAAAATAACAACAAAGTTCTGTTGTTTACTAGAAGACGAATCTGCCAGATTCTCATGTGCAGGGAATATTCTGCCATCCCTAGTCTCCTTTCCACTTCTTTCCTTTCTTTACAAAAAATATCTGGGGTCTAAATTCTGGATAATTGGGTACCACATTGTTCTCATAGGAATTCAATACCCACGCAGTTTTTGGTTGAGTATGCCTAAGTAGATATCATTGAGGATGATATTAACATTTGAAAGGAAGGTTGCTCTCTCTAATGTGTTGATGATTGCCTAAATAGTACACGAAGACTACGCTTTGCACCAGCAGGACACAACTGCTTCCGCCTCACTGCTTCTAGACTTGAGCATCTAGCATCAGCTCTCTTGGTGCTGGGTACTTGGATTTAGCATTCCTAAGGAATTCCACTGATTCTCCTCCATCCCTTGGCTTCTGTAACCATGAAAATCATCATCAGTCTGGATATCCACCTATTTATCTCCTATTGGCAGGATTTCTCTGGAGAACTCCAACCAGTAGAAAAGAAAGTTCTCTGTGACATCTCTTTTCAGTTTAATCCACTATAGGGTCCTAGGTTACCTTGACTAGAGTGAGGCTCTCAGGGATTTCACTCCGCATATTCTTTCTGCTCAGATGTGATGCTTGCTGAGTGAGATTCTAGCTGATGACCACCTGATGTCCATTATACACACTTGCCAGAACCATGAGCCTCTCCTCCACTACCCTTTATCATCCTCCCCATCTTTTTCCAGTCCCATTGGATATCCCTCTTTAAGTTTGCCTTTTCTTTCATATTTCCCTATTCCTATGTTACTATAGATAAGATCATCATCTCAATTTAACAAGTAATATCATCTCCCAAAAGTTGAGGACAGGTATGGCTCTTGTTTGGGATTCCTAGTTGATTCATCAGTTGAGTTCAAATATAAGTATACTAGAGGGTTTCCTTATTGTAATTGCTGATGACTAAAAGTTCTAATTAACGCTTATTTGTCTTGGTATTGCTAGAGTCTTCCACTAAAAATAGGTTCTTCAAGCAAGGAACTCTATTGGCGATTAGCAGCTGCAGAATGGGCTTCAGTGGTACCATCAGACCTATGGGTTGTCTTACCTGAGTCTAGCCCCACTCTACTACCCTAGCAAGAATTCAAGACCGCTCCATTTAACTCTCATTGCTGCTAGGCTTGGGGAATGCATTGGAAAGATCATGCCTTTCCACATCAAAAACCTTAGCCAAGGGATACCAAGTGAGTCTCAGTGAGAGTGGGCAGTGCTCAGTTCTCTTCTTCTGAGCCTTCCACACAAACAGTTCCTCTCCAAGGCCTTCCACTCCCAGCCTCATAGGCATCACTTCTTGATTCTGGGTTGCTCTGAGTTAGAGACATCCTCTGTTTCATTTCATAACTATTTTGTTTGACTTGTTGACTAGTCTAGGTGATTGAAAAACAGGTTCATGTGGTATTAGAATACATTGTGTGATACATTGGTGGCATTGTTTTTATGAAGTTATTCTGTTTCATCACTAATTGTTCTGGCTTTGGTACAGGTTTTTTGTTGTTTGTTTTGTCTTTCTGTTTCTGTTTTTTTTCCCCATAAGACACTACAAGTTCATTCTTTCATTCAACAGACATTCACTGAGTACATACCTTGTGGTATACTTTTTTTTTTTTGTGCCTTGGAGAAACAGCAGTGAACACAGACTTTGTTACCTAACACCTTGAGTATTTCATTTTGATGGGCAGAACAAATAAAATGATAAATGAAATGCATAATACTTCAGGTAGACTAAATCTTTTGGAGAAATATAAATTACATGAAGATAATCACATGTTCAATGAACAGCTATAATTTTTAACAGTAGATCCAGAGAAGACATGATTGAAAACAGAATTTGAACCAATGCTCAAAGCAAATGAAATGTGATTGCATGGGTTTTGGGGGGAGTCTCCTACATAGAAGGAAGAGTCTCTAAGGGAGAAACATCAGAGGTGCCAAAAAATTAAGAATGAGTGAATGAATGGTGGAATAGCAACACATGACATCAAGAAGGTAACGGGGACCATGCCATGTCATTCTCTTGCATCTGACTATTCAGTAGAACTCACAGAGCACAACAAAGCTTTATATTCATGGATATACTTTATCATAAAAACGGGAGATTAAAATTAGCTTAGCGTAAAGGTGCCACTAGGCATGGTGCTTTGAAATTCTCCCTCTTAGTAGTACTGTGGCTAGTGTTTATTCCTCCCCGCAGCAATGTATACGACCTTCATGGAGTGCTCCCAACCAATACAACTCATTTAAATTGTTGTGTTCAGCATTTTTTATTGGTGTTTTAGATATGATAACTACCTATGTGTCTGACTTTAGTTTCTAGCCTTTGTGGAGGTAAAGTTGATAGTGGGTAGTTCATGGTCCCCATCATGACTAAACAACAAATCCTGAGCTCTAGCATAGGGCTCCAGATAAATAACAACACCTTTATAACATAGGACATTCTAAGGCTTAGATTTTTAACTTGCAGGAGTTGAGGGAAAGGGGCCAGATATTCGGGCAGTTAATCACTCATTTTATCAGTCAGACTGAAGGGTCTTACAGGTTATGTTAAAAGCATTAGCTTTTATTCTGCAAACAATGGGAATGTCTGAGTACTGATCATGAGAATGATGTGACTTGAGATATTTTAACGGGTTTATCTAAATGTTAAGATGTAAAATAGGCTGAAAGATAATCTTCGCATATTGTTACTTTCCTGTTGTTGCAACAAAATGCCATAACCCAAAGCAATTTAAGGAAGAAGGAGAATTTTGAATTTTTAGCTTATAGTTCCTGAGAGTTAGAGCCCATAGTGATGGGAAGGCATGGTATCATGCATTCAAGGTAGCGAGCAGAAAGGCTACCTTTCAACTTCACACAGGAAACACACACAAAGAGAAGAGACCTGGTAAGGCTATAAACCTCAAAGCTAGACAGTTTTGTTCTTCTTTCCATCAAGACACCATTTCTAAAGGTTCTAAAACCTTCCAAATGGACCCACCAACTGGGGACCAAGTATCCAAATACACGAGCCTAAAGGGGACTTTTTTTTTTTAATTTAAACCACAACATGAAGCAATAACACCTTGACCAAGATGGAAATGATAAGAAATAGGTAAATTCTGGTTCTATTTTAAGAGTTGTCAAGAGGATTTGCAAGTAAATTGAATGACTTCAAGTTTCTTGGGTGGGCAACTGGGAGAGTCAAGTATCTTAAACTGGGCATTTAAAGCTGAAAGACCTGGGTCTGAAGGGAGGAATTGTAGGAGCTGTTTTTTGTTTTTTGAAATTTTTTTTCTTATCAGTTACATTTTATTAACTCTGTATCCCAGCTGTGTCCCGATCCCTCATTCCCTCCCAGTCCCTCCCTCCCTCCCTCATCTCCACCGTGCCCCTTCCAAGTCCACTGATAGGGGGGACCTCCTCCCCATTCATCTGATCCTGTTTTATCAGGTATCTTCAGGACTGGCTACAAAGCCCTCCTCTGTGGCCTAACAGGACTGCTCCTTCCTTGGGGGGTGGGGAGGCCAAAGAGCCAGTCATTGAGTTCCTGTTAGAAATAGTCCTTGTTCCCTTCACTATGGGAAACCAGTTGGTTACTGAACTACCACAGGCTACATCTGAGCAGAGGTTCTAGGTTATATCCATACATGGTCCTTAGTTGAATGTCAGTCTCAGAAAAGACCCTGTGCCCAGATATATTTGGTCCTTGTGGAGCTCCTATCCTTTCCCCATCAGACTAACTCCCCTTCTTTCTTATGATTCCCTGTACTCTGCCAAAGTTTGCTTTGAAAACACTGCTAGTTAGAGTCTTTCAAATGCGCTCAGTAGACTTCTGTCATACGTTCAATGCACATCCCATCTGTCTTTCTAAACGAGGATTGATCATCTTACCCCATGTCTGCTCTCTTGATTTTCTTTTTTAGGTGTACAGATTTCATTATGTTTATCACATCTTATAGGTCTATATAAGTGAGTATATACCGTGTTTGTCTTTCTCCTTCTGGGATATTTCACTCAGGATGATCTTTTCTAGATCCACCATTTGCCTGCAAATTTCATGATTTCCTCCTTTTTGATTGCTGAGTAGTATTCCATTGTGTAAAAATACCACAATTTCTGTACCCATTCGTCCGTTGATGGACATCTGGGTTGTTTCCAGGTTCTGGCTATTACAAATAAAGCTGCTATAAACATGGTTGAGCAAGTATCCCTTTTGTGTACTTGAGCAAAGTTTGGGTATATACCTAGCAGTGGTATAGCTGGGTCTTGAGGAAGCACTATTCCTAATTGTCTTAGAAAGCGCCAGATAGATTTCCAGAGTGGTTGTACCAGTTTACATTCCCACCAGCAGTGGAGGAGGGTTCCCCTTTCTCCACAACCTCTCCAGCATGTGTTGTCCCTTGAGTTTTTCATCTTGGCCATTCTGATGGGTGTAAGGTGATATCTCAGGGTCGTTTTGATTTGCATTTCCCTGATGGCAGCATTGCTGAACTTTCTTCTACCTGAGAACATGCCTCTGACCATAATTAAGGAGGACGATATGCTTATACATTATATAATTTTTATAACATAGAAGTAATCTGTTTGCCTCATGAGACACATTTTCTCTGCCTTTCTCCGGAGAGAAGGAAGGCTTTGTATGTAACTGCGCTTTGCACCATTAGGAATGCAGTACTTCCTTTGGTTAGCATCTAGTTGATAGACATTACTACAGATTTCCTTTCCTAAGTTCTAAACTTTAATGTATATTGGTTTGTTATATTTGATTTAACAAATTCTGTTTGTTTGGAATGTACGTACGAAGTGCTAATCTCTCATATTAGCCCATATGTTACTTCTGAAATTGAAATACATAAAAATTATGCTTACAATTGGGCACAATCAAAATTTTACATGAAAAAAAGAATAGAATGAAAGATAACAAAATATTATCTGTTATTTTGACATTGTAGAAAAGTGGATTTCATCCCCTTCTGTTCTTAGTTGCCTATATTACTTTAATGATAGGAATAATGATTGCAATTAAAATAAATAAGTTTAATATTAGTGTCATTAAATTTTAAGAACTTAAGAGATAAATGTATATATGGTTACTATGGACATTCTAGGAGCCCCACATTGAATGCCATGTGCTATCAGAGAAACTGGAATCCCATTTTAGTGTTCTTCATCTCATTAATAAAAGAATTTAAAAGCCAACTCAGAATAATTTTACTAGAAGTGAGAGGAGGAGGCTGGGACAGGGCAGGCAAGTTGTAATGTTTGCAGCTTTCCAAATGAGGAGCTAGAAAAGAGAAAGAGAATGCAGTGATGAGAACAAAGCAGAAATAGGCTAGACAGTTTAAGGTCAGAGGCTCTAAGTGGCAGGGGCCATCTCTATCTGGCATAAACTGACACACATTGTGAAGGAGACTTAACTAGCTTGTGGCACCAAAACTCCAGTGGCATGTTCAACTTTATAACAATGTTATAAAGTTACAAACAACGTAGGAAGGACCCAGTACTTTTTCTGTTTCATGAGGCCTTCCTTGCCTCAGTCACAACTAATCCAGGCAGCTTGAACCGGCCTTGGAAGACTCTAGTCTCATTCTCAGCAGGACTCTAGGTGGATCTGCAAACCTTGTACATGTTCTTTTTCAGGATGGGATGGAGGGCCTCCATAGTAACTGAGCACAAAGCAATGATTGGCACATAAGTGAGCTTCGTAATTGGTGCTTTTACAATATCTGTGATAGAACTGGAGTCAACGCCTGTGCACGGCCATGACTGAGAGAAGTGCACGCTAAACTTAAGAAAGCATGTTCCCTTTTGAGTTATATAAGAGAGCCACTCAGTCTTGTCATGTTAGGCTAGGAGGCTTCTCTCTTGTGTATCGTATTGCCTGCATGTCAGAACATTAAACTCCATTCCCAAGTCTTCTCAAGGGTCTTTTGTTGGTTAATACTCTTTATTATGGATAGAAAAGCTGAGTTAGTTTCACAAATATCAGGTAAAGCCTTAGACCTTCCAGCCACTGCAGTGACAGTAGCATAAAAAAGCAGATGAAGAGTTACAGAGATGCAACAGCAGCTAAGGACTCCAAAACCCAAAGCTCAGCACTCTCACAGCAAAAGAAAAGTTCCCTAAAGCCATCAAAAGCTGAGGTCTAAACGGAAACACTAGGAGGCAGCTGTAGCATTCTAGAAAAAAAAAATATCAAGGACAGAATCTGTAAAATGCTAAGACCATAAAAGACGGAAGACATATTAAGAAAGCATGAAACAGAGAAATAACAACTGTGGTAAATAAGAAGCTTTTAGGAGCTGAAAGCAGGAGCCAAGATAACAAATTCCAGTTACAAGAAGAGTTCAAGAGAGCTGCTAATGTCTAAAGAGCTGCATTGGCAATACCCAGGCTGAGGGGCTCTAACTAGTTGCTGGACATCAATGCTCTAAACGCACAGCAATAAGCCTGTGCGTGGAGAACCTAGATCAATATGCCTACAGGCTTTCCAAGCTCAGAGCCAAAGGCCTCTGAATCAAGGCTTAAACCTATAAGCTTCTCAACCTGTGAGCCATTTAAGCTTGTAGCCCTCAGAGCTAAAAGAGCCCCCCTTTGCCTATCTGTGAATCCGAACAGAGGACAAGAATTTATCTACAGCCATTGTGACAATCTCATCTTATTTGCCTAGAGGAGAAAAAAAAAAATGCTTTCCCCGGAAGTACTACCTTTCTATTCATTCCTTAGGCTTGATTGGAAATCCTGTTCCTCTGATCCACTGACCGCTTGTCATGCCCCTGGAGCTATAGCTGTGAATGAGTACCACAGCTGCTGCTTGAGCTTCCCAGATGGCTGATGAACGCAAAGTCTGATTGTTCTTATTCGAAGGAAAGAGGAACAGATTAGGGCGGGGCAGATTATATTTGCCACCCACATTTCCTCACGATCCAGCCTGGAGAGGCAGGTGTGGAATGAGCTGGGATAGTAGTGAACTCACAGCCATCAAGAGGTTCTACCTGGCGGCCTGTCACCGGGAAGTCCGCAGTGACACGGCTAGCCCCTCAAGTGTCACCTGTGTTCCAAAGCTCACATGGTTGAGCGTTGCATCTGGTTCTTAGCTCTCTTTCTATGCTAATGTTCTCCATTTTCGTATGTGCAAGGGGATAATTTCCTTTATTAGGTAATTTCCCAAGTGGTTTTTGCTACTTAATTACACCACTGAAATTTGCAGAAATCTTATCTCATTTAACCAAAAGGAAAATGTTGACTTTAAAAGATATTTAATTTACCATGGAAAGCAATGCATTTTTAATATAGAACACATTAAAAACTCATAAAGTGATTTATTTATGAGGTGGTTAGCCCCAATCTGCAATAAATACAGTAAAGCATGTCAACTACTAAGTAACAGACATTAATTCAAATGCCATCTTCATCTTGGATCTAGTCTAGGTTGTATTCCCTTGGCAAGCATTCTCTCCGGACAGAGTAAAAATGCACAGAACTCTAGAATCGGAAGGGATATGAGACAAATGTAGAAACTTCCACCCTCTGTCGGGTTTACAAATGACTTCTTAAGAAGAGATCTCCCGAAGAATTCTGCAGAAGAATTGCACATAGGAAAGTTACTTTACAATGTCGGTGAGAAGATGTGAAGAGAAGCAAAAGCAGGAGGGAAGCGAGGGTAGATGCGCGAGGGCTGAGGGAACAGAATGATTTCTGGTATAACTTTGGTCATGAACCCCTGGCTTTCATTGCCACACGCACATCAATAGACGGTTTCAAAGGGAAATACACATGAATCTAATTAGGCATGGAGGGGGTGGTTTGCCTTGGCAGCATCGTGAGACAGACAGAAGAGCCAAGCTGCAGAGCAGCTGCAATCGTTCTGGCTCCTTCTGCATCTGAAGTACTTCCATGGAGGCTCTTAAATCATGCTCATTCTCATCCATAGGAAAGAAAATATCAGACAGAGAAAGAGAATGAGCTTTGAACCATCAAGTCTTTTGTTTTTCCCCCTTTCCTGACTCGAAAGCAATTCCTTAAATGACTATATTCCTGAGGCAATTATCTCGTTGTCACAATTTAGTAACTCAGAGAAATCTCTCCTGTGCCACCTTTAGGTTAATGTATAACCCAGGGCTTCCTTTGAGATGGCCTGATCTTCAGGCATTGGGGGATCCAGAGGGTACAGGTTCCACAACCGAGAGTGTGTCCCCAGGCCCAGGGGACAACTGCCTTGCCCTCATCACGACCTTCCCTCACCTTTCACTTCTACCCATCTACTCCTCACTCTCAGCTTTCCTACTCTGGTGGCCTGCTTGCGTTTGTTACTCTGCAACAGTTTTAGGGACTCTACTACTTAGAACCAAAGTGAAAGATTAGATAGTCTGTTTGTGCACACTCACACCCCATCTCCCACCCTGCCCAACCCCGGAACACTGCTCTCGGGGAGAAAGTTGTCAGCCAGGGCTCTGGCATCTGCACACACTTGAGGAGGGCCTCTGCCACCAGAGCTCTTCCTCAACCCTGGACTCCCAAGCCGCACTTCAGATCTAAGACCAATTCAATTTTATTAGCATCCCATTTTGGAGATATGTGTGTGTGTGTGTGTGTGTGTGTGTGTGTGTGTGTGTGTGTACATGGTTTCATTCTAGCCACATATCAGTTCTGCATAACCTCTGAGGTGGGCCCATGTAAGCAAACTACCAAGTGTGACACTTTTCATAAAGTGCTTGGTTGTTGGTTTAACCAGCTACTAGATGTGTACCTTGGCTGGAAATGAAAATGAGTGAAGAATTACTGACAAGGTATCTTAACTTTGTCTATAAAAAGAACTTAAGCCTTAACTGTCTGTATTTAAGAAGCTATTCATGTGAGCAGTTTTAAGTGGTTTTGGTTTAGCTATGGAAACATTCTAAGAATTCATGAGATCACAAGATATTGCTTAGGGAGCCTGATGGAGAGTGTTAGCCACCAACCTTTGAAAAACTTAGACCTAAAGTATTTTCATCACTCGAAAGCTCACAGCAGATTTCTAAATATTGCCCTGGCCAAGTTGTATGGAAAGACTATTTAAGATATACTTATAATGGATTTATTTCATCAGTGAAGGTAGAAGAAAAGGTAGCATTTCCATCATACCTGCCCATGTCTGGGTATGGTATAAATCTTATATTTCTGCCAATTTTAGGTCTGTCAGTTAGCTATTCAGCCGGCTAACTCATTTAATAGGCATAAATCAGAAAACCAAGGAAATTTGTCCTATAAAATTAGTTATGGACTTCACAGAATTCAGAAAATCAATAACTAATTGCTATTCAGAAAATCTATACGTACTTCAATTCAGAGTCAGCAACTAAATACTTCAGAAATACTGCTCTAAATGTGCAAGTTGATGTCTCATGTATGCGATAGCGTTTTAAAATATGATCCACAGTAGATTTTAAGGCTGCTGCTCAGAGCCGTGGATTTTAAAGTTAATTATCCTGAAGTTAATTTGAAGTTGTAGTTTCCCCACTAGCTTCAGCTGAAGAGACCAGTGGCTAAGCGACGGCAAGGAACGCGTAGATGATCGCTACCACCAGAACCCTGGTCTATGACACACAGGCAGGCAGCTCAGGCTCAAAATCCTTAAATGGTTTGTGTTTCATGAGATTTTTCTTTTCAGGTTTTTATGTGCACAATGTCGTTAAAAAAAAAAAAAAAAGTCCTCTATCTTGAGCCAGGAGTGGGACTTTTAGATGTCAATCAATGTGAGCCTTCTGGTAAAGGTGTAGGAGCTACGGTCTAAAAGTATCTAATTATTACCTAACGGTGGAATTGATTTAGTGACTTATAAATCAAACTGTTAAGGAAAAGATGTCAGGATGTATTTAGCAAAAACATTCTGATATATATTACTCTGCATATCCATCTATTATTCAAGTCATCAAGTGACATTATATTGTCCTAGTGATTTAATCTCCCAGAGTAAACACTTTCCTGACACCAGCTTAGTTTTGTGATTAGTGGAAGAGATACATGGCTTCTTCTTCTTCTTCTTCTTCTTCTTCTTCTTCTTCTTCTTCTTCT
>NW_026596256.1:13252175-13280911 GCF_907164565.1 Psammomys obesus
TTCTTCTTCTTCTTCTTCTTCTTCTTCTTCTTCTTCTTCTTCTTCTTTTTTGTATTGGCTCATTTCCAGCCATAACTTCAGGTTGTGTGTAGATTCTTAGGTGAAGAAGCACTTTAAAAAAATGAGCTTTCATCTTGCTAATTCATTGCCTTTTGCAGCGATAACAAAGTTTGTACAGAATTATCAATCAAGGCCAAATGTTCTACGAACACCACAGCATGAAGATTCGTTTAGTGTGTACGTAACCTTGATGATCGACAAGGTGATTCATCGCTTCTTACCCTGTCTTCCAACCCTGGATGTTGATGAATGCTAATGGATAGTCAACACTAGGTACCCAGCCTGCAAAGTCTTGTATATTATCCTTCTTAGCTTTAACTGATTCTCAACCTTTGGATGCGGGAAGCATTGCCTTTCAGAATCAGTTATCTAAATGCCGT
This sequence comes from Psammomys obesus, assembly GCF_907164565.1. Lineage (NCBI taxonomy): Eukaryota > Metazoa > Chordata > Mammalia > Rodentia > Muridae > Psammomys > Psammomys obesus. The sequence goes on from NW_026596256.1 coordinate 13,252,616, forward strand.
GAATAAATCTGGGAAGGTTGAAAAATGGCTTGCTACCTCTCGGTAGTTTGTTCAACCATTTGACAATTCAGATGTGGACAAATGAAGCAGGAAGATGACTATCCTAAAAGACAGGAAAGTATTGCCTACAGTAGCCTCATCAATCTTTAGATCCTCCTATGCATATGTCCCACCACCTCTGTTCTCCCCATGTGCCTCTGTTTTGAGTTGTGTGCATAACCATCATTTTTGCTAGCCTTGAAGATGCCCAGAGGAAAGAGACCTTATTTTCATCCATTTTTATGACAAATAGCATGCAGACTGGTATATAAACTGTTTATTTGCCCCAGAGAATAAAAAAGTAAATGCAACACACACACACACACACACACACACACACACACACACACACACACACACATCTATAGAGAATGCCTTATGTTCATTTACAGAGAAAAACATTGTACTGAGTCTTTAAGCTGCTCCTCCCATTGCTTTGACAAAATACCCAGCAAAATCAGCTTCAGGAAGGAAAGGCTTACTTTGGCTCGCAGTTGGAAGTATAGTCCATCAGTGCAGAAAACTCATGGCAACAGGAGCTCGAGGCAACAGGCTGCACTGTGTCCCAGACAGGAAACAGAAAGAAAGAAAGCTAATACTCAGCTTGCTTTAGACTCCAGCCATGGAGTAGTGTTGCCTCATTTAGGGTGGGATTTCCCACCTCAATTAACAGCCTAGAAACTTATCCACAGACAATCCCAAAGGTTTGTCTTCTATGTGAGGCTAGATTCTGTCAAGTTGACAATATTAATCCTCACACGAATCTTTCATGGGTTGAGTATTTTCCTGTAGCCAAAGGGAGAAAGACATTTGTCATGGCCTTCTAAAATGTTCTATATATGTATCTGCTGAGTTTGAGGCATCTCTACCTCCTAAATCGTGCAGTGCCGAGTGGTAGAGTTAGATCTAAGACTCAGTGTTTTTAAAAGACTATTCCCTGGAGTAGGAGCATTATAGGGTTGGCTTAGCTATTAAGAGGACTTGTTGCTTTTCCAGAGGGACAGGGTTTCGTTTCCCAGCACAGCACCCACATGGTGGATCACAACCACCCCCGATTCATTTCCAGGGGCTCTGATAGCTTCTTCTAATTTCCACAAGCACTAGACACACACATGGAACACATAGATACATGCAGGCAAACGTTCATACACAAAATAAAATACATTTAAAAGAATATTTCTAGTAAAAAAAATTACACATTTCGTGCCCTCAAATTTTTACTTAAGATAACTATTTATTTACTCTTAGCTTAGCAAAACAGAAAATGAATCCCACCTACTTTCCAAATAGCAACAGACGTTTTATGCAATGACATCAATGGAACAAAAACATTGTTACCAAAAGTGTTGTGTTTGCTTAAAAAAAAAAAACCAGTTTATAACAGAAAGAAAAAGTCAGTAGAAACTGATATTACTGACTTTTTTTTTTAGATTATAGAATTTTATGCTGTGAAGGGATGTAGTGAGGAATAATCAGGCAAGAGACAGGGGCACTGTGGTCTAGTTGTTGCATTTCTGTGGAAACTCTAAATTGTCTGGGGTCTGACCTCTTAAGATCTAACTTCACACTGATCAGATGGAAGAATCTACCACTCACTTTAGAGCTGCTGTAACAAAATTGACATAAACCATGGAGGAAGGACATGTTTATTTTCACCTCACAGTTTCAGAGGGTTTAGTACATGTTCCTTTGGCCTTATATTTCTCAACCGTTATGGTGGAAGCGCATCAAATATAGAAGCGTGTGGCTGAGGCTTCTCGTCTCACAGTGAGGTCAGTAAGCAGAGAATGGGAGAGATAACGGGGACCATGTATGACTCCCAGTAACTTACTTCCTGACAAAATAATTAATTGCAATGCTTCAACTTTATATAACAAAGGCCATTTATAGCATCAGAAAATGATTTTAAGTCTAACATGCCACAAATAATGATGTATGTCCCTCTTTGAAAAGAAACTGGCAGGAACCCTAAGTGGAGGATGAGTAAGAAAGGAGTGACTGCTTATACCTTATGGATTTCACTTCTTTAGCTGTTTTTGCCACATGGACTATGTGGGTATTTCCATTTGGTCTTTTCAGTCTTTGTCCAAGCTTCCCTTTATCTTAATTCCTTCTGCAGTTGCCCCAGATTGTTCATCCTGACATCTTGTCTCTGGTTTCTCACTTCTTTTTACTGTCAGGATCAAGCACAATGAGTTTTCTGACCAGCTGAATGCTTCTCCAAACTGGGTGATGCCCTGTTATCTAGGCGGGAGCTGGAGTAAACCTAGGCTTCCAGGACATTTTGATTCACAGCTCAAAGTTTACCCCAGGCTTTTTGTGTTTTTTACCAGTTGTATTGTGTTTACTTTGGGAGTGATAGAAAGGTAAAAATTTATAGTTGACTGAACTCTGTCTAGGCCCTTTTCTGTCAAACATAAGCAATAGATCATACTCAGAAACTACACACAAGCACACACTGGTTTCCATCTAGACCTTTGCTGCCCTTTCTAGGGATAGCCATAAACTGTTATGAGGCCAGTCTTTCCCTGTTTCTCCTTTTTATAAGTGCCATTGAAGAATAACTTTCCCAAGAATTCTACTGTACATAACTTCACTTTAAATGTAAAGTGTTCTTGGTCACGGATGAGTTATTACTGAGTATAAAGTAGAATTCTTGAAAGAATTTCCTTGAGGGAAATTGGTATAGCAAGAAGGAAAGAGATTTGTGCTTTTCATTTAGTAGCTATATTTATTTTAAGAAAATGTTGCATCACTAGGCCTAATAAAGAGCAAGAATGTGAAATACGCCCTCCCCAAAGACAGTTCTTCATGTCTGCATAACATTTTCGGCTAATAAACCAACACAGGAGAGTTGAATGTGCATGCGCTCTAGAGCTGTGAGAGTGTTTCAAGGGCTCTCCAGTCTTCCAATACCCACAGAATGCTGAAAATTGAAATCAACGAGCAAAGTGCCCAGGCTTCTACTAGATTCTAATTTGTAAACCATAGACCAGGATCTTTGTAAATTCTCAGTCTAACAGGGAGTTTCTGTTATGGAGGATGCATTTAAAAAATTGTATTTTAGGCAAGGAGAGCTTTTGTCTAAACTCTACGCATTTTGTCACTTAACAAACATATTCAACTCGCATACAGTGAGTTGGATGTTCCATTTCTTGGCAATGCTCATTCAACATACACACCACCATAACAACAACAACAGAATCCCAGGAAAGATCTATGACCTAGTAACAAAGCAAATATGTGATGCTCAGTGCATTCACATATAGCCTGACATTTCTTGGTATCTGAATTCATCAGAAGTTATGGATATTATGACAAACCCTCTAATTCCTTCTGGTGGAGAATGACAGAGAGATAGTAGGATTACATGACAGAGTTTTTTTTTTTTTGGGGGGGGGTGTTGTTGTTGTTTGTCATTGTCAAATATTTTTTATTTGGTGTGGTTACTCAAGACAAGGTTTCTCTGTGTAGTTCTGGATGTCCTGGAACTTGCTCTGTAGACCAGGTTGGCCTCGAACTCAGAGAACTGCCTTCCTCCACCTCCAAAGTACCAGAATTAAAGGCATGTGCCACCACTACCTAGCAGAACAAATATAATTTCTTAAATGGGAATTGAATATGATCTCTTTGCTGGTCACTTATTTTGAAGTCTGTGGTCAATAGGAAGTGGTCACTAAGGTAACCAATTCTAGGACACCTGGGACAGTTATTTTGGAGTCATAGAGGAGACAAGACAACAAGTTAAGGACCCTAGGCACAAAGACAATAGAGATTGGAGAGATTTTAAGGCAACTTCAGAGTTTGGGGATACACTGAGAACCTCAGTTTACTAGTCACAGGAAAACAGAAAGCATTTGATACCTCTTCAGCTAGGGAAGCTCTCTAGTCTACAACATAGCATCATAGAGGCTCCTTTGGCAGGATAGTTCAGAAACCAGTTTGTGTCTTTTAGTAACTGGTGGGCCCTCAACACTTGGCTTCTAGGCAAAGACTCATCCAAAGGACTCCTTTAATGTCTGGCTAAGGCTTTCTCTGGAGACAGAAAGCCTGAAAAAAAAACTTGAATGCCTAATATGTCACTGATTACTGTCAAGTTCAAGACACTGTTGCAAAATATGTTCTGTAGCAAGGGACTCAGTATTTTCTCAGGGAATATCTACATGGCTTCAGACCTCATCTTTGATTGCTTTGGGAATGCAACTGAACTGTCATCAAATTTTTCAGTGAGCTAGTCAAAGCATTTCTGAGGTGTGAGAATGAGTAACGGAGATGGAGTAAGGAAATGCAAAGAAGAGAACTGGGAGCAGAGGAAGGGAGTAGGGAATCACTGTGACTCAGAGCTCCTGTTATTTTAACTGATAAATTTAAGGCATTAAATAGAGTAGAAATGGACAATCAGTTGTTTCAGAAATATGAGCAATTACCATCCTAGTGGTCAGTAGGGGAGAAAATAGCCTAGTTTATTGAGGGGTTGCTTCCTTTTGAGACCTTGTAGACTTCTAGAGCAACCTCGGTTTCCCCATCTTTAAATAAAAAGTCTTACATTCTCTTCTCATATCCACAATCTATGTAACCCCAAAAGACAAGAAGTTGACATGTGGTACTTAATTTTATAATTTTAACAAGATCATAAGATGCTTTGATAGGTGATTAACCATTACCTTGGGTTTGTCTAAGAAGGTATTTCCAATGAGATTGACATTTGAATTGGTGGGCTGAAAATAGATTGCCCTTTGTAGTATGGGGGCACATCATTCAATCACTTGAGGGCCTGAACAGAGCAAAGAGAGTGGAATTCACTTTCTCTGCAAGACTGTTAATCAGGAACATTGTTCTAAATCCATAGGGACAATATTCATACCATGGATTCTCCTGGTCCCCAGGCCTTAAAGTTGAACCATACTGTTAGCTTTCCTGGGTCTTCAGCTTAGGACAGGTTATGGCAAATCTTAAATTCCACAATCACATGAACCAGAAAACCAATTTCTTATTCTCTCCTTCCACCTCTCCTCCTTGCATTGCTTTTATTAACACATTGTACATTTCTGAACAAAGGCATTGTTCAAATCTAGTCCTCTTGGCTACAATTTTACAGAACCTAATTTTAGGAGTTAAACACTCTGTATTCTCTCGTTGTTCCTTTCAAGTAATGGTTGATTTTTCAGTGGTTTGTTCCTGGGTAGGATTTAGAAACATTGTGTAGCCGGCAGTCTCTTCATGATTGGCTTATGAGGAAGAACTGCTTTTAGCAGCTCGCTTCTCAGTGTGAGTTCAGCAGGAGCAATTCTTCAGCTGTATGAAGAGTAGTCAGAAGGTAACTAGTTAGCAGCATCTATGAAATTCAACAAAAGAAAGCTCTCTGAACAGAGAGTGGCCAGCTTCATTACCCATCAGTGAATGAAATGAGCCCTTGGCTGGTATCCTGAATGTTTCAGTGTACAGCAAAAGTAACAAGAGGAAATCAATAACCCATACATCTGCTATATTCTTCTTTAGGTCTGTTCATTATAGATGGTTAACTGCCTCCTAAATGCAGGAGGGGATGAGCTCCAGATGGGAGGAGCTGGGCAGAGAGAGGGGGTGAGGACTCCAGGAAGGAAGGGCTTGGGGTGGGAGGGTTGCTAGTCTGCAAACATGGTTGCTGTCACTGGCTTCTTGGTCTTACAGCAGCCAGAGCATAAGGTGTGGAGTCACACATGCAGACCAGTACTAGAAAGGTATCCAGCTCAACAGGCATGATGGACCCTCTACTGTGAGCTTTCTTTCTCACTGCAGGCAGCTTCTAAAAGCTGTTCAGCTCCTCAACTACGCAAGTAAAAATCCTTCATGATACTATGGGGGTTCTCTGGCTGTCTTGCAATTTGTTTACTTAATTACATACTCTTTGATGCAATATATAGCACAGGGAGGAGTGTGGTCTCAACCAAACAATCAGCTATGCGGCTTTGTATCTGTCCAGGTGGGCTTAAGCTTCGAACCTTTGGGTCTACCACTGAGGGAAAGCAGAAGGTCTTTGAGGATTTCAAGTTCACATGCCTCTTACTTGTATCCCCCTTCCTCTGTGGCTCTGTTAGTAGTTCTCAGCAGTGTCTCCTCCCAAGTCCCCTTGTCTCTGCTTGCTCCTGCACAGAGCTTTGGAAGCAGTATGATTACTTCATCTTTATTGCATGTGATGCACTTTCTCTGGGGATGACTCCTTGATTAGCACAGAATCCATAACCACAAAGAGATTTCAGGTAAACATTTTTTGGGGGAGGGGTTATGAATTGCTTATAGATGGACTCATAGTGCATCTATAAAACCACAGTGTGCGAGAGTTGTCACTCCCACTTCAACATAGCCAGTCTCGCCTCACTATATCCAGGTATTTCTGGGAATTATGTGGGAAATAGTGTCATTTTGAATTTAGGTTTGAAAGTTTTCAAATTGGTAGATTTTTTTTTAAAGAATTTGTAAAAAGCTATGGGTCCTCTTCACAGCCAAATGTACCTAATGCATACATACCCAAATTCTATCTATTACTTCGTTAAGGGTCACCAGGCTTCCCAGAGCTCATCCTGAACTTCCAGGATAAAAAAAGAGATTGATATTTGCAGTAAGGAAAACTGGATTCAGGCATTCATTTGTTATGCCAGGATCGATCACAAGACCCTCAGACACCACCAGGAGACGACTCCATTCAAGAGCAAGAGAGCTTTATCATGAGAGTGATCAAACTTGGGACCCAAGTCTCACTGACACAGCAGTAGAGAAGTGGGACCCCTAGAAGTGGGTGAACAGGGTTTTTAAAGGGAAAAGCCGCAAGCAGGGAGTTTCCATGAAAGCAAGCAGGGGGGTTCATGCCTTGGCATTACAGGATTGGGTAGAAGTCAGAGGGTCGAGGTGACCTTCTAGCTGAAGTCTAACTTACAATGGCTATTCTTCTAAACTACATCTGGAATGTTGGAGAGAATTTTCCCAACTGATTCTCACTGATTGTTGCCAGGAAGATTGTCTCTGTTTTCTACCAAGTATTTATTCTGTGACATTTCCTGGAGGCTGTTGCTAGGAGAGTTAACTTTGTTTTCTGCCAACTGCACATTCTGTTTATTTCCTGGTACCTGAGTTCATCTCCCAGTCAAGATGGCTTCTCATTTCAAAATGGAATCACCCAAGCTAACTTAAATTCATCACATTTGAGGAAAATTGCCAGAATTCCTGTGAAACTGTATTCATGCTGATACAAGGAAAATCAGGGAACTCAGCTTGGCTCTTTGCTTTCTACCACACAATCTCATTGTTTAATGAGAAAGGGTAGTAGGAAGGTCTTACTTATTTCCATATTGCTGCGCTAGAAAAACACTACGACAAAAAGTGACTTATAAAAGGAAGGATCTATTCTGGGCTTACAGTTCCAGAAAGATAAGAGTCTATAATCACTGTGGCTGGGAAGGGTTGCAGAGAACACCAAGCATGGTGACAGAAACAGCACCTCTCAACCACAAACAAGAAGCAGAGACTAAACTTGGAAAGGAACATTAGCTTTTGAACTCTCAAGAACCACCCTCAGTGACACACTTCCTCCGGCAAGGCCACACCTTCTAACCCTCCCTGAGCGGGGGGGGGGGGGTTTACCTGCTGGGGGCACGGTAGTCAAGCAACCCCAGGGTTCAACCACCACAGGATAGAAGCAGAACCCTTAGAGAGCCCTCTTTTCTCTACAGCACATTGGAGGAGGATTTGCCTCGTCGGTCTTAGAGACTAATTAACTTCATTTTTGAGTGCTTATGGAGATTAGCATACAGTAGGCACAGAATAAATTTTTTGACTAAATAAGTTTATGTCTCACAGCTGCATATGGTGCTACCCACCTGATATCCCAGCACTCTGGAGGCCACACAGGAAGGAGGCTGAAACGTTCAAGTCTGAGACAGCTTAGGCTGCACAGCAAGACTCTGCCTCAAGCAAAAGAAGCCAACAAAAACTTTCGTATCTCCTGTTATTTTTTAAAGTAAATATGATGATGACCTACTGCTGTTCCATTCAGATGAGAATCCTCAACCTTGTCTAAGGTTTGATTTTACAGAAGCCATTGGAATTCAGGGAATATTTACTAGGCTTTCGTTGTATGTGAAACATAGGAGTAGGTATTTAAGAACAGTGTGTATGATCATTTACTCGGCTTTCGTTGTATGTGAAACACAGTAGTAGATATTTAAGAAAAGAGTATATAATCCAGTGTGTGCTAATATCAGAAAGTATACATAAATACTACTAATGGAAAAATTATGCTCCATTTTGCTTTTCCATGTCAGAAAATTAGAGGATAAGCCCTTATAAAATAAAAGACAAGCTGTCTTAAAACATCATTTGCTGTTCCTTGGCTGAGGTCTCATCACCTGGAGTTTTTCTTTCTAATTTCCCTGTTCCTTCACAGGAAAGGGCCCTGCCCTGTATAAATGTTTTGGGTCGCATGAGCAAATCCTCTGCACCCCAGGCAGCAGTCACATATGCTATGGATGACAAATGACTAGCAGCTTGGCCTCTCTTTCCGCACTTACATAAAGTACAATCACACGGAGTTCTGGCTGCTTGGCTAGGACAGTAATCCCAGACAACAAAGGTACAAGGTGATGAGGCAGACACAGCTCTGTCAATGACGCAGCTCCAAACTACTTTCATTCAGGGTAAGATTAAATTACTTCAAATACTGGAATCCTCTTAGAAAGTTTATCATTGCAAACAAGAAGAAGCTTCTTTTCATTCACGGTAGTAGCCATGTTTTGATCTTCATCTTCCTGATGCATGTAATACCGACGATGTCAATATAAATGGTATTCATTTGATATGTTCCATGCAGCAGATTCTGTATTATGCACTTTAATAATGATTTATATATGCTGAGTACTCACTGAATCAGGCATTGGAGTAATTTGCACAGCAGCCTTCTGTGCTTAGAAATATGCCTGTCACCAACATTTACAGATGAGCAAACTGAGGGTTAGAGGGTTTAAGTGACTACCAGAGCCATGTGCCTGGTAAGTGGTGGGACCCTGAGATTCCAGCTCAGGCTGTCTAATGTTCTTTCCAAGCCAGTGCTCATAGAAGTCCTCTAATGTAACCATGGGCATTTCCAGTTTACAGATAAGGAAATCAAAGCAGAGGGGTGAGTCCTCTGATAATGGCCATAGCTGGTGAGATCACAGTGGAGCCAGATGTGGGTCCAGATGAGGCTAACACAAGCTAGTGCTTTTCTGTCTGGACTTAAGCACTTCGAGGTTATGAAAAGGAAGGTACTTGCCTGTCTAAACTTTTTGAAGAGTAAACATTGTTTTGTTTTGGCCAATGTGATGCTTGGTTTGGACTCTCAGCTTCTGAGCATTAGGAGATAAGCAGGAAGGCAGTGAAGCCCAGCTCTGGATTTACCTCTGATGATATTTCCTGAGATGGCTGGAACATGAAGTTTCTGGCATAATGAATGGACCAAGCCCTTGATGGAGTCTTCATATCATGGTGTTATTGGGAAGTGGTAAATGATAAGCTGTGAGGCATTTGAATACCAAATATTTGCAAGTCTTTGCACACTGATGAGTATGGGGATGAACAAAGTCTAACATGGGGTAAAGGCATCACCTAAGACACACAAGACATCACGTAAGAGACTGAATAAGAGAATAACCAGTAAGAATGCGATGCGAGCCCTGAGGAGATTGGATCAGAAGATGTCAAACGGAAACAGAGATGGCTTTGACAATGACACAGAAGTTTCCCAGAGCCAACACACATAAAAAAGTAGCACAGACATGGTGGCTTGCACAACAGAAATTAACTTTCAGTCTTGGCTGCTGTCAGTCCAAGGTTAAGGTATCAACAACCTAGGATTCTTCTGAGGCCTGTCAGTTTAGTGACCTTTTTGCTGTGTCCACACAAGAATGTCCCTTACTCTTTGTGTTTGTGGCATTATAATTTTCTATTGGGACATCAGTAATTTTGGATAAGGTCTCACTTTAGTGACCTCATTTCAACTTAGTTACCTCTTAAAAGGCTGTATGCAAAGACAATCACTTTTGAGGTACAAGGGATGAGGTCTTCAACATTTCAATTAGGAAGTAAGATAGTTCAATCTACAACAGATGGCTAAGCTCAAGAAGGATTCTAAGCAGAGAAAACAAGGTTAAGAGAGAAGAAGAGTCAAATGTGTTTGGCAAAATTGAGAAAGCCAATATGAGAAGCAAAGAACATAGCAGAATCTTAAATACCAGCCATGCTCACATTGGTGAGCAATGGAGTAGTTTGAAATTCCCTCCAATAAAGCTGTACTTTGGAGCCTTTCAATTATGTAGAAATAATAGATTGGTAAGAAAGAAAACAGATCAAGAGCAAGGACATCCTAAAGAAACCTATTCAGAAACTGTCATAGAGAGATAAGGTAGGAATGAAGGAGATGGTAGAAATGGGTACATACATACATACATACAGAACAGCTGAATATCACATCAACTTACACATGTGATCACTACCTAGCAGCAGTGGAACACATGAAAGAGGGATTCCAAGATGCCTTCAAGAGATGATGAGTCTGTAAGTAGGCTTGTCATCCACTGAAAGAGGAAAAGGGGTGGAGTGGGGCCCCGCTTAGGAGCGAATATATTGAACTCAATTCAGAACATATTGACTGCGCTGCTCAATGGGCATCAATAGAAAAGAGCTAGCCTTTGGGGTATGTGAAAGATTGCTAAGTAGGGTGAAATGCTTCACCACGGGAAAAATGAGAGAAATGTGCATTAAAATGTGTATAGAAATGTAGTCAATTTGTATTCATGACTTTCACTCTTTTGGTATTATTAAAATATTTACCACAAGCAACATGATCGACTTCAGGCAAACGTGAGATGAGGTGTAAAGGCCCGGTTAAGATAGGCCCCCACTGTTCACGTTCAATGCTTGGTACAAAATAGCTAGGAATTTAGCATTTTCTGATTAAATTAGCTTAGTTTACAGACTGTCTTAAGTCTCACAGCTGAGCCTCTTATCATGCGCCCCATTTATCAAATACTAATCGGTATTTTACTTTGTAAAGAATAATTTACAGAATAGGCTAACAAACAGTCTTTTGCTGGTGCCAGCGTTTATGGAGACTCAGGAGAGATGGAGGGCCCGGGTAATGCAGACATACAAATAACTTGACACCAAGGCAGGTCAGTCTCTCTTTAAAGAATCCCAGCCATTTCCAGGGACTCAGCCTAACATCAGGCCACTCCTGGTCACTTGTCCTAGGGGTGGGGACTTTCTTCCCCTTCCTAATGTCTCAAATTCCTATTTAAAAAAAAAAAGAAAACCTATTTAATCCATGTGTGTGATAACTCCTTTCCTGAATTTATTTCCATAAATCGTACCATTTCCCATTCAGTGGCCTATTAAGGTATCTTTTTACATTAAAACAGTTTTAGCATGAAGAAGAATTTTAGCTCCAGACTAACACAGTTTTGATCATTCTGAAACAACTGATAAAAAGGTGACTTTTAAATACCTAAATATCAGAAGTCTTGGGCAAGGCAATGCCATCAGGAAGAGTATGTAATATGAATAGGAAGAAGGCTTCGGTAGTATTTATAATGAGGGCTGGTATGGGGACAGAGAACCTGGGGAAGGAGATGAGGAAGCCAGGTCTGTGAGGAGGTGAATTAATCCTCAACAGAGAGAATTTGGGACAATAAAGATGGAGACAAAGCCGCTGTTGCCGCAGGAATTGAAGACAGTGGCGCCATCAGAGCAGCCCCAGCTCCCTGTTCTTAGTGTCGCGGTTGCTGAAGGACTCACTTGTGCGTTTGGAAACAGGGCACTCAAAAACTCCAAAGGTAACGTTTAAAACAGCGATGGTGTAGCGCAGGTGTGCGCGCTGCCTGGGACGCCTTAGCAGTTCACGAATCACGGAGGAGCACGTGTCCAGCTGTCTGTGGACGTTGCTGAAGAACCAGCCTGGCTTTGTATCCTTCTAAGATTTCTGCTGCTGTCCGTCCCAGACTCGGATGGCAGCTTCTGCCATCCACGTCGTCTGCTAGCTAGGAGCGGAGAACCCAGGTTCCCGGCTCCACTGCTTTTTGACTGAGAAATCTAAGACAATCACTTCATCCCCTCTGCTCGCTTTTCTTAAGTGCTGTATGGTAATGAGCCCAATTTGCTCCCTCACTTCCCAGTGTTGTGATGGTGCTGACAGAGAAAAATCGTTAAAATCTTATTGACTCAGTTGCCTAGACTTGCCCATGCTTTCTGCTTTTTCCTGAACATGTGGCTTTTAACCAGTTACATAATTTGGTAATGCACAGCCCCTTATTCTATAAAAAGGGGATAGTGATTCTGCCTACTTCATAAGGCTGTGTGAGCTTAAATAAGACCGTGTATGTCAAGATCATAGAGCAAATTTGTGGTATTTAATAAGTACTACATATAATTATGCTATAGCCAGTATTACTGTCATTATTATGTTGAATGATAGCTAATTTGTTTATACATTGTCTTTAAAAGATTCAAATCTGTCAATTCTTTAAATAATACAGAGAGAGGTAAGTTAAATATTGAGAAACATAGTTCTTTTTTTCCCCATTTTTCACAAAATTCTGCCTCTGTCCTAATTCTGATGCCTGGGTGCTGCCAGCTTGGTTCTGACTTTGCCAGGCTTAGCCTCGATCAGGTTCTTAATAGCTCCAGTACCCTTTGCTTCCCATAGAGAATCTAATGTTCTGTCCAGCCCTGTTTTGGACCTCTGTGTGACTCGGAGGAAGGAGGTAAAGAAAAATGACAGCACTCTTGGTGCAGGATAGAAGACTGGGAGCAGTCCTTAGGTGCAGGATACCAGGCTGGCTGGGTCTTTTTAAGGATGGAGTTACTACAAGGTGTTCTAAGGCCAAAGGGAAATTGCCAGTGGAGATGAAGGGATGGAAAACGCTGGTGAGAGGGAATAATTGATGGAGGAATGCTTAGAGCAAGCAGGAGTGGATGAGTTCAAGAACACAGGTCCTTAAGAAAAAAGTTGGCCAGGTCTTAAAATAAATCATGAGAAATAAAGCTGTCTACCTCTGCAGCCTAACATGACCAAAATATATCCTCTTTACCTCCACCTATCTGAAGGAAAATAAGGTCAGTTCTAAGCAAAACTGGGAGCTCCAATGAGGCTTATCATGTCCCTTCCTGGTTCCCTTCTCCTGTCTCATCCCCCATCCTAGTCAGGCCTCTATTCTCCCATCCAGGGGCCCCGTGATCCTCTGGGTTCATGTCTCATAACAAAGGCTCCAGCTCTAATCAATATTGATAAATGCTGATGATTTTGGAAGCACCGTTGTGAATATTACTGTTCACTGTGCCTCTATATTATTCTCATAGAGAAAAACAACAATCCAGGGAGTGTAGAGACAAAGTTGAAGGTCACACAGACAATAGGTTGCATGGATAAAATAAAATAAAATAAAATAAAATAAAATAAAATAAAATAAAATAAAATAAAATAAAATAAAATAAAATAAAAAAAGACTAAAGGCCCAGGACTCCTGAAGAAGGGTCCAGGCTTTCGTCTCTTTTCCACTTTATCTATCAAACTGCCTATGTCTTCCTTTAGTGAAACCTCAGCCATTTTGTCATCCTGTTGACAGCTGGTGTGCCTCATCAGTCCTCAGGGCTGAATGTCATCAATGCACCCTGGTTTCCAGCTTCTCTGGACAAGGTGATGCATAGTCTCTCTAGCACCTGATAGCCAGGCTGCAGGCTTCCGGATGGGTCTTCGGGCTCCTCTCTGGACTTTCAGGATATTATGCTCCAGCCTGTCACAGTAGCTTTGACTTTGGCTTGGGATTTTGCCTGAATGGGTCCCTTTCTGCCGAGAGACGGCTTGCACTGGTTGGTTTTTGTCAACTTGCACACATTGACACAGAATAGAGAATCTCAATTGAGAAAATGTCTCCATAAGATTTACCTTGTAGGCAAGTCCGTGGGGCACTTTTTTTTTTTCGATAAATGATTGAAGTGGAAGGACCCCTCCTTCTATTTTTTAAAATATCAATATAAAAAGCAAGCTGAACAAACTGTGGAGAGCAAGTAAGCAGGGCTCTTCAATGGCCTTCACTTCAGATCCTGCTTCTGGGATCCTGCTTTGAGCTCCGCCCTGACTGCCCTGGATTACGGGCAATAAACTGTAAGATGAAACAAACTCTTTCCTCCCACTGGGGCTTGTAGTCACGGTACTTTATCACAGCAATCGAACCCTAAGACACCATTGATTTCTGACATCCAACAAAACACGTCATTGTCCTACCAAAAATCCATCACAACCTCCCTTGCATTCAGGGAAAACTTATATTCTTCAGTATGACATGCATTCCTCATCATTCGGCCCCCACCTGGAATTTTATTTCCTTTATTTTCTTTCTTTCCTTTTTTTTTTTTTTCCTCGACAGAGTTTCTCAGTATATCCTTGGCTGTCCTGGACTCACTTTGTAGACCAGGCTGGCCTCGAACTCACAGAGCTCCACCTCCCTCTGCCTCCCTGAGTACTGGGATTACAGGTGTGCTCCAGCAACGTTGATTTCTTATCTGTCTCCTTGCTTTGCAGGCCACAGCTCATGCTGCCCTTCCTGACCTTTTTCTGACACACCATCCATTCTGTCTTAATTCATGGCCCTCCACATCTGTTCACTGAGAGAATTTTTCTATTCCTTTAGTGAATTACTGTTAACACTTTAGTCATCTCAAGGTTAATAACCTACTTGGATAAATCTTTGCCCAATTCTCTAACTCAGATGTATGTTCAGGGCATTATTTAGTCCGTATTGTATTACCTCTGTGTGTGTGAGTCTTTCTCTGTCTCTCTCTCTCTCTCTGTGTGTGTAGTCTAGAAAGTTTAGAGAAAGATGGAAAAAGTAAAAAAAAAAATTAAAATTATCTATAAATTCATTCACCTTGAAATTTTTTGGCACTTTAGTGAACTTCCATTTACCCCTCTTACTATAACTATCCAAATATATTTAGAAATAAGTATCATACTGTATACATTGTTCTATAGTCTATTTAAAAAATAACTTTGTGTTACTGAATACTCTGCAATGGCTTGATTTTTTTCTTGCTTTTCCCTCCTTCTCCTCCTCTTCCTCCTTCTTCTTCTCCTGCTCTTTCTTCTTCTCCTCTTTCTCCTCCTCCTCACCTAGGCTCTCCTTAAACTCACCTGCCTGGTCTTGAACAAGGCGAAGGGTGACTCAGCTGCCTCAGTGTCCTGAGTACTGGGATTACAGATTTAAGGCACTATGCCCAGTTGACGTTTTATGCAAGTAATTTATTTTTATCTTCTGATTTGAAATCATAAATAAAAATACGAACAAAAATGTACAATTTGGCTCAGGAATTCCTCAGTAACCATGTCTTGGTCATTTGGTTGCACTATGCTCCTTTAGACTATTCCATGTGCCTCTAGTGCTAATTTAAATATGCATTTAATTTAAATATGCATTTAATTTAAATATGCATTTGATGCAGCCCGCAGTGTGCTGCACATGTCTCTGAGCATTTCTTTAATTTGAGTTTTACGCGATGAGTGCTCCAGGTGGAAGCGTGTGTCTGCGCAGCGTGTGTGGAAGTGCCCACGGAGGCTGCGGAACTGCAGGTTCAGGTGGTGGTGAGCTCTCTCACATGGGTGCTGCTTACCAAACCCAGGTCCTCCAGAAGGGAGGCCAGTGTTCTCAGCCTCTGAGCCATCTTCATCAGCTCGTCAAGTCCTCTTCTAAAAATATTTAACACTGCGTGTTTTGAAAATCTATAAATGAGCTTTAATGGTGTCCCAATTATAATTTTTGTTTTGCTCCTCTATGACCCTGATTCCTGAGACGAGCCATTTACCTCCAGATAATTTTCTATTTTCAGAGAATGTGGGGGATATCTACAGTCACCATATCTGTTCAGAAAACTTCTCACCTGCTGAAGAAGATGCGGCTGCTGTGGCTCGCATGTGGTTTCTTCCCAATGGATTCGTGTGATCCAATTGTGCTTCCCAGTGTGGCAGTGATGGGACCTTTAGGAGACAGAGCCCCACAGGTGCCCTGGAGTCACGTGGAGTAAACTTTTTGGAGGGATTAACATAACTCTTATGGCACGCTAGTCTTTTTAGCTCTTTGTCTTGGGATATGATTGTTAGCACAAGTGTACCAGAGAGTGACTGAAATTGGCGTCCAACCTGTGAGTATCACTAACCAAAAGCTTCAGTCGGGTCGTTCCATGAAATTCCCATCACCTTGCCACCACAGCTGTTTGCGGGTTTTCTCAGGCAGTTTCTCAAAGTACAATAATGAGCAGCATAATGGATTTCATGTCTACACCCTGGTGGTCCCATAGATTATACTGCATGGTGATGTCATAGACATCTTGGTTTATGTAGATGCACACGGTGAAAGTTGTTTAGCTGTGCTCACCTAACACCGTTCTCAGGTATTCCTTGTCATTGCCCGTTCACTGTGAAGAGTCCTTTTCTTCCCCCCATGCTCTTCCCCACAACCCCCAGGCCTCCATCTGCCATCCTGCCCCTTTCTTATCACTAGAACCAGAAGACTGTGCCTCTTCTCTTATTCTGTGTTAAACATAAAAATACTTAGGTTCAAATATAAATTATCCTTCTTTTCTAGAAGTCAGTGTGTCCTCATGACAGTTCAAAAAGCACAAGAAGCTTTAAAAGTAGAGTGGAAAAAGATTCAATTTAGGCCATTTCTAAATAGAGCTGATTATTTACAAAATGCAAGGAGAAATTAAGGAAGTTAAATAACTAATATTTGCAGAGTAGATACATATCTGCCATCTCACTGGACTGTTAAACCTGTGAGCAGTTTCCTTATTTGCAAAATGGGGACAATAATACTGTCTGAGCCTTCTGACTTTCATGGGTTAACATGAATACCTACTAAGGTAATGTCTAGGAGATAGGAATGCACTTTCAGGGTGCATTTTGGTAACAAAAACATATAGTATTCAGGTAATATAAACATGTGAATCCTTCAAAATAGAGTAGAGGGGCCCTACATTGAGGATTTGTGCCTTTGTAAGGATTTGAAGAGATGGAATCACTTAAAGGTTAAATCACGGATGAGGGGCATTTGAACATCATTTCAGGAGCATGAAGCAAAGGCCTCAGGGCATCTGCTGGTCATGCAAGGGCTGCCAAAACCACCTGCAGCCTTACAAGCATCCCATGGCTTTTAGTGTCAGCACCTCAGCAGGGGGCAGCAGGATCTGTCACCAGGTATCCTAGCTTTCTGGCAACCAAAAAAGCCTTCCATCCCGGGGCCAATTTGATTTTAAAAAAAGTACTAGCGCTGTATCTTCATCAGGATTTGTGTTCCATTTGAAAGTGGCCCTTTCAAATGCTTCCCTCAATGACATCTTCAAAAGCTCTGATATTTTGTCCTTCGCATTGGCTGCTCCTGAGAGTAAATTCCGTAACCAATGGATTTTATGTTTTTAATGAGTCAAATTTTAAAACACAAAAATAGAATCATTGTAAATGGAGAAAGGTCTCAGAATTAGTCAGAAGTTGACTAATATGCCTAAGTTCTTATACCTATTGAAGGATAAAGGTAATGAGATTTTAAAGCGTATTTTCAAAAGTTGCCAGTTGATTTTAGTACAATTGTCTTTTCCCCAATTTACACATCATCTCTTGACTCAATGTTCTCTCTATGGAAAAAGCTAAGGTACTGTGTCAGGTACCATAGCAGGTGAGCCTCAAGGCCATGAAGTGAACATGATATAACTCTGTCTCCCTAAAAGTGTCTCCCATATAGGTGACTAATACTAAAAACCATAAGATCAGAGATTCATCCCTTGGAATAAATTTATCAGGCCCTTTTTTACATCTCCAGGTAACCAACAGGAGCTTTCTGTTGCTGTAAATTACTATGCATTGCCTGAAACTTTAGATGTAACTGCAATCACACACTGTATCTTCTTTGGGGGAGGACTCTGACATCTTTGACTCAGATTAAAAATTCAAGGCTCACTTAGGCTGCTGCATGTAGCATGGGTCTATCCTATAAATCTACCGCAACTCTTTCTTCTTCTTCTTCTTCTTCTTCTTCTTCTTCTTCTTCTTCTTCTTCTTCTTCTTCTTCTTCTTCTTCTTCTTCTTCTTCTTCTTCTCCTCCTCCTCCTCCTCCTCCTCCTCCTCCTCCTCTTCCTCCTCCTCCTCCTCTTCTTCCTCCTCTTCCTTCTTCTTCAGCAAAAACTTCATTTTTTTTCTTTTTCATATATTACATCCTGACTGCAGTTTCTCCTTTCCCTTACCCCAGTCTCTCCCCTCTGCCTTTTCCCATGGATTCATATCCCCTTCCTCTCCCCTTCAGAAAAGAGCAGGACTTCCAGAAACATCAACCAAATACAGCATAGTAAGCTACAATACGACCAGGCACATGTTCTCATATCAAGGCTGGACAAGGCAACCCAGTAGGGAAAAAAAGGTCCCAAGGGCAGGCAAAAGAGTCAAAGACAGCCCTAGCTCTCACTGTTAAGAATCCCTCATTCCAAGTATCTGTAATTAGATATTCAGTGCCGTACACGACTACTATCTGTGCCTACTTTTTCACTGCAGTGACAGAGATGAAAAGTTTTGACAGGCCTGCAAACACTTACTCTCTGAATCTGAATAAAAATATCTACTGGCTCTGCTATAGAATAATGATTTATAAGCAGAGAATAGCATCCATAGAGCTGGGGCAGTCGTGCACACCCTCTCTGTGACTTCAAGGCAAGACTGGTTGGTCTAGAAAACTAGTTCCAGGATAGCCAGGGCTACATGAAAAAACTGTCTC
Organism: Psammomys obesus; assembly: GCF_907164565.1. Lineage (NCBI taxonomy): Eukaryota > Metazoa > Chordata > Mammalia > Rodentia > Muridae > Psammomys > Psammomys obesus. The sequence continues at coordinate 13,271,470 of NW_026596256.1, forward strand.
AGAAAAACAAAAAAAAAAAGGAAGAGAATTTCCTTCTGATATAAGATCTAGAGTAAAATATCATTGGGTATGAAACTTGACTGGCAAGTGCTCAGTCTTCTCATGGGCCATCTTCTTCAACTACAAATTATGAATGACAATGCTAATAACAACTGTAAACCAGGTACGGTGGCACACACCTGTAATCCCAGAACTCCAGGAGGCAGAGGCAGGCAGATCTCTGTGAGTTCCTGGCAGCTTGGTCTACAAAGTGAGTCCAGGACAGCCAAGGATACACAGAGAAACCCTGTCTCGAAATCAGATTCTTTTTATTAAACATAACGTCTTTTTCTTTTTCAAATAACAGAATGCCAAAGTAAATGCATTCTAGAGTCTCTCCTACATCTTTTCAACAACCTTCTTTCACAGGAAACTCACCTCGGATATACTGTTGTTTCTTTGTGTGTGGAGATCCTGAAACTTTGGATCTGAAGTCCTGGCCCCTTTCCAGCAGCCAATGGGTGGGGTTAGGTGTTGGGGTGCCAACTCAGACCCCTGGAATCTGGACATGGGTGGGAAGTTGATTTGATCAGCCTGCTAGCCCTCTTGTACCCCCCAACTCTCCTGCACTCATACCCTGGGGTTGGATCTCCCCTTGCTCCTGGCACCAGGGCCAACTCTAAGCTGCCTGGCAGAGGCATAGCAGCCACGCAGCCACTCTGAGAGGTGTGCTGTAGCCATCTGCAAAGAGTAGCCCCATTTTTTAAAACCTAGGGTATCAGATAGATTCAGGCTGTTTTTTAGTTGAGTCTTTCTCCAATATTTCAGATCTGAACGAAGGGTGAAGGGTTTGGAGTAGAAACAAAATGACTTTGGAGTAGGAAGAGGGTGCTTGCTTATTTAAACAGTATGTCTGAAACCTTTGATCTGTCCATTCCATTCAACTTTTTTCTTGTAGGTATTCATAATGTTGATGTTTTTCAAACACACTATTTTCTGTATTTTATCAGGCACTAGGTACTGCTTGATAGTGTAAGACTGAGATTTGTTCTCCCCCTAGCTGTTGTATGGCCTCTCTTCTTCTGCATCACCACCCATTTGTAGGTGTTTCATTCAGGGTAATATCTACTTATTTCCTGGATAGGCAATCTACTTTCAAGCTATTGCTCATGGTTTAGTAGGCTCTTTTTTTTTTTAGGGTATGTATTTCATATAGTTTCAAAGTTGAAGCATAAATATGGCATCTTTGTCTCTATCTGGAGAAGACATGAATTCCCTACCCTTGTCCATTTAAGTATCAATAAATAGAAAGCTGAGTGAGTGTCTAGAGTGAGCCATTGAAGCTGTATCAATTGATTTTTGTTTGTTTTTAAATTAATCAAAAGGGAAGTTATTTTAGTGAAACAGCCAATCTGTACAACACCAAAATTAAACATCTTTTAAGTGAATAGACAATTAATAATCATACATGCAAGTAATTCTTTTTTTGTAATTCATTCTTACACTGTGTCCAAAGAGAAGGCAAAATTCCAAGCTTGTTGCTTAAGCATAATTTTTGATTGACTTGTATTCATTTCATGCCTGTATTCATCACCAAGATAATAAAGATATTTTAAAATCCACCTGGACATGGGTTATTTTCACACAGGCCAAAATATTTCACCTACAATTATTCTACTTCTCTCTTCTTTTCATTTGTAAATTAAGCCAGAAGAAGCTTTAATTATAATAGAATTTGGTTATATAATAATAAATTAAATATGAAGGTGAACAGAAGATGTGCACATAGACACTGAAACACCTGGAATGGATAGAGCACCCTTTTTAGCACACTGGTAAACTCAGAGTGAGTCACAACTCTTGCTCCCTATAGACATAGAAGCCAAAGCCTAAGTGCTGCTCAAATTCACGTGCTAGCAGTACCTAACTAGTCCCTCCCACTACATGCTTTCCTCTGCTCTTAGACACTCTCTCTCACCTCTGAGTTCAGTGGCCTCTTGGGATATCCATTAACTTCCAGATTCAGCCTTCTATTCAGCCCTCTTCCCTACATTGCCTGTTCTACCTTAATTGACCCTGTGTTACCATCTAGGGGTCTTGATCTGGTTTACTTTCTGTGCCAGTTAAAGAATCAAATGGCAAACGTACTTGTTGTGTGGTTGAGCATCTTTCAGATATATGCTCAGGAGTGGTATATCTGGATCTTCCTAATTCTCTGAGAAGGCACCAGATTGATTTCCAAAGTGGTTGTACAAGTTTACATTCCCACCAGCAATGGAGAAGGGTTCCATTTTTTTTTTTTTAAGTGACCAAGTACTCAAATCTGTGAGCCTGTGGAGACCATTCTCATTCAAAGCACCACATTCTAGGTTTGGAAAATGGATTGCTCACTACAGTTTCCCATTGCTGAGGGCTGTATCTAGTCCTACTTCTCTGAGAAGAACTTCTAAATCCCCTTCCAATATCTCTCCTTTGTTTTGTCACAATCTTTCCTTCTCTATGCGATCCTTCTCTTCCTGTGAACAGAGCAGCACCTCTGTCTCAGCTTGGCTTTCTCTGAAGTGGAGCTGAAGCAATGTGGAGTTAAAAATAACAGCGCCTTGTGAGACGAGGAGGAAGGGTGGGAGGGGGAGCAGAAAGCATGTTCATTATGAGCTTTTAAATTTCTGAATGCCCTGTCTGAGTCATTAACAGCCTTGGCTAAGAAAATCTCCAGCAACTTGGAGAAGGAGGTGGAGTTTTCCTGTGTTGTACTTTGGCTGTATTTTGAGGTTATATGCTAATATGGATGTAAAAAATGCTTTTCCCTGCTGACTATGAGTTGAATGCCATGCTGTGAGCAAGTGGAACAGAGTGGCCATGCCCATGTAAGCCTGTTGTGAGAGCAGCCCTTGTCCTGACTGCCCACATGGGTAACACAATGGTCACTCATTAGCCAGGACTTTCACCTTGCAGAAATTCATTGTTTACGCAAGACATAGCACAGTTTCCATAAGTTCATATATTCCAATTAGAAGTGACAAACATTGGAAGTGGAACTTTTGAGAAATATACGTTATGGGATATTTTAGGTGTGTAGCATAACAGAAACGCACTATGTTTTTAAGCTTAAAAAGGCTTTAAATAATCATGAAGTAAGGTAGTACAAGTAATAAATTCCATAATCAGTATAGATAGCATGTGCAGAGAAGACGCTGCCTTTGGCTTAGTGGGAAGATGAACAAGTGCCAGGGAGTGCCAGGGAGTGCTTCTGGAAGGAATAGTAAAGTTAAATTAGCATTTGGATGGGACGGACATTCCAGACAGAGCAATAACACATGCAAAAACATCATATCAGAAATAAAAAGCCCAGTGGCAGGTATGGGATACTCTCCCTGAAGGAGCTGATTGTAGATGTACCAGGGATCCCTCAAACAACACAGGAGATTGCTATTTCTCTTTCTTGCCCACTGGAACTTGATGGTAAGACCCCGTTGATGAAGAAACCACACATTTTGGTCACACATGGAGAAATCAAGTTGGTACCAAATGGGAAGCATCCTCTTCACTATCCAGCTTTCATAGTACTGAAGGTCCTATGCTGGCCTCGTGGAAAGAAAAGACATCAGCAGCCTTACTCAGCTATGAATGCTGTGAGTTATGGTAATGAGCAGCTATGCAAGATATACCCTTGGGTACAATAGTGGCGCCAATATTATAGAGGTAATTAACTGCTTCCTGATTGGATTTAAGGTCCTTTCCACAAGAGGAGATGCGTGTGTGCCTGTTACTATAAATCTGGCCAAGAATCTATGGCCAGGGAGCTCATAAGCTCCAGGAGTGAACCTCCTGCTATTATTGTGATAAATGAACATTGAACTAGCCTCTAAATTTGTATCTCTATATCCATAGATTAGTAGCTCTCAGACATCATTAGAGAAATTTCTTTGCGCAGTGGGCTGCAGGTTAATGCAGAAACTTAAAATTGTCAAAGTGCAGAGAACACATGCATGTGGGTTAATCAGCCTTATATAAATGGAGCATTTATATCTGATCCCAGGACTCAGGAACAATCTTGGAAGATTTAGCACTCTAGAGGTTGAGGAGAACCAGTGTCCTCTGGACAATGCACGACAAACACACTAGTGAACTCGTAGCATCTGTAGTTGACTGAGGATGACTCAGAGAAGATCCAAGCTAGACAACTTTCCAACATGGCATGGAAGTCAGGAGCACCTTCTAGATGAGAGGATGTGTTAACTCATGCCTGTTGGAAGAGAGAGAAGGTCAGCTTTCTACAAAGCTGTGGCCACCAGTTGGTTGCCCATGCTCTAGTAGAAGAACCCACACTTATGAGTACCTGGGCAGCACAAATTTGAATCAATGGTTTATTTAAAAAGTACAGGATATGAGGTTGGGGAGGGAAGAAGGCTGATAAAAGTAGATGTGGGAGGATTTAAGGGATGAGTAGGGGTGAATATGATCCAAATGTTTTATATGCATATATGAAATTCTCAAAGAATTAACAAAAATAATATATTAAAAATACCATTGCAGGCAAGTAAGATCATTCAAAATGGAGAAAGGATACTCAAATGGTTCCATTTTATGTAAAGTATTTGTACTAATTAATAAGGTTACATCCATGTCAATAAACCTCAGTATAATACCAGAACCTTCAGAGGACAAAAAAGCTGTCCAAATATTTCCTAAACATCAGTGACATTCATTATGGTTTTGATATCTCATACAAAATATAAACCACATGCGTTTTGGTTCTTTCTGTAATGTGGGTGTGTAAACATCCTATATTGCATCACATATGTCAACTAAGCAGAAAATCTCTGGAATTTCCATACAGCAGAGCAGCATACGGAAATATCTGTAGATGCTCAGCACAGCATCAGTGTACTTCAGAACCTGCTGAACATGTGTCAGAGGTTATTCTCTCATCCAGGTCAAGCATCTGCCGTGTCTTGCTCATGCCATCCATAGCCTAGTAAACCTATTCAAGAATGTCAAAAATGTAAGTGACTGGGGCAGTGGTGGAAATTAAGATGAGGTATAAGTTCTTACCAGTGTACTCTACATGAGATAATAATTCTTGAAGATCTTAAAACCAGAGTCTCATAGTTATTTCATTGCTGATTTCATTTTCTGCGTGTACTGTGAATGTTTGGTAGGCAACCATCAGAGGGCATTGGGTTATTGAGTTTAAGTGGACCAAGTTCTAGGCTGTGCTCCTGTTAGTAAGCTGATTGTGTGGGTGGTGTGTTGGACAGGAGTGCTTTGGCTTTCCCTTGCTTTGTTTAAACTTTGTTTCTTCTCTGTGCAGTCACTTTTTCCTCCGTTTCACTCTGGGAATAGGCTAGATCTGAGTGTGTTTGTTTTTATCCTTATTTTCACACTGTCTTGGGTCATACTCCTAGACTGTATTACTGGTATTAAAAATGTGAATAATTCTCTGAGGTTCTATTTGCATTTTTAGATATTACACAGCTAGAGAAGAAAAATTGGCTCCCATAGGCATCAATAAAGCCTAACACTTACAGAGCATGTGCATTGTAAAAGAGTTATTAGCTAGAGTTTTAGCTCAGCACTTGGCTAGCATGACCAAGGTCCTAGATTTGATTCCTTGCATCTCAAAAGCAAATCATCAAGTATGGTATGTGCCAGGAATCATTCTGAGAGCATTATCATTCATTCAGTTAGCATGCCACCCATTGCCAAAGCAAGACCAGAGACTGTCTTAAGTGACAGGAGTGAGTATTAGATCAGAGAACAGAAGTTATTTCTTCTGATGTGACACATTACACACATTTTTTTGAGACAGGGTTTCTCTGTGTAGTCCTGGCTATCCTGGACTTGCTTTGTAGACAAGGCTGGTCTGAGGCTCACAGAGATCTACCTGCATCTACCTCCTGAGTGCTGGGATTAAAGATATGCATACCTGGATCATTACACACTTTCTAATGCCTTCAGGCCACCTATGAGTAGGCAGTGACCCCAGGCAGGCTCCTATGTCTGCTCTTTAGTCTCTTTTCAATTCATGTTGCTTTGTTTCAATTTTCTTTTAAAAATAATTTTTAAATAATATAATTTTATTTATTCTTTGAGAATTTGACTATACTCATTCCAATTCCTCCCAGATTCAGCTTCTCTTCCTCCCAACCCCACTTTGTGCCCTTTTCTATTTAGAAGAAAGAAACACCCTGGTCCTCTGGCTCTTACAGTCTTTCTGCCCCCTCTTCCACAATGTTTCCAGAGCTTTTGGTATATCACCTTATGGTCTGTTGATTTCTACATTTTGATGATTGTGGCTCTCTGTGATAATCCCCATCTGTAAAAAGAAGCTTCTTTGGTGACAGGTGAGAATTAGACTTGTTTGTGCATACAAAGATAAGTATATGGAATGCTGTTAAAATGTATATTGCTTTAAGAAATCAACAGCTATAGGTTCTCTGGTAGGTTCCATGGGTTCACCAGCCATGGGTAGCTGACTAAATTTACAATGCCAAGCATGAATTTCCTCCTGCTATGTGGGCCTTAAGTCAAGTCAAGTGACTGCTGGTTCCCCTCAGGATAAAACTGTCACCATTGTCCTGTTTGGAACATCTTGTCATTCTGGTCATTGTTGTGGTCTGCGGATGTTATAGCTGGATAGGACTATTGATTGCTCTGATTGATCCCTTGGTAGCTTGCCTTTCTCTTTCCAACACTGTAAGAGCCAGTTCTCAAAGACGGGTTTCCAGAGCAAGCCCGGATAGATTTGTTCAAGTTCTGTATCTGAACTGTGCAACGTCTTCAGCAATAGGCTCTTACTATCTTTTTTTGGAAGACACCAGAAATAATGTCAGTACCCCATATTGTTTAATTTAGGGTTTTGTTTTTTTTTTGGAATTTCATACATGAGTACATATTTACCTCATTCCCATACCTTCCTTTTCCCGACCCAGCTTGTTTAATATGCACCACAACTTCCTCTCATGTGCACGATCTTCTCCAATGATTATTGTTACACACACGCACACACACCCTTCTGAGCCCATTTTATTTTGGTCTTATTTCCATGTGTCTGCTCAAAGACAATATGGAGTGGATAAATTGAATGGGTGGGTGCTTCATCTTATGATTTTCCCATAAGATTAGGTCCAAGAAGCAGGGTCGAATTGTAAAGTGGAGATTTCAAAGCCTAAAAGAGACAGAGAGAGAAACATTTCCTTTGTGAATGATAATAAAAATCCTCATTGCTAGTTATATCTGATCAACAGGACAGTAACTGAGATGGTTCCTAGAAAGAATGGATGATGAAGAGGGGTGCAAGGAGGAGCACCTCTTCTCTGCAGTGTAAGAATGGTGTAGACTAGGCAGAAGAACCTAATTATGAGAGGAAGAGAGGAAGAGAGACGGGGTGGGAAAGTCTCATGCCTGTCACGGCATGTACATGGGTACCAGTGCCCTCTTTCTACTGTGGCATCTGGAGATCAAATTCAGGTTGTCAAGCTTGTGTGGCAAGTGCTTGTATGCTCTGAGATTTTATCATCATCCAAACTGTTATTTATTATGGTAACATGTTTTGAGAATGCCATCAAAGAAGCGTGCAAGCAAAGAGTCACCAAACGAATTACTTATTAGAAACTGTCTTCATGCTTTGCTCAGTGCCTGGTTCATTCTAGTAGATCATTTCTTTCAGTTCTTTTTTTAACAATCTTTTTCTGAGTAGTCATCTACAGTGACTAATGTTTGTTATATGCAGACCTGTATTATTTTTAGACACATAGTCAGTGCAATGGGAAATCAACCGTTGTCTCTCACAAATCTTGACAGAAGGTATTGATGCCTTTCCGCTCTAAAATAACTGACTCCTCTAAAATCATTCCCTCGGCTTGGTAATTTTCAGTGCTGCGCCAGTGTCCACACACAGGAGCATCAATTAAGTACTACATGCAAAAGGCAATCCGAGTGGCAATTTGCTTTCTGCTGTTGCATCATGTCCCATGAAAACTAAGCTAGATAACATGCTATTAGAAAAGTGTTAGTTTTGCCTACCCGTGGCCCAAAGATTTATCTACTTCTATGTGTCTCAGAATCGTGCAGTAATTACTCAAAGGAAGTGAATGTCTCCAGGAAACTTGGAGATATTTTTGTATCTGAACATATGGTAGGGGCACAGTTCTCATCAGTCTCTCACCTGAGATGCAGCAGGTCTAGTAAGAGCTGTGCGCAGGAAGATGCTCTACAGAGGATCTGGGCTTGAAACCAGGAAGAGTTGGGCTCTCAGATCAAAGGAAGATGAAAAAACAGGCCAGAGAGTGTCACTGGTTACCATGGCGGCACAGGAAACATCGTCTGCTTCATTTCAGGCATCCAGATGACGCCCTCTACTGAGACGGGAGGAAACCTTGCCACATTAATTCAGAGAAGCAAGTAACTTGCTGGTTCCAAATGCTAATGTAAATTAATCCTCTGGATATAGATATGGGAGAGAAGGTAAATTAAATAGAGACTGTTGGGAGTCCATGCATTAGCTGATAAATTCTTCACAATCAAATGTAAGCGTATGACCTCCTTCTCAGAGATAGCTTCCAGTTTCTGACCTTTCCAGAAGGCCTGAAACTATTTCACCTCTATAGGGATAAATTCTCAGTGCTGGGCTCGGGCATATGAGAAATTTGGTGAAATTCTGTTTCATATGTAAGTTATTCCACAATCAGTAATTGATTATGACACCCCGTGAGCACTATGTCAGGATTTAGAGATGGCTGCAAAGGAACAGAAGCCCACAGGGCTGACACCTGGGGATGTGATGACAGACAATGGGTGTAACATTACATCTCCCACCAGGCAACAAAGGACACATGGTAGCACCCAGAATTTACTGTAAAGGATTGGGCTTAGGCCTGAGAGTAAGGCAAAACAGGTGGTCAGTGCAGAGGGAGCTACAGGGACCCAGGCCAGAGATGGGAGGCAAGTGGGGGAAGGAGGGATCTGAAAGTGAGTCACATGGCAAGGAAAGCAGGCAGAAGGAGAGGAATGGTATAGTAGAACTGATGAAGACTAGACTATACCCCCCCCCCCGTATAGGGTGGAGAGTTAACTGCATCGACAAAGCAGGTGGAAATATAAACAGCTATAGAGACACAGGGAGGGGTGGTTCAGCATAAAGACACGCTGACTGCCGTTTGAAGAAAGAATTTCCTGTTGGAGGGAGGGAAGCTGGGAGGTTTGCACTAAATTGAAAAGCTCACCTTACAAGAAAGATCAAAAAGAGTTGGAGATGGCTGAGCAAGGGGGGGGGGGAAGTGGAGGGAGAGAATGGGGAATCCTCCATCCTGCACCTGTCAGAAGCATCACTGTTTTCTTACTGTCCAAACAAGAGAAGCTGGAATCCTGTTAGTGTCCTCTCCTCCTTTCCTTTCCTCTTTCCTTTCCTCTTTCTTTCCTTTCCTTTCCTTTCCTTTCCTTTCCTTTCCTTTCCTTTCCT
>NW_026596256.1:13280921-13332949 GCF_907164565.1 Psammomys obesus
TCCTTTCCTTTCCTTTCCTTTCCTTTCCTTTCCTTTCCTTTCCTTTCTTTGTCTGTCTTCTCTCTTTTCTTTCTTTCTTTCTTTCTTTCTTTCTTTCTTTCTTTCTTTCTTTCTTTCTTTCTTCCCCTTCCTTCCTTCCTTCCTTCCTTCCTTCCTTCCTTCCTTCCTTCCTTCCTTTCTTTTTCATTACAACCCTCCTTCCCTCTTCTCTGTATCTCCCTTCCCTCTTCCTCAGAAAAGGGAGGCTCCCACACACATCCCAGCACATTTAGGTTTATCAGGACTGAGCACATTCTCTACCATAGAGTCCGGACAAGAGGGGGAAGTGATCGAAAATCATCTAAGACAGCCATTGCCAAAGACAGGCCCCATTCCCCTTACTAGGTCATGCACATGAAGACCAAGCTGTCCATTGGGCACATTTGTGTTAGGGGTCCTAGGTCCAGTCCATATATGGCCCTTGGTTGCTGTTTCAGTCTCTGCAAGCCCCGCCCCCCCGGTCCAGATGAGTTGTCTATGTTGGTCTTCTTCCTATTTCCTCCAGGTTCTTCTATCCACCCAACCCCCTTCCACAAGGCTCCCTGTGCTTCATCAAACATTTGGCTGTGAATCTCAGCATTTGTTTTGATCCATCTCTGGGTAAGGTCTCTAGCTCCTCCTTTCTTAAACCACATGTTTCATCAGCTGCTACAGGTGCCTGGAGGCCTATCACCCCAAACAAGGTTCTAGATAACTGGGTACTGCTCTACTTCCCACTACAGGTAGGAAGTGTTGGGGAAACTTTCCTACCCACTCCATTCACCATTTGGGGACCCAGGTAATACATAAAAAGCAGTATTGCTTGTCTACTCCTCTTCTGACCTAAAGAAAAAGAAATATTTGGTTCCTGATCACAGTTCTTGGCACATAACTCATCAAGTACCTTGGAATTTCCTGAACAGTAGTAGCATCTATCTAGTTTAAATGAGGCTGTTCTTTGCAGTTCTTGGATAGCTTCAATATAGATCTAATCATCTATCCAGACCATGATTAAGCTAGGAGACATTTAGCCTACCTTCCATTCTCCAGGGAAGGAAAGGAGTCTTGAGGTTGTAAAAAATCAATCATATCTTCATGGGAAAGTCTTCATGGTGAAACGTGTTTGTATGCCCAGAGGGTAGTGCATCCTAGCTCTGTAGGGTCAGAAGTTCCTGGGCTTAGGGCCTCTCTTGTTTTTGCCCTTTATCAGACTGTTCATATGTATATACTACAAGAGAGATATTTCAGATTCAGGGTCAGGAGCCTTATCAATTGAGCTATCTAAGCCTTCTTTTTTGTTTTTTGTTTTGTTTTGCTTAATCCGAGCACTTTGTGAGGCAGAGGCAGGCAGATCACTGTTAGTTCAGGATAGCCAAGGCTACACAGAGAAACCATGTCTCGAAAAACACCAAAAACAAACAACTCCCCACAAAACAAGCAAACAAATACAAGAGAGATGTTTCCTTGGGTTTTATTATTTTTTTTAGCAAATCACTGACTTTGAGAATGGGGTGATGGAAATCCAAAGTCTGTGGCCAAGACAGAAGCAGGGGTAACCAGAGGAACCAGTATTTCCGTTGGCATACACATTCAGGTTAGTCTTATAGAACTGAGCCCCAAGCTCTTATTAACTCTAGGACATTACTGTCATCCTCAAGGAGTAGGAGAATCTCTCAGAGAAAACCCACACAACTAGTGTTGAAACACTGAACATAGAAATAAAATAGGTGTTTTAGTTCACCACTCCAACAAACAAACAAAATAAAAAACAGAACAGAACTAAAAAAAAAAAAAAAAACCAAAAACAAAAACAAAACAAAACAAAACAAAACAAAAAAACCAACAAAAAAACAAATGGAAAACTCCTTTAAAATAAAAATCCCCAAGCCACCTGGGCCTGCATAAGTACAACTCTGTTTACTTGTTTATTTATTTTGGTTTTCTTTTTTTTTTTAACTATTTTATTTTCTTTTACTTGTGAAGGTTCAGATCCCTTGGAGTTGGTGGTGCAGACAGTTGTGAGCTGCCACGTGGGTGCTGGGAATTGAACCCGGGTCCATTTGGAAGAACAAACAGTGCTCGTAACCACTGAGCCATCTCTCCAGCCCCTACAACTCTGTTTAAAAAAAAAAAAATCCTAGGATTTCTGTCATTGCTCCCATTTTGGAGAGGTGCAAATGTTTTCAGCTCGGAGCAGGAGGCTATCTGCCTGCTGTGACTTCAGGGCAAGACAAGGTCTAAAAGACTATGAGTCTAGTAGCACGTGGCTAGACACAGCACTCACTCTGCATATTCTTAAATGGCCACAGGTTGAAATGCTATAAGAAGCTCTCACAGATCAATCAAAGCCAAACTCTAACTTCTCAAAGGCTCAAATCCGGTTACATTTTCCAGTGGATATCAGAAATAAAGGATGAAAAATATTTTTTTTTTTTCTCACGTGGAGAACTTGGGATGGGTGTAAAAGCATCAAACATACTAGGTTATTGCTCACTGCAAGCAGAACTTTAGCACACTGTCTCCCATGGAGTAGAACTGTTTTGGGAGTGTCTAGAATTCTGTCTGCCTCTCACTTTGCTCCTTCTTTAGACTTGTTATTTATCAGTTAGATGTTTAACAGAAAAATAATGATTTTATATTTATTAATATTATAACCATTCTCTTTTCCCCACCTCTATGGCTCTATGAAATGCAGCTTCACCTATCTTTAATCTTTACAGTAACTTTGTCGAGTAGTAACTACTAGCCTACTTTTTATTAGAAAGGGGGTATAAATAATTTGGGTAACTAGGGAAATGTGGATCAGACATGCATATGGCAAAGGGGGGATTTATTTTAAAAACCAGTGCTCTTGACCTTCGTACTAAGGGTAGCTTAAGTTCTGGAAAGCCATCTGCAGGCCATAATTTAATCTAGACTAGATTTAATCAGCATTTATTAACCACTGTGGTGTGGATGTGAGACTTGTCGCATTTTATGCCCCAAGCTGGCAGTGCTGTTTTGTAAGACTGTGGAACTTTCAGGATGGAGAGACTGGCTAAGGGAGGTGAGTTACTGCAAGCAGGCCTTTAAAAGGTTTGACGGTCTAGCTCTGCATCTTGTCTACTCTCTGCTTCTTAATTATGACGGCAAAATGACCTCGTGCCCCTCTCTTCCCCTGTGTGGTGGACCGTCTCTCTTAAACTGTAAGCCAAAACAAATCCCTTTACCCTTAAGTTGTTTCTTGTCAGGCATTTGGCCACAACAAGGAGAAAATTAACTAATACAGAGATTTTTGTACCTTAGGAAGGTTGCTGCTGTAAGCCTGAGCATGTGGTTTGTTTGCCTTTAGAATTGCTTTGCCCAGGGAATGTGGGAGAGTTGGAATCCGGGGACGAGAAATACTAGAGTGTAGAAAGCAGGACTTAATGGGACATTCTGGTGGGAGTTTTGGTCTGCAGGTGCTAAAATAACAACAACAAGAAGAACAAACATTCAAAATGGAGGTACCATCCATGAGGTTTCAGAGAGGAACAGAGAGTGTAATGAGAGAGAGCAGCAAGCAAAGGAGAAAGAGAAAAGGTGTGCAGTTTGCCGAAGAAAGAAGGAAGTTTGAGTTTAAAGATTCAAACAAAGTAGTTATGGAAGAGATTGACACAACTGAGGAGAAACCTAGTGTTCTGCCCTGACACAATAGGCAAGACTTGAGGGCAGTACGCCTTAACCACATGAAAGGTTCTAGCTTGTGAAAATACAGGTGCATTTGCAATGCAAGAACTCAACCTGAGCATGCAAGGAAAGGAAGTCCCTGCTTGAAAACCAAGTTCTACAGAGGCGTGTGCACAAGGTCAACACACGGAGGCTACTGCAACTGCAGTGCAGGGAGACTGGCTACACCTCGGGCTGGCAGCAGAGTCTCCCACATGGTTATGCAGACATGAAAGATGTGAAGGCTCAGGGGATCATGGAGGTATGTGCCAAGACCTCTGTAAGCTACGGAGGATAGTCTGTCAAAGTGTGGCAAGGATGCCAACATGGAGGTCCCACAGGGTGTCTATGTAACATCTATAAGGTGAAGCATAAGTTGTAGTAGAGGCCAGAAGATGGTAAAGATTCCAGGACCACAGGATATCTACAGAGGATAGCCGTGGGCACACAATGGGACCAGCCCAAAAGAAAGTCTACATGTGCTATACTCGTGAATTCTGCACAAGACAGCTGGAGATAATACCATCAAGAGACCAAGATGCTGGGCGTGGAGCTTGAAATATTCGGTGTTTGGCCTGGGGATTGGTCTTGCTTTTTTTATTTGCCCCAGTTCCTTCCTTCTTGAATGAAAATACTGACATTGTGTCATTGTATGTTGAAAGTACTTATCTTGATTTTTTTGTTGTTGTTGTTTATTTTGTCACAATTAAGAGATTGCCTTAAATTTCAGAAAACTTTAGAGTTTTGAGCGGTACCAGGAATATTAGAGACTATCTGGACTTTTGAAATTGGAATAAACATTTTGCATAATAAAATGACACGAGTTTAAGGGGGGGGGGAACTATGGGATACGGTTTGAATGTGAAATAAATCCTTGAAGGGTAATGCATTTAAATATCTGACCTCCAGCTGGTGACACTGTTTTTGTAGGACTGTGAAACTTCTAAAAGGCAGAGACTTTTGAAGGAGGTTGGAGTCACTGATGGTGAATCCTGAGGTGGATTAACTACCTCACTGTACTCTCAGTCCCATCTCTAATCCCTGACTGTGGGAACAAAGCAACCAACCACCTCACGCGCCTCCACCGTGCTTGCTCCACCACTATGGGCTGTGTTGCCTCTTGAGTTGTAAAACAAAACAAGTCTTTCCTCCCTGCAGTTTTGTCCTATCAGATATTCCATCACAGTAATGAGAAGCATGAGTGACAGAATGACCAGCTGCCATGGACCCAGAACTGCCCTCAGCACAACAACAACAAGATGGAAAATTTTAGTCCTAGCTTAAGATCTGTGAAAGGAACGAGAAGACTTATTTTATAGTATAGCATGTGTCATTCGAGTGCTAAAATAGAACTGATGCCGAGGTTATAAAGAGCTCTGAGACGCAGAGGTAATTCCTGATAAAGAGTTGGGCATAAAGGAAGGGAGGGTAAAGTTTAGAAGAAGTGTTACCTTCATCTTGTAAAACAAGCAGACATTTGGCAGGTAGCAGAGATAAAAGGAGAATTTCCTGTAAACACAGCAGTTTAATTAAAGGCAGGAAGGTAAGGAGATGCATGGCTTGCTGAGGGAACATCAACCATGTTCTGATAATGTGATGGTTTCAATGAAAATGGACCCCATTGGCTCGGATATTTGCATGTTTAGTATCCAGTTGATGAACTGTTTTGAAAGGATTGGGGCTATAGTCTTGTTGAAGAAGGTGTGTCACTGGGAGTAGGCTTTGCGGTTTCAAAGGCCTGCGATGAGGTTTTCACAGCCTGCTGCCTGTGGATCCGGATATTTAGCTCTCAGTCACTTCTCTGGCACCATGCTTGCCTGCCTGCGGCTACACTCCCTACCATAATGATAATGGTCTAAAACTGTAAGCAAGCCACAATTAAATGCTGTGGGTCTCCTCTTCCCTCCATGGCCACTGGCCACCAGCCCTCAAAAGCAGGAAGAGCAGAGGTGGGACAGGGGCAGGACTTGGAAGGCCTTGAGCATAATGGAATGACAGATTTCCAGGACCAGGTGCAGAGAGGCAGATCAACTTTATTCCAGGGGTGAGGAGAATATATAGGGAAAGGCAGAAGCCAGGAGGTACTCTGATAGGAGCTCACAGTGTACTTCGTTTGCATTAAATAGCATGGTCCTATCACCTGTGCAGTGAACAGTACCTGATTATCATACGAGGGGATGGGGAGTGAGGGAACATTCTGGAGGAAGCTCTGTCAGAGGCTACTTCTACAATAAGCCAGGTATGTAGCTCAGGGACATTCTGCAAAAAAAGACGGGCAGAGAACAGGAAGCTCCCGCCGAAGGAAGGGAGTCCTCCATTTTGTACAGAGCTCAGAGAACTATCTGGCCATGGGAGCTGCAACCTTCAGCAGCAAGGCCCTCCAATAAAATGCTTTGTCTTATAAGAGTTACCACGGTCACGGTGGTGTCTCTTAACAGCAACAGGATGTTGACGAAGACAGATAATGTGGGGCTAACATGGAAGGAAGAAGACGGGAACCTGGCAAGGGGGCAGCTGAGAGTGAAAATGGCCTGCTGCTGGTCTCAAGGTTCAAAGACAATGAGTGGTTGTGGGAGATTGGTCAAGGAGAGGTAACAGGATTACATTTCTCTTTGGAAGAGCACAGGATTAAGGGTTTATTAGCAGTTACTCAGTGACACAATAAATTGAACTATATGCAACTGTTGTCACATGACCATTTGGGTTTATACCAATGACAATTTCATATAGTGAAACTAGATACATTTTGAGATTTTGCTTCTGACCATGGCAAAATCTTTGCATGTAGTATTGGCTATATATTTGAAGTCTCTTTCCCCTTGAAGAACTTGACAAACCTGTCTGGTTCTTTTAAAGTTCTTAAGTTAGTCAAGTCTCTGAAATAAAGTGTTTTTTGTATTGTTTTTTTTTTTGTTGTTGTTGTTTTGTTTTTTTTTTAGTCTGAAACTTGATATATTCGGAATTGCAAACTTGTCCATTTCATGATGACTCAAGGCTTTGCATAGTGGTAGATAAGGCATTATTAGACTTTCTAATGACTATAGGAAGGATATCACACACAGAAAATGAAGACTATGGGAAGTTTTTTTGTAAGAACTACTGTCTATTAGAGGCTGCTATCGAGAGCCTGCAAGACATACGTGCTGTGATTCCCAGCATCCTTGGGAGCCTGGAGTTTGCTCACATATCTTCATCCATCAAATATTTTCTGACAGTCTAAATATTTCATGAATATTTCTAGGCACTGAAATAATGTTTGGAAATAAGACAGATATATTTGTATAGAGGGATCTTGGGTTTTCAGTGGGAAGTAGACACATAAAAGATAAAATTGCTGTTTAGAAGTATCACTTAATACTAACACTATATAAAATGAAGATAGAGTAGAAAGGGAAGGCAGTAGGATTTGGTAGCAAATACCTGGAGACAGCCTGAGTGTGGGCTTCTTATTTTCTTTTAGAATGTCAACTATTATACAAATTAAACAATGTTATCATTGCCAAATAAACAAGATATTTAGATGTCATAGACAGTGAGGAAATCCCTGCTGGTTAGTGAGATAAAAAGGTGGTGGCTCAGCGTGAGGTCAGACAGCACACCTGAGCTCCTACCATCAGTGTTTTACATAAAAGTCCTTTGACTCAAATGTTTATTTGTGCAGGGGCTTGTTTTCCTGTCAACCCAGACAGAAACAAAACAGGATAATCATAACCATTTGTTGACAATGCAACACAAGCCATAGAGATAGAATTAGTGTCAAGGTCAGGGGACTGACATTTGCTAAGTCATGACAGCAGCTTTCAAACCCAAGGTAATGATGCCGCTGCCTTCCTGAAAATCCAGCCAATTCCAGGAAATGCTGGGGGAACGAAGACAGCACACAGACTCTGCAAAGACAGTGTGCATTTGTTCCCAGTCATTCATTTTGAGACATGCTTAGTGCTGTGGTACCTTCTCTCTCCCATATACATTAGCAACAAACAACCAAAAACAATGTTCACATGGTCTAAACCTCTGTGTCACATCAGGTTTTGATCGGGACACTAGAGTAACATATAGACACATTTTTCACTTCCTCTTTCGAAAATGATTATTTGAAGATCTGAGCAAAAAGACCGTGTCCTGATGCAGGCATCTACTCTGGAAGGTTTTCTGTTCTCCTTCAAGTAGCTGGATTGTCACCACAGTCTATGAACCAAAACCCAGCAGCCTTTCTTCTGCTTGAGTACCAGAGGTGTACAAACCACGGAGCTTGTCCTCATCTTAGAAATGCACCCGCCCCAAGCTGCCTGGCTGTTTTTCATTGCTTTTAAAGGGATCTCACCATTTAACCTGCCTGCTCCTCCCTCCAGGGTAGAGATTCTGGAACAGTGTGGTCACAATATTCTTTCAGAAATGCATCTGGCTGCGGGGCTGTGAACCTGCAGTTACCTGGAACAGGGACAACAGACACAGTAAAAATTATTTCCAAAGCTTGTAAGCAATCTTCCATGTTTAAAGTACTCCTTTTATCCTAGATTCAGACAATGCCCCAAAGCCAAGCCCCACCTGCGTGGCCCTGTTTCTCTCTATTGTGTAAGCTCCATTATAGCCCTGCCAGTCTTGATTAGTTCTGGCCACAATGATCTCCAAGCATTTTGACTTTGGGGCAAATCAAACCTTGGAGGACTCTGCAGTAGCGACATAAGGAATAAACATTTACTTATTAAAGAACAAACTATAAAGCTCAGAGCTTGGAGAAACTGCAGAGAAATAAAAGCACATAAAGAATAAATTCCAAACACAAAAAGAAAGCTTTGGGGATTGCCAAGTACTTTTGAGCTTTTCTATTCGATAATAATGGCTTCTAAACTCTTAGTACTGCTTTGTGGCACTATTGCCTGAAAGAATTATCCACTGTCTTTGTGGGAACAAGAGTAGGACAATACTCTAAGGATAAGTAAGGAATTAAAAGAAAGCAAATCTTTTCTGTTCTTTACACCAGTCTCTTTTGGTTTAGTGCTGAAAAGATAGGTCATTTGTAAGAATATATCTAACTTTAAGAAACATGACAAAGGGTATTGTTTTTGGAGGCGTTTGATAAGCTCTAAAAGTCTGACAAAGAAAGAAAAAATTATATTTGGAACATATCACAAAGGCTATAGCAAAGTGACAGCTTTGAGAGTCCAGGAAAGATTTTTTATTTCAATGAAAACTGCTTTTTCTCACAATACCGTTGACCTTATGTAGGAATATATGCATATGACACATTTGTACATATATCTCACATATGTATATATTCATATGTATGTATTTGTTATAGTTGGTTTGTTTTTATGTGTAATAATATAGCATTGTTTGAACAGAGGGATGACCTTAAAATGGTTCCTTTATTCAATACTATGAAAAGACAGAAAGACCCAAAAACAAACTGTTTGAGAGACAATACCTTGAAGGCAGGACGCCAGTATAAGGAAGTTTTGGCCCCTCAGGAAACTTAGCCCTGATTCTCACTCCATCACTCTCCAGGCCTGTCTCATTGTCTGAACCATGGAATGATCTTCATCCCCTGACTCGTACTTTTCTTAACTAAAAAATTTAAAGTTAAATTCTAGGGATAAGATTGTGTCTAATGTTAAGGCTTATGACTGTTCTGGTCTTATCAAACTTGGGCTATGTGTTTGCTTATTCTGTCATTGCTTCATCAACATTACCAGCATAGCGTGCACAGAATGCAGTGGCATTGTGTGTAAAGCAATTTGGAGAGGCGGTGAACTTGTGCAAAACACATTGAGAGGAGGAGGTGGGCAACAGGCAGGTGAATAGCAAGTAAACCCACACACACACCTTTAAGTTTTCAGGCAAATAAGAGGGACAATGAAATAAAGAATAAGGCTATGGGAAGCGTCTTCAGAAAATGAAGTTGGGTTTCTGAGCTGGGCACGTAGACACAGAGTGTATTGGTTTGGGAGCATCACAGATCACTGTGCAATCTTCTCTGTATATAGTATTAGCTATTAAAAGATTTAGTGTAGCACAGCAAAAAAAGTGGGCTAAACCTGAATGTATGAGCAGGTACAGTCATAGGTCATAGGCACCTATAATCCTAGCCCTTGAGAGGCAGAGGCAGGTGGATCATGAATTCAAAGACTGTCTATCCCAAGCAAAGCCCTGTTGCAAAAAGAAGGTAAAAAAAAAAAAAAAAAAAAAAAAAAAAAAAACCTGAATATACATCCACATATAGTTCAGACTGTCAGCAAGTTTATGACCTGAGGCTCTTTTGGAGAAAATAGTCTCCAAACATTCCCAAGAGAAAAATTCTGCTCTGGAGAAAACTACTTCCACTCTTGGATTTGCAGCTGCTTCCTTGGGTTTTGACTTGGAGTCGTACATCTTTTGTCCTGCCTGCCCTGACTCACGGGTGTACCCTTCCCTATGCCTAGTTCTGAGTTCTCTGCAGTTTGGAGTAACAGCCAACACATATATTCCTCTGACAGCAATGAAGCTGAGATTATTTGTAACTGTACGTGATTTTTTTTCCTTTCCGGTACAACTTTTTGTTTCCCTAGAATTAATAAATACTTTGTTTGAAAGTAAATGTATTTTCCCTTACTCACCTCAAAGAGTTGTCTAAATATCCCCTCAAAATATCCACTGAGAGTAGGCATGCCACAAATTGCATTATGCTTAGAGAAAGCCTCCCAGAATCTACTGATGTGCTCTGCTCTGTGTGGGCAGCCTCTGCCTGTATCTCATTTCAAATGCTTCATCTCATCCCTTGGTGGATGGTTTTCCTCTCTTATCTTTCTCTTTGCTGGTTTAATCCTTCTTTCTCTATATCATATCTTCCAGTAGTTTACGGGGGGGGGGGGAGGTTGAGGAAGTGAACTTTTTGAAATTTTGTCTGTACTGTCTCCCTGTATCTGAGTCGAAGTTTGCTTACATGGGTGTTTTAGGTTAGAAATAAGTTGCCTCCAGGATTTTTGAAGTTGCACCCACTGTCATCTCCCTTGCTGTGTTGCTGTTGACCTGTCCAGAGATGCTTCAATTCTTTGCCCTGTATATGAAATCTGGCTTTGATTTTTCCCTCTGGGACTTCTTTAAGATCATTCCCAGAAAAGAAAACCAAGTATATAAGAGCCAGAGGATGGGAGAGATGTACAGCAACACGAGAGACCTGGATGTGACAAAAGCTTTGCACTCTGATGCACAAGGCCTGTGCCAGCTTGGGCCACTCAATGTTTCATCGTGGGAGGCATGAGGTCCAAGCTCTCCTGAGAGATCTACCAGCAATTAAAGGTTGTTGAGGCGGGACATCATTCTTTACAGTGACACAACCTCTGATGTCACCCTTGTTCCACGAGAGCCTCCTAACCCCTTTCTCTTTCAGGAAAGAGACTTTAGCTCTACTCAGCAGGCCACACAAAAATAACACATGAAAGTGGGACAGGTACCTCTTGAGAAAGTTCCCATGGGAAAGGAGAATAAGAAGTGAAGGGAAGGAAAAGGGACTAAAATTCATTAGACAAGCGTATGAAGCTGTCAACAAATAATGTTTTTTTAAAAAAGAAATTTCTCTTTGGCTCTAGTAAACTGAAGTTCTGTGATGAATGTTCTGCAGTGTGGATCTATTTTTGTCTCTTATGCTGGTGCCTTGCATCCAAGGAGCTCACACTCTTCTTTCCTGCATGTTTCCCTGGATTACTCCACACTGGCTCTGTCCTCTTCAGCTTTGTTTTATTTCTCTCATTTTAGAACTCTCATAACCGAAATGCCATGTTATTTAGGTTTTCTTTCATCTAGTTCTCAGCACCTATTTATTTATTCAGTCTTTCTGTGAGTTATACTCAAATTTATCTTCATGATTTGCTATTGAGGTTTACATTTATCCTGCTGTTTTTAATTTCCACAGCACTCTTTTTTTTTTTTTTTAAATCCAACTCCCTGTTCTCATTTCCTCCATTTCTATGAGGCTATCTCAGAGACCTCTTTCAGGTACCCTTTTCTCTACATAGTTCTGTTTTTGTTCTTCCCCCTACCTCTGCCTCCAGCCTTTCCTTCTTATCTCTTTCATTTTAGAATCCTTACTTAAGTACGTGGTAATGTTCTGTTGTGTGTTCGTAATGAATGGTGGATGACAGCTACCGTTTGAATGTGTTGCCAGTGGTCATATATTGCCAACAGTCTATGAGAAAACAGTGTTGAGAAGAGGAGCTTTTAAGAGGCGATTAGTTCACAAGGCTCTGACCTCATAAATGGGTTGTTGCTACCATGGTTAGTCATTACAGGAGTGGGCTCCTGAGGAAGGATGAGTGTGGTGGTCCCCTTCTCATTATTGGGCATTCTGTCACTGTTGGCCATGTTCTCCTTGGTCTTACTCTCTATCATGCTGTGAAGAATTAAGAAGGTCCCAGCAAGATGAAGACCCATTGACTTAGACTCCAAAGCTCCAGAACTATAAGGAATGAATCTCTAGTCTTTATGAATAACTCAGCAATGCATGATGGTGAACGCAGGGGAGCAGAAATCTGATTGAGAAGGTACATTTTGTTAACTCAAAGCTTATTACAAGGTGATCTCATCAGGCATTTCTATAGGAGAATCTACAGTGAGTATGCTTTGGGGTTTGTCTTCTTGACCAATCACATTTGCCAGGATGTTTCACCATTCTGTGTCTGGAGGATGAAGGCCTGGAACAGAAGGCAGGAAAATCTAAGCATTCCTTTTACAGTCCTCTCCATTAACTGAATGGGGACTATACCTTTCACTGCACTGGATCCCCAGAGACGAACCTTTTTAAAGGATAAAGTTATGATTTCCAGGTACTGGGTACAATCTTCAGCTTGAGAATGATGGCTTGGTTGCAAGGTGCAGGAGAGGGCTTCATCAGCACCTTGGACTGTGTCCTTATTTTATACCCCTGTTTATCCTCTTCTTTGGCTCCTCCCACCAGCAGTTATTAGTCTTTCCGGACTCCTAGCATCAATCAGGCTGTTTCTTGGCTCTCTTTGCAGGACTAGCCATGTGTCACATTTTTTACTATTTGCCAGGCACCAGGATTTAATGATTTTCCTTTCCTCCGTACTTTCCCCTGTCCTTGTGGGTCTCTGTCTTAATTTATAATTTCTTTGCTTTAACCTTAGTGAGACTTTAGGAGGGAGTGGAGTTCAATGTGCATATCGCGTTGACTAGCTCCCTGCATGCCACCTGTGAAGTATGGGGGCATGAAGGCCCTCATGTTTTATTTTACTTTTAAGATTTGCTTTGTTTTTGTTTTGTGTTTATGGATATTTTGCCTGCATGCAATGCCTGCAGAGGTCAAAGAGAGCATGAGAACCTTCTTAAAAGTGGTTGTGAGCTGCCTTGTGAGTGCTGAGAATCAACCCTGGGTTCTGTGAAAGAGCAGTCATATCTACTGATCCATACCCCCAGGCCCATAGGTGCCTTATGTTTTTTTTAAATATATAATTTTGTATTTATTACAATTTATTCACATTGTATCCAAGCTGTAGCCCCCCCTCGTCCCCTCCCAATACCACCCTCACTGCTTCCCTCATCTCCTCCCACGCCCCTTCCCCAGTCCACTGATAGTGGAGGACCTCCTCCCCTTCCATCTGACCATAGCCTATCAGGTCTCATCAGGACTGTTTTTCATAGTCTTGTACTGTGGACTGGTCAGGCTGCACCCCCCTCAGGGGTCAGTGATCAAAGAGCCAGCCACTGAGTTCATGTCAGAGACAGCCCCTGCTCCCTTTACTAGGAAGCCCATTTGGAGACTGAGCTGCCATGGGCTACATCTGTGCAGGAGGTCTAGGTTATCTCCATGAATGGTCCTTGGTTGGACCCCTAGGCCCAGATTTTTTTGGTTCTGTTGCTCTTCTTGTGGAGCTCCTGTCCCCTCCAGGTCTTTTTATCTCCCCCTTCTTTCATAAGATTCCCTGCACTCTGCCCAAAGTTTGGCGATGAATCTCAGTATCTGCTTTAATACCCTGCTGGGTAGAGACTTTCAGAGGCCTTCTGTAGTAGGCTCCTGTCTTGTTCCTTATTTTCAACTTCTTCCAATGTCTATCCTGTTTGCCTTTCTGAGTGAAGACTGAACATCTTACCCAGGGTCCTCCTTCTTGCTTAGCTTCTTTAGCTGTACAGATGTTAGTATGATTATCCTATATTATAGGTCTAATATCCACTTATAAGTGAATATATACCATGGGTGTCTGTCTGCTTCTGGGATACCTCACTCAGGACGTTCTTTTCTAGTTCCTACCATTTGCCTGCAAATTTCATGATTTCCTTGTTTTTAATTACTAAGTAGTATTCCATTGTGTAAATGTACCACAATTTCTGTATCCATTACTCAGTTGATGGACATCTGGGTTGCTTCCAGATTCTGGCTATTACAAATAAAGCTGCTATGAACATGGTTGAGCAAATGTCCTTGTGTATACTTGAGCGTCTTTTGGATATATGCCTAGGAGTGGTATAGCTGGAACTTGAGGAAGCGCTATTCCTAATTGTCTGAGAAAGAGCCAAATTGATTTCCATAGTGGTTATACAAGTTTACATTCCCACCAGCAGTGGAGGAGGGTTCCCCTTTCTCCACAATCTCTCCAGCATGTGTTGTCACTTGAGTTTTTCATCTTAGCCATTTTGATTGGTATAAGGGTGCCTTATGTTTTAAAATGAACATTTCTTCAGATTTGTGGGAAATACGTTGGAGGAGAGTGAGAATGTGATAGGGCCACTTCCAGAGAGAATAAGATGGGAGTCAAGTCCAAGACCCAGGCAGGAAGAAACTTCTGAAAATACAGGCATAAGACAGCTGATGGTTTGGATGAGAGGGAGTACGGAAAGGAACACCCTACTTGAGTGCTTCAGTTCTTCCTGGAATAAATGGATGCATAATGGTGTTATTTATAAGTTGTACAAAAACTAGCTGCAAAATGTCATATTGGAAAATTTCAACAATTTTAATCATTCAATCATTTCATGAATGCAGAGGGCCCTTTGTAGTCCTGGACAATAAAGACTGTTGTAGAACTAGAAAACAACGTTAATACGGTTTTATTAACCAGCTTTCTTTTTATGTTGCTAGCACACAAGGGCTTAAGTGGTAGAAGACTAAAAGGCTCCAGAGTGATGTTGGGATGTTGCCAGATGCTACTATGAGTAATTTTCCTGTTTACCGTCTTTCTGTGGTTAATGCAGCGTATTACAATAAGCAAAGGTTTCACAGTAACAGCTGATCCAAGAAAGCCTCAGAATCTAAGCACATTCTTCCTGAGTGTCAGAAGCATCCTTACAAACCTCTGGATCCACAATTGCTTTTTTTTTTTTTTCATTCTTATACTTGTTTTCTACATCATTTGATTTCACTTTTTCTACTTGCTTAAGAAAAATATTGTTTTTTAACACAACAAAAAAACCCCCCACTATTCTGAAAAAAAATAATTGCAGTTGGTTTATTCCTTTGATATTTGAAGTAAGTAACTCGGTAATAGTTCTATATTTTATGAGCTGGGTTACTTTATGAATATAGTTTATACAACAATGTATTATAAACAAAAACTGCCACTGGTATTTCATCACATACACAAAAATCTGTTTTTCTCACTTGTTTGTCTTACTATTTTGTCAATTTTAGTGAATTCTTACTATTCAAAGTTCAATTCAGCAAATCACTTTTCACTGTACAGATTTTATAGAGGTATTGTTAGGTGGTTCAATAGATTTATGTGCTTACAATAAGTTTATATTTAAATTCTGTTCTGAAGATATTGGGAACATATATCTGAATTCTGGAATGCTGTGACCACAATAACATTTACAGACTGTAGTTTGTTCCTGGGATGAAATATAAGTGTGTGACTGAAGAGGCCATTTACTAAAGGAGTAGAAAAGAGGAAAAAGAAAGCACCATGTATTCAAACAAGAGATCACTGGAATATGTGGAAAAAACAGAGTTGGGCAGCAAAGTAGTGTTTCATGTTGGACTTATAAAATGAGAAACAGCCATTAGCCACCCAAGTATAGATGCCAAGACTACCCCTAGCCCTAATCAGCATTCAACTGATTCCTACTTCAGTGAGAAACTCAAGTCTTGAGAAGCTGCTTCTCTCCCTGCATGAAAATGGGACCCTTCCAAATGCTAAAACCCAAACACAAGTGACAGTACATGCTGGTGAGAATGTGGAAAAATGGGAACATTCCTCAGTTGCTGGTGGGAGTGCAAACTTGTACAACAAGTTTGGAAATTAATCTGGTGTTTTCTCAGAAAATTGGGGACAGCACTTCCTCAAGACACAGCTATACTACACCTGGGCATATGCCCTAAAGATACTCCACCATACAACAAGGGCATTTACTCAACCATGTTCATAGCAGCTTTAATCATAATAGACAGAATATGGAAACAAATACCTCAACCAAAGAATGGGTACAGAAATTGTGGTACATTTACACAATGGAATACTACTCAGCTATTAAAAACAAGGAAATCATGAAATTTGCAGACAAATGGATGGAACTAGAAAAGATCATCCTGTGTAAGGTAACTCACTTATAAGCAGATATTAGCCATATAATACTGGATAACCATATTACAATCCACGGACCTAGAAAACTAATTAACAAAGAGGACCCTAGGGAGGATGCTTAATTATCATTCAGAAGGGCAAATAGAAAAGATACTGGAAGCAGATGAAGAGAGGGATCAGGATTGGAGCCTACCATAGATGTTCTCCAAAAGACTCCACCTTGCAGGGCATCAAAGCAAATGCTAAGACTCACAGCCAGACTTTGGGCAGAGCACAGGGAGATATATGGAAGAGTGGGAGGATGGACCCAAAATGCACAGGAGCCACATATGGAAACCAACAATGTGAAAAAATCTGGACCCAGGGTGGGCCTGCACCAACCAAGGACCATGCACCAAGCAAGGACTCATGTACCAAACAAGGACCATGCATAGAGAGGACCTATACCCCCTTCTCAGATGTAAACCATAGGCAGCTCAGTCTCCATATGGGTCCCCTAGTAAGGGGAGCAGGGGCTGCCTCTGACATGGAAGTGATGCCCACTTTTTGAGTACTTCCTTCTTGTGTGGTGGTCTTCCAAGGCCACAGAGGAAGAGGATGCTGGCAGTTCTAATGAGACTTGACAGGCTGGGGTCAGATGGTAGGGGAGGAGGCTCTCCCTTTCTGAGGACTAGGGGAGGGAAATAGGAATGAAAAGGGAGGCTGGGTGGGAACAGGAAAAGACAGTGAATAAATTAAAAATAAATGGGACCTACTCCTCACCCCCTTCACTCCATCACTACCACCACCACCAAAGAGAGAAAGAGAGAGAGAGAGACAGAGAGAGAGAGAGAGAGAGAGAGAGAGAGAGAAGGCACATCAAAGCTTGACAAAGCAACCCAGTAGGAGGAAAGTGGTCCCACAAGTAGGCAAGAAAGTCAGGGACAGCCCCCTCTTCCACTCTAGGCTCCCTGCAAGCCACCACTAGTCCTAGTCAGTCGATTTTGTGGGCCGTGTTCTCAGGTTTTCATGGTGTCTCTGAGTCTTCTGGTTCCTCTGACCCCTCTTCCCCCCTCCTCCATAGGATTCCCCAAGCTCTACCTAGTATTTGACTGAAGGACTCTTCACCAGTTGCTGACTGAAGTCTCTCTGGTGTCTTTGATGATGATTCGGCTAGGCTCTTGGCCCAGAACACTCTGCAGTCAGGACAAACTGTAGGTCAAAGTTTTTGTGGCTGGTTTGGTGCCCCAATACCTCCACTTGACGTCTTGCCTGGTTGTAGAAGATGGCTGGTTCTGGCTCCCTGTCCCCATTGCTAGGTGTGTTTGTTAGGGTTACTCTCATGGATTCCATAGTTTCCACTGCATTAGATTTCCACTTCCCTCCCAAAATGCCCCCCCAATTCCATTCAGTTCTTCCACACCCTGATCCCTCCTGTTCCCAACCCCACCAGGCACCAATATTCTATTTCCACTTCCAGAGGAGATCTTGCATGCCCCCCTTCAGCCTGCTTGTTACTTAGCTTCTTTGGGTTGGTGAATTGTAGTATGTTTATCCTGTACTATATGGCTAATATCCACTTAGAAGTGAATACATACCATATTGGCCTTTGTGGGTCTATGTTGCCACATTCAGGATGATATTTTCTAGTTCCATTCATTTGCCTGCAAATTTCATGATGTCATTGCTTTTAACAGCTGAGTAGTACTCAATTGTGTAAATGTACCACCTCTTCTTTATCCTTCCTTCTATTGAAGGATATCTAGATTGTTTCCAGTTTTTGGTTATTATGAATAAAGCCACTACAAACATAGTTTTGTAATTCTGCTTCCTTTGGGTATATGCCCAGGAGTGATATAGCTGGATCTTGAAGTAGATTGATTCCCAAGTTTTTGAGTCACTATCATATGGACCTCCAAAGTAGCTATACAAGTTTGCACTCCCATGAGTAACAGACAAGTGTCCCCCTTGCTCCACATTCTCCACAACATGAGCTGTCACTTGTGTTTTTGAACTTAGCCATTGTGACAGGTGTAAGACAGAATCTCAAAGTAGCTTTGATTTGCATCTCTGTGATGGCTAAGGAGGTTGAGCATTTCTTTATTCCTTCTCAAGCATTTGATACACCTCTACTGAGAATTCTTTGTTTAGATCTGTACCCCACTTTTAATTGGATTGTTTTGTGTGTTGACATCTTTCTTGAGTTATATATATATATATATATATATATATATATATATATATATATATATTATGAAAATTAACCCTTTGTCAGATGTGGAGTTGAAAATGTTTTCCCATTCAGTGGGCTGCCATTTTGTCTTATTGATGGTGTCTTTTGCCTTTCAGAAGCTTTTCAGTTTCATGAGGCACCATTTATTAATTGTTTATATTAGTGTCTGTGCTGTTGGTGTTCTGTTTGTGGAAGTTGTCTCCTGTGCCAATATGTTCAAAACTATTCCCAACTTTCTCTTCTATCAGGATCAGTATAGCTGGTTTTATGTTGCAATCTTTGATGAACCTGGATTTGAGTTTTGTGTAGGGTGGTAGATATAGATTTATTTGCTTTCTTCTATATGCTGACATCTAGTTAGACCAGCACCATTTGCTGAAGATGCTTTCTTTTTTCTGTTGTTTATTTCTGGCTTCTTTAAAAAAGAAAAAAATCAGATGGTCTTAGGTATGTGGATTTATGCCTAGGTCTTCAATTCAATTCCATTGATCAATGTCTATTTTTATGCCAATAACGTGGTTTTTATTACAACAGCTCTGTAGTACAGCTTGAGATCAGGAATGTTGATCCCACAGGAAGTTATTTTATTATACAGGATTGTTTTAGCTATCCTTGTTTTTGTGTTTTTCCATATGAAGTTGAATATTGTTCTTTCCAGGTCTGTAAAGGGTTGTGTTGGAATTTTGAAGAGGATTGAGTTGAATCTGTAGATTGCCTTTTATTTATTTATTTATTTATTTATTTTTTAATCTTTTTTTTTAAGACAAGGTTTCTCTGTGTAGCTTTGGCCGCTCTGAAACTAATTTTGCAGACCAGGATAACCTCAAACTTGCAAAGATCCTCCTGCCTCTGCCTCCTGAGTGCTGAGATTAAAAGTGTGTGCTACCACCACCCAGCTAGGATGGTTATTTTTAATGTTAATCCAACTGGTCCATGAGCATGAGAGATCTTTTCATCTATCATATCTTCAATGCTTGAGATTCTGAGATTCTCTCTTGCATCTCCTGTATTCTATTGGTGATGCTTTTTTATGTAGTTCCTGTTTAATTACCTAAATTTTCCATTTCCAACATTCCCTCAGTTTGTGTTTTCTTTCTTAGCTTCTATTTCCATTTTCTGGGCTTGAACTGTTTCCATCATCTGTTTGTTTTATCATGGCATTATTTAAGGAAAATATTGAATTCCTCCAATTTTTTTTTCTTTTCCTCCTTCTTTAAGATTTTTTTTTTATTTCCACTTTAAGGACCTCTGCCATCTTTGTAAAGTTGGTTTTAAGGTCATTTTTGTGTGTTTCAGTTGCATTGAAATATTCAGGTATTGTTGTCATAAGATAGTTGGGCTCTGGTGGTACCATATTGCCCTGGCTATTGTTACTTGTGTTCTTACACTGGCATTTACACATCTGGGTTTGGGGTGATTATGATTCTAGGTTCTGATTTCTGAGTTTATCTTTGTTGAATGGGATTTTGTTGTTTGGTTTCTGTTTTATCTTTGGTCTTATATTGTGTGGCCTGGATTTCTGGGTGCTGGCATGACCTCTGAGAAGTAGGTAGTCTCTGTCTAGGTTGGTGCCTGGACTTACAGCAGCTATTTTGCCCTTTGGTGAAACAGGGAAACTCTGTTCTTCTGACTGGTGTGGTTAATATGTGAGCATCTGAAGTCTTCAGGAGTTATCTGAATCCTGATTCCTCAGAAGAGATAACCTGATTAGTTACAGCTTGGTGGGAAAGACATTTAACATGACTGATTCTATTTTCATTTTAGCCTGATCTTTTGAAGTAGCATGCTGTATTTTATTCCCAAACAATAGTCCTTTTTTTAATATAACACTGGAAAGAAATGAGTAATAACAGTGTACTCACATTGCCATGTATCTGCCTGCAGGTCCGGGGCTGACTCAGTGGCCAAGTGTTTCATTTTGCCACAGCAGCCTTGATTATAACTCTCAAAACCATGCCTCAGAAATCCCATTTCCTACAGAGACATGCAGCAGCTAAATTCATAAATGCCAACAGTGTCCGCTTGTGATTGTCATTCACCCTCCGTAATCCAGTTTCTTTGCCTTTATGTCAAAGCCTAAACACCCAGCAGCCTTGCTATGTTCACAATGTCCACATACAAGCTTCTTCTCCCACTTCATGTTTTGTGACCCATCTCTTCTGCTCATATCCTTGTCTCAGTGTTTACCTCCTGTGTGTCTCATGCTGTGGTAATACACAGTGCCTGACAGGGTCCCCATGAGCTTCCTGTTCAGTTACAAATTGTTCTTCCCTTCCGATTCTCTCCGCAGTCGACTTCACAGAATGACAGCCTTACCCAGTGCAGGTAGAAGGTTTGTATATATGGCATTTTTAATGAGTTTGCTTGGAGCCTGTGAAAACAAAACACATTATTATCATGGTGATTATCACTGAGGAAATAGTAACATGAAATTGTTAATTTCTTTACTTTAAAAGGTTGTGAGAGGTGCAGATCACTCATTTTGGTGGTAGGGGAACCTCCCATCAAGATGGAGCATAAAGGGGTTCTAGATCTATGTCTGCCAAAAAGGCAGACCTTGAATTCTCTGCAAGGTAGACCCTTTAGTTGCTTATCAAAATAGAAATTTCTGGCTACTTTTCCAGACTAGAATAACATCGTGACAAGTAGGAATTGGGGAGAGAGGCTTAGTGAAAAAACCCCAAAAGTTTGGCTCAATGCACAAAACTGAGGATAACAAATTTTTCACTATAAGTTTGTATTTTACTATCTTTAAGATAAATGAAACTTTTCAGACTATTTACTTTTTTATCACATAAGCAATGAATGTTTAAAGTAGAACAATTAGAAATTACAAAAATATAGCGATTAAAATTTTGTCTTATTTTTGTCAACTTAAAAATGACTATAGACATGAATGGAACAGCTTTACATACTTACACACACACACACACACACACACACACACACACACTGTTTCATAACTTGTTAAAACAATGATCTATAAATACCAAAAATAGCTCCACTGTGCATAGTTTCATTACCCCTCGAAGCCTTTGCACATGTGATAACCCAGCCTGGAGTTCTTACCTATCTGGGTCACACAAACTTTTGTTTTTATGTTGGAGATCAGATGCTACATTCTCAGACCATCTCTGGCAATTCACACGCTCATCTTTCACCTCCTTCTCTAATCATTCCTTGTTTCCTTTTGAGGTGACTTTTTGTGTACTTGTTCACATGTTTCCTGTTTTGTTTTTTGTTTTGTTTTTTTTTCTGCCACAATACAAGTGTCTGAAAGGTTGGAGTCCTCTCACTTTTGTCTCCATATCCTAGAACAACTGGTCCAGAGAAGGTTATTCATAGTATAAGGAAATGACTGATTAAGGACTGAATGAATAAGAGTCTTGGGGAAATGGAAGCCACAAAGAGTGATGAGAGCATGAGTTGAGGCCTAGAATGGGGCAAAGAAGCAAAATCAGTGGGCTTATAAACAGGATCACTATCCAAGGTCCTAAATGGGTCTTCAAGGTATTCTTTTGTCTCTCACAAGACAAATGGCAAAACCTGGGTGGAAAAGATTCTTTTTTCTCAGTCCTAAATGAGGCTTTGGTAAAATTAAAATTTAGACCTTTAAGATTCATAAAATCTTCCTGATGCCGTTTGCCTCTTTCAGCTCTGTTGCCTGGACTCAAAGTGTGTGGTTACTCATCAGCAGTTGCAGTAGTTGACTGGGAAAAACATGAATAATTTTCCCAACTGATGCTGCTTTCTGTGCCATTGACTCAGCTCATGGTACATCCTTGTCTGTGATCTGAAATTGTGGCAAATGAGCAATATGCTGAGCTAGGAAATTATGCATGAATGCTCAAGCGATAAGCCTGCTGCCAGGCAACAAGGCTGTTCCTGTGAGAAATGTCTACACTAGGACTGTGATTTTACATCACATACCAGAGGGATTTGAGGCAGATAAGAATTTGCCTAATTAGAAGAGTTTGCCAGGCAGTGATGGTGCACACCTTTAATCCCAGCACATGGGAATCAGAAACAAGTGCATCTGAGTTCAAGGCCAGCCTAGTCTACACAGTGCATTTTAAGACAGCCCGAGCTATCCAGAGAAACCCTGCCTAAGAAGAGAAGGAGAAAGAGGAGAGGAAAGAGAAAGTGTAGAAGGAGGGAGAAAAGGAGGAAGAATAATTAATTTCCTTCTGTTTTAACATTTTCAAAAAAATGCAGATTATTACTCCTGGTTTAGACATATAATAATTGGGAAATAGGCCTTTTGATCAGCAATGTTTCTTATGGAGACTGTGATAAGCCTGGAGATCTTAACTAATGATATTTTTCTGATAAAGTACACCCCACATGGCTGTCGATTCTGTCACACTTTATGCAGCTGGGTCTTTCTGCTCTTTCTTGAGGGATCTGGGGTTGTTGTGGAGACATTAAGTTCTTCTTTATTGCCTTTCATGTAAAATATAAATATAAAAAGAAGGACTTAAAGATTATATTTGTACTCTTACACTAGGAGATGGCTGGTTTGTTTGCCCTTAGCGACACTGTAGAGTAGGCCAGGCTTCTGGAACCTCCAGTGCCTCTTCTTCAGAAATTGCCTTTCTCTCTCTCTTTGCTTCTTTTGTGGAGGTAAAAATGTAAAGACAATTTATAGTTTGAGGGACTTTTCTATTCGCCCACTCTAGCTACCAAATAAGTGACACAGAGATTTACTAAATTTATTCCTAAGTTTTAAGCACTATAACTGAGCAGATATCCATTTCTACCAGTCCTCTATGCTGGTCTTGCTATTTTCCAGACATGTGCCCTGGTTTACTTGCCATATTGGTGCTACTTCGGCTGTTTCTGGTCCATCATATCAATTCTTAATCACCATGCCCTTTCTTCTCCTCTCCTTCCTTTTCTTTCCTTGTGATCCCTACCTGAGGCCCCCTAAACCAGGAGCAGAAATCCTGCCTACCTATCTTCTTTTCACAGAATTGGCTGTCCAGTTTCTTTTTATTAACCAATCATAAATAATTGGAAAGCAAAGTTTCCGTAACATTGATCAGTATGTGTGACAATGCGCTCATCCGGTTTGCAACCAGATCTTGGAGTCCAGAATTCAGCACCTTAATACATAGAGCACCAGACCAACCCCCAATATTTCCTCTGTTTTGTTTAAATAAAAAGCCCTTTCTCTTACAATAATAAAATACAAACTGTAAGAATGATTAAGAAAACTATAATGTAATAATGACATTCACAATGTCCAGTCCATTTGTATTTGACAACTTAGAAAGTACTACCTGTCCTGTAATGGCGAGTTCAGAGTTTTGTACCCAAATCATTTTATATCATAGCTTCCATTTATCAACCTAAAAATCTACCTAGATATAAAACTATCCTTTTAAAACATATTCTTAAATCCTAAGCTTAATTGTGAGACAATAACTACTTAATCTTCAGCCCATCAGAGACTTGAGAAAAAAATAAATATTCCTCAAGTATGTAGGAAGTGCAGAGCAAGCAGCTCCCTTAAATATAGAAATAGCAGAGAAAACTACCTGTCTGGGAAGTTGTCAAATTTTATTTTTAATGTTGGGGCATCATCTTTAGTCTTATGGCCCAAAATATCTAACAGACTCTCTCTCTCTCTTATGAAGCAAGAATTATGAAGAACTGTCTACCTTATCTTGGCAAAGCTTAGGAAACAACTTCAAGTCCTACTTGTCCATAACTGTGACAGCATGCTGTCTGTAGTTGAAACAAGGGCAGTTTTTTTTTTCTCCAGTAGCTAGCTTGCCATGTTCAAAGCAAACTCTGTGTGGAGGTTATTCAATGCCCATCATCTTCTATGATGTAGACTTGAGGTGCCGCTAGGAACTGCTATGTGTTGTTGTCAGAAGATCCTTTTATTAATAAAACATCCTTAAATACCATATTCTATGGGTCTCTGAGGTTTTTGAAGTCCATCTATTTATCTATAGTATATCTGAATGGGCAAACATGCTCATTTCTAGCTACTGTTGGTCTTCTTGATATTTTTCTTCCTGTCTGTAGCCAAGATCTTCAGGAGGTTTCTCCTCATCATATACCATTTTTATTAATCTAGATGGATTCTATAGCTTTTTCTTTTCTGTTGAAATAAAGGCAAAACCTCCAACATAACACACTTTCTGACATTCTGAGACTACCACATATGCTGATCTAATTCAGCAACCCTCTCTAAAATCCAGTGTGGTTTTTTTTTTCCTTTTTTTTTTTTTTTAGCACCTGTGCTATCTGTCTCAATGACAGTTTAGAAATTTAAAGTCAATAAAGCATTATTTAATCTATCTGTGGGAGATCCCATATCCTCCTTCTGTTTTATAAGCATTTTCTTTAAAGTCCTATTAGATCTCTCTACAATTGTTTGTCCTGTAGGACTGCAAGATATATCTGTAACATTTCCTATATCATAATGTCTAAAGTATTGCTATATTTTACTGGATACATACGTTGAAACATCATCAACTTCGATCTGTAAAGGCATTTCTAAGACAACCATCATCTTTAATAAATGTGAAATCTCAGAATGATCTTTTCAGAATTCAAGGCAAAAGCCCATTGGACTTCTGAATATGAAATCTATGGTAAGGTACACATTTAAAAATATTTTTAAATCCTGCTAAATGAAACATGTAAGCTCAGAAAGTCGTGTTTGTACTCTTACAGTAGCAGATGGCTGGTGGAGTCTGCCCCTAGTGACACTGTAGTGGAGGCTAGCCTTCTGGACCCTTCAGTGCCTCTTTCTCAGAAACTGCCTTTTTTTTTTTTTTTTCTCTCTGTCTGATGCTTCTGTGAAGGTAAGAATGCTTCCTGCTCTGATTCCCAGTGCTGGGTATTTCTGAAAGTTACTCCAGAGAGGGTTGCCTGTGCTTGTCTGTCACAATCTGCCAACTATCTCCTTCACACATTATCACAAAGAGAGGGAGGTACAAAGGCAGACTCTCTGCCCTGTTCATCTTTTGTGTTCTTTGTACCCAAGGGTACAAAAAAGATGCTCAGAAGCACACAGGCAGAAGTGTGAACTGACAAACTCACAGCCCTTTGGCTTTGCTTGGGGATTGGTGAATGAAGAGGCCTTAGGGATGGCTGGAGATTGTAATTTTCCAACTTTGAAAGTAGAGAAACAAGCTGAGTGTGTGGTGCTCTCCTTTAATCCTAGCCCTCAGGAGGAAGAGGCAGGTGGATCCTGTAAATTCAACCCTAGTCTGCGCTATATAGTGAGTTCCAGGATAGCCAAGGCTACATAGTAAGACCTTGTCTTGGAAAAAAAAAAAAAAGGAAGAAGAGAGTAGAAAAACAGTTGGGGGATCTTGGAAGAAGAAGGAGGATGGGGAGAAGAGAAGAAAGGAGGAGGAGGAAGAAAGAAAGAAAGAAAGAAAGAAAGAAAGAAAGAAAGAAAGAAAGAAAGAAAGGAAGGAAGGAAGAAAAAGAAAGAAGAAAGAAGAAGCAATTGCAGTGGTGGCTCATACCTTTAATCCCAGAACTTGGGAGGCAGAAGCAGGTGAATCTCTGTGAGTTCAAGGCCAGCCTGGTTTACAAAGGGAGTCCAAGACAGCCAGGGCTACACAGAGAAACCCTGTCTCAAATTCACAAAAACAAAATTAACCCTTTCCCAACCCCCGCAAACCCTCAGATATGGGACAAGAGCAGCTTTTAAGAGGTGATGGGAAAATACAGCCTCATGAAACAGGAGTATTTGCATAGTTTTTAATTGCAAAAAAAGAAAGCCATGCTGAGGCAGAGGGAGGAATAAGAAAAGTTAATGAAATCATTTACAAGTTTAATGAGTAACTGTGGATGCATTTCATTGTTTAAAAATATTTTTTACAACAGACATGTTTCATGACTTCAAGGTATATTTAGCACACCCATAGGGTTTTGGAGTTCTACTCAAGTTGAAGAGATGCAGTATCCATTAAAGCACCTTTTGGCAGTTCTCAGAGCTAACCTTGGTATTCTTCATTGCTATCATTTCTTTTGTTCCCGTCTTTTTTTTCTTTCATCCATACTTAGGCTCTTTCATCTTTCTAGTCAGTATTAAAAGTGAGAGTATCCAATAAGTGTCAAAGAACATTGGAGAGCTTGTATATCAATCCACACGGCTCCTGTGTACCACCTTCCTTAGCCTTTCTATAGGCAAACGCCTTTGACGCATTAAGATTTCCTTCTAACGTGTATATATCTGTGTTTTTACATGACATGTGAATTCATTACCCTCAGAAATAAGGAAGGACTTGAACTCTGTCTTATCATGTCCCCCTGCTTCTTTTTTTCTTGTATAATATGACTCCAAATTTTGTTCAGTACATATTCAGTGCTGACATTATGTTTACGCAAATTTTCTTCACAGCTGAAAATTGTAAGAGCAAGGCTTCCCTGGAGTAGACCAGAACAAGGATTCAGCTAAAACAGTTTATGTGGGAGAAGCAAGCATCACCAAGAGAAGAGAAAGGAAAGAATAATGTAAAGCAAAGGCAGTAACAGAGGATAAGTTACCAAGTGGGTACCATGATGGGTAACCGTAGCTTAATCCAGTGAGGGAAGCTTAGAGAATGGCATGGGACACTCAGGGTCAGCCCAGGATGGCTGAAGGAGAATGCGTACTTCTAAGACAGCATCATTGGTTGAATACTCCTGAGGGGCGCTGGCACCTCAGCACTTCTGGCCTGCTGTGCAGATAGCATGGCCCAAGGCCTTCTGAAGCTATCATGAATGTCCTATGCAAAGAGAAAAGGGTGTTGGCGGCGCGGGGGGGGGGGGAGTTGAATTCAATCAACATCAACTACACAGTGCGCTGCGATTGTGTGCCCATCCCTCTTGTTTTGTCCTGAATTTGCCTTTTAGGTTTTAGTGAGTATTCTTGACACACATTGTAAATTTTTCCCATGCCCTCCAATATGAGAGTCTATGAAGGTGATCAAGGAATCTGTCATCTCCATCTTTGTCTTTGGAGACAGTCAAGATGGCCTCTGTTATCCCCAGTGGGCTAATAGCTCTCCAGGTCCACATCCTGGAACTCTTGGGGTGCTCAGAGAACTTCTGAGTCAGATTGCTCTCTGGGCTAAGTGTTTTCCTTTCTTTGGTTACTCTCGGGGAAATGCACGGCGGAGAAAACAGGCAAACTAGAAGAGAGTCATTCCTGAGTTTTCAGTAGGGCTGCTCCCACTGAAGCTGCCATCTCATGTTTCCCTTCCCAACTCAAGGAGAGAACTTCAATAATCTCCTTAATAAATTGTCTCTGTCTCTGCCTCTCTCTCTCTCTTGCTCACTCTCTATCTCTCTGCCTCTCATTAAAAAACAAAACCAAAACCTTTCCCCCTCTTGGTTTATTTCTTCATTTTAATGAAATATCCAGTGTCTTAGAAAACCTGCTTGAAAAGTAAATGTGTCAAATCTTGTGATTCTGAAAACGTCTGTATTTCCCCTTACATGTCGGAAACCATTTATCTTCAGAATTTAAAGACTTTTTTTTCTGTAGTATTCTATCTCCCAAAGCATATAGAACTATGAAGGAATTTCAATATGTACTGCATATATTGGCATTTATATTTATAATGTTGTATTTGGTCTGTTGGTGATGTTGATTTTGAATCCCCAGAAGCTCACAAAGTCTTCTTCAGCTCGTCTGCTCTAAACTTCCATGCTGAGGTCACATGAGGTGTGGGCTGATTACCCACTGTGCCGTGCACTACCAGGGCTGTGCCCTTCTAAATTGCAAATTCAAATCTTCGGTTATGAAAAATGCTCTTAAATTATTTGGTTTGCATTTCCTTTTCTTTCTTTGCTACATCCTCTCTCCTCTGGTGCCCCTTTTGCTCTGACGAGAGACCTTCTGTATTGTAGTTGCTCTGTATTTCTTCTTACTTTCTTCTTGTTTTTTAAAAAGCCTTCTTTCTGAAAAGCGTCAAAGTTGTCTTTTTTCATTATATGTTCAAATTTTTGAGTTTTGTTTAGTATCGTGGATGCTTATGTATCTAAATCATACTATAAATAACATTTTATGGATGCAGTGTTTTTCTCCAAACCTCCTAAGGGAACCAGTCCTTCCAGTTGTGAGAGGCTGTTTCTGCATGTAACAGCCACTTGTGTGATTTGATATTGATTTTGCATGTTCAAGGCTTTTCATGGATGCTTTAATAAAAAGATCTTGAAGGTCTGTATATACTTAAGTCTGAAACCAAAACTTTGCTTTGATATTTGAAGCATGTGCATGAGGCTTTTGAGCTTTGCTCTTTGTTGAAGAGACCCATTGGTTTCCTTCTGTAAGAAAATTCTTCACTAGGCTTGGTTTTCTCAGCTTGCCATCATTGTTCCTACAGGAGGAGGCTGAGAA
Organism: Psammomys obesus; assembly: GCF_907164565.1. NCBI lineage: Eukaryota > Metazoa > Chordata > Mammalia > Rodentia > Muridae > Psammomys > Psammomys obesus. The sequence continues at coordinate 13,309,708 of NW_026596256.1, forward strand.
GAATCTTTTCTAGAAGCACATTTCTGTGTGCTTAACTTCTGCTCTTCCCCTATTTATCGAAGTTCTAATTCCTACAGTGAGCCTCTGATTTCCTAACTCAGCCTAATAGATACCCTCCCAATGTCAACATATTTCTGTGCACTTCATCCTCATGGGTTAGTTAGATTGTCCCAAGTTCTTCTGATTGCTTGCCTGTGGGTATAGAATTCACTGCTGACTACCTGGGGGTTCAGAGGGTACAAATGTAGCAGACTTATCTTGGTTCTCCTGTTGACTTAGTTTGGCTGCTTTGGTAAGGCCCTCATTTTCTGCTGTAGGAAACCCCACAAATAGCGTTTGCTTCATGCTTCCTAGATGACCTCATTCAGTCCCTACCAGTGAGTTTGTGGAAGGAGTAACAGTCATGAGGGCAGAGGACAGGGAGGCTCTAAACACTTAAGAGTCCCTGAGGTAGTGGTTATCTGGGTCCATTTTCAGTAGCCTTTGCCCCTTCTTTTTGTTCAGGGATACCTGTTGCTACAAGTCCCCCATGTTTTGATGGTGCTATGTCTCAAGAGATTGCTTCTTGAAATTCCTTAATCACTGTGTTTGAATATGGCTTCTGGAATCCACAAAACTATCTTATATCATCTATTTAAATGCTTTCAAATTTTGTTAATGCTCTACTTTCCCTTCTAGAATTTATGAGATTGTATTGGTAAACTAATCTTATTCTTTTAATTCTAGAGTTTCATGTAGTTGAAAGTCATAATACAAAGAAACTCCATACACCTTCAACCATGATCATTATGTCTTGCATGGCTATTGCAACAACCTCAGAGCCAGAAAGTTACCATTAAATTAAATCATTCATACTTGTTTTTTATTAGTTTTACATGTACCGATTAGTGTCTATTTCTATTAAACTTCATAGAACATGTTACATTGATATAATGCATAAGTAGATGCTTTCTGAGCCAGACAGAAGTAGAAGCATACACAGTATGCTCCAAGATCACCCATCCTTGTGGCACATATCTAGGCCTGTTGGCCTGATCACCACCACTGATCTCTGCTTTTATTTTTTTAAGAGCCTTCTTATTATAGAATTTTGGAGGAGCAAAGTCAATTGTGGCACTGTGACATCTCTCCTTAAAAGTTAAAAGATTGAAAGCAGAGCAAAAATTTTCTTGAAAAAGAACCAAGCATGGTCAAATCTTACTGTCTTTGCAACCTTGACTAGCGGTAGACTGTTGGCTAACAAAGTTCTTAAATGCTCTGTATCCTTCCCATTATTTTTGAATCAGGCATTAGAAAGACATTTACCACACTGGACATAATAAATTTATTTCATACATGATGTTACATTTGGTCTGTACCAGGTTTCTCCCTCACATGGAATAATAAATGATGAGTTATTTCAATCAACATTGGTCAAAAATAGGCTTAGAGCATTAAAAATATGTTTACATTATCTTCTTAAAGAGGAATGCAGTATTTTTTGATTCCTATAAGAATATAGGACTAATGAGCCAGTAAGATGCATACATAAGGAAACATGACATGTACCTGAATCCTTTAAAACTATCCCAAGTAGTTGACCACTCAGATGACTAAATTATCTTGATGAGTTTTTTGCATTTACCTTAATGCAGTCATAGGCATTTTCTTTGTATATGTGCACTCATGTCAGGAAGTGAGAGAGGAGGCTTGTGAGACAACCAAAAAGCAGCACCGAAGCTCAAAGTGAGCTTAGCTAGTGAACGGGAAGCTGGTATTTTGTGTTGATCCATTTATGTGCATTGTGCTCTATTGTAGATTGTGTTGAGCTGAGTACAAGGAATGCTATCTAAAAATCTACCGTCCTTATTATAGCAGTTCCTCTACAAGGCTCTTCCTGTAAGATAATTGTGTTTCACTTGCTGTGCTTGATCAGGAAGACACAAGCGAGGTGATGACAATGAGACATTTACAAATAAGCAATGACAAGAGAGTTGCTTTTCTTTTTATCACTGCACTGTTTTTGTTTGAGCCCATCTGCAGAACTGATTTAGGGCACAAAAGCTTCCCTGGTAAAATGCAAAAGGGAATGAGCTTCTGCGGTTGTCTATTGATGCAGGATAAACTGCTCCAAAATGTAGGGCTTAAAACAACAACCGGTTGTGATTGCTGATTGGGAGAAGCACTTTTGCTCATGTTCAGGTCAGGCTGATCTTGGCTGCTTTAGGTTCTATAGCTGTAGTCAGCTGGCAGAGTGTCTGCAAGACTGGCTGCCTTAGAATAACTGTGCTCTCTGTGATTATCCATGATCCAAAAAGCTACCCTGGACTTGTTTACATGGTAGTTTTGTGGGTTGCAAAAACAATGGAAGTGCAGAAAGCCTTTGTGATGGATGACTTAGTCTACGAAGTAGCAAACCAGGTTTTCAAAAGGCGTTCTGTTGGCTAAAGTAAGTAAGAAAGCCAAGCCACATTCATGGCTGATCTTTACAAGTAAGTAAAACAACACAGCCTATGTGTTCATGTGAAGTTCTCTGTGGTAGAAGATGCTTTTGCTTTGGGGTGCCTGGCACACTTTGTGGACCTTCCATTCCTATTTTAATAACCACATCCTCTGAAAAGCTGCTTTTGCTTTTGCTCCAGCATACTGGATCATAGCACCCTTCGTGTTACAACCAACTCATGACAAAGCTATTGTCTACTCAAGGTTTCCTGATCCTTGAGGACAAGTAATGTTTTCAACCAGTTTTGTCCCCAGTTCCTAACAGAGTGCTGAGTCCAGGAAATATTTTCTGAATAAAAAGTGATATGATGGCCATCTTTCTTGCCGCTTTCTCTTCCTCCTTCATGTTTTCTTTGTACAATCATATTGAGAAGACTCCCTTCCTTAACTTCTCTGGTAAGCATATTTTAGAAGGAGTCATCCACTTTTCAGGTCATCATCAAAGGAACAATAACCTTCTGTTTCGTATGTTAAAGTTTTGAGTGGTTGTAAATCTTGGCAGTTGTATTGTGGTATTCATACTTTTAGTTTTTCTGTTAGGGTGGCTTCTTTTTATCCTGTGCAGCTGAAAGCCATATTTTTAACACCTATCAGCACAATTGCATATGGGCAGTTATTAAGAACTCCCTGGCAGTTCTTTAGGACTTAGCTTCAGGAAGTACCTTTTGTTATCTGGCAATTTGGTGCCCTGGGAAGTTGTTCTAGGAGCCTATAATACATAATCCTTTTGTAACAAATGCTTCTGTTCTTTTGAAATTCCATTTTATTCCATGTTATTATTCAAGGTGTTTAAGTATGCGGCATAGTTCAGGGTCTCTATGAAGAATATCAGAGAGAATGGCTAACTACACACACTCATGTTTCACAAATGTCTCAGTGAAGATCCATCGAGACAAAGTAGCATCCTCAGACACACAATTCTTTATAGTTTTAGAGCATTTAAACAACTGAAACAGTTTACCTGGTTAAGACAAGTGGAGCCCCATGGGAAAGAAACCTCACTGAACAGACATTCCTCCTCTCTGAAAATGCATCATTTACATTTCAAGCAGACAAACTAAGAGGACAGCCCCTTGTTAGCCGTGAGCACTTTGGATCCGAGTCATCTAGTTAAATGAGGATTATGTGGGAACATTCCGGGTCCTCATAAGTTCTTGGAGGGTTTGAATAGAAACCTAGTTTATGTTAGCAAGTACAATGAAGCCAGAGAATCAAAATACACACTATAACATTAAAAAATAGCAGTAAATGCCATATAGGAAAAAGAAATTACCTTGAGGAATGAAGGGACAGATGCCACTTGATGAGTTAATGGAAATGTTCTAGGTCATAGGCCATGCAAAGATCTGTAGAAGGGGGCATAAGAATAAATGTACAGTGCCTGACTAGGAGTGGGCTTTGCAATTTCAAAGGAGAGAAAGAACGTGCTTAAGGCCATCCAGTTGTCTCTCATACTTTAAAAGCCCACATTCCTTATAATGCTGTAAAAGACTAAACACAATGGCTGGTTCCTGTCCGCTGGCACATAGTCATGGTTGGTGAGGGTCTCTAGCTCCCCAGCCATCGCATGAGAACCACACGGAAAGAGGAGCAGAGCCTTTGGGAGAATACGCGTTAGTATGTTTTTCATAAGATGAGCTGAAAACTGACCATAGATTTGGCAAGATAAAGGACACTGACAGCCTTGACAAAAGCTTTGTGTAGGAAATGCTTAGCAGCCTTCATGGACTCTTATTATCTATGAGTGAATGGTGTGCTGTCTACAAGGATGTTGGATCTGGGAGATCTTTTGTCTAAAACTAGAATCTTTGTAACACATTTGAATGTTGTTAGAACTGATCATGATCTGAGGGAGAAACTGACAATTAGCAAGCAGAAAAACTTTGAGAATGAATGGATGGAATCCAGGGCAATAGGCAAATGGCCACTCAATATTGCAACAGGGACCTTTCAGACAAGGTGTGGATTAGAGTTAAAGAAATAAAGAATATGTAAATGTTGAAATCATTCAAAATCTATTCCATCTCAAAACCTATTTTACAGTTTTTCCGGAGACCAGCTGTGTTCAAGAAAAAACCCATTGTTTTATTTCTCCCTTTCCTTTCTTCTTCCTCCCATTATTCACCATATGGTCCTTTGTCCCAGAACCCATCATTCTTGCAAATATTACTTATTCAGTCAACATACTGTTTGTGCACCCACTCTGTAAAATGTGGTGTCCCCAAGTGTGTGGCATAACGTCTAGATGTGGAGTTGTTACCATAAGAGAAACAGTTTTGTTCTTTATGCCAGGATGGATAGATATCTGTTACACAGGGGAGCTGATAGTTTGGACTCTCTGTCTATCACCATAGGTTTGGATCTTAAGGGGTGTCCTCAGTCATGAGTGGGTAAGCTTAGGAGATGATGTAGGAAGGAAATTGCTGCCCACTTGGCCATTTGAGCCAAAATAACCCAAAGATTAATGTGTGATAATGTCAACAAAATCTCTGTTGACACATGCAAGATATATTCAGGTTAATGCTTTCATAGCACTCAACTAAAATATTTTCTTAAAAACTTAACTTGCTAGAAGTTAACAAGAGGTTTTTTTTTAATAAGAGAGTTTTGTTGAATTTTTAATATTTTCTTTACGGGCACAATTGTTTCCTTTCTTTGTTTCACATCATTCTTTGATAAATAACCAAGAAATTAAAAAGTTTCAAAAGGAACATCTTTATAACAAATGGACACCCAAACTGGATATTCAGTTTGTGTAAAAGTTTGGATCACTGATTAATAACATACTTTATACCACATTAAATATCCTATGTTAGAAGAGATGGCCAGAAAAACAACACTTGAAGTGGGAATGATGGTGGCTCACATCTCTAATCCCAGTGCTTGGGAGGCTGAGGCAGGATTGTTGTGAAGTCAAGCCCTTTCTGGGCTACATAGTGAGACTGTCACTCACACATGCCTGACTACCCATCCTCCCAAGAGGAATAACTAAATGTGTTCACAAGCCTGAGTTTAACTCTGTTTGTGTGAGAAGGCTCTAAGCAATTCCTGGGCAAAATATGGTTTGAGGTCTAAATAAGAGGCTTAAACCAATTTTCTGGAATAAAAAAATATCACTTAAAAGCAAGGGTACTTAATTGGCTAATTATCCTTATTGCTAAAACAAGGATAATGAAAGGAAATCTATGAATGATCAGGAGAGTAAAAGCATAAAACTAGGACTGCTTTATAATCAGGGTAAAGTTCTTACAGAACATGTACAATGAGAAGGATCAGAGTAGAGACAATGTATGGAAGATTTGGGAATCCTAATATTTGTGGCTATCCAGAGTGAGGAAAGCTAATGGCTGTCAGCCATTTGCCCATATCTATTTTTGGCCTGGAAAGAGTCCTTTCTCGTGAAAGGGTGACCTCAGGGGGAGATGTAAAAAAGGGATGCCAGTCTGCCGGAATCTAAACTAAAATATAGATTCATTTGTTTGAAGATACTTCCAGAAAGTGCCTAGGAAGAACACTGTCACATCCTTTCTTGACCCCTCTTGTTCCTCTATCCTAGTTGAGTAAATTTCTGATGAATTGGGGAGTTTTTGTTAGGCATGATGATCCAGGACACGAAAAGGTCTGACATTATTGGAGGTGGCTGATAAGAAGTATGCCTTGTCAGACCAAGTATTCAAGGACATGCTTAGGACATGGCCTCAGCGTCATCTACGCTGAAACATGGACCAGGCACTGAGTGCTGCATATGTGGTTCTGTCTGTTTTCTGACACAGGCTTAGGTGTCATTCATCCTAGCTCAATGACTCCGTGGAATGTGGTGTCTTTTCTTTCACTTGTTTTTAGTATTTTCTCCTTCTGTTTGCCTGCTGGGCAGCGCTGTATACATTTGATAAACCAACAGTCTTATTTTTTTGTGGTTTATTTCTTTGGAGTTTTAAATTCTGCCTAAGTCTGTAGGAGGCAGGCATGGCGAATGGATTTGCCATTGCTAGCCCCGTGTTTTAAATAGCTCATAGCTTTTGGTTGAAAGGCAGCATTAAGATGATATGTGATATTTTCTCTTCTATCAATATATGAAGCTACTGAGCTGCCTTCAGAGTAATTTCTCCTCAGCTTGGCACACCGATGGGAAATGACTTAGCTTACTTCAAATATACAGGAGATGGGAACAGCCATGGCTCAGGAGGCTATGGAAAGCAAGGTGTCCAAGCTATATTATTTATAAATCTCCTCTGCCTCATCCCCAAATGTCAAGGAAGACTCCAGTCTTAATGAAGGAGCTGGAATGAGAGGGTTTTGAGAGAACAGAAATGACATTTCTCAGTTCACGTGGTTTTCTGTTTCTGTATTGGGCCTATTGGGTTACTGGAACAAGACATCCCATCTCTCAGTGATTTTATCTCCACGTTCATTTAAATGATGGTTGACATTCCTTCCAAGCACAGCCAGTGTTTAGATCACTTCCTAATGAAAACCAAAATGGTAAAGAGAGGGCTTGAGAGAGAGCTCAGTGGTTAAGAGAGCATACTGATCGCAGAAGACCTGAGTTCAGCTCCCAACACAAATCAAATGGCTCACAACCACCTGTATTTCCAGCTTCAGAGGTACCTGGCCTTTGTATTTAAGACTCATAAATGGAAAGTAATTGTGTCACACTTATAATATAGTCTGTCTTACTTCAGCATAAGGTAGTAGTCCAAATAATGAGTACTTTATTCTGTTTGTTTGTCTGGAGACAGTCTGGCATTTCACTCAGGTTGCCCTTAGAACTGAAAGTTCTCTTACCTTGGCATTAACCAACTTTCACTTTGCTTTACCACACTATGGCAACAAATAGAGGTATTTTTCCATGGTGCTGAACTGGAAACAGATGCATTGCTGACCACAGATGTTTTCCCCTGTCGTGCTTCAGAGTAACTACACCCTCCACACACAGTGTTCTGGGTTCAGTGGCTGGTGATCTTGGCCCCGAGATCTTCTCTGTCCAGTTCCGATGCTGTGTTTGTCAGGAAAATTAAGAGACTGACTGATATTAGCCAGGTGACTGTGAGGCCAGAATCGGTACAGACCACACATCTTACAGGTGCCTTGGTTTCTTTTCTCTACTGAGGGGTGAATCTTGACACATGTAAGGCACATTGTTTATGTCTACATCAGCAGGATCCAAAACTGAGAACTTTCAAAAATACACAATCTTAATTAGAAGCCACCTCACACAGACTGAGTTACTAATTCTAGGAACGAAAACCAATCTGTCACAATGCCTGGTACCCAGGCAAGTTTAGAACCATTGGTCCTTCTTAATCATAAAGGCTCGCATCCCAGGCACAGGAGTACCTCTTGAGACTGATGTATCAATAACATAAAGGAGGAAACGTGCCCTTTAAAAAGAGACACTGGCTAGCTCAATGTCCTTAGCATGGTGGTAGAACAGGGATATGAGTTTTAGAAGGAGGTTTTATTGAACAGCTTTACAAACAATAAAAAAGAAAGAAAAGCAGAAGTATCCCTTGTCTCTGCCTTTACGGGTTGCTTAACAAAGATCAATGCCCTCTACATCAAAGACCTGAAGATTTTCATTTACTATGAGGTGTTCTATAGATTTTAGAAAAATAGCCTTTATAGGTTCTTTGAGGAACATAAAATATGATAGATAGATAGATAGATAGATAGATAGATAGATAGATAGATAGATAGATAGATAGCAATAAGAAACAACAATTCCTATGAATAATTTATTTGGGTAACTGAGACCTATTATGCTCCCTGCTCTCAGCAGAACGTACATGAAGCAGCCAGAACTGGACTCCTGTGAGGTTCCTCAAGGTCAGGCACTGAGGGATGGGTTTATCCATTTCATGCAGATCTCTTGCTATCACTGTTCTCCCAGGATGATGGGAAATGGCTTTGTTGGTATTTTCCTGAGCTAACCATTAAAAGACAGAGAGGGTCCCCAGAGTTCTCTAAGCACCTTTGGTGTCCACTGCTCCATGTGTGGCACTGACCAAGGCCATGTTCTCCTCATGGCTTATTTGCAATTCTTACCTCATGAGTCTCATGAGTCTTGTTGAGAACCCTGCCAAAGGCTAGGGACTCAGCTTTCCTTACCCTCTGGGTAAGGAAAGGGATAAGGGGTGATAAGAGAAGGGGCAGTCTGGTCCCACTCCTGCCCATCCCCCAGCCTTCTGAAGTAACAAAACCCAGTAGCATTTTCTGACTTGGCCTCTGAGGTAAAGTAATGTAAAGCAAGCAGACAGATTTCTTTCTTGTCATTTTTAATACCAATTGCCCAGATAAAACAGAAACTGCAGTGAGCTTCATTACAGCAGCTGAATGTGAAGATTAATTAGCAGCTTCTCTCCCTTTTTCCTGCTGAACTGACTATGTGGGTGACACTCAGCCCCCTCTCTGTGCTCTGGCTGATTGATGGAGCATTCAGCCCATTAGTAGAAGGGCTTTCAGCAGCGCGGCCTATCTGTCCTGCACGGCTATTTATAGGCTACTTTGTTCCAACAAACCCTTTCATTCTACCTACTTCATCTGAAATTGTTGGTTGTGAACTTTCCATTATCCACATGGGTTCTATGAGCCAGATTATATTTACAGTTTGAGGCTATTAATATCATTAGGTTGAAGTGATTTAATGTGGCACATTAGGGACAAATGCACTCATACCACTGTCATGGAAACAAACTTGGCACAGACTTGAGGCAGGAGGTAGAATTGCTACGGATCAGTGATGGTCAAATGTTTCAAAAAAATGTATGTGACAAATGTCCCACCCAGACATGGTACCACCAGAGTTCCTCTGAATTGAATTAAGCTGGAACCTTACTCCAAAGCTACTTTCCTGATCATCTCAATCTTAAACTCTCACCACTCGTGTAAGCTCTTCCTCACTACCTGCCAGGTTCTGCTTTTGCCCAGCATTTCCTGCCTCAGCGTCTCTAACATGCTTTATTCTGACTTAGATTAACTTAGCCTTATATGACAGTGGGCTCTGGTGCCTCTAAAAATATGATACTCATGTTTCAAGGTTCAGCAGGACATCTCTCTTCCAAATAGACTTCCCTAACTGTGCTTCAGCCGTAATGAAAACGTCCCAGGCACTCCCTCCCTCCCACTCCCTCGTCCTGCAGCTTGTGTCTTATTCTGCCTTGTGCTGTGGGGGGCTACCTTAACGCTTTTCTCTCTCATTAGTTTTTAAGTGCCTCAAGGGAAAGGGGCATCTCAGCGTTTACTTTCTTGCTATTCCCACACCTCAAAGTGTGGAAGCTGTTGGTACAAATTTGCTTAAGTGGAAGATTAACGAGATTTCTCTTCCATATTATATTCTCCCTAGAAAAGAAGCATCATTTAGACCATTGAGTTGGAATAATTTCAGAAAACTTGGCTGCCTTTAAGTTTTAGTCAAATTAGTTTAAGTTAGCAAATGACAAAGGCTTATCTTTCCAGTACCGCTACTTACATTCCTGTTTGAATATGAAAGAAAGACAATGCTTTCAGAAGTGTGGTATTTTACTCCTGATACTTTTCACATCTTTCTTCTCAAATGAAACATCTCTCCATATTTTGGTTACTTAGAAAGCTGTGCAACTCACTGAAAAAATGAGTGTCCTACCCAGGTAACTCTCAGAAATGCCTAAAGGAATTGGTTGCCCAATACCTTCACTGGTACCATCTTAAACAGGTCGCTCAAGGCTTCTCACCATTTTCAGGTCCCATGTACACCCTTTAACGAGGTGTTTTTCACTCATGCCCTTTCCTTCTTACACAGCTTTGTAAGATGGCTGCCCTGTGCTACCAAGGTTTTTGACTTCCAGTGGCTTCAGTCAGTTGGCAGGAGATTGGAAGGCTGGTGGGAATACAGTAAAGATATTAATTCCCTGAGATCCCACCCTTTCCCTATAGGCAGGTGCGGTTCTCTATTGAAGACTACACATCCTGTCATGTGCCTCTAACTACAGAGCCAACATTCTGCTCCTTCTTATTGCTTCTTTCAGATAAGGAGTAGTGATGGACCTCGGGAACAGAGCCACCCTCTGTGGCTTAAGGAATTTATATCTCCCTTCAGGGACGCTCCCAGTTCATTATGGTAATACTTTCTGCATTAAATTTCCCATAAGATCCATGTCCCATGGAGTCTTTCTCTCGTTGGACCTTGGCTGAATCAGCGTGGTCACATCAAGCATATTTAGTGTCTCAGTTTTGGTGTCTATGTTTGTATTAGTTGCTTTTCTTGTTGCTGTAACAAAATACCAAACAGAAACAACTTAAATAAAAGGAGGTTTATTTTGACTTATAGTTTAAGGGAGCAAAGCCTTTGTGAGAGATTGTGGTACTTTTTCATATCAACAAGTAGTGGCAGTGAGAGTAGAAATAAGTAAGCTAGACCCCTCAAATGGACTCTAATAGCTTACTTCTGCTAAGTGTCACCTACTAAAAGGTCCACAGACTCCCCAGTGACATCATCTGGGAACCACACGAGTTATTCAAATGCCTGAGCCCAGGCTGAGGGTTTTGGTACATTATAATTTTAAACTACAATGCTTTGCCTTTGGCTCTATAAGCTTATGACCATTTCCAAAACATATTCAATTCAACTTAAAGAGATCTTGAAGTCTTAACAGTCCCCAAACCGTTCAAAAGTACAAAGTCACCACTGAAAAAGTGCAAAGCAACACAAACTCTTGGCTGTGAACCCCTATAAAACCAAAACTGAAGTTACATACAGAGGAAATTTTCCATACTAAAAAAAGGAGGAATAAGAGGATAGAAAGGAAAGAATGAACCAGTCACATGAAAACATCTCAGGGCAAGCATTAAACCTGTGTCTCCACATTTGCCTAGAGCATGTGGGTGGCATCACTGAGCATCAGTTGGCTTGGGTGGCACCACCTCAACTACCTGGATGCCCGCAGCATCCATAATTCATCTTGAGATGTTTGCCCCCTTCTGTCTCAGCTACAGTAGCCTCTGAGCATCCTGATGGCTGAGCCTTGATCCTTTCCTAAAGCAGTTCTGATGACATGCCTGGGAGGCTCCATCTTCTCAGGATTCCCCACCCCCCTCTTGATTTTGTAAGAAAAGTTCTCGCTATGTCGCTATGTCATCTTGGCTGGCCAGGAATTCACTACGATGACAAGGTTGGCCTCGAACTTATAGAGCTTCACCTGGCTGTACCTCCTGAGTTTGGAGATTAAAGGCATGTGCCATCTGGCCTCAAGCTCACTTTTTAAATGAAAACCTTTAATGTGTTTTCAGTTTGTTTCATTTCCTGCAGCTTTGGCTGGATGGGGTCTTGTCTTTCAGACACCTTTCCTAACATTGCCTTCCAAAATTGGTTCATGGTATCTCTTCACTGGTGCTCATCTTATAAATGTTTACAGCATTCACCTTGTCTGAAACTTAATATGCCCAAGCTCATTTTCTCATCACAATGTACACCTCTCTCTGCTTTTCACCCAGAATTCTCATTGTCAGCCTGAACAAAGGCAGCAAGCAGCAGCCATGCAGTACGTTGGATGTTGTATTGTCTTAAATTTTCCTCCTCCTCAAAAAACAAACAAACAAAAAAACAGTCCCTCTTTTTTTCAGTTCAACTCCAAACTGGCGGAATACAGCCAGATTCATTATTGGAATGTAAAATAATGACTTCTAGCCAAATCCTGAATGTCCATATTCTGCTCTAAAACTGCGTAAGTATGATCTTTATTAAAATCTGTGTTTCTACTTTGTTATGGTGGTGCACACCTGTAATCCTAGCAATCAGGAGGTAGAGGCAGGATTATGGATGCAAGGCATCTTTAACTAAACAGCAAGTTTGAGGCTAGCATGAGTACATGAGACATGTCTCCAGAAAGAATTGTTTTTCCTGTCATTCTGATCTTCTGAACTCCCATCCAAGTGGTCCATTAACTTCTGCTTACAACATTCTAGGGCCCCCATAGCTCACAGCTCTAAGCTTTCCTACATTCTTTTCAAGAACCAGTTCCAAAAGCCCATAACCACATGTTCAGCCTTCTTACGGAAGTGACACAACTCCTAACATCAATTTTCTATATTAGTTCCTTTTATCTCTACTACACGAAGTACCTATCAGAAGCAACTGAAAAAGGAGGAGACAAAGTTTATTTTGGCTCATGATTTAAGATGATACATTCCATTAAGGGAGGGGAAAGGAGAGGAGTGGAAATGGAAGCTGTGTCTGTGGCTATAGGAATTTGCTTGCTCCATTTGGTCAGGAAACAGAGAGATTTGTCTTGGTGCCAGAGCTGGATTATGACCCTCAAAGGATCACCATTAGTAGCCTGTATCTGTCAACTAGACTTTACCGCCTAAAAGACTCCATGATCTCCCAAAGCAGAACCATTTTCTGGCAATCATGCGTTTAAATACATGAGTCTATGTGAGACGTTTTACAGCTAAACTAAGATTATTTTTAAAAAGTGGTGCTTTAGTCCCCTGAAGAAGGTGGGGAGTAGAGAATGTGAGAGAAGGGACAGAATGTATGAAGTTTTCTGCTTGGCAACATTCCTCAGCAATCTTAATCCATCAATCTCGATTAAATATAAATCCATACAAAATGACTGAAAGGGAACTTTTAAATGAACCCTAAAATTGAAGCAGACCTTGGACATTATCTGTGAAAGGATTGTTTGCTTGATTGGTGTCTGGAGCCCCATTCCAAGGAAAGCTTCTGCATCAAGAAGCTTGCAGAAGACCCTCTGTACTGCTGGGCTCTTGGTGCAGCCTCACTAAAGTGAGTTCAACACTTTTTTATGCTTCCGTGTTAACAAGGAACTAGATCCATGACTGGTACCTGACACAAAGATGGACCTTCCATGGTCAAACATGAAGGCCCCAGTTTAATGGGGCCTATAACATGAATAGCATGATCAGTTTCTTCCTGCAAGGAAACTGTTTTATCATGTATATGACAGGTCATACTATGTAGCCTTAGTGGTCCTAGAACTTGTGATTGCCCTACCTCATCCTGGCTATCTGCTTGTGGTACATAAGTACACAACCACATTCAGCATTCTTTTGGAAATTTGAATGGGAGATATAAAGTAGTAATCATATCTTCATTAAAGAGACAATTTCAGGCTTCCAGCCCTGAAATCAGTGGATATGGAGCCCAAATATCTGAATCACCGAAGCATCAAATGCAACATAATGCCAGGCCCTCCTCCATGAAGGAAGAATATTATGTCCTAGAATATGTGGTCACCCTAATGACTTCCATTCATACTCAAACAGTTCTTTCCTTATTATAGCCTTAGATGGCTTTAGGCTAGTTTCGAGTCCAATAGAACAAGCATTTCTCTTTTCCAATAAAAGTTGCAGGATTTAGTATTATTGAACTACTAGTCAGATGACCACACCTGAGCCACTCACCATAAAAATGAATACTCTCATTGACTAAGCTAGGTCACATGCATATAGCAGGAAACTTGCGTGCCAGATCTCTTTAACTTGAACTACAGGATGCTGTTTCAGAAAACGGGGAACTGGAGAGCCCAAGAGAATAGATCCATGTCATCTCTTAAGACTCTGATGTCTCCCATTATCTGCTGGGGTCCAGCTTCCACTCAAAGATGCAAATTCTCCATCGTTTCATGTTTAATTCTAACATCTAGTCCTGTGGCAGTGATTCAAATGTGTCCAGCAAGCTCACCAAATCTGCAGGTAGGCAGCCTGATGTACTTACTGTTGAGCAGCCCACATGACCACAGAGTCATTATCATGGAGTCGTCCTGACAGCTGCCAGTTCTCTTTGGCCCTGTTTCTATCACATGTAACAATACCCTTAAATGTCCTCCCTCCTCCACACAGCAACCTTTTGAATTTCAGAAGACAGCTAACGATTAAAGATGATTACAGGGAAATTAAAATCAGCCAGTCACTTGCTGGAAGGAACATATTTTCTCATTTACCTAAAGTAGCATTTAATAACTCACTCCTACACAGTTAAAAGGAAAAGCCCCAAGCCAGAAACTTTATTAAAAATCTAAATACCGTCTGTCTCTTTCCCCCGCATGGAGGCTTCTATCAGAGCCTTGTAGCTGTGCCGTGCTATGTTGCTTCTGTGAGAAAGCTCTAGGCCTGAGTGATGATATCAGCTGAGGAATAACCCAGAGAGAACACCACTGGGATCTCCTGACTGAGGTGGGGGTGGGGGACCAGCATTTTCCTGGTTCCCGGGGGTTTCCTGAAGATGGAAGTGATGAGTAGGACCCAGGACAAGGAGGCAGTGCCAACTGTTATGTCTAGCACCTTGTCCATCCAGGAAACCCCTGATCTGATAAAGTGGGGGCCCCAAGTGTCTACATGGAATGCTCTCCTGGCTGGGAAGCTAGACAGTTATGAGGTCAAAGGTCACAGTACTCCCAATTCCACACAAAACATGAAATAAATAGTAGCACAAACAGAGGGTTTTTTTCTTTCTTTCTTTCTTTCTTTCTTTCTTTCTTTCTTTCTTTCTTTCTTTCTTTCTTTCCTTCCTTCCTTCCTTCCTTCCTTCTTTCTTTCTTTCTCTTTTTCTTTCTTTCTCTTTCTCTGTTTCTCTGTTTCTTTGTTTTTTTGTTTCTTGCTTGCTTGCTTTTTTAATGGTCCTCATCTTGCTTTAGGCCACGGACCTGAACAAGCAAATAGCCCCAACCTTGCTGTTAAAAAACAACTCATCCATTGCCAAAGCAGAAACTTTGGGTGTGCCAGACTTTAAAGTCAGACTTTAACACTGTGAAAAGGTACTTGACACAACTTAAGGGTTTATTTTGGCTTATTTCAGAGACTCCTCCCCAGTCCCTGTTTGTGTCTATCTGGGGCCCATGGAGAGGCAGGACATATCGGTGGTGGGAGCATGTTTTACAGGAATCAGGGCAATGCCCCCAAGGATGTGCCCCCAGTGATACACTAGCTTCAGCTCCATCCAACCTCATCAAATTTCCAGCACTGCCCAGAATAGTACTATTAGTTGGGGATCAAACTTTGAATCCATGAGCTTTGTGGGGGACACTTGCATTATTTATGTGCTTCAAACAGACATTAGAGCTGATTTTTATGCTACCCCGCCCGCCCCCCCCCACACACACACACAGTTCTTTGCTTTCCTATAAATTATTCCCTGCCTGTCTGGTGCCTGCATGCTCCAAAGCTGTCTGTCTGGTCCTTGGGGACAGTCTGGTGTAACAGTAAATTTGGCTGCAAGCTTTGCTCTGCCTCAGTATCCAGCTCTGTGATGTCTGATAATTCCTTGAGGCACTATAGATTCTTGGCTGCTTTGAGACTCATTCCACACTGGGAGCAACTGACAATGTAGTCTACTACTACCCTCAGCTACTTCTTCATCCCTGCCCGCCTTTCCTGACCCAGCACTGTGCCTCCCTGGGGCTTTTCTGGAAGCCCTTGAATTCCTCCAATCAGGGTACAGATTCTAGTAGCTCAGCTTCATGATGGAAAATGCACAGGTCTTCCTGAAGAGCACTTATAACAAGGAAGCACATTGTTCTTCACATTGACCCTGCTGTGAAACTCCTTTCAGAGACTCCCCATTCTCTGCCTTTGTCTGCTATGGTAATAAATCCTTAATATGACTTCCAGCCTTTGCTCTGTGGGCTGCAAAAAGCAAACTTTTCTCAACAAAGTCATCCTTGGTTTTCCTGTAGAGTGTTTTAAAGAGTTTTGTGGATGCATAATTGATATGTCATAAAAATCCATCTGAAATAAATGTACAAATCAATGATGTTAGTAAATTATGGAATTGTAAAGCCATAAACAAAATTCCATTTTAATTTTATAGCATTCCCATAACCTCAAAAATTCTGTGTCCATTTTCCATTAATTCCCATTTCTGTTTCCAGCCTTCGGCAACTACTAATCTCATTTTTTGTCTGTATAAATGTTCCTTCTCTATACATGTCATAAAAGCAAAATTACAGTCGTGACAGTTGATTCTCAATATGTTTTGAGAATTGTGGTTAAGAGACTGGGTTTTTGTCTAGTCATTGCAGAGTGTAGAACACAAAATCAGTGGTACAGTTCAGTCTCTGGGAGTGGTCCCTTATGACCAGTAGAAGGAGAAACATCAAAATACACAGCATAACACACATACTCCTATAAACATAGAAGGAATACACTCTGAATGATAAAAATACAGTAGAGTGTTTTTGGTTGCTTACTATCACTCTGGAAGGTAACAGCATTGTGCTATCCTTTATTGTTACTGTGTTTTTCTTCATTCTTACATTGCTGTGGGTAGGATGCAGGACCTCATGAATGCTAGGCAAGCATGTGCCATAGAGCTAGGTCCCCAGCCCTGACAATACTTTTATATAACTGACCACACAGAAAGTTGTTTACCCCAACCAACACTGCAAACCCATCATTCTCTGCAGGAACATTATCAGAGCTATGATGTCACTAGCCAATATGAATTTTTCATCTCCATTCATCTCCACCATTATGTATACAGTCTACCACTGAAAGGTCATTTTACTATGCAGGATTAGAGTAATGTATATGGTGTTTTATTTAACTGCTTTAGTATGAGCTTTTATGATAATTCACATACAATGTGCCAACAGCTTATTTATTTTTATAGTTGCATAGAATTCCATAAATAGGCATTTCTACTGACTTACAATGTGATGGTTGTCTTAATAATGTATTTGGGCTTGTTGTAATTAATACCATTGGGAATAGTAAAGTACATTTTTCTTACACATACAAGTGAAAATCCTTGGACATATGATACTTTTTGTTACACGTGATAGGAGGTTGCCAAGCTATTTTCTGGGGTGATTGTATCATTGTGTATTCCTAATAGTAAGCGGAAGACTTCTCATTTCTCTGCAGCCTAACTCATGGTGAAATTTACTATGATAGCTGTTCTAGTGAGTGTGGAGGGGTATCCTACGATGGGTCTTTCTGTCCTTGGGACTAGCAAGGCTTAGCCTCTTCTTGGAAATTATTAGTCACTTGTTTTCTTTAGTCAAACCTTTATTAACATAGTTTTATCTTTTACCTACTTTTTCAGTCTGTTAGTATCATTTTTAAAGTTTATCAGTGTTCTTATACAATAAGCAGACCATCATCACAATAATCATGTCAAGCTTTTTCACCCAATTTCAGTTCATCTTTTAATTTACATTGTGCTGTATTTTGAGGTAAAGCAGTTACTTTTAGGAAATCCATTTATCTTTTTGTTTCTTTTATAGATTGTGCCTTTGATATTGTAGCTCTACAGAAAGGTGGATTCTTTCTATGTCTATGAATTTGTGAGTTTCTTTTCATGTGGTATCTGAGATGAGGACTGAAGTTCTATTTATTTGTTGTTTTTATTTCTGATGCATGAATATATCTAGTTGTCCCAGTACGACTTTAATCTGTTTTTAGTATTAGACTAGATTTATTACATAAAATAATTAATTTCAAGGCACACGTGGTATATACTGACTTATAAGTGGATATTAGTCATATAGTACAGGATAAACATAGTAAAATCTATACTCCTAAAGAAGCTAAACAAGAAAGAGGATCCTGGGTAAGATGCTCAATGCTCATTCAGAAAGGCAAATGGGATAGATACCACAAGAGGGAGAAAACAGGGGATAGGACAGGAGCCTACCACAGAGGGCCGCTGAAAGATTCTACCCAGTAGTGTATCAAAGCAGATGCTGAGACTCATAGCCAAACTTTGGGCAGAGTGCCTAAAAGGGGGAGATTGAAAGACTTGGAGGGGACAGAACCTCCACAGAGAGACCAACAGAAAAAAAAATCTGGGCCCAGGGGTCTTTGCAATGACCGATACTCCAACCAAGGACCATGCATGGAGGTAACTTAGACCCCTGGCTCAGATATAGCCCATGGCAGCTCAGTCTCCAAGTGGGTTCCCTAGTAAGGGGAGCAGGGGATGTCTCTGACATGAATTTAGAGGCTGGCTCTTTGATTACCTCCCTCTGGGGGGTGCAACCTTACCAGGCCACAGAGGAAGACAATTCAGCCAGTCTGATGAGATCTGATATGCTAGGGTCAGATAGAAGGGGAGAACCACCCTTATTGTGGACTGAGGGAGGGGCATGGGAGGAAAAGAAGGAAGGAAGGTAAGATTGGGAGGATATGAGGGAGAGGGTTACAGCTGGGACACAAAGTAAATAAATTGTAATAATCAAAAAATAAATTTTTTAAAAATTAAAAAATTAATTTCATTGTGACATTTTCACACTCTATTTTTTTTTTTTCAAAAATTACTCCATCCTCAGTTGAACTGTCTTGGCATGATTGTCAGAGTCAGTTGGTACATAAGTCCAAGACACATTCAAACTCCCATTCTTCTCTTTTATGTATGTTCTTGTCATTTGCCAAAACCACACTTTCCTGATTACTATAAATTTGTGATGTTTTCTTTTTCTTTAACTTTTTATTGGTTATTTCACATCATGTACCCCAATCCCACTAATCTACCATTGTACCCACCCTCCACCCTTGCAACTTCTGCCCTGAACAGAAAAAGAAAACAATCTCATTGTGAACATAATATTCTTCCTCAGTAGAGAAGTTCCATCTTTATTTTGCCATTTGATGTTGCAGGAACAGGAAATGCTGCCTGCCTTCAGAAGCTAGGAGAGCCTTTAGGTGTCTTCCTTGCTGACACCTTGGGTTCAAACTTCTTTTTTTTAATATTTTATTTAACTTTTATTAATTACACTTTATTCATTTTGTATCCCCCATAAGCCCCTCCCTCCTCCCCTCCCGGTCCCACCCTCCCCCCCTTTCTGCATGCATGCCCCTCCCCAAGTCCACTGATAGGGGAGGTCCTCCTCTCCTTCTTTCTGATCTTAGTCTATCAGTTCTCATCAGGAGTGGCTGCATTGTCAGGGTTCTAGGTTATCTCCATGAATAGTCCTTGGTTGGAGTATGTCTCTGGGAAGTTCCCTGTGTTCAAATTTTCTTGTTCTGTTGCTCTCCTTGTGGAGTTCCTGTCCTCTCCAGCTCTTACTATTTCCCACTTCCTACATAAAATTCCATTCACTCTGCCCGTCAGTTGGCCATCAGGCTCAGTATGTGCTTTGACAGTCTGCACGGCAGAGGCCCTCTGTGGCAGGTTCCGAGGTTGTTTCCTGTTTTCTTCTTCTGGCTTTCAGAGGCCCTCTGTAGCAGGTTCCGAGGTTGTTTCCTGTTTTCTTCTTCTTCTGATGTCCATCCTCTTTGCCTTTCAGGATGGGGATTGAACATTTTAGTTAGGGTCCTCTCTTTTGCTTAGTTTGTTTAGATGTACAGATTTTAGTGGGTTTATTCTATGTTGTATGTTTATATGAGTGAGTATATACCGTGTGTGTCTTTTTGCTTCTGGGACAACTCACTCAGGATGATCCTTTCCAGGTCCCACCATTTACCTGCAAATTTCATGATTTCCTTATTTTTCATTGCTGAGTAATACTCCATTGTATAGATGTACCACAGTTTCTGTATCCATTCTTCAGTTGAGGGGCATCTGAGTTGTTTCTGGCTATTACAATAGCTATTACAATGGTTATTGTAATAGCTTCTGGCTATTACAAATAAAGCTGCTATGAACATGGTTGAGCAAATTTCCTTTTTGTGTACTTGAGCCTCTTTTGGGTATATGCCTAGGAGTGGTATGGCTGGATCTTGAGGAAGCGCTATTCCTAGTTGTCTGAGAAAGTGCCAGATTGATTTCCAGAGTGGTTGTACAAGTTTACATTCCCACCAGCAGTGGAGAAGGGTTCCCCTTTCTCCACAACCTCTCCAGCATGTGTTGTCACTTGAGTTTTTGATCTTGGCCATTCTGATGGGTGTAAGGTAAAATCTCAGGGTTGTTTTGATTTGCATTTCCCTAATGGCTAATGAGGTTGAGCATTTCTTTAAGTGCTTCTCTGCCATTTGATATTCCTCTACAGAGAGTTCTCTGTTTAGCTCTGTTCCCCATTTTTTAATTGGATTACTTGGTTTGCTGCTTTTCAGCTTCTTTAGTTCTTTATATATACTGGATATGAGTCCTCTGTCAGATAAAGGGTTGGTGATGATTCTTTCCCAATCTGTAGGCAGTCGTTTTGTTTTGATGATGGTGTCCTTTGCTTTACAGAAGCTTTTCAATTTCATGAGGTCCCATTTATTGATTGTGGGTTCAAACTTCTTGGCCTCCAGAACTATGAAAATCAACATCCGCTGTTTAAGCCAGAGCTTCTGTCACCATGTGTGACGGAATAACATCTGAAACTTTCTCTAAACCACCTGGCTACCTCCCCGAGAGTTCAGTTGTCAGTTTACGTCAAAGCTTTTTCTTCAATAGTCTACATTGGATCTTAGCTCAAATTCCTTCTGCTTTCTTAATGCCTTCCTTGTTTCTACTGCTTTGTCAGTATCCTAACATCTACACAGAAAAATATTAATCCCGCCTCCTATTTTGTAACCACACGATTACCTAGAAGGCAATAGGCAGAATAAACAAGGGATGGAGGCAGAGCACTGAAGGAAAAACATAATTGTTACAGATGTCTCAGAATGGAAGCATTGTGATTCAGCTTCTCTATAGGAGATTCCCACCCAGTTATGTCATTGTTGGTTGCAACTGGTATCTTTAGTTGGTGAACATTCATAACCCACTTGTCTGAACAACTGTGCTACACCGAGACACATCCTGTTTTCCTTGGAAACTCAGCTCCCATTAATTTGATTAACAGTGGGCTCTTCCAACTATAGAACAGATAAAATATTGAAGGGGACATCAACTCTTTGTTAACAAAGTTCTTTTCATGCTCCATATTTACTTCAGCCCTCAGTGGATCAGATCAC
The DNA here is from genome assembly GCF_907164565.1 of Psammomys obesus. Lineage (NCBI taxonomy): Eukaryota > Metazoa > Chordata > Mammalia > Rodentia > Muridae > Psammomys > Psammomys obesus. The sequence goes on from NW_026596256.1 coordinate 13,331,008, forward strand.
TCCTTGCCTGTGCTGTGAGCAGAAATCCCTACCAGACCTATGAAGAATCAAAAGAATAGTTATTTAGTGTGTGAAGTTATTCCTCATGTCTGTTAACAAAGCTCAGTGGCTGTATTCTAGATAATGTACACCTGGAGGCTTGTATATTAAAAAGTAAACTGAGTTTGCCTGGGGTGTTTTTCCCAAATGCATTGACACAAACAGAAAGTCACCACTCTTCCCTACAGGATATGTATGCCACTGGCTCACTATTATTTCCAGAGGGGGTGTGTGTCTCATAATACAAAAGTAATATGTGCTCACAGCATAAAATCCTATATGAGCAAAATAAAGGAAACAAAAATTATCCATAATCCTACCACCCACAGGTAACTACTGGTAACAATTTTGTTTCTATCAAAATAAGCTCTTACTGTATGTATTATCCAACTGCTTATCAGATCCCCATGCCCAGTGAGCATTTATCCATCTTGCATCTATTAGGAAAAGCATCATAATCCCTTCAGCAGGTTGTACCTCATGGTTCCTGTTGTCTCCTGCTGCCTTCCTGCCTCAGACCACCTACACGTAGTTTTCAGTCTTATTTGCTTAAAATACAGCCTAAACTCCTAAACCCACCAGACGCCCCAATGGACTTTTCTCCATACTCACACGTCTGCTCTGAGGGAAGAGGCTTAACCTCCCTTTTATTCCAGGCTATCCTCTACTGACAGTTGCACTCCGTGTTACAGAAATCCTCCTTCGAATGACACTGCATACTGAGTGCCTTGCACATTCCCCAGCAAGACTCTCAGCCTCCTTGTGGAAGCTGGTTCCCCTCTGGCATCACCTCACTTGCCTGCTCTGTATCTTTGCCTAGTTGTTTTCTGTTCTCTCTGCCCAGACCTTTCCTGATAGCACTATGGTTTCTCTAAACGCCCCACTCCCATGGGTCTTCCCCACTTCTTCTACAGAATATACCAGCTGCACTTCACCTGATACACACCAGGAAGATAGTCATGCATGGCTGCATAGTTTCAGCTAGGCAGCCTCATTCAGGGATGCTGGATAGCCCTCCTCCCTGTCTCATCAGCACATAGAGCTTGTCAAGTGAGTAGTAGCAAATAATAATAACGGATAATGGCAATGACAAACTGAAAAGATATTACCTCAAAAATAAAAAATAAGTAAGGTTACTAGCATGAAGTAACTAACTGATACAAACCTTGAAAAGTGATCAGCTACGTTTAACAATAACAGAAAAATTAATAACAACCACAAACCTGTGTTTGAAAATAGAAATTACCAAACTAAGAAAAACTGACCAGGATGTTTTTTAGTCTACCTAATGGATGGCACTCCCCCCTTTTTCCTATATCTGTTTCATCTCAGTGTGGTGACTATAATTTATGTAAACTTAAGAGAATTTATCAATAAAATTTCCTATAAAAACCTTGGCATAATTCTACCATGGAAAAATAACTAAATTTTTACTTCACTTTGCTTACAAAAAAGTAATATATACATGCATTGTGAAAACCTCAGCAGAAAATATGATACATGATTGAACATAAATGAGAGGCTTTTTTCTCTTTAAAGTAGGAACTTGTTTTTTAATGTAACTATATAAATGGTGCATTAGGTCATTCAACATGAGTTTGGTGGTAGTTCAGCCTCAGCAGGAAACAAGTTTGATAATATTGGGTAAATTATTTCTTTCCTTTTCTTCAGTTTTATTGTAGTATAAATGACAAATGAAGAATGTATGTATTTAACACACATAACTTGACGATTTGATAGATATACTTATCATCACTATGACCATGATGATTAGCACAGCTATCATCTCATATAAGTCCTTCTCTTCTTCCTTCCTTTTTTCCTTCCTTCCTTCCTCCTTCCCTCCCTCCCTTCTTTTTCTTTCTTTCTTTCTTTCTTTCTTTCTTTCTTTCTTTCTTTCTTT
>NW_026596256.1:13332959-13360994 GCF_907164565.1 Psammomys obesus
TTTCTTTCTTTCTTTCTTTCTTTCTTTCTTTCTTTCTTTCTTTCTTTCTTTTTTCCCTTTTTCTTACTCTCCTCCACTCCTTCCATTTCTTCATGTAGGTAGTAGGACTGATTTTACATCTACAAAAGGTAAGATTTTGTGGTACTGTTTGTATTTCTGCATCTTGCTTAGTTAATCAAACCTAACGCCTTATGGTTTTACTCATATTCGTGCATTTACCAATATTTCAGACTTGATACTCCGTGGCATACATTCCATAGCCTCTTCATTTGTTAATACATTCCCGGGTTGCTTAGGCTGCTTACATATCTTAGCTTTTGTCAGTAACGCTGCAATGGCTGTGGACACGCATACAGTTCTTCAAAATTGTGATTTAATTCTTTGGCTATTCATTCATCAATAGAATGGATGACTCAAATGTTTTTCAGGTTGTGATTTGTCAAGCAACTTCCATACTGTTTTTTTTTTTTAATAATGGTTATCCCAGTTTAAATCTGTACAAATATGTCTTCCCATATTTCCTTAAAACTTTATTGTAATGAACTTTCAAATAAAAAGTATTACACAGTGAGATTAGCCAAATCCAAAGTCTTCACATCTCAGTGAACTTCTATACAGTTATAATACAATTGTGAAGCTGTGGGGCTTCACATTGGATTTTATACTCTCACTATTAGTTATATTTTATGAAGGTATTCGACAGCATCTGTATTCACATACATACACACACAAGAAAGGAAGAAGGAAGGAAGGAAGGAAGGAAGGAAGGAAGGAAGGAAGGAAGGAAGGAAGGAAAAAAAAGAAGGAAGGAAGGAAAGAAAAGAAAAGAAAAGAAAAGAAAAATAAAGGCAGACCCAGCTATGAACACATGAGCCAGAAAAGAGGATAAAAAGCTAACTATTTTTCTAGTTTTGTCATTGATATTTTTCCTGTCTTTTTTGTGATAGCAATCCTGCTAGGTCTGAGGTGAGCAAAATCTTGAACAACTGTGTAGTCAGGATTACTCTCATTTTATGTGTGATGGGACAAGAAATGGGTCACCTGCATCAACGTTTCTCAATCCAATAAAGGAGGTTGAAGTAAATAAAAAATGATTCCATAGAATCTTGGATTTTCTTGCTTTATAAGAATTCTGTTTCAAAAAAATGAATAGAATAAAAAGAACAAGTCAGTAGACCCTTTATAAGACCCATTACTATTATGAGACAAAAAAAGGTGCGTATAATAACAGCTTTTCTTACTCTAAGCCGATAAACAAACTTGAACCGAAGCAGTGATCTTGTCTCAGTAACAGTTTGGATGTTGAATTTTTTTCTGCTTCGTCTTGTAAGGATGGCTTTCTGTGGGAGACTCTTCAGGAATTCGATTCATGTAGGTTTTAAAAGATATATTGTGTATTTCAGATAGTTATCATTTTGTGTGTATAGGTGGACCTCAGAATCAAACAAATCTAGAGCCAAGCACATGCTGAAAAATACTCTCTTCCTCATTACAGCTTTACAAGAGCCATTATGAGTGCACATGTAACCACCTAAACAACAATTCTCATCTGATTGAAATGATTGACAATAGCCTATTTTCTCTTCCTCTGGACTAAGGTAATGGGAGGAGAAGCTTTTACCACAATGCCTAGAACATAAAAGAAACTCAACTTGTTCTCCTTCCCTTTCCTCCTTCATTTTACTTGCAATAATCTAGATATATGTTCTAAACAATTTACTTTCTTTATATTTTCATTGTAAACTTATAAAATGATGATTTTTTTGTGGAGAGGGAGTCTAAAATTAAAAACTTGAGAATTAACCTTATGTATTTCGGCATAATTAACCACTTTGTAGTACAAGAAATCTCAATGTGCCATTTGATTGATTTTATCATGGACTGGATTAAATATAATACCTCGTTATCTTTGAAAATAATTTCTCTATGATTAAACTTTTCAAAAAAAAATTTTAAGCAAAGGCACAGTACATATTTCACATTGTCTGATGCCAATATAAGGCAATGGTAGAAATTATGGTAATGATTGCTGAGTAGTATTCCATTGTGTAAAAATACCACAATTTCTGTATCCATTCCTCCGTTGATGGACATCTGGGTTGTTTCCAAGTTCTGGCTATTACAAATAAAGCTGCTACAAACATGGTTGAACAAATGTCCTTGTTGTGTACTTGAGCAAATTTTGGGTATATACCTAGGAGTGGTATAGCTGGGTCTTGAGGTAGCACTACTCCTAGTTGTCTGAGAAAGCGCCAGATTGACTTCCAAAGTGGTTGAACCAGTTTACATTTGCAGGCAAGTGGTGGGATCTAGAAAAGATCATTCTGAGTGAAGTATCCCAGAAGGAGAAAGACAAACTTGGTATATACTCGCTTATATAGACCTACAAGATATGATAAACATAATGAAATCTACACACCTAAAGAAGATAATCAAGAAAGTGGACACAGGCGAAGGTGATTAATCCTCATTTAGAAAGACAAATGGGATATGCATTGAACTTATGACAGGAGTCTACCACAAAAGGCATCTGAAAGACTCTACCTAGCAGTGTTCCAAAGCAGACACTAAGACTCATAACCAAACCCTTGGCAGAGTGCAGGGAATCATATGAAAGAAGGGAAGTTAGTATGATATGGAAAGGATAGGAGCTCTACAAGGACCAAATATATCTGGGCACAGGGTCTTTTCTGAGACTAACACTCAACCAAGGACCATCTATGGATATAACCTAGAACTTCTGCTCGGATGTGGCCCGTGGTAGCTCAGTAACCAAGTAGTTTTCCAAAGTAAGGGGAACACGGACTATTTCTAACAGGATTTCAGGGCTGGCTGCAAAGTCCTCCTCTGTGGCCTAACAGACTGCTCCTCCCCGGCGAGGGGGGGGGACTTTGCAGCCAGCCCTGAAGATACCTGATAAAACAGGGTCAGATGAAAGGGGAGGAGGTCCTCCCCTATCAGTGGACTTGGAAAGGGGCAGGGAGGAGACCAGGGAGGGAGTGTGGGGTTGGGGAGGGAATGAGGGAGCGGGATACAGCTGGGACACAGAGTTAACAAAATGTAACTAAAAAGAAAAATAAAATAAAAAGAAAAAAAGAAATTATGGTAATGGATTATAATGTAGAAGAAAAAGCATTCTTAAAAGTAGACAGAAAACGTCCCTGTTTTTTGTTTTCTTAAAATATATGAGAAATCACCTACTATGAAGATAGCAAAAAAAAAAAAAAAAAATCCCACTACAACTGATTCTATGTAATACTGAAGCACCATGTTTTCAGTGTGAACATTTATAAAAATATTAGAATTTCTGGCTCATTTATTTCAGAATATTCTAGATTCAGGAAATAATTGCCAGATGCCAATGATATGGTTTAACTTAATTGCCAGTAGAGAGTGTACAGTAACAGAACACTTACTTCTCATCATCAATCCCTGGTCTTGTTTCCCAGGACTAAAGTTTGTTCATCCTTTGGCTCCTTGCACTGTTTCTGGAATAGAGTCTAGTGTGTGAGGACGGATTCGCCCCGAGTGTCCTGCTGGGTTCTTTGTTAGGTCTGTTCTTCTAGGAAAGCTGAAAGGTAGACACACAGAAGTCTCTTCTTACCGGAAAAGCCATCTGCATGTCTAAGCTCTGTTTTGCTCTATTTTATTTGCCATTGTAAAGGCTGTGTCTCTGTATATATTAGGACCGTTATCGTTTTCGTGACAGATTAAAATTGTGAGAATATAATAAATAACTCTCCAACCGGATTTTGATAGTTTTTGATAAATAGCATAATACTTCTGCTCACAAATTACAGGCACAGGAAATAGCTTGCCATCTGTACATATTCATGCTTAAAATTCTTCTGTTATTAGCAGACTCTTTTCTGTTTGGATAACTCCAATTTTGCCTGGCTGCATGATTGAATGTTTCCTGGCTCCTGCTGGCTGTGCTTTCCAGTGGACTATAAACCATAAGTTCTAAGCGGAACCAGAGAAAAATGGTTGGTTCTGACTATGCTGCGAAAAAAATTGAATAAACCAAAAATTTTCTGGGTAATTGGGAAACAGGATAGGAATAAACAGTCACAAAGTAATTTTTTTAATGTTGAGATTTAGACTTTCTAAATTAAATTTATTTCTAGCACTCATAATGGTAATAGGGTTTCTTTTTTCCTTTTTAAATTATCATTTATTACAATTTATTCAATTTGTATCCTGGCTGTGACCCCCTCCCTCATCTCCTCCCAATCCCTCCCTCCCTCTTCTCCCCCTATGCTCCTCCCCTAGTCCACTGATAGGGGAGGTCCTCCTCCACTTCCATCTGACCCTAGCCTATCAGATCTCATCAGGACTGGTTGCATTGTCTTCCTATGTGGCCTGGCAAGGCTGCTCCCCCAGGGAGAGGTGATCAGAGAGCCTGCCACTGAGTTCATGCCAGAGAAAGTCCCTGTTCCTCCTTACTAGAGACCCCACTTGGAGACTGAGTCTATGTGCTACATCTGAGCTGGGGTTTTAGGTCTTCTCCATGCATGGTCCTTGGTTGGGGTACCATTCTCTTCAGGGCCCCCAGGGCTCAGTTTTTATGGGTCTGTTGGTCTCCTTTTGGAGCTCCTGTCCCCTCCATCTCCAATAGGGTTCCTTTTTAAGCTCTATTTATAAGAGGCTGCATGTGAAGCCCTTCTGAAGAGAAAGTCTTACAATGGCGAGCAATCTGCATAGTGGTTAAGAACCAAACATGCAGAGGAAGGCTTCCTCTGTTACATCTGTGCTCTGCCTGTGTCATCTTGGATGTGTTTACCTTCTTTGCTTCTCATACTTCCTCAACCAGAGAATGCAACTCGTAATGGGCAGCAACTCTGGAGAGCCACACTCTTAAGCCACTACATCTCCATGAGGAAACCAAGGTTCCAACGGTGCAAACATCCTGTTCAGTAGCACAGGAGGAAAGGGGAGAGGCAGAGGAAGGCTGAGCTTCACACTGAACTGCAACTCATGTAACCCTCTAGTCAGGTCCCAGGGTTTCCCGGGAACACTGAGATGGGATGCAAATTTTACACCCTGTCATGTCCTTAAATAGCTCTGTTGCCAAGACCCAACACAGCTGACACTAATGTGGAAACTTCACTATTAGGTAATGAATAGGAATCAGCTGAGATTGTGGCCTCACCAAAGAGTATGTGATAATTTGGTCCTGTGCTATATATATGGCAGCCTCCAGGAGTATAGTCATGACATCTACAGAACAGGAACACCAAAAGGTCTTCAAAATGAAGATAACCCTCCCCTTCGAGAGAGAACTCCAGGTTATTCCTAAGTTATAGGTGGGGTGCTACAACTGGGCTTTGTCTGCTGGTGTGGTGCCCTCTCCCCTGCTTTAGGGTGTCTCTGAGGGTGCTGATTCTGCCTTAGGGAATATGAGAAAGCTCTTCATAGGAAAATTGGTAAGCTGAGTCGATCACTAAATACAAAAGAAATGACAAAATGTGCTTAAAAGCTGTTACTTCACCGATGGAGACTCCCCACACATGAAAGCAGAAAGGGTGGGGAACGGGAGAGTTGCAATAAGAGGATATTTGGAGGTGACTGTAATCAAACTATGTCACACACACTTGTGATGAAACTTATTATTTTTATAATTAATGTATGCTAGTGAAAAAGCCACCATATAGAACTCCGTATGACATTATGAAGAGGAATAAATGGATTGCATGTGGAGCCTTTCTTCAGGACACAATTCGGCAGTCTTTCTAGAGAGCAGATTTATAGATTGTTGTCTAGCTTTTGTTTCTTAGGTCAGAGTCTTGCTGTGTTGCCCAGGCTGGGCTGGAACTCATCATCCTCCTATACAACATTAATAACAGCAGCTTGGGACATGTGGAGTACGTGTAGTGACATCCATCGTGACTGATAGTGACCTTTAGAAGCTGGTACATTAGTAAGCTCCAATAGTTTCTTATGAATAATATTATACATATAAATTGTATTTCACCGGAATTAATTCAGCCTTCCACAAGAAAGTACTACAAGTTGAGCAGTTACAACAGGAAAAGTTCATTTTCTCTCGGTTCTACCGACTCTAAGTCTGAGATCAAAGTGACAGCAAACTTGGCCTCTTCCGAGGACTCTGCCCTGGGCTTGTGGGTGGCCCTCTGCTCTGTGTCTTCATGTCTTGTCCTGGTTCTTATTAGAAAGACACGTGTCATATTGGGTTAGGGCTCACCCTTACAGCCTCATTATCCTTGCTATGTCTTTAACGACTGATTCTAAATACAGTCACACTGGGGAGATGGCAGGGCTTCAATATATGAAGCCTAAGATGAGGAAATCCAGCCCATCACTATATACCTGAATCTACAGTTACATATATATATTTGTATGTATGTGTATGCATGTATATGTCTACGTAAATGTATCTGTATGCAGGTTTGTATATCTATTTAAGCCTGAAATTCTCATGATGAGGATTCCTCTGACTCCTGTTGTGTGACAATGAAAGGCAACACATTCCAAGTCTAATTTCCCCAGCTTAATTAGCATGTGGCCTGTTAGCAAACTTATTAGCAATGGGCACTCTACAGCCAACTGGTATCTAATTCCCAGGCTCCTGAGACTGACTGCTCCCTTAATGCTGGGAAGGGTGAGGATGGCTGGGGAAACGATGGAGGTGCTGGCTGTCGATGAGCCAGCCTGTGTGGTGTCAGAGATGAAAGGCTCACCGTGGTCAGCAAGAGAGAGGCTCGCACTGTGGGCATCCTCTGGCCTCAGATCTTTGATTCTCTCTAAGGCATGTCCCAAAGGCTGGGACACTGGATGACATGAGAGAAGTGAAGAGAATGTGGGGCTGCCACTCAGCCCTTTTCAGTACACAGGCTGAGCTTCAAAGTGAATGCACAGGGCTTTCTATGGTTGTTCCTAAGGAATGAAGTTTATCCAGGAAATAGCATCTCCCCGTCCAAACTACCTTCCTCTCTTGCCTCTTCTATATTTCCTGATCACCTGTCAGTTACTTACAGAGTGAGGGCCTGCCATAGACCAAGCACTCTGTGTGGTCCTGTGTGGGTCCAAGCTGTTCTGCCTTATATCTGTTATTCAGGTAACCTCTTCCCTGTTCTGGGCTAAGCTGTGCTTTTTGACATTTTGACAAAATTAAATGCCACCTAGATTAATATGTCCAGGCCTTTCTTCCTCTCAAAGTTCTTAGTCCTTCCTATAAAACTGACAGCACTCTCAGCGGAGCCCCTACCCACCTTCCACAACCCCTCCCTCACAGGAAGTGGCCACATTGAAGGCCAGGTTCCTGACTCTTCCTGGTGGTCATCCCCTCACTCAATTGCTCCCAGGCTACCTTGCTTTTTCCTTTTCTTTTCTTTTCTTTTCTTTTCTTTTCTTTTCTTTTCTTTTCTCCCTTTTTATAAAAACTGTTCTTTTTGATTCCTCCCACTTCTTCCTCTTCTCATTTTGACTACTTTCCCAATCCACATTGATCAACTCTGATGAGCTGGCTTAGTGTATAAAAATAAAGGTTCCTATGAGCTGCTTCCTCTCTGCCCACTGCTTATTCCAAAGAACAAAGGTATGTCCCAGTACTCCTGCCTGGCATACATGGATGCAAAGAAGAGGTTCCTATTTAACCCTTCTACCCTCCCACATCCTAAATTATCTCTCTGTTAATCAACATAATTATTTTCTTAAGGAAAGAATGGCGGGGGTGAGGAGGTATGGAGGGTCAAGATGCAATTTGACAATTTGGTTTAAAATCTTATCTTCAGGTTCAAGATGTTAAGATTAATGCCTTAAATGGATCTCAACCCAAGCACAGAGCCTCCTTGAAAATTTCATTTCTGCAACTTTATTTGATTGGGAAAAGGTGGTCAGAGCAGCTGTTTTATTTATTAATATAGGCAAAGAATGTCACCCCTGACATTCCAATGTCACACCAACCCAGGGCTCACCACATCCCTCCACTCAGGCTAGTGGGATCTGACCAATTGTTCCTGCCACAGGGAGCCTCGTGCCTCTAGGAGGGCAACCTGAGTCTCCACAGGCTTCCTGAAACTCCGGGCAGTGTTACGCGTCCCAGCATCAAAGTCAGATGCTAACAGGGACTTCATTCAAGTGGGGATAACGGTTCAAAAGGAAGACTGTTCTCCCGGCTCCTGAAATCCGGTCCTTCCTCACTGCAGTGTGCTTAGCGTAGGCAACACTACTGTAGATCAGAAGACTGTGATTTTCCACATAACCAGTCTCTGAAGACTGAATGCTTTGTCCTTCCCGTCCAGATTGCCTGTTCCTTGTCGACCGAGACAGGGCTTCATAATTTTCCCTCCATATTGATCTCTATTGCCAAGTACAGAGATGGTATTCAGAAATAATTGTTGTTTCCCCGTGCTTGACAGTGAGGTCTGTTAGGAATTACATTTAGAAAGATGCTTTTGTAGAAGCCATAATTTAACTAAATCCACAGGAGGGGTTATTTTCTCACATACTTCAAAAGTAGAGAGAAATTATCAGTCATCTGATAATTTGGTCTGAGCACATTTCTTGGGCGGTTGCTCTGCATGGGACATACAGCCAGACAAGATTTGCATCTCATGTGGGTTCAGGCTTAGCTCACAGGACTTCTTGCTGCCAATCCTTATAGCCATAGCAGTGTATACGGATCCTGTACCCTCCCGAATCTTCTGGGCAGTGATACTGACCTGCTTCTCTCCCATTGCTCCTACCCTACCCGACCCCTCCAGTGTGGAGAACTCACAGCTCCCTGCAGCATCCCAGAACTTCCTGCTCTGCTGTTCTAAACAGATGTGCAGTAAGTTAGCAGACTTGACTCCACCGAGATTGCACCTTGGCTCTTCAGGAAACTTTGAGCTCATCTGCATAAGGAATAACAGGCAGAGGGGGAATGAACCCCGACAAGGCCAACAGCACAATTCCAAGCTGTGTCCCAGCAAGTCAGAAGAGTGTTCACGTGTTAACCCCTGGCATGCTGCTCTGAGCAGCACCCCACTCAGCCTTCCCCCATCCCAACTCCTGTGCTGCTGCAGCGAGATTTGGAGGCTTCTAGGCAGAGCCCCCTGATGGAACAGCCCTCCCAGTCCTGTTCCAGTAAGGAGGGTCACAGTGATCTTTCCTTCCCCCTGCACACAAAGGCAAGGCGCTCCTTAAAGGGACCTTCCAGCTCCTCCAGGCAGTGGCCAACCCGAGTGAGAGCTGGCTCAGGAGCCCCAGCTTTTGCCTGAAGATGAGTGGGGAGGGGTCTTGAGACGCCTCCACCCCCGCATCCTCCAAAGCCCGGGAGGAAGGCACTTGGCAGGCAGAGCGCATGGAGACCACGGGTCCGCGGGGCCCCGCTTGCTGTTGGCTGCTTCTTGGGATGCTCCTCTCCAGTTGAGCCTCCTGCCTGAGATCCAGAGGGTGCTGGCGGCGCATCTTGCGGTATGCCTGCGCTGCTTTGAGCCAGCGCCCAGAAGCCAGCCCTCCGCATTCAGGCTCCTCGGACTGGCTCCAGGCAGGGCTGTGTGCAGTCACCATGAACGCTCAGCTCTAGGCTTCTGCACCAGCCTCCTGACCACATGGATCTGGCTGTTTAATCAGCCGAGATCACAGCCTGGGAAGACCGGGGAGGCTGATCCGCGCTCCAGCTGCTGAGACAACTTCCAGCCTCGCTGTTTACTTCTTTGGGTCCCAGGGACTCTGTGTTGCACCTCAGCCCCTCCTGCCGCTCCGTGGGCTCTGAAGTCAGCTGCCGGGACTCCGCTGAAGGGTGGCAAGAGGGGTTGAAAGACAGCAGCAATCCCCCACCTGCTCACCCTCTGCCGACCGCCTGTGCTGTGGGGTTCTGAGAGGACCTTGCGCTGTCCTGGGAAGCAATGCAAGTCTCCATAGCCTGCACAGAGCACAATTTGAAGAGTCGAAATGGTGAGGACCGACTTCTGAGCAAGCAGAGCTCCACCGCCCCCAATGTGGTGAACGCAGCCCGGGCCAAATTCCGCACCGTTGCTATCATCGCTCGCAGCCTGGGGACCTTCACCCCTCAGCATCACATTTCTCTCAAGGAGTCCACCGCAAAGCAGACTGGCATGAAATATAGGTATGGATGCGAGGTCCCTCTGCCCGGGGCTTCCGTGTTCTTTGCAGTTCAGTCAGGCAGTTCTTCGGTTTTGAAGTGACTTAACTCAGTGCTAGTTTGCTTAATTTAGAATTCTCGGGTGTTTGCTTTTAAAGTAGCCTGGGGTGGGGTGAAAAAGCCCAAGGTGCTGTGCGTGCTTGTGTGCGATTTTTAAGATGTGGCTCATTTTGTATATTCTAAGTGTTATGAACACCTTAGGACCTTAACAAATCCCAGACAGCAGAGAAAACACACAGGAGCTGGAAACTCTTTTCTATTAGGAGAGATTTTCAGGAGCAGAAGTGGTTGATGCACAATAGATTCCGTGCTTATCCTATCAGAATAGTTCCCATCCCACACTGCACTCTTGGATTTCAGAGACCAAGGCAACATGCTAAGCACAGCTTTTAAGGTTTGTGGCAGCAAGAAACACCTACAATGGTGAATTCGAGCGAGCACTGCTGTATTTAAATCTAAATTACTGCCTGGAATGAATGAAGTGTGAATGCTGTGAGATACAGAAGGTCAGATTTTCAGTGCTCATGGACTTCTGCGTTTATTTCCCGGATTGTTGGAATCTCCCTGTGGTAAAAACATGTCACCATTCCCTGCTGTGAGCCCTGCCACCTCACTGTGCTGGCACCAGCGCTCTGGACTTCAGTTCTGTAGTACAGCTGCATCTGCAGACGTGACTGTACCCTATTTTCTTTTATCTCTCCCTCTTTCGCTAGAATCCAGAGTTTGCTCTAAGATGAACTCAGTACAATTAAAATACTGAACATTTAAGACTGTCCTCTGTGTAAAGTAAGCGTTTAAGCTCTATAAAAGTTGGCTTTGATGAAAGTTTATCTGCAGAGGTAAGGGAAGTTTTCCATTTCAACAGTGAGTCTTGTTCTTGTGATGTTTTCAAGCCACTGAGGGGGGGGGGGGAAGCTTTGAATGGGAGCGGGAGGAAACCAGCCATAGCTGAAGCTCTGGGCCACAACTTCAGAGTGAGAACAAGCCACCATTTAAATCACCTGTGGTCCGCTCCCCTCAGGTGTCAACATTGTGAGCCTTCTTTCCCTTGCTTTTCTGGTGGATGGGAGACCCCACATTATGACTTCTCCAAGGGGGATCCCAGTCTCTCGTGCTCTGGCATTTTCAGTGCAGCTGCTGTGACACACACAGCCGTAGTCCTGTGCATGGCAGGTGACACCAAGCCTGTAGCTAAGCTGCTGGGGGAGATAAGCTGATGCCTCCAGGACAGAGTCCAAGAACCAGAAACGCCAGGGTGAGGTGGCTCCAACTGTGACCCATCGTGTTTGGCAGCACAATAAACAGTTTTCCTGTAAGGCAGAAATTGAAAGGCCACGCCTCTACTGTCTGTGGCCAGAGCGGTGTGGATGTGCTGCAGGTGTTTGTCATGGAATGGTTTTGTCTTAATTGAAGTCAGGGACTCCCAGGTTAAGGTTTTCCTATCAATACCGTTGAACTCAGACTGGATTGTAACTGTTTTCCAGAGGCTCAATATGGGTAGCACTCTTGGATGTCTTTCATCACTTACAGCTAAGCACAGCTCTTCACTGACAATAATCTGCGTTGTTCAGCACTCTTGAGCTTGTGGTAACTAAACAAAATGCCTCTTTTCCAGTCCTCTCCTCATCCAGAACCACTCCAGCTATGACAGGTGGTTTATGAGTGTGTGAATCCAACTTCCTTCTTTTAAATTTGACTCAGAGTGACATTTATGAGAGAGATAGTGTGATAATGCCATATACATGCCAGGCTTTCTTAGGTTATGGAGGAGTAGGGCAACTACTATGTGCTTCCCCAGAATAGTGGGAATATTTGTATTGCCCAAATTATGTTTTTGTTACATTGTTTCATCTAGAATATAATATGAGAGTAGGGAGTGGTTGTTAAGAATAACTAGTAATTATTTTGTACAATAAGTAAGGTAATGGGCTTGTCTGAATAATCTGAAGACAGACTAGAAGAACCAGAAGAGTAAGTAATGATTGCTTATGATCATAATATTTTTATTCCTTAAGATGGTTTCTATATTAGAGCTTTTAGGATTAGCCATCAACTCCTTAGACAGGAAAAAAAAATCTAAGAATATTGTTCTAAGTTTCTTTCAGAATTTGAAGTCTCTACTAAACAAAAATTGTCATAGGCAATTTTGAGGCGTGAAGAAGCATTCATTTGTCAGTAATACTTTATTGCACAGCTTCTCTACACACAACTGGGTGCTCAAATTCAGAAGCCAAACAGGGCTTAGGAACTAGCTTCAAGTTGGGAAAAGGCAGCCTAAGAAGGAAATCAGCGAGTAGATACTTGAATTCTCCATTGGGACACACTCTTGCAGGACTATGCACAAGGGTGATAATTCCTGTCTATCTGTGCTTTCATCCATTACCAGGTGGTTCCATCATGGCCATGTGACTGTTCAGATTGTCCACTCACTTTGCAGTCCAACCCTCTCAGGGTCAGCCCTGCTGTAAGGGGCCACTGTTCCCTGACTGTTGAGGATCTGCTTATAACCTTGAGAAATAAGTGGCCTTCTTTCTGCTTCTATAGAGATTGTGACTTTTGAATCTCAATTCCTAAAGGCTGTGCAAGAATATTTTGTCAAACTGGCTATTTTGTCAAGGCTTTTATGGAAAAAAAAAAAAAAGTCTGCTAGAACATGCTGCTCTTTAAATATTGTTGTTAGCAGAACAACAGGATTCTTCCTAACATCTACTCTGGGGCTATCTGTATCTAAGACTGTTCTGTGCTTTGGTAAATCGTGACAATCACGCTGGTTTTGTTTTTCCTGTGGTTTTACTGTGCATTCATCACTGCATGATAGCTTGCTGAAAATTCTGCAAGCATATATGATAAATCTCCAGGTGGCAGATGTACATATACATACAAACCTTTCAATCCACACAGAACTACTCAATCAGAGATTAAGCCAGGTTTTTTCATTGAGCTTTTTTTTTTTCTGTTTTGGGGGTTGTCCTGTTTTAAGGGAGTCTTTTTAGAACACCACAGCTGCCCATGCCTGACATGGTTTGGAACTTCTGTCGTTATATAACAACATATTTGTATTTATCAAACTCCCTGTTCTGAAGTTACTGCTTTAATTCTATAATAATTTAAATACTGACAAACTCAATTTTCTTAAGAAAAACTTATTTGAACCACAACATTACAACCTTACTCTGTTATAGTTACATAAACATGCTTTGCAGTGAGTGTATTGAAGCTGAACATGGGCTTCACAATATTTTAAAGTGTTCTTTGCAAAAAGAGCATTATATACCTGAGAAATAATCTTTGAATTCCATTAAAGACTTCAAGATTTCCTGTTCTTGGCTAGCTGCATTTTACCATTAAACTTTTCAAAATAATTATGGATGCATAGGAATTTTCTGAGTGTACAGACAATTTCCATGGCCTATTAAATTTCCAGTGGTAGCATAATGACACCATGGTTTCAAAACTTGAAAACTGGTTTGTAAAATAGAATTGACTCTGATTTCCCCAGCCATGCATGCATTCATTTGGATGCAGCTACGGCTGCCTCACCAGAGTGAAGAATCAATGTTTCCCCAGTCACAAGGCTTCCTTGTGCTGTTCCTTTAAGCCCAGGTCTTCCTCTTCAATTACCAGTGCTTGGTAGTCACCAATCTGTGAGTCATCTCTGTAATTTCATTCTTTTAAGAATATTATATAATTGGAAACATACAGGCCCTTTCTCCTCTCATAGGACTTTTTTTCAGAGAAGTGGGGAGAGAGAATCTTGTAGCTACAAAGGGATCAGGTTGTGGCATCATGGGGTTGTTAAGGCATCAGGACACAGGCTGAACCTCAGCAATGGAGGACCCACCAAGGAGTCTGAGCAGTGCCTGCTCACAGTTCAACTAGGCAACAGTAACTCTGACGGTTCTCCCAAGATCTAAGAGCTTAGGTCTGAAATAAGAGAATGTGCATTGAATTTTCATAGCACTCTTGATCTTAGCCAAATCAAAAGTGCATGGAGAAGACACAGCCCCTATCCCAGATGCCTCCTCTTCTGTGCTACTCCTCACAATCGCATCTCTCAGGCACATGCTGCATCCACCGCCCTGTACCTCCCACAAACGGTGGGTGGATTTTTGAATCAAGGCAATCTAAAGAAAAGATCCATCTTTTCAACTGATTGCATAAAAGGCACAGTGTGTGTGTCTGTGTGTCCGTGTGTATATGTCTCTGTGTGTGTGTCATGTGTTCATGTGGGCAAAGTGGGAGGAAAGGGTGGGCCGAAAAGAAGCATGAGAAGAGCCAGATCTGTAACTATGTTTAAGATGGAAATGTTCCAGTTTAGTCCAGAGACGGGAGTGTCCTAGTTATTTAAAATGCCAAATTTTTAATTAGAGAAAATTTGGTGAATGCCATTATGACTTGCACCAGCAGCCCTGGATGTGGGCTTTCCTCTCTCCCTCAAAGCCAAATGGTGAGAATGGGGAGGTGGCAGAACCTTCCTAAAAAGTAGTCACTGAGTCAACCTCACAGAGTTTATTCCACCTCTGTAAGGCAGCAGTCAGAAGTCTGGCGTCCATGGGATGGTGAGAAAACAGTAGGAGGGAAGGGGGGCCCGGATGTTGCCAGCAAATGTTGTCCAAGTTCCATGGCTCTCTAAGTGTGGGGGTGAATGTGTGCGGCTATGTATGTATGTGCCGCTGGCCCGGCCTGAGCATGTGTGTGTGCAGGAACTGATCCACAGAGTCTACCGAACCATCTCATCCCCCTGCCATAGCCCTGGGTTTGGTTGCTCCATATAGAGCCTTTAAACCCCAGTTCATTCAATGACTCTCCTTGAAAGGCTCACCATGTCAGAGAAGTTCTTCTGATTTTCATTTCTGAAAACTTTTCAGTTTATGATAATTGGATAAATGTTCTGAGAGGAGAAAAGGATCCCAACAAATTCAAAAGAAAGATCAAATTCCCAAGATTGGCTTTGATTTTTCAAACTCACTTCATCAACTAAGTCTTTTTTTTTTTGGTAGGTTACTAGATGGGTAGAATAAGATTTGGGGCAAAGAAATTTGATCGAAATAGAGGAATCTTGGCCTACCAGGCAAGAAAATACCTTTATGAGAATAATAGAATTCATAAACTTTGGGTCACAAGCGATCATGAAGAATTTCAAAGCTGGATCAGCAAGACACAGTACAAGCCTGACAACTGGGTTCACTCAGAACCCACAGTAGAAGAGGAGAATGGACTCTTGGGAATATGTCCTGTCACCTCCTCACATTTATAAATAAGAACTTTAAAGATTTTCAAAGCCATTGAGACAAATACTAATTAGACATGATAAAAATGATTTCCTATCAGAGGCTAATTATAGTTCATGCTTAAGAAATACTTTTGTCATCACTTTTCTATTCTCTACATTTAGAAAACAGAGTGTTGGAGGCAGTTTATGATGGACCTGAATGTTCTTCAGATGTTTTCAATACTGAGAGCTGCTAATGCAGTATGACCACTGGAAGTACATGGTTTGTCAGTGGGTGTTGCTGAGGGACTCTCAGATACCAGCTTGTGAGGTAATGCTGATTTATATAGAACACCACTTCCTCAATCAGTTACCCAGGAAATCAAGCAGACCACATTCAAGTCTCCTGACTCCAACAACAGGGTTCTCAGTGTTCCTTTAGCTTTTATTCTGCAGCTTCTGGGTCTTGGCCCGTTTTTTGTTTGTTTGTTTGTTTGTTTTTATGCATGGGAAAGATGCAAAGGACCCCAAAGTGGCACACATGCAAACTTTGACCCTAAAAGTGAGAATTGAAATACATTTGAACATCATCTCAGGCTGATTGAAACCGAACCAGAAGCCCAGCAGTGATTCTTATTTGTTGGAATTGACAACGAGGGAGGACTCTGAGAGCACATGCATGGGCCATCTGGTCCAGCCCTCATGAGAAATCTGCCCTGCTTTTCCAATTTGCTCCATGCAGCAACTACTTATAAAGGCCTCTGAAGAAATACTGTGTAATCTCCTTTCACAGCAGCCATGAAAAGTTTGGCTTGTTTTTCTCAGAATCAGATTATTCAGTAAGCCCTTAAGTCCTCAGGGGAAAGGAAAGGGTGAGAGTTTTAGAATTCATGTCTCTTGGGGGATGAAGGCAGAAGGCTAAAGGGTAAGAAGGGAAGGGAGGCACAGAGGGGTACACAGAGGTCCAGCCTCCTGTAGTCACTGGGGAGAGGGACTTCCCCATTTTGGCTCTTACACCTGCTCAGGTGGCCTGTCTGTTCTACTGCCGGATCATCTCAGAATCAGTACACTTCAGGGTTACACAACAGCCCCGCTGATACGTTCCCTCTTTAAAAGCTGCATTGGAATCTTCTGTGTCTGCTCTCCATTGAAAGGAAAATGAGCTAACTGTAATTTCCTGCCTCGTGAGGGTTCCGGCACTTGAAAACCATTACCACAACTCAGCTTCCTAATTTCCGGAATGGTTCTGGCCATTTCCATTCCTCCTAGATCTCATTTTATAATTCCCAACTGTGTTTATGTCCCTCATTTAACTCTTCCACATGAGGACTACCTCCTAAGTCATTCAGTGTTGGATACATTTGGACATTGCGGTGCAGAACAAGATTACCCGGTCCAGGAACTTCTCTGGACCTTCGCCGTCATTTCTTAATCAAGTTTATTAATTGAAATGGGAGAAAGGGTATTTTAGCTGATATTTGAAAATGTGGCATGGAACACTGAAAAGTATTCTAACTTTGTAGAGTAGTGGGCTCTGACCATGCTATGACAAACTGAAGATTTCATCAACTCTAAAGGTTATTACAGTCCCAATTGAAGTTTCTCATAATAAAGAGGGAAAATGTTTCATACAGACATTTCAATAACAGCCGGGTATTTAGATAGGAAAACTAATAGCTTTATAATTGTAAAAAACTAATAATAATATGATTATTATGCTTTCTCAGGCATCATTTTGTAATTAGTGTTTATTTTGTATTTCATGTGCATTGATGTTTTGCTTGTATGTATGTCTGTTTGAGGGTGTAGAAGCCTCTGGAATTGGATGGGGTTACAAACAGTTGTGAGCTGCCTTGTGGGTGCTGGTAATTGAACGTGGGTCCTCTGGAAGGGTAGACAGAGCTCTTAAACACTGAGCCATCTCTCCAGCCCTCAGGGATACTCTTATAGAGAGCATATTTTACCCAAGGAGATATAAGCCAACTGCATATGAATACTATTAATCAGGAAGAAAAGTTTCCTGTATTGGTCATTAACATCTCTCAGGACTATGTCCCAGAAGGGACTCAGCACTCCATGATGAGCTACCATCTACAGTAGGCCCGTGTGATCTCTCAGAGCTGTTATAAGAAAAGCTCCCAAGAAGCACATTATAATAAGTACTTAGCTCTCACTTTTTTAAAACTTAATTTTCATTTTAAACTAGGTTTTCATGTAACTGTATTTTTTTAAAATTTAATATCCGTGGGATGAGGCCACAACAAGCTCATTATAAAAAATCAGCTGCAGAAGTAATGTGGCTTTAATGAGTGCTGTTTCTCCCTCAGCCCAAGAACCAGCACAGGGTTCCTCTAGGGCACTTAAAGCAACCAGACCTTCTGACTCACAAATAGTTTCTTACCTCTGTATGCACAAGCATTCTAGTGCCCGTATTTACTACCAAACTGGAAGTGTTGGAAGAAATGTCAGTAGCTTTTTATTTCAGGGGGCCTTCATTGTGGTGCAAAGTATAGGTGTTCCATTTTAAAGAAGAAAAAAGAAATAGCTATCATTATGAGATCCAAATACAGCGAGGGAGTCGGGGAATGTATAGTCACCCACATAACTACTCACTCAAAAATGACATAAATCATTGTTTTCCTTTTACTCAAATACATCTTTTTTTTTTCTGGAAGTAGTCCTCTGACAATTGGGAGGACTAGCTTTTCATAAACTCTCAGGATATCTCGTAAGTCACAGAAGCAAGTGAATGTTGTCTGAAAGTTTGGTGTTTTGGTGCCAGAATGGTTCAGGGGAACCTTATCTGGGTCTTTTTCTGGAATAAGGAAGGCACAGAGGGTAAATGTGGTTGCCATAATGCCTAATGACCTGTTTGGTCCCCAGGACCCACATGGTGAAAGGAAAGATACAGGTCACCCTCCTCAAGCCCACAGTGTTGCACATATGACACACACAGACAGACATTCATACACCACACACATCCATACCAAATAAATAGGTGTTTAAAAAAGCAAATTGAGAAATTTGATGCATATGTTCTCCATTGTAATAACTTTACTATAAATCCAGGGCCCTGAAACACCATGTATTTTTTTTTTTCTTTTACATGGAAGCCAGAAGTCTGGATGCAAAAGTCAGTAGGGCTAAGTCACTTCTGCAAGCTTCTGTGTAGAAACTATTCCACGCCCCCCTCTACCTCGTAGAGGTCACCTGCATTCATTGGTCCTTGGATCCTTCCTCCATCTTCAAGCATATCACTCCAACTTCTGCTTCCATCTTTACATTTTTCTCTAACTTTGACGCTCTTCTTTACTCTTACAAGAATTTATCTGGTAACAGCAGGCCAATGTTGGCAGCCCAGGATAATCTTTCAGTCTCAAGACCTCTCACTTTATTATTCCTATAGAGACCCTTTATCAGAGAAGGAGATAGATTCACAGGTTCAGTGACCAGGGCAAAGATGTTCTTCACAGCCCATCATCCTATAGCCTGCAACAGATCATGAGGACACATATATAAGAAAGCAGACCTTAAAAGATCATGTGGGAACACTGCTTCCCAATCATGTTCTCTACAGTGTAATACTTGTTGGCAAGGCAAGACCTCAAAGGAGCAATGTGATTATTGAAATTCCAGAGTGAAGGGGGTTTACAGCCTCAGCCCTGAGTCAGAAATTAAAACCCCCATTGATACAAAAACGTTTGAACAGTTTAGGCCTTGATAATTACTACTGTGGCATCTGTTGATGGAATTTGGTGTGCCTCTTTTATTCCCTCACTGAAACCTAGGCAATATTAATAGAAAAAATAATAAGATATCCATAAAGATTCATAAAACCATCATTAAAATGTTTCAAGGCCAAGAACTGTATCTGCCTGCACATCTTCTGACTGTAATCAATGATGTGTAGTATTCTAACTCCCTCTTAGCACCTGCTGCCATGAATCTGTGGGGCTTCTGTGGGACTTCTGTGCGCTTGGAATGTGTAACAGCAGTGACTCCTTCTCCTGCTGCTGTGCATCCGCAGGGCTCTGCGAGCCTTCTATCACAGCACCTCACCCTTCTGTCACACCCATGCTGCCGCTGCCTCATTAGCGCTGGCAGAGTCGTGCTGTGGGAGAGGGAGGAAGGAGCTTCTTGCCAGGATGTGAAAAATCATCTTCTGAGCCTTTCTATTATTCACTTGAAAGGTACTAGGTTATTTTCTTTTCATCACAAAGCAGCTTTTCTTATTAATCAAATCCTGACATATTCTGACAGAAATTTTCCAATGTCTTAAGCCTGTGGTAGCTTCCTCTGTGAAGCTCTGTTCTTGTTAGCTTTGACTGTCAGTTTGACACAGCCTGGAGTTATCTGACATGAGATGCCTCATTTGAAGAACCTGCCTAGATCAGGTTAGCCTATGGGAATGTCTGTGAGAGAGATTGTCCTGATTGTTAATTGATAAGGGTTGAGGTAACCCACTATGGGTTTTGCCTGGGCAAGTGGTCCTGGGGTATATGTAAAAGCTAGGTAACACCAGCCTGGGAAAAAGCTGGAGCCAGAGCCAGCAAGCAGCATTCCTACATGGTTTCTGCTTCAGGTTCTTGCCTTAGATTCTGGCTTAACTTCCTTCAGTGATGGACTATGACCTGGAGTGTAAGATGAGGTAAACCCTTTTCCACAAGCTGCTGTTTGTTCCCACTGTATCATAACAATAGGACGAGACTAGAACACTCATCCACAGAGGTAGTTCTTAGTTCTTTCCATCACCGTCCAGAGACCAGCTAATAGTATCTGATCACCATCTGGAATATTAGGCTTTGAAGATTAGACTCTTGATGCCAAACCATTTTTAAGTCGAGATCTCTTCTCTTGGAATGTGAGCAAACAGTGCCAGATTGCATCTTGTTTGGGGAGAAATATCAGTGGCTCCAAATCAAAATGAGTTTTAAGAGGCAAACTCAGAGATTAGAGGATTCAAGAGTTAAAATTCAAGCTTGGTTCATAAGTTAGTCTCTTGTAGTCAGATGTCTTGTTTTTTGTTTTTTTTTTCCTAGTGCCTGTAAAAAACACAATGCCTGAATAAGAGAGAAATGAGCAAATGGCCCCTTAGGGTCCTGCTGCTGATCAATTGTGCTGCCTCCCGGTAAGCCAGGGCTATGCGGCAAAGCATGGGTTAGAATGTAATCACAGCAGAAATCATTCTGAAATGGAAATTGGTGAGCTTTGTCATAGAACCCTTCTCGTGGCTAGATAACTACACCTATTTTAACCTGTTAGCATTTTCTTTATAAGGTTAGAATGGAGACATGTTTAGATTTAAAAAAATACCTGAATCCACTCAGGTATCTTCTATCCCTGAGGATAGAAGAGGGAATAACAAGACCTACTCCTAATGTGTTCTAAATTATTGTCAATAGAACCTGTTATCTAACCAAAAATATATTACCTGTGCCTAATATGACTACAGTGATGTTGATTACTGTTGACAGTAGGAAAGAGAAACAAAGAGAATGGAGAGGCATGTCCACCCTGCTACTGAATCAGTCTGAGTCTATGTCATTGATGGCCACTAAGGAAGTGAATCTGGTGAGTTCAGTAAGCATTCTTCAGTCTCGTTGCTTAGCAGGAAAGCAGTACTGCGCCGTGGCAACATTACTAATCACGGTATTTGGTCTTATTTTAACAATTAGGTTAGAAATATAAACATTTAAAAATAGCAGTGTATAATTTTGCCTGTTGATTAATCCTGCTCAGCCGATCAGTGTAGTCTACCCTTGTTTTGAGATGGAAATTTCTCAGCGACAGGGCTTTCTGATTATTAGACTATATAAATGATGCTCTTTGCCAACACAATTTTACTTTATGCTGATTGCCTCATGTAAACATTTAAGCCAATGATTTGAACAAATTTAATTAGCATTATCTTCAGGCTTGAGAAAAGGCTGAAGGGGTGTCATCAATAGAATTATGTCCACCAGTAATAATAGAAATGAGGGCAAAGTCCAGAACTAAGTGACGAGCTGTGCAGTCTGCAATGCTGGGCTTTCGGTTTCATCTCTCAGTTCAGGCTCCTGGCTTGCTGTGTCTCACACTGACCAGCACAAATGCTTACGATGTGGCGCGCAGTGTTTCCAGGCTGAGTTTTGTTCTCCCCCATTGGGGCAAGGCAGGGGAATATCCACATGCTCAGTGTTTCCATCTCTTCAATACCCAGATGCAGGATGGAGGCAGGACCAGAAGTCACAGTGGTGCAAAGAACATGTGTTGAGGATTTCAGGGATAATTCCAGAAGCTACAGGTTGATAGCACAGCCACTGTGTGGGGCTTTGGGGCTTTTATTTCTGTCAGTTCTGGCTGTTATTCTCAAGAAACAAATGAGTGTGCATCTTCAAATTTTAGCAGTCACATTTATAGCTTTCTCGTGAAATAACATTTTTGAAGTGGTTTTTATAATTACTCATAATTTATATTTAATCCGCTATTAAGATTGAGTGTATATATGTTTATACATGAATTTTTAATTAATTTATTGACTTGACATCTCAACCACAGTGTTCCCTCTCTGTGGCAGAAAAGGTTAATAGTTGGGAAAGCGCATATTGCATACAATTTAATCAGCTTTGTCTTTGCTATCAGGGCCTTAAAGTGGATCTGGCAATACCTTTTCAGGGCTTCTGATTGTTTTGAAGATTGAATGAACCATGCATGGAAAGTAGTAATTGTTAACTATAACTGTCATTGATAGCATATTCTCAAAGAATGACACAAGAGCACATGAAGACAATGTCTTTGGTCATATGACATCTTTGCAATTGGCCCAAATTTTTAGCATTTATTTCTTCAGAATAGGCCTGTTTTAGTCATTCCCAGTCTGCAACTAGCCACCTGGTATATTGTAAATGGTCAGAAAAGGTTTGTTGGCTAGTTGAACAATTCAGTTTGTTTCAAGCTTCAGTGGTTTCTGTGTATATAACAGTAGAACCCTCCTGGCTTCCAAGATGGTCTCAATTTCATCAGAGCTTCCCTCTTCACATTCATGACTGTCATTCTTCCCTTCAAAGCTAGAAATCCTGTTTGTCATTGACCTTGGCTAGTGAATAGCATGGCCTGTCCTTCCTATCTGCCAATTTATTCTGTAATAATGACTAGACAGAACCTAATAGTTGCACCTAGTTTCTGTCATATAAACCTGTATCCAGCTTGGTCCAGAAAAGATTCTAAGGTGGCTCTAAAATTACATGTATTGCAAGAAAAAAAAAAAAAAGAAAACTAAAGGCACCAAGCAGAGAGAGAAGTTAAGGGTGCTTTGTACCATGTCGTATGCTGACACTAAAGAATTCAAATGTCTCCAAGAAACACTTGCTGCCCATTCATTCTCATTCTGAAAGAGAAAGTACAATGATGTGAAGGGTCCTGAGGGATGATTGTGCACAGACTGTGTGAGACTTTGGTTTTTGTTGTTGGTCTGATAAGAATAAGAATTCATAAAGTAGAGTTATCACTTGATCCTTTACAAATCAAGGTACTAAAAGCAAAGTGGTTTGTAAAGCCGTATTCCCTAAGCAATGACACATCAACTCACAGAGAGTATCAGCTGAAAACTGTACTTTGGGGACCTTGTGTATTTTGATAAACAGTGGTTATGAGTTTGTAATTACTAATCCTAAATATGATACAAAAAGTCTAAAGCTCACCTTTGTGACAGTGTGCATTTAGTGCTGATCAGAGCCCCATGTACGATGGGGCTGACTGAAGCCTCTGTGGGACATATCTAGCCACTCCGTCCTTCTCTCAATGACTTCAGCTGCCCGGAGGACTGAGCCCCTGCCAAAGCCCAGTCACTGAGGCCACTTGAAACCAGTTCTAGGTCCACTAGCTGCAGCCCCCAGGGAGCTGAGTCTACAGAGGAGGACTTGGTTGAGATTCTCTGAGGCTGATGAGGTAACACTGTTTAAACATGCCATTGTGAGAGATCTCAGTAAGTAACAGGATTCTTTAATTGAAGGAGGTATGGTGTTTGCTGCCAAACACCTAAGCTCATTGTGCTGTGAGGCGGGGGAGACATTTTACACAGATCACACTGCCTTTAGGAAGGCTAGTAAAAAGCCTGTGGGTTTTGTGATCCTTGCTTCCTGAAGCTCTCAGCCCTCATAGTACAGTATCAGCCCTCTGAACGATCTCAGAGGAGGTGGTCCTGGGCAAGGAGACAGACCGAATCCCAAACCATGAGTTCTCAGTGTCCCCCAACATCTATGAATACCCTCTGTGTGGCTTGAAATCAACAGAATCAAGAACTCCTCCTCGGTCTAGAACAAAGGTTGTCTCTGTGGTACTTATGGATGGATGGCCAATAGTGTTTGGCCTGATCACAGATTGCCATGCACAGACATTTCATTCCTTGGCATCTGGGAACTTATGGCCCAGGACTTTGGCCTAACCCTAGCAGCATTATGAGAGAAGGAGCTGCAAGTGAACCAGTATTGTCTGAAAGTTAAATTTCCTTTGAGCTTGGGCGAATTGGGGTGGGTCCTTTGGATTCAGTTTAACATAATTCACACACACCCCCACATGCACACAGTGTTATTACCAGCTGTACGTCTCTCAATACCTGAGATTTTAATCAAAGATTCCTTCTTTGCATGCTCTTTGCAAGATGAGGAAGGACAAGTAGACTGTGGATCCAGGCATCATTTCAAGATGGGAAACCAGCCAAGCAGTACCATGACATATGCTTCGTAGTACAGAAATGAGTCTCCAGACTTAGCCACGCAGAGACTCCTGATTTGATTTCAGAACAGAAGTTATTTTTATGAAAATAGGGAGTTTCTCTAGTTTGGATTTTTTTTCAAATCATTTCATTTTTGTTCTTCCACTGTCACAGGATTAAAAACTGTTTTCTTGGTAACAAATCTCCCCTAACCAGTACTTGTTTTTTCTCAGAAGAATTGGTGTCTTCACTTAGAACCTGGGAGAATTTTATTAAAGTTGAAATTGAGTTTATAGTATAGAGTAGACCCTAAAGAGAAGATCAAGGCTCAGTAAATGTTCTGGAGACTCTAACTCAGCTCTGAGACAGAGAAACCACAGTGGCTCCATTCACCTCTGGGTCAAAGAAAGAGCAGTATAGATAAGAAGTCACTAACATACAGAACTGTTCCTGGCTACCAGGCTTTATTCCAGTCACAGTGGAGCAGGATGCAGAGGACAGGATATGTTCTTCCTGCTAGAACTTCTTCTCCTACCTATGAGTAATTATTCCAAATGAAGCAGGAATTCTGCAG
This sequence comes from Psammomys obesus, assembly GCF_907164565.1. Lineage (NCBI taxonomy): Eukaryota > Metazoa > Chordata > Mammalia > Rodentia > Muridae > Psammomys > Psammomys obesus. Next base: position 13,357,549 of record NW_026596256.1, read on the forward strand.
AATGGATCAGAGCATCGTTTATGGATTGGATATATGCTTGGATATGGATTCTTAGCTACTGAGGCCAGTGGGCTCAGAAGACCTGATTCATTACCAAACACTCCCCAGGCACCAGCTCTGTGCCAGGTGCTGCTCTGGGTACAAAACGATAAGGAAGTGAATAAAAACAGAGCCTTTGCCTTTGAAAGCCGAAAAATTAGAATAGGGAGAAAGAAAGCCAAACAAATAAGTGCTCAGCATATCAGGAGGCATGACTTGCTATGAAGATAAATAGTACAGAAAATAGAAAGCCATGGAAGGCACAATTTCAAGAGCATGTACAGAAACATTTTGAACAATATTTTTTGTTTACTCTTGAAATTTCACACATGTCTTCAATGTATCTGGATTGCATCCCAGCTCACCCCTTCCCATTATTCTCAGGACTCCCCGATACATTTTCTTCCCAAGTTCATGCCATCCTTGAAATTTTTTAATTTTTTTTTAACCCACTAAATCCAGTTAGGGTTTTCCATATGCCCATGAGTGTGGGGTCATCTACCAGAAAATGGGCAACCTTCCAGTGGCTGCTACCCAAAGAAAATTGACTCTCCCTCCCTACAGCACCTGCCAATAACTCTTTAGCTAAGGGTGCAGCCTTGCTAGATCATCTCTCATCCAGGGTGGAATTTTTAACTGGTTTGCTCATGTGCATGTCTTATGCAGTAACCACTCCTGAAGTTAGTTCATGTATGCCAAACCATGGCGATAGTCCAACCAAAGACCATTCATGGAGATAACCTAGAACCCCTGCTCAGATGTAGCCCATGGCAGCTCAGTATCCAAGTGGGTTCCCTAATAAGGGGAACAGGGACTGTCTCTGACATGAACTCAGTGCCTGGCTCTTTTATAACCTCCTCCTGAGTGGAGAGCAGCCTTGCCAGGCCACAGACGAAAACAATGCAACCAGTCCTTATGAGACCTGATAGGTTAAGGTCAGATGGAAGGGGAGGAGGACCTTCCCTATCAGTGGACTTGGAGAGGGTCAGGGAGGAGATGAGGGAAGAAGGGTGGGATTGAGAGGGTGTGAGGGAGGGAGCTATAGCTCGGATACAAAGCGAATAAACTGTAATTAATATAAAAAAGGAATATAAAAAGACATGCCATGTCCAGAAGATGGCCTTCCACAGCATCCTCACCATCACTTGGTTCTTACGCTCTTTCCAGCCACTCTTCCATGATGTTCCCTGGGTCTTGGTAGGACGTGGGTTGATACGGAGATCCCAATCACTTACACTCAGCCTTTGAGCAGTTATTAGTCTCTGTGTTAACTGTTGCCCACTGTAGAAAGAAGAACCTATGGCCAAGGTTGAGAGAAGCCCTAATCTGTGTGTATATTTAGAAGGAAGTTTGATGGCATGACTATTTCACAAAACAATGAAAGTAGATTTGCTCCCTAGGGTCCATGACCTCTTTAACCATGGGCTTTAACTATGTTTACAGCCCTAGACATGAATTCCCCCCTGTGGAGCAAGCCTCAAATCTCATCAAGATGATTGGTTACACCTACAAACAGTCTTGCTAGTATTGCTCCACTGAGCACATCCTGCCTCATAGGTCAGTGCTGTAGCGTGCAGGGGCCAGCACCCTATAAGACCATTGATGTTGTTTCTACCCCAGCAGCCTGCATAGTACCTTCCAGTACTATGAAAGCTAGCCAGCAAGGAGAGCATTTATCAATACAAGATTGATTCCTCTGTGCCCTATAACCAAAATGTGCTCTTACCATCTACTAGGCAACCAAGAGCAATATCAATAGCATGATTGTTTCGGATGCTTCTGGGGGCTTCTTGACTAGTAACTCACACATAGATAACCCATGGTAAACACTGAGATTTTCATTTAATAACTTGTGTCTTCTGTGAGCAGCGTTGTTTATCCACTCAGGATACCTCTACTCAAGCTCCTTTATAATGGTATTTTTATTAGCTTATTAACTAATAAGTAAGTTTTCATAAATCGTCTTCATACAGCATTAATTTTGATTACTCTTCCTCCCACCACCATCCCCTTTCTCTTATCTCTCTGCTCCCTACCTCATCCTCACTTAATCTCTTTTAGACCCAGGATCTCTCCTGTCCTGTCATAACACATGTGTTTCGTTATCATCTTATTGCAATTTTTACTTGTGTTACAAGATGGTAGATTTCTATATTTCTATATTTTTTCATAAACATTTTGGTTAACCCTTGCCCTACTTCTTGTTTCTCCATCCCCATCATTTCACTAGCTAGACCTTTCTGTCCTAATATTCTTCCTCCTACTTTCATTTTACTTATCTACTGTCCTCTTCCTCCTTAAAGCATCTACCACCAATGGCCCTATTCTAGTTTGCTGCCATCTACATGTACTCCAGGTAGAAACACACAAAAGAGTCAAAACTAAAATCTACATATGAGAGAGAAGATGTGGTGGTGTTTTTCAGAGTCTATATGACCTCACTTTGTATACATATTTTATTTTCTTTTGTATGTATATTTTATTTTTATTTACTTGAACATATCATAATTTTATCTTTCTTTCCAGCAAGGTAATATAGTTCAGTGTGTATGTACCACATTTTTATTATTCATTAACCAGTTTATACACATTTATGTTGATTCCATTCCCTACATGTTGTAAATAGATCAGCAATGACCACTGATGTACAGGTATCTGTGTAGGAATATGTGAAGTTCTTTGGGTATATTCTCTCGAGTAGTGTAGCTTGGTGTTATAGCAGTTCTGTTTCTAGTTTTCTAAGATTCCTCCAGACTAATTTCTAAAGTGCCTACACCTGTTTATACTTCCACAAACAATGCAAAATGTTTCTCTTTATCACATCCTTATCAGCATTTGTTGTCATTTTAATTCCTGATTAAGCCCATTTTGACTGGAGTAAAATGAAATCTTAAAATAGTTTCAAGCTGCATTTGCCTGATAGCTGAGGATGTTGAACACCTTCTTAGGTGTTTATTGGCCATTTGTATTTCTTCTCTTGAGAATGTTCCAGAGCCTACATTTAATTAGATTGCTTTCTTGATGCTTAGTTTTTAAAGTTGTCTATACAGTCTAAGTACTAGTCTTCTGTCAAATGTACAACTGACAAAAATTGGGAACATTTTCTGGTAATAGTCAACCATGGATTAGAAGAAATTGGGTGGGACTGGGCAGGGCTATAAATGTTCAGGCTGGCCACACTTGGTCCTCCGGGGGTCCACACGTGTTGTCGCTCTGCTGCTCAGGTTCCGCTGGATTTGGAGGTCTTCGCAACCGCCGCCTCGTTCTCGAATATGGCAGGGTTCGGGTTTTTCCCTCAAATAAAGTGATTTAACTTAAAAAAAGAAGAAGAAGAAGAAGAAGAAGAAGAAGAAGAAGAAGAAGAAGAAGAAGAAGAAGAAGAAGAAGAAGAAGAAGAAGAAGAAGAA
>NW_026596256.1:13361004-13467781 GCF_907164565.1 Psammomys obesus
AAGAAGAAGAAGAAGAAGAAGAAGAAGAAGAAGAAGAAGAAGAAGAAATTGGGTAAGTGAGCACTAGAAGAAGAGAGATTCAGGCAGAGGAAACAGAGAATGCAAATGCTCCCAGTGAGTTTGCTGTGTCCAAAGAATAATTAGCTATAAACTGACATTGAAATGGGCCAGGAGAGGGAAGAGAACCCAAAAGCCACATAATGGCCTATGGGTGCAACAGGAGAAACATCTTTTCTTAATGTAATAAGCCGGAGCTGTTGTACTGTCTGGGGCTGAGCAGCAGTGAGATCTGATAGGCTATGCAGACGGCTTGACTTTATAAGTGGAGGTACAAGTACAAGTCAAGAGAATAATCAGGGAGATATTGTGGTCATGTTCATGTGGATAAAGTGACTTGAACTGTGAGGATGGGTGGAAGTGGTGAGAAAAGCCAGACAAGCATCATGCCATTGAATTTCCCTTACAGATAGAGAGCTTCTAGTCTGGGGATGTTCATTAGCGTAGTTGGCTTTGAGCTTGGATCCAGAGTGCCACTTATACTCATTAATGCTGAGCAAGCCTGTCATCAGTAAAATATATGTGATGGTAATGTCTCTTTTATAGGTTGCTAAGAGTATAGCACTGATTTCGATATTTTTAATTTATCAACTTAAAGTTAGAAAACATCATATGGCCGGGTAGGGAGATTGCTCACTGCTTAAGCCCTCGCCATATGAGTATGAAGACTGGGCTCGGATCCTCTGAAGCTCACGTAAATGCCAGGTCTGCATGGTACCCATCTAGAATTCCAGCCTCAGAAGACAAAGATAGGGGTCCCCAGAGGAAGTTGGCTAGCCAGACTAATACCAGCTCTGGGTTTGACAGGGACACCCTGCTTTAAATAAATAAAATAGAAAAGTAATTGAAAATAATTCCTGCCTGCCGTCAACCTTGACCTTACACATGTGGCACGCACATCTGCATGGACACCCAGACACATGTAAAACCATGAATATATATGTAGTACATACACACACACACATGTGCAGGAGCAAGCACATGTGAAATTTAGGGGTGAAAAGGATCTTATGGTCAATGTCTGGATTCTTGTGAATATGGCCCTCTGTTCTAAGCAACTATTGTTCAGTGTTCAACTGGTGGAGCATGAGATCACAGTCTATGGACTACCAAAATAAAACATATTCTGAAATTTATTAACGCTATTCGCTTTCACTTAAAGTTATTTTTTTTCTTTTACATGGGAGTTTATTCTATTTCACTTGTAAGGATAAACACAATCTTTATGAGTTTTAAAAATAGAAATAAAAAATTTAATCAAAACACTTATAAAGAATTGGTATTTTAGCTAGGCCATAGTGAGACATGCCTTTAATCCCAGCATTCAAGAGACAGAGGCAGGCAGATCTCTGAGTTTGAGGCCAGCTTGGTCTACAGAATAAGCTCTACAACAGCCAAGGCTACACAGAGAAACCCTGTCTTGAAAAAAAGAGAAAACAAACACACATATACACACAAAAGAATTGGCTTTTTTTTTTTTTTTTTTTTGCCTTGTCTAATTCTTCCTGGCTCTCTCCTATGAACAATAAATCAGTACTCTCATTTTCTCTCTCTCTCTTTCTCTCTCTCTCTCGTGTGTGTGTGTGTGTGTGTGTGTTTGTCTGTCTATAGCATGTATATAAGCATGTCCACACATGTATGGATAAATGTGTACAGGCACATGCACATGTTTGTGCATGTATGTGTTGAAGCCAGAGGCTAAAGTAAGATGGTTTCCTCAATTTCTCTCTACTGGAGCAACATCTGGATGAACCCAGAGCTCACAATTTGGCTAGTCTACATAGCCAGCTTACTAAGAGGTAGCCTACCTTCATCAGGATTACAGATAGACTACCACACTCTTGATTGGGGATTGAAACTCGTCCTCACACTGTCATAGAAAGCACTTCATTGACTGAGTCATTTCCTCAGTTCCAAAATCGGCATTTTAGCATTTTTTAAAAATCCAGACATCCAACTGTGTAAATATTTATTTCAACTCAGGGTCATTTGAACTTTGACGTTCACAGTTAAGCATCTTGCAGATGCAGCACTGTGCAGTAGAGCGAAGGACGCAGCTCTCCCACCTACAGAGACTCACCACTCCCTAGTGGTTAGGTAGTGGCAGCAGCCATCACAGGTTGCCAGAGCAAAGTGATCCATGCACCCTCCTTGTGTCCCATACAAGTAAAAAATAAGTAGTTCGTATCTGTTGTGTGCGCAGCTTCATGGTAGAGTTGCCAGTTGGAGACAATGGATGCTAATATAAAATAGATCCCAGCATTGATTACTGAAGTACGTGGAGTATTTCCCTCCACAACAGAGCCAAGAGGCACCCTCCAAGAGAATAGCGTATAACTTTTCTCTAGTGTTCTATTATCTTCAAGGTTGGAGATGGTGATAGAATAGCATCCTGATAGTTCTGAAGTACTTAGCTAAACATTGGGGACTGTGGAGCCCAGCTCACCCAGTCCTCATAGGCAGCATTAATGAAATACCAGCTATATTTTTCTAGGCTTACAAAGGATTTCCCCACTGTTAGTGACATTGTTTTGAGTAAACTGATTGTCAAAAGTCTCCAGTCAGCAAAAGCAGAAGTGTGGGGCTTCACAATTTCGGGAATTAGAAAGAAAATTGGGTAGTTAATGTGTTTCCTATTGCTTAGACAGCTGCCTAAGTATCTAACTCATCCCAGAGAATACTGCAGCAGTACTAGTCTGGGTACCATGCGTACTTATCACCCTTCCCAAATTAATGCAGAAGGCTTAGGGAGAGAAAGTGTGCTTCCTATGGAGTGCAGTAGTCTTTCTCCTCTGGTGCCTTCCCTAAGTGGATAAAAATATTTCTGCCTCCATCAGAGCCAAGAGGGGAACTCTAAGACAATTACTTCAAATTTGCTATAATGTTCCACCATGTCCAAATGCAGGTAGTGACAGACTGTCATCCTGACGGTTTTGAAACCTACATCAAATGCCAGTAGGGATAAAGTGGCAGAAGAAAGATGGCTGGTGAGACCTGAGGCAAGGATATGAAGTATCCAGATGTAAGAAGGCAGGATCCACCTGGGTTAATAGACCCAACTATTGTGGATGTAAACATGTTTTTGTTTTGATCCCAGGTGTGGGGTGTGGGACTGATTCAGATAGTCCACAGCAGCAAACTATTTGCCTCATGTGGGCTCCCAGAGGGGCTCTTTGCCAGCTGCAGATAGTTTAAATCTGAGGACTCTGGAGTGGGAATAAAGGCCAGAGCCCAGAGAAAGGCGATGCTCTGAGAAAGAAGTCTGCTGATGCTGCCCTGCTTCTGTTCTTAGTTGCTGTTGGTGCAGTGTGATAAGAAATCAGAGATATTCTAAAATGAGGATTGGACTTTTCCCAAGGAGCCCAACGACCCTAACCTGCAGGAAGTAGCTAAAGAGAACTGCACACCTTCTCCCCACTAGCCTTTCTTCTCTCCTACCTGGTGTTGGGGTGTTGAAAGGGATTGGGGTGGAGCAGGGATGAAGAGGCATAAGAAACATAAATAAAACAGTAAACAGTGTGCCAACACCCAACACACTGAGAACAAAGAAGAAAGTAGAGCATCTATATTTCCAACTGATATAGGGCCATGAGCCATACGATAATATGGCATATTATCTAAAAGTTTATAGACTGGATTCATGAAGTATCCCATTCCCTGGAAACTGCTTGCCATCATCCACTTGCTTAGCTCCAAGAAATCAAGCCAGCTGGGCAATTAGAACTCAGACATGGAGAAAACTGGACACTTTCACCAGCAGAACAGAAAAGATACTTTTTCTGTTTCTCTTGTTTTCTTGGACTAACACTAAATAGATTAGATAGATAGATAGATAGATAGATAGATAGATAGATAGATAGATAGATAGATAGATAGATAAAATAGATTAGATAAAGTGCAAGGAAAAAGGAGACTGAGTCTCAGGACCAGACAATGTCCCCCTTCCCCTGCTCTTCTTAATAATGTGTGGGCTAGAGTGAAGAGAGCTGTGAATTAAATATGAGGTGGATGTTTTAAAGACCATATCTGAGCCTTAGAGAGTGTTTTAAGAATGAAGTAATTCAGCACTTATGGACTTGAGCCAATATAGCCTCAAGTGGAAGCCTGGCTTGGGCTTCTGAAGCACCAAAGCCCACACCCAATGACACACCTCCTCCAACAAGAACACACCTCCTCATCCCTCTCAAGCAGTGCCATTTCCCAATGACCAAGTATTCAAATATTTGAGCCTCTGGGGGCCATTACTATTCAAACCACCACAGGAGGCAAAGGTCTCCCTTATGATAATATTCTATGCCCCAGGGGTAGAGCTAAGGGACTGTGGTTGTTTCTACATCTGTCTGTAGCTGCATTTATTGACCATACTTCATCCCTTTTGCATATTTAAAGTGCTCACTGGGTATAGCAGTAGGGCCTGAGGCTCTGTAGCCTGTTGACAGTCTTTACTTAGAAGGCAAGATCCTGTGTCTTCGCACAGATGGCAGACAGAGCTAAGACAGCATGTTCATGGCACATTTTATTTACACTACTTATATTTCTGCTGTTGTCTATTTAACTACTCTGCCCCACTCCTGGAAATTCATTATTAAGTATAGTAACAATGTTATTAGAAGGGGTGGGGCTTAGTGCCATGCATCAGTGCAGAGCCATGCCGGTTTCATGAGAGCTCATGTGTGGGTGGCTACCCCTGAGTAAGTAGGTGACAAATAGTTATATTTAGCATATATATATCCATTGATATATAGCATATATATATATATAGCAAATACATTTTTATATATACATTTATTTAGCAGATTTATACCTCCTCTGGTAAGAAATGTGCATATTAAATTTTAGATTAAAAATAAGGCTGTCTTTATCTTCAAGGGGAAGAAGTTCTCGGGAGGGGGGCGTTAAATAGGACGAAAATCAAACATTTTTGAACGCCAGGAAGGGGAATTTTAATCAGGTAAATCAATAAGATCTCTCCAAAGGATATATGCAGAAGCCAGTTGTGACATGGCCAATGTCTGCTGATGACATTAATTCTGTGCTTATTTGAATGGCCAAATTCTACCAGGAAGGGCAGTTAAGAACGCTTGCTGCTATGTTGCAAGGGACCCAAGTTTTCTTCTCAGCACCCATATTAGATGGCACACACCATCTGTAACTTTAGTTCCTCGGGGTGCAACTTCCTCTTCTGGCCCGTGCAGGCACCCGAACGTGTGCACATTCCCACACACAGAAATATGCACATTCACATAGTTTAGTTAAAAACTTTTAATATTCATATTTTCAGAAGATAGTTATGCGCTCATTACTCACTCAGCCCTCTCCCTGAGGTATGTAAAACTTATCTAAAGATCATGTCAACAGCTGCCACGGTACGCTCAAAGCCCCTTTCTTCCTGCATCTCTTCTTCCCCATTTATTAGAAAAGGCCATAAGTCTGGCTCAGGCAGAACTATCCCCTAAGCTCTGGTTATTATAAGCTCTTGAGTATTTCTTTCCCTGCCTCTTGTCTCCTGTATTTCATCCTGCATCCTGGATCTTTTTGTTGTTTGTTTGTTCAAGAAAGGGTTTCTTTGTGTGTAGCCCTGGTTGCCCTAGACTTGATTTGTAGACCAGACTAGCCTCAAACTGACAGAGACCTGCCTCTGCCTCCCTGAGTACTGGGATTACAAAAGTGTGCCTCCATGCCCGCTTTTACCCAGGATCTTTTTGACCCACTTTTCTACTTCTTAGGAAACACTGCCTTACCCTTCCACAGTCCTGGTGACACATTTTAGCCCAAATGCATACACAGGAATGAAGCTCATGGGAAAATGTAAGCATATTGCAGTTAGTATATCACGTTTAGTGTGAGAAGGGGCTGTGTCTTGTTAATCTCCTAAGGTGTTTACTAAATTCACTATTAGAAAGTTAAAAAGAGGTCTGTAAGGCATGACCTCCTTCCCCCTTGTACTGGGTGCTCTATGAAGCTGAACAATTATCCAGATCCTAACCCTAGTATTGTAAATGTGTGGTTCATGAGATGTGTAGTTGGGCTTCACTTAGAGCTCTTGAAGGGAGGAGATAATTCCAGGTTACCAGGCACATGTTAGTATAACCACAAACATACTCAAAGAGTGAAATAGAGGCCAATTCTGAGAACAGAAAGTGATTCGCTGACAACAGAGAGATGAAGGATCTCACAGCTGAGCATGAAGAGGGAGGTAAAGGCTGAGTATGGCAATTCAGTGGCACAAATGAAAAGACCAGAAAGGGATTCTTTTCCAAAGCCTCCTTGATGACCAGCCCTGCTGCCCTGACTTTAGCCAGGTGAAACTGATTCAGAAATTCTGGCTTCCACCGTGATGCAAAGTAAACTTAAATCCTTGTGTTAATTTCTGTGCAGCAGCAAAAAGAATGTAATGTAGCCACTTATCACCATGGTCGGGCAAAAGTTAAAACCCAGAAAGGAGAGATGAGATGTCAGTGTCTGAGAGACCAGAGCTGGAGTGAGTGGTATTTGTAACTGACCCCTGCTCTGCATAAGAGCATCATGGTTTCCACTGGAAGCAGAAACCATGTGCAGCCTTCCTTTCCCATCTGATTAGAAGAATTCTCTCTCTCTGCCCTGTGTGCGTGTCATTCATCAGCCAGTGATGCTACCGAGTATACAACTGTCTTATGTACTGGCTCAGAAGTGACCTCCCGGAGGGCAGGAATCCATCTTCTTTCTCTTGATCAATAATTACTGAGCACCTGCCACATAGTGGGCACTTGGGAGATGAGCTGGAAGTGGAAGTATAAAAAGAAAAAGAAATCAATTTATAGACGATGGTAAGTCATACATTAAAACATGGAAAGGGAACTTCCTATAGACTATGTACAAGACATAGGGCCGGTGTTTATATTTCTCCTCATTTAAAACTCCCAGTGAAGTAGGTGCTATTATCCATATTTTGTAAGCTGAGGCTCAAGGAGCTAACGTCCAATATCATCCTGCCTGTCTCTAGATACCAGTGACATGCGTCACTGTCTCCACACCACACATTCTAGGTAAAAACACAAAGAATTCATTTCCCCTCACTGTTTTGTGGCTACATTTGGAGACAGATCCTCCAACAATCTAGAGTCATGTGAGCACAAGGCTGGAAGGTGGTACATCTTTTGTGGATAGGAAAACTGAGTCACTACATAATTAAATGATATTTCCAATATCAGACACCGAGTCAGAACCACAGACAGAGGAATGTGAGGAATTTATCTGGGGTGCATAGGAGCACCTGCTTTTCCCTTCTGGGGGCTGTGGCGGCCAGCCTTGCCTATGGGGGAGGAGCCTCCGTCAGAAGATCTGTGAACACGTGGGCTGCAAGCAGGCCACTACCAGGCTGTGTGTTGCCTCTACTTAGCAAAGCGATGTTCTCCAAATGCCTTTAACTTAACTGAGAGCTGTTATCAACCCCACAGCTGAGAACACCTTGCTCTCTGAAGGGCCCTGGATTCTTCAAGGCCTGAGGCTTTGTAGATCAAGCACTGCTTCTCATCATGAGAACTCGACTCCTGAATATTATCAAATACTCACTAACCTCCACACTGGTGGAACAGAGCAGGATCTCGCTTCTCACCAGCCAACAGACGCTTTAGTTTGGTTTTCATCCTAGTGTATTTATAGCTCAGTGTAGCGTAAATGGGCCAATGTAAGAAAAAAGTTCCTTGTTACTTTCAGGTGGAATAAAAACCATTTTACAGAATGTAACTCATGTGTGCATTACCTTTAGCCTCTAAAGCTGTGGACATGTCTTTTTCCATAGAAAGTTGTCAATGCTGAGTAGAGTTAAAGGCAGAAAAGTTTTTAAATAATTGAATAAGAATATGGGATCTCAGTACTCAGAACAAAGTAGACTGTGAGAGCAATAGTAGATACCTTGGCAAAGGCTTTTGTCTTAGAAGAACAATGGCATTTTGACCTACAGACTGATTATATGACACATACACACAATATATATATATATATATATATATATATATATATGTTTATATATACAGGGATGTGCATATTAATACCATTATAAAAAGTACAGTCACCCCAAATAACTTATTCTTACATAGCATCCATGTCCGTTTTATTGCCTCAGTTTTATTTGTTAAAGAATCCTGAGCTTTTTTCCTACAATTTATAGATGATGAAACCAAAGCCCAGAGAACCAAGTGGCTCATGAAAACCAGCATCATCCAGCTACCAGCGGTAAAGTCATGCTGCCCACTGCTCCAGAACTGGAAGCCCAGGTCCACTGCAGACATCCCTGCAGAAAACAAGATAGAGAAAGGCTGTATGCCACATCAGCTCAGACCTGAGCTGGAGTAAGACCTCAGGTCACATCCTGGCTCTGCCATTTATTAACTTGTGATCTTGTCCAAGTCACAGAGCATGTCAGGGCGTCAATGTATTCCAATCCATTAAATGGAAATGATTGTACTAAATTATTCAGGATCCATCAAGTAAATGGCACACTAAAATAATTGGATGAGTTTGAGAGGGCATCAATGGGCAGAGTGTACACAGAACTACAGGCACTCCAGGAAGGTTGATAAACACTCTGGGGACTGCAGGGAGCCCCCATGTCTTCAGCAATGAGGAGGGGCAGCAAGGTCCAGAAGCTAAAGACAGTGCAGGGGCCGTCAATGTGAGTCAAGACAGAGAGCTGTAAAAAGATATGGAGCCCCAGGGTCCCAAGAAAGAAAACCAGAAGAATAATACTACCAAGGCTCCATTCTCAGTGGGATCCTAAGAAAACTGGAGATTTGGAGAGCCTAAAGGTAAGGTCCACAGCAGTCAGCACTGAGGGCCCAGAGCAGGGTGATGAACATGGAGAGGGGAGATGCAGGAGGAAGCGCAGAACAGTCTGCAAGGACCACCTCCCAGGGTCAAGTTCTGATGACTGTATGTGCGAAGATGGGAAACAACTGGAACACTGCCCAGAGCATAGCATGCCTCAGCACGGGTCAGCTGCTGGCATGATTATTTTTACCACTCTCCCAGCATTTGGTGCTGTTTCAGCTGCAGGGAGATATTAATATTTCTAGACTCTTGACTGAAAAGAACCTATTTTGATCTGGAACCTAGAATAATTATTCCTCTCGGAGTTGCAAAAGGTAGGTCAGATGTTAGAAGTTAGTTCTATCTACATGACTAATCATAGGATTGTAAAAGGAACATTTATATGTATATTTTAACATTGCACCTGCTGACAGTATAATTAAGCTGGTGACAGGATTTCCATTGTGGCTTGCTATTTTCAAGCATTTATAACTTGGTTATGAAATTTTGCTCCAGCAGAAACTTGGCTACTATGCCTCAGCCTTTAGATTTAAATAAATTTTGCATAAAGAAACATCCTTATAGTTACTTTTCACTTGAGTAATGGAATGCTGTGCATCCACTGTGGATGTGTGTGCATGTAATACATGGGGCTACAGTTCTCTGAGCTGTCTTTTTTCTTTACTATCTCAATGCCATTAACCTTGCCACCTTTAAAGGAAATGACCCAAAGGGATGAGTCACTTCCAGGCCCACCTAAGGAAAGGGGAAGAAAGAGCAAAAGAAAGACAGGAAGGAAAGGAATGGACACAAGGCACATGACTTACCACAACCTCATACACACAAATAATAACAATCATAATGATTTTTAGTAATTACTAGCCACATTTTTTACAATGCCACTTCCCATCAGAGCTGATACATTTCAACCATCACTCTGCACCCCCGGGCCTTCTAGGATTCTCTGGGAAGGACAAAAGTGATGGAGTTAGCAAATAGATTACAGCACAAAAACAGGACCTTCTAGTATCCTGTTAAAGCCATATGCAAATTCCTTCCTATAGCACAACTAATATTTTACACAGGAAGTTAAATATTTAAAATACATAAGACATGGGTAGCCGTGGTTATTTGCACAGCTAATCTGGATCTCCAGATTGAAAAGCCTACTGGGAGAAGAGTTACAGAGAACAGAAAACGAAGGGAGCCAACGAAACTTGGGGTTTGTGCTGTTTCTGGAAGCAAGAGATGGTGAAGCTGAAAAGAGAGGGCAGAAGCCATTCCCCTTCATATACACCCGTAGCTAGTGGTCTTGTCACACAGCAGAAAGCAGTCAGCATTCATTTTACATTGCAGGTTCTTTCAGGCATCGATTGTTTCGCTCATTGATTCATTCACTAATCTATCGCGCAAGCCCTGAACAAAGCCTGTGCACTCAAGGCGAGCCCCAGCTAGCACTAAATCCCCAGCCTTGCTTTTACTTAGAGAATCATGGATCTTGGGAACTCGGCTCTCAAATGGAGGAGCTGACTGACAAGGCCCCTAGACCAAAAATCACACACTCCGATGTCCGTCCACAGGGTCCAGGTAGATAACGTGAACGAATGTCTGTCAAGGGCCAGACGACCTATGGAGAAAGGTTGTAACTGCCGCCTTCAAGCAAGCAGCTCTCCAGACACTGTCACTGTTGAAATGTGGAGCTCATGCTGTCAGAGCTTTCAAATTTTCAAGAAAAGCTAGGATCCTACAAGAAAGTTAACTCCATAATGGCATTTTTATATAGGTTGGTTTTTGTTTTTTTAAAAATAGAACAAAGAAGTTTATTAAAGCACCCTCGGGGGTAAATATCTATATTTGGTGCTGCTTTGGACTTACTTTTTAATTTTTTTTTATTTTTTACGACTTATTCACTTTGTATCCAGCTGTAGCCCCCTCCCTCGTCCCCTCCCAACCCTACTCTCCCTCTCTCCTCTCTTCCCATGCCCCTCCCCCAGTCCGCTGATATTTTTAAGTGACCCAGAGCCTAAACAAGGTGTGGCACATAGTAAGCACATGGAGCTATCTGCTGAGTAAATGAACAGTCAAGCTGCATTTTTTTATGTGGATGCTCTTAGACTTTAATAGACCTTTGCTTTGTCATAGTTTAGATAAAAATGCAAGGGAGAACACACATCTGTATCCCAAACAAAACCCATCGCAGGGCTAGAGGCTGTCTGCTTCTTTGCTACCTTAGGTCTATGTTACAGGCAAAAACAAAAACAAAACGAAGTCCCACGATATTAATGACCCATTCAAGGGTCATACAATGGTTAATGGTGGAGCCAGAATATCAGGTAAATAACCTCTATCTTCAAATTTCCTATTTATAGCATCTTCCTTCATAACACTGAGAGCCCTCTGTGGACCCTAGGTATAGGCACCGAGTCTCAACTACAAAGACATGCAAAGCCTTAATAACAGAAGGTAATTAAGTCTTTCCTTATTTGAAGCTGTTTATGCTCCCTGATCTAACCTGCGCACCGCTTGAGGACAACGGATTTTTCCTCAGACACAACGTAAAGGTGTATTTATCATCCCCCAGGACTCTACCATCATCTCGAGAAAATGAATAGCTAGGTGAATGGTACAGCACTTGATATGTACTTGGCGCATCTGGAAAGCTTAGAAGCTGTTCCCCTTCCCTCAGGCATTCTGTATTTGGGATAGCTTCTTCGGAAGTGAAAAAACGCCTTGTTCAGTGCACGGTTCGGAGGCTATCATTTCAAGATCCAGCAGCTCCATCTGTTCAGTCTTTGGTGAGATCCCCTTGGCTGAGCCACAGCTAGACAGGGAAATGGCTGAGCGAGGCTGAGACAGTCATGTGATGTTCACAGAAGCCCCTCCTGGAGCTGGAGAGATGGCTCAGCTGTGAAGAGCACTTTCTGCTCATAGGAAAAACCTGGATTCAGCCCCCCCCAACGCAGTGCCTCATAACCAGCTCGAAGTCCCTCTCTAGGAGCTCTGATGCCCTCTTCTGACCTCCATGGACACAAGCTGTGCACACGCTCACACACGTCGGCAACACACTTACACATATAAAGTTAAAAACAGAAGGTCCACTCTGAACAACTGAACAACTGCATCCGACAGCATTAACTCGTTTCTAGGGCCTAGGGCAATGCCTCCATGACCTGGCTACTTTTTACCAGGCCACCTCCCCCCACAGCAGCACCCTGAGATGCTGCCACCACACCCAGGACCAAGCTCCCAGTTTCCCCTGAAGACCATTTGGGAAACCCTGGAGGAAATCTAGAAAGTGGAGGTAAGCCCAGAGGAACTGCTCAGTACACGGGGCCTGGGGGCAGAAAGGAGACTAGGAATCCAGCTGACGGACCTCCCGCTTGTCCCTGCCTTTCCCTCTGTGAGGTCTGTTCAGTAGAATTTTCAGACCCTGAAAGAAGGTTTCCCATGCTTAGCACCTCAGACTGGAGGACGGCAAAGGGACTTAACAGCTCAGTGTGTGATTCTGGCCAGTTATATCCTCCTGCCCACTTCTGAAGGACACCCCTATTTTCCCATTTTACAGAGGAGCAAACTAAGGCAGACAGAGTGGTGTGTCATGACCAACAGTTGGTGAGTGTTACTGTTTGTCTACACTCAGACTCACCATCAGGCTCTTGGGCACAGAACTATGCCTCCTACACTTTCCCCCTTCGCCTAATTTTTCTTTGCAAAATTAAACATTTTACAATACATATTTACGTATTTTCTGGGACTTCATATACAGTTAGGCCATTTGTATCATTGTTTTAATGTCACACGTTCTCCAAGTTCCAAATAGGCAGAATACAAGTCAACTTTTTGGCCTCACTTGTATTAATAAGCTAGACTTTTCCCCACTTGGGTTTCATTGGACATTCCAGTCTGTTAAGATGGTATTAAAAAAAAAAAAAAAAGCAGGAAGTCAGACTTCAGAAAGGATTTTCTAACTTATACAAGAATTTAAAATAGTGGAGATCAGTCTTGCAGGAGGGCCACGTTTCAAAGTCAATGCAAAGAGAAAACCAGATATAGTCAAAACTACCCTCAAAAATCCCTCAGGCATGCTTCCTACTCCCGGCCTTGTATGTTTTGTATACATCCTCCTGTACACACCCCCAGGTCATCTACTGTACTGCCTAATACAGAGTGCTGTGTGAATAGCTGCTTTGCTGTCTCTCAGGGAATAGTAACAAGAAGAAAACTTAGTGCGTATTCAAAACAGATGCGTTTTTTTTTAAAAAATATATTTAAGGCTAGCTAAATTTGTGAAGATGAAACCTGCTGTTGTTATTAGGTAGGCCAGCGAAAACTGTGGGCCTAGGAATGATGCTTTTATAGTCCTCATAAAAGCACTCAAATTCTCACCTCCTTAATCACCTCAGTAGAGTGCAAGGCCCTGGTGCATAACTGAACTATTGGTTCCCATTCTGGAAATGTACTGTTAAGAGACAGGCAGGTTACTTCCTGAGTGTTTCCATGTGTCCAAAGTTTCCCTGTCACTCTCTTAGTGAGCCTATTTCTTTAACTGGCGGCAGGATCGGGAGCTTTTTTCAGTTTGTCTTTGAGACAGGGTCTCAAACACTGATAATTACATTGTCTCCCTGACAGAACCCAGAACCGCCTGGGAGCTGGGTGGGCCCATGAGCATGAGTACATACAGGGTTATCTTTTAGATTGGTGATATGGAAAGCCCCATCTTTCTTTAAATTTTTATTTCTGTTTTAAGTGTATTTCATGCATGTTTCTGTGGGAGGGTGTGAGTTCCCCTTGAATTACAAACAGTGGTGAGGTGGCATGTGTGGTTGCTGGGAATTGAACCTGGGTCCTCTGGAAGAGCAGCCAGTGCTCTCCAACTGCTGAGCCATCCCTCCAGCCTGGGGAGACCCATCTTAATAGCGGGCTGGCAGGGCATTCCCTGAGGGAGCCGAGCAGTAAACATGCATTACCAGATTCCTGCTTCTCAGCTGTGGGACCATGTGACCTGCTCCCTCAAGCTCCTGCCTCTGTGACTTCCCTGCCGTGACAGACTGTAAACCTGGAACTGTAAGCCAAATAAACCCCTTCTCCCTTAAATTGCTTTGGCCAAAATATTTTATCTCAGCAACAGGAAAATAAATGCAGTTGCTTCTACCTCAGTTTCCTGAATGCTAGGATTTCAGATGGACTGGCTTGCCAGCAAGCACAGGTGTAGCTAACATCTGAGTTTGGCTGATAGTGGATGCTACAGAGAGCATAAGACATCATGTTCCCTTCATTAAAAGATGATGCTGTGCATTTGGGCCCCAAAGGAACCCTTATTTATATTTTTTTCAAGAATGTGGATCTTTCCTTGGGCCTGTGCTTGATGCTATAATTGGCTCATTCCTTGACTTAGTTGCAGATTGCTTTCAATTATTTGGTTCCTGGATTTTGATTTTTGAAAACTGACTTGGGATCATTGATAAATGAGTTCTTTTCCCTCCTGCGAGTCTTAGCCATGATGACCATTTGTGGCCTTGCTTTGTGTAGAATATCAGAGACTGGAGTGGGCTGTAGGTATCTGTCACATGAAACTTAGAGGCTTCTGTTCCATTGCGTTATTCTGGGAGGGAAGTAGCACATTCATTAAATATCTCTACCCAACCTACATAGACTTGCATTTATTTGCACCATTACAGTAGAACTTAGGCCATTTAAAACTGTAATGGGGGCTGAGGAGATGGCTCGGTGCTGCTCCATAAAACCCACATGAAAGCAGAGCAAGTGTCATGGTAGCCAGCTGTAACCCTACACTTGGGAAGCATAGACAAGGGATCTTGAGACAAGCTGAACGTTGGGCCTCCGCCTGTGCACACAGGTAAATGCCCACACATGGACATGCATACACACACAGTACATATCCATACAAATGCAACAAATTAACGATAAGGGTGTATGTAGCTCAACTGTTTATCTGCTCGATTCATCTTTATTTTCCTGATTGACTCTGATTTAGGATCCTAAATCTGTCAGACATTAAAAATAGCATTAGGAGAGTATTTTTTAAACACATCTCTGTGCATGTGCGATCTGTGGCATTCTTCAGAAAGAATTTGAGGTGTTTCTTTTGTGTGGGTGAAGGGCCAGTTGCCATGGTAACAGCTTTATTGTGTAATATTGAGAGAAATGCATTAGGAACATGGCACATGGGCCTCCATATTGGGCTCCTGTTCTTGCAGCCTGAGCAGCACTTCATTCCTGCTGGTCCAGGACGATCATTCTGCACTTCCATAGTAATAGACATTTGCATATTTAGATGAGGCTGCTCCCACCCCCTGCTGCTTTTAGAACAACCAAGGGGAGAACCATTGTGAAAACCTGAATTGAATCAGATACCGTGGAAGCAAATATCCGATGTTTAAACATGTGGGGAGCTTTGGGGTTTTTTTGTTGTTGTTGTTGTTTGTTTTTTTTTTAAATATCATCTCCTGTACATTGTACTACTTCAGAATTCCAAGGGTCACAAAGGACAATGGTCAAAACTGGAGCAATTTGTTTTGTATTTTTCAGATTTTCTAGGGAACACCAAATGTTTTCTGAAATTTTATAAAGAATGAGTTGTACTTTCGTAAATATGACTCAGAATTAATAGGAAAAAAAAAGAACTGCAAGCATCATCTAGATGCTGCTACATCAGCTTCTTTTCAAGCTGAATGGATAGACATGTGCTTTTATTTAAATATTTCAAGTTCACCTTGTCCTTGGCAACCATTTGGCTCTCTCAAGCCTGTGGTAGGCCAAACTGCACTTTCCAAATTTGGTTTCTATTGCAGCGCACTGAAATTAGGAATCATGATAGATATCAAAGTAATTTCTTTAAGACCCTGCTGTCTCCTTTCCATTCAGCACCAGGGAGATATTCCCACTGGGTTAACTGACTCGTGAGTCAGCGAGACTTTAGTGGTCACAGTGCATGGGTGACTGGGAGAAAGCCTTGTTTGTGAGCACATTTTAGTCACTAAATAGAGAGTCCTAACTATCTCCTCTGTGTTAAGGATGAAAACACAGCATCACTCACCTCAATCCCTATGTCTCTCTCTGCCTCTGTCTGCCTCTCAATCTCTCCCTACCCCCCCCCCCCCCATTAAGAACTGGTCCAGAAGCTGGAGGCCAGAGGTTTCCTGGGGTTTTACTGGCTGGCTTTCTCAACATCCTCAGTCATGTTCATCTTCCTGTGGTGCTTTCTCATAACACCTTTCTTTCATTCCTGGCATTTGTTAAGCTAGAATCTCTGCCTGTCAGAGGGAAAGTCAAGAGTGCGCCCACTCTGAGGGGTTTACTCCACGTCCTTCTGCAAACCGGAATGTGGTCTCCGAGCACCTATATTGTTAATGGCCACATTCCACTTCTGTTAAGGTTCTTTAAATTCTTCTGTCTCTTTAATGCTCCCCATTCTTTCCTCCTCAGAACAAGGTCTTATTAGGGTGCAGTTTCTAAAACCATGGCACTTAGCTTCCTCTAGCTGAGTAAAACCACAGCTCAAAAGGACTACAGATGCCATTGATAGTGGGCACAGTTGTTAAAATGAGAAACTTTTACAATACTTTTTAAGTATTGTCTCACTTAAATCTCACACAAGAGGTAGAAAAGCGAGGTCCTGAGTAGCCTTCAAAACCTCTTAGGCATGTAAGCGGGAAAGCTGAGATCCAACCTCGGTTTATCTTAGTTTGACTCTGCTACCCCAAAGCTTAAGATCTGGATTACAGACAAATTTACTATGCAGTAACTCAGTGTGTGGTGTCCTTTTGCATTTATAAATTACTGTATCTGTATAAATATTGTTTCATTCAGAGGTGAAATACATGAAAAGATGTATTTCAAAGAAATTATGATTTATAGGCCCAATAAGATATGAATAAAGTTCAATTTTATAATGTCTTTGATTTTCCTCTTATACTTGTTCCGTATCTTTTAAAAACAAATTTTATATGGTAACGGGTGTTTTATTTTTTTTAACGTAGCAGTGCTGGCATTAACGAATGTAAAATTTCAGTGAAATATAAGAGACTAAATATAAAAGACTAAAAGGGATTCTGCCAAATTTGAATTATTATCCCAACTATGAAACATGGTAATTACTAAACAGTTCATATATTTTATCGATAACTTTGACCTAAGTAAGCTATTGACTGCACAAAAGCCACCTCACACAGTCACGTAAGATGGGTCCATTTTAAGGGCATACAAAAAAGTAACATAAATAAGGGTCTCAGGAAACTCAAAGCAAATGATCACAGGCCAGCCAGTCCTCCGCTGCAGTCAGGAACAGGAAGTGGCTCCTGGCTCTGGTGCAAGTCCAATCACACTCCCTGCTCTCCAAGGGTCTGCCTGTTTCTGCATCTCTCATTTTGCTTGCTCATCTCTTCTTCCCTGTGTTTTCCCTGTCACACTGGGTTTGCTTGTTCAGAACTCAAGACTCTTGGCCATGGAATGTCTACACATTTTTTCAGCTCCAACCCACCTAACAGCTTAGCTTCATTTTCTCATTATATGCTGGCTAAAATTTCTGGGAGACAGCAGTGTGCAGACCCAACTTTTGACCATTTTCTCTATGTAGACAAACTCTTCATTGTATGTCATAAGACACCGGCGAATCTAGCGCTCTCTCAGGCCTAGAGTGGGACACCACACAGTCTTGGTGCATAAGGGTGGTAACGGCAGGGAAAAGAGTTCTCATGATGGAAAAATATGATCTCAGTGCCTCCTCAGTAAACTCCTCAGTGAGACGTTTTCCAAGACGGAGGTTAGAAGTGTGGTTGGCCCCATGACAAACATGTTTAATTTGGTCTAGCACTTATTTCCATATGAAACATTCTAAAGTTGTCCTAGAACACTGGCTTGGACAGTTGGGCCAGTTGGACATTCTAAGCATTTCGCAGCAGACTATGATTTTTTTTTTTTTTTACTGATTTACTTCTAAAAGTTGCTGAAAAGGGGAGCTTTCTATTTCTTTCTTTCATAAGTTGTTTAATGAATTTTGAAGGTCTGTTAATGTATATGTTTGTAGTCGTCTTCATGGTTACTTATAGCCATGGCCTTCTTTCTAGTATGTCTTTGTTTTAAAGTCCACTGTATCTGGCTGGCTTGGTATAGCTTTTCCCATCCACTTACTCTCAACCTGTCTTTATATAGCAAGTACAAATCTCAAAGACAGCCTACTTTGGATGTTCTTAAAATTTCATTCTAACAATCTCTGACATCTGGTTAGTGCTTAGCCTCTTAACATTTGATGTAATTATGAACCATACTGAATTGACATTTGGAAGGTACTTCGGATTATCTTATGTTTTCTAGTCCTTTGTTCTTGTTTGCTACTGTCTTTGATTATTTGTCATTTTTAAATTTTTAGATGAAGTGTACATTCTCATCTTCTGCAGTTTGAGTTAATATTTTAAATATACTTAGCATAGACTGTAGGAGCTTTGTAATATATAGGTCTGTTCACAGATAATGATACTTTCTGGGGATATATACAGTTTTTCATAGATGTTATGTAATCTTTTATTAACCTATTTTTGAAGGTTTATTATGTGTATGAGTGTTTTGCCTGTATGTATGTATGTATGCATGCATACTACATGTATGTATGTATGTATGTATGTATGTATGTATGTATGTATGTATGCTACATGCAAGGCTGGTACTTGTAAAGACCAGAGAAGAGCATCAGATCCCCTGTAACAACTAGTTGTAAGCCAACATATATGTGCTGGGAACCGAACCCAGGTCCTCTGCAAAGCAGTAACTGCTTTCACTGAGCCACATCTCCATCCCCAATAACCTATTTTTAAATTTTAATTATATAATGATACATTACCTTATAAAAATTCAAAATTAAAGAATTATTAATTTCTTAAATTATCATACAAAATATTGGGTTTATTATGGTGTTTTCATATAGGTCTGTCATGATGCTTTGTTCTTGTTTTCCCCCTTCTTCCACAACCTTCCCCTATTCTCCTTGTCCTCATCTTCCTGATCCCCTTCTCTTCCCAAGCAGTCCCCCGTTTTGCTTTATCAACTTCTTCTCATGTTTCTCTCTCTCCTGTATAGGAGAGAAAACAATATTTGTTTTGTTTTGTTTGAGTTTGGCTTTTTTTGCTTAGCATGATGATTTCCAGTTCCAGTCATGTTCTTGCAAGTCATTCATCTGCTTATTCCATTGTATTGTCATTGATCCTTTTTAAAAGGAAGGCCCTGAAATCTTTATGGCCCTTCAGCCATCATGTTTCCCGTGCTGCTTGTAGTCATGAGCTTGTAGAGATGTCATGATTGCCTTTGTGCTCACTTTTTGTGTGTGTGTGTGTGTGTGTGTGTGTGTGTTATAGTTCATAAATCATTCAGTTTATATTTTTTCTTTTCCCCACTCTTTCTAATTGTTTGTTTTATGTGCATCTTCTTGGTAAATTGTCTTCACTTGAGTTTATGTTCTTAATTACTCTGTACAGGAAAGCAAACTGCAAGAACAAAAACAGTGATTTGGCAGCAATCTGTTAATATGTAACTAAAAACATGTTCGATATGGCTCTAAGACAGAGGCATCAGGTATTTTCAAGAAACCATAGTTTCAAGTTGTTTAGAGTTGTTGGCAGTAATAAATAAGAAGCGAAGAGATGAGAAGGGGAAAGAAGGGGAAAGAGGTAGTCCACTAGGAGAAGAGAATGAATGAAAGGTAAAGTATGAGTTTGGGGTATGAAAAAGAATGGTTTCTATATTTCTCTGAAACGTCTAGTATTTACCTTCATTGTGTATGTGTTTTCTTTTCCATCTTTAAGCAGAATTATAATTGCTGCTACTTTGTCTCCTAAGCTAGGTGTAAAGGCTCACACCTGTGCTGGAAGCACCTGGGAGACTAAGGCAGGGAGGTACTGTGAACCTGAGACCAGAGCAGTAAATACCAGGCTATTCCTCCCCCCAAAAAGAAAGACTTATCATCTAGTTCTTCCATACTAGGTATCTCAGAGTCATGCTCTAACTGGGGTTTTGTGTATGTGTGTGTGTGTGTGTGTGTGTGTGTGTGTGTGTGTGTGTGTGTGTCATTTTGTTTTGTTTCTCCTAAGAATGGGTCACATACTCTTCTTTTTTTTTCACATCTTGAATAATTTTAGATTCTGAACACTGAATATTGACGTGTAAAGACCCTGCAAGATATTGTATTTCCCCAAAGAGCTTTTTATTTTTATAGAAGACGATTACATTGTTTGAATTTAAAGTGCAAACTGTGAGCTGAATGGCTGTTCAAGTCTTGTTTTTATGCAATTAATCTTGCCTGGGCCGTATGAATTCTGCCTTGCAAATAAATACACAGTTCAGAGGCCAACAGTCTTAAATCTAAAATTCATATTCTAATCCTGTAACTCTTCCTTTGGTGCTCTCCTTTCTGTGATTTCTCTGAATTTCAAGTGCTGTGATTATCCCAAACTCTATCCTTTGGCTAAGCCAGACACCCTGCAAGTTTTCTATCAAAATCGTGATTACTTCACACGGCATAGACTGAGCCTAATCATGCCAGTAGTAAATCCATCCAGAATCATTTTTTTTTTTCATATTTTGACTCTGTCTGTTGGAGTCTGGGATTTTATTTATTTATTTTACTAATGGGCCAATAAATTAAATTTTCAGTATTTCATGGGTCAGAAACAAAAAAGGTTATTACTCAGGAGGACCAACATGCTGGCATTGATTTTCTTTATCACCAGGGAATCCTGTGTGAATGCTCCTTGGCCCAGACAGATGGACCTAGTACACTGCACAAAAAAAAAAAAAAAAAAAGAACTTGGGGAATTCACCACTTTCAGTAACAGTTTTACCCTGCAGTGTGTCCCAGAGACTGGCTTAACAGAATTTCAGCTGCACACTGAACCGTCAGTAATGTTCCTGGTTGAGAGCAATTAGGGCCCTACATCCTTGACATACCCAGTCAGAAAATGCAGCACACTCAGGCTCCAGAGCAGAAGGCCTCTCCTAAGAATCTCCAGAGAGCTGCCCCTCAGTGCCTTCGGGTAAGTTTTATTCCTGTTGTGTTTGTTAGATTGTTTTTGGTATTTGGTCCCAAATTCTCAGCCATCAGGGATGGAGACTGGCCACTTGGCCTCTGCAGATCACACTGTGAGCAGTCGTGAGATCATCAGGTTGGGAACACACTGACCAAGCCCTGAGTGGCCTGAGGAACATGTGGCCTTCTGTGAGGGTAACCTCACCTCACCATGTGGGTCTTGTTTGGACAGCATCACGTTGGCAGATACGTGAGAATAATGTAGGATAGGACCCTGAGTTTCTTAGACATGGCCCAACTTCTTTCTCAAGGAAGCAGAAGACACTCTCTCGGTACAGTCTGACTTTCCTGAACTTGGTTTCTAAGAAGGAATTGCTAGGGAATAAGGTTCTCACAAACTGTAAACTTTATTACCAAAACAAACAAACAACAACGAAAACCCTCTAAGCCTGATAGAGGCTTCTGTCAATGAGCAAATGCAACAGCAGTGCCACCATTTCAAGTGCCACCCAGAGAAGAGCATGGAGAGCAGGAAGCCGAGCATACAGACCTTGCTTACTGATGTCAGACATTGTTGCCTTGGACACTTCTCACTAGGCAGACCTCCCTGTAGGGAAGAAGCTGAGCTAGTTGATTTATTGACCAGGAGAAGCCTTCCCCTACAAAACATTCAGAAGATCCTGGTGCCCATTGAAATAGTCTCTCCACAGGCATCTGGCTTTACACTGTTCCTTCTCCCTCTGGAATGACAGTGACCCCTAAAACACAAATATTATCATGTCACCCTGCTACTCAACCCTTCAGCTACTTCTCACCACAGTGTGAAGAAAGCCCAAAACTCTACTCAAACACATAGTCTGGCAATTTCTCTAACCCAAATTCCGACTGCTGTCGTCTCCATTCACCCCACATCTGTGATGGACTCAGCATTCCAAAAACACTGCAAACATGCCTTGCCTTCTGCCTTTTGCATACTACCTCAGCAATTTGCATAGCTCCTTTCTTCCCTTTAGTCCCATGCTCAAATATGACCTTTTCTATTTAGAGAGAAGAATAGGACAAGTAAGAAGGGAAAATGAGGTATATAGGGGATGGAATAGGCTAAAGGAAAACATGAGCAGAATACAATGATATATGCATAAAATGTTAGTGAAATCTTTCATTTGTATGCTAACTAAAAATATCAAAAATTAACCACTATGATACTCCAGCCAATAAGAAGAAAATTAAATGCACTCAAAGCTCGCTTCTGCACATACGTGTGCACGCACACACACACACACTTACTCCTTGGGGGCTTACCAGGACACACTTTTAAAAATAATCATAACTTTTCTTATGACTATTTATAATGTTCTGTGTGTGTATAACTATTTTGAGACTTTTTCTTTGTTTGTTTTTCTGTTTTTTCACTAAAACAAAGTCCTCGAGTACATTTGTCATCTGCTCTTTTATGTTATACAACCAGTACCCTGAGCAGTGTCTAGCATTGGGTAGATGCTCAAAAAAATATTTGTGAAATACATGAATGACTAAAGCCTATTTTGTCAACAATGTAGAGAATTTCTTATACTCTATCTCACATATTAATGATTGCAAAACAATGAAGCTGATTATGGTAGCATAAGCCTATACGCCTCAGGAGACTAAAGCAGGAGGATAGCCAGAAGTCAGTGGCAAGCCTAGTATACAGAGTGAATGCTAGAGTAGCCTGGTCTACATGTAAAACCCTACCAACTAAGAGAGAGAGAAAGAGAGGAGAGAAAGAAGAAAAAGGACAAATGAAGAAAAGGAAGGAAAAGGGAGGAATAGAGGGAGGAAGGGAGGAAAAAGAAAATAGAATGGAGAGGGAAGTAAGGCAGAAAATGGAAGGAAATAGTGAAGGTTTTGTGTTTTTTTGGGTGTATTTACCAATTTTTATTTATAAAATCTTTGTTAGCTAAACAGATACACACATTATTTGTAATGAATATTATATATAATCAAGTACAAATTTATATTTTAGTGTAATACCATCCTATTAATACCATCCTATTAATTTAAATTTATTTAAAGTTTATTATAATTAGACCTGATAGACACTTAGGCACCTTCTATGGAAAACAAGCTAAAATCACTAACATAATTAATTTTATATGACAACCACTAGAAAGGAGGATATTTGGAACACTATGAAGAAAGCTTCAGGAAATGAACACCATATATACAACAGTTACAATAGTAATTATTACCACAGGCCATTTTCTCCCCTGCTCAGTTTCTGATGGTTCCAGACACAAAACAGAAAATCAGGTTGTATATTGTATTTGGCTCAAGGAACCATTTCGTAACTGGCGCATCCATGCTGGACTTTTGGGAGGGGGATAAAATGGAGTGATAATATTTTATGTGTGTGTATGTATTGAAATTTATTAAACACTTGCCTTTATTAGCAACAGACTTGTTAGTAACTCAGTGGAACTGTTCTGTTTGTGGATCTGTGCTTTTCTTCTTTTCCTGTTGATGTCAAGCATATTATATCCTTCATTGTAGGAGACTTAAAATTCACGAAATCGCGATAGGGGTCAGGAGTGCAGGTGTTAGGCCTAAGATCCAAATTTCTTCCCTGTGAGTATAAACAACTCAAAATGTGAACATCTATACTCAAGGGTGTGTTTTTTCAAGGAAGATAGTGTTGTAGTTCAAGATACTTCGACACTTGTATATTAATACTTTGAGATACTTTGAGAAATGTTATTTTCGATCCATATTTATCAAGTTGGGCTATTTTACATGTGTGTGAATTAATAGATCTCATATCACTGTAGAAATTCAGGGATATGGGCTAGAGTCTGAAGTCATGCCGGAGTAACCCAGAGCTCTATTATTAGCCAAGCATTCCTTCTGGTATGAGGAGTAGAAATATGAATGAATAATTGAAAATCTGGACTCTATGGAATCTGGTAGAGAAATATTCAGAGTATAAAACTGATGTAAGGAGGCATGAGTCAGCCGTCCCTTGGAATCAGGGGAGACAGACAAGGTCAAGACTGTTTCTGCTGATGCCTGATGAGAAGCAGCACACAATGCAGGTCCACGGTCATTCCTGCTTCTCTCCCTAGTCTTCTCCACTCTCCCACAGCTTTGACATCTCTTCCTGAGGCATGCATCTAATGCTCATTCCCTCCTTTCTACACAGCTCTTGTCTCATCCTCGTCCCTCTGGCTCTGATGGCATTGATCCCTAGGGAATCGGGCTCCCCACATATATACAGCACCCCAAAACTCTGCCCAATAGTCAATTTCTTCCTACATCCTGACAGGGAATGCATGTGAACTGTGATGTCACAACAGATAGGAATAAGTAATAGTGGTAAATGGAGCGGGATCACCGAAGAAGAATATGAGTGGCTTGAAACACCAAAAAATAGAACATGGGCTCTGTTCTAGAGCCAAGGAGGAATCTATGTAGTGTTTCAGGGGTGGAGTTACTGAAGCTCAGAGGTTGGGCTAAAGGCATCCAGCTTTCTAGGACACGCGACACTGAGATGAGTACGTTTGATGAACACTGCTTTTCCATCAGTAAGACCAAATCCACCAGCTTTCCCAGGGCTGTGTGCCATCTCTAACATGGCTCCAGGGACTGGCTTGACTGAGGTAGCAAGAAAAGTCAAACACATGAGTACACAGAAAAGCTGAAATTTGGTGGACTGGGATGTCTGATGGAGAAGCTGCCGAAGCACAAAAGTTCAATGTGCTTATTGTACACATTTGCACAAAGAATCGGGGTTATTATGCACAGATAAACAAACAAGGAGACAGGGTTATACACACAGATAAAAAAATGCGGTAGAGTTCTCATATAACATACAGCTGAACAAAGAGACAGGTTTAGCTAAACTTAGTAAAAGCAGTTTCTATAGGTAGCAGCCTTCAGGTCATAAATATCCAGAGGGAGAAAGATATTTTCTGTATATATTATTAACATCCCCACAAGAACCAAAGGAAGGCTTTGCCATCCCTTGGCACCTCACCCTGAGGCGGAGGTTGTACTTGTGCATTTTCCCTTAGATCTGAGGTATTGGAGTCCTCCACGTGGTGTGCGAGCGTCAAATAATACGTATACACTCAGGATTCGCTTGCCGCCTCCAGCTGTATCTCACTCATGGCACATGTTCCTATTACAGCCTTTCAAAACGTGACACATATTCCTATTATAGTTAAGTCTTTCAAAACGTAGATATGGTAAACTTTCATTTAACTGGGTCACTTCATCCTAATAGTTATGACATTAATGTACTAAATGGAGCAAATTCAAATTACTATTGAGTTGAGGCACATTAGTTTCATTCCATTGTTGCAATGTCCATCTTAGCTGTGGACCATCAAGAAATCCAATAATCACTTCCCCTCTTCACGGAAGAGTCATTAATAACGTTGTTAGGGAAAATTCAGAACCATATAAAAGCATGTAGAACTAAGGATCTTCTGGGAGAAAATGATCTATAACTCAATACAATATATAAGTAAATTTCTCATTCAGCTACAAGTTCACTTGGTTCCACAATCTCTTTGGGACACTCTTTACCTTGTTGGAATGGAGGGATTTGATATAACATTGCTGTAATCTAACAGTCCATAGTGGACACCCTGGACCTGGATGTTAAAGGAGTGTACCTATCCAGAATGGCTTGTTTTTTTTTTTTGTTTTGTTTTTTTTTGGGGGGGGGTAGGATATTTGCTGAAGTTTGAACAAATTATGTTTGGCTGTACCTTATTTTTTTGCGGTCACTACTTCATTTTCTGGCAGTCATCTTGAAGTTTCTAATAACTAAAGGGAGAGTGGAAACAGAGATAGCGGTGAGCAGCATGAAATTGCTAATCTGCAAGACGGAAGTCGACATGCTGGGCAATGATTTGAAATGGTTTGAGATTAGCCTGACTTATTCCCATCTTTTTCCTGTCACTTTATGTGACACATTATGTGGTTACCACATTATGTGGTTGAGATATGACAGTCCAAGAGGCAAAAATAAAGGCAAAGTGGGAAACAAGCATGAAGATTAGATTATGGTGGTAGAGAGTGGGTCCTCTGCTTACAGCCATGGTCAAATAAAAAACGGTAGGAATGACTGAATCCTCTTTCCCTTTGAACATCTAAGAGGACGACATCTAGGTATCTTCTGCCAGCCAGGGCTCAGGGAGAGGACTGCCTTGAAGAGGGACTTAAATGTGCCAGTGGTGTGAAGTGAAGATGAGGTGGGGATACAATGAAGATGGCTTCAAGGCCATCTGTAAATGGTTACAAAGAGCCTTTTTTGTTGTTGTTGTTGTTGTTATGGAGGAATGAGGGAAAGCAGCTAAACAATCCCAGACTCCCAAGTAAAGTTCAGATTTAGCCAAGAAAAAGACAGCTGTAGGATGGAGCCGTCTGACTGTGCTGAGTGGTAACACCATGGAAGAGGACCATAAGAAGATCCTAGCAGGAGCAGGCAGGAAATTCTAAACAGATGTGACTTGATGGTGACTTGCCTTTATCTTTAGTCAATCTCACACTTTAAGGCAGTCTAGGTCACACTAGACTAAGATCTAGAAGCCTCACCCAGCAAGATCACTCATGTAAACTTAGAGCATATGATTAGCTCCAGAGGAAGAGTAGGAAAAACAGAATAAGATGCTGGACTTGGCAAATGGCCCAACTGGCAGAGTATTTACCTAAAACACAGAAGGCCCTGGGTTCCAACCGTGGCACTCCCAAGTGAAAAGAAAGAAATCCTGAATGAGACTGAAGTTTAATTCAAAGAGAGTTTAAAATCATAGCATTCCACCTACTTTTTCTCAAATATAATTAGTTTAAATTTTCTGAAAATGAATCCTACAGGAAAATTTCAAAAGCCTTAAAATAAACTTTAGTATGTAAAATTCATCCCATCTGCTTTTGTAATAAAAGGAGAAACAGTGAAAATGGGTCTATCTCTTTGTGGCTTATTAGCAAGTCCATGCTGGTGGCTAATTCTGAGCTGTCACCTCTTTTCCCTGCCAAGAGCATATCTGCCCAGGATCAACATCAGCCTTCCAGGGCTCAGTTTTTCCATTTGTGAAAACTGGGGCAGCTTGCAGTTGCTTTTTGGTAAGCCTCAGCTTGTTTCAGTCCTCCCAGGGACTTAAGAAAGCCACCAGCCCCTTTGTGCTTCATAGCAAATCCCCTGGCATTTGTGTTTCTAGGTTACTATTAATATTTCCGTTCTCCTCATATAGCAAGTACACCCCTTACCATTTCTTAAAGCTAATTCTTTTTTTAAGTGCCCAGAGAGATGGCTCAGCTCATCAAGCACCTACCACGAAAACACAAGGATCTGGGTTCAGACACCCAGCACCTGTGTGAAAAAGGTCACACCAATCTGGCTTTCTTGGGCTATAGCTCTGTTGCTTCCTTTATGCTCTCCCTGGAGAAACATTTCCTAGGTGGATGTTGATACATCTTTCAGCTTCACTTTCAGTTCAAGTTCATTCCTTCTAATAAGTTTAGGTTTTCACAAGTCAGAACCTTTGATGGTTGTGGCCTTTTCCTCAAGGCATGTTCTCCATTTTTCTCATCAGAAAAGTACATTTTGCTCAGTGTTTTGCTCTTTTTCACCATATGCCTGGATAAGTATAACAATAAGTAGCCATCTGCAGCCTGAATGCTCTCCTGTCCTGAAATTTTCTCCACCAAACTTCTTTCAAGTTCTCAGGATGCAGGTAGAATGAAGCCAGATTCTTGACTGAAATATCACACTGATGGCCCCTATTCCAGTTCTTGATAGCATTTTTAAACCTCAGGAGCTGGACTTCCCCTGTCTTCCTTTTCTCAGCATTCTTGTCTCCCAAACTCCAGAATGGCCCATTGTTTTGCTCTCAGCACACTGGGGCTTTAAACAAAAACAAACAAACAAAACAAAAAACAAACAAACAAAAAAACTAAAATAGCAAATTTTTATGTACTCCAACCATAAAACCAAAAAAGGTCTAAGAATCACATGATCACGTTGCCCGCAATGGTCTCACTCCCCCAGCTTCCTGTGTTAACTGGCTTTTTTGGTGCTCTAATGAAATACCCTGACAAAGAAACTTCACAAAGGATTAATGTTGATTCACAGTCTAAGAATATAGTCTCTCATAGCACAAAATTAAAAGCAATAGAAGCTCGAGGCACCATCCGTGCTCTGTTCTCTAACAGAGACTTGTAAATGTTCATAGTCATCTAGGATCCATTTTTTATGTAGTCTGGGACCCAGTTTTCTATGGAGTATTGCTGCCCATAGTTAAGGTGGTCTTCTAACCTCAACTAACCTAATATAAATCATTTCTAACAAGTGTATCAGGAGGCTTGCCTCCTTGGTGACTCCAAATCCTATCAAGTTGCCAGTCAACACTGATTATCACATACCTGAAGTTCACTGGCCTGTGGTCTAGCAAAATAAATGAGCTCCAAGTTCAGTGAGAGGCTTTATCTCAAAAAGTAAGATAAAGAGTAATTAATGAAGACACCCAATGTCAGCCTTTGACATCCTACACATACCCACACACATGCATATACATGAACAAGTATATACAGAACAACACACATACACACAGAAAGAGACACTTAAAATGAACTTTGTTCAGGACCAGGAGACAGAGCGTTTTCCTGAGTGTAACCCTCACCTTGCTCAGGAAGGTGTTACTGCAGGCAGGGGATGTGGACCTTGCCCCGGACTCTGCTGAAAAGGGGTGACTTTTCAGCGTCAACATTCAGTCATAGGAAACCTGCTGCTAGAACCCTTGAAGGGATTGACTTGGTTTTGGAGACAAATGCTTTCTAACCAGTACTTTTATAAACACTGAACTGTATCATTTATTCTTTCAATGATCGCATGGTATAGAGATCTGATTTTGTTTGAGCGTGGAACTCAGAGGTGGCTAGAAAGGAGTAGAGCTAGGAGAATGAAAGAAACAGAGGTGGTGGATGTGCAGATATGTGGTTCTCTGTGATAGAGGGCTGTCTATGCTGGCTCAAGGAAGAAGATTCTAACATCTCATGGAAAAAAGAAGGAGGTAACACAGCAGTTAATTTTTTTGTCTGTTTGTTTGTTTTAAGACAGGGCCTCACTACTCATCCTCAGCTCATCTTGACCTCAGCTTGTAGCCCAGGCTGTCCCCAGAGCCTGCCTGCCTTGGCCTAGTTCTGGGATTATAGGCCTAAGTGTGGGGAATGACCTAGAGCCACCATGTATTCAGATGTTAATTGCTTGATCCCTGCTGAGAGTCTTACTGCTTTATGAGAAGACCGTCATGCACCCCAAATGTTGCTGTGTAATGTTACCTCCAAATAATCCCTGTCTGAACAATAAAATACCTACACCTAGAGAGGGCAGAAGTGAGGTAGGCGTGGCCAAGGTTCAGGGACTGGGAGAATAGAGGATCAAGAGAGGGGAGAAACAGGTAAGAGAGAGAAGGAATTGGAAACAGATATGGGTTATCATAAAAAAAAAACCACGTGGCAGATTTTACTATGTTTATCCTATATTATATATCTAATATCACCTTGTGAGTGATACCTGTGTGTCTTTCTGCTTCTGGGATACATCATTTGGATGATCTTTTCTAGTTCCCACTATTTGCCTGCAAATTTCATGATTTCCTTTTTCCATTTCATGATTTTATTGCTGAGTAATATTCCATTGTGTAGATGTACCACAATTTCTGTATCCATTCCTCAACTGAGGGGCATCTGGGTTGTTTCCAGCTTCTGGCTATTACAAATAAAGCTGCTATAAACATGGTTGAGCAAATGTCCTTGTTGTATACTTGAGCATCTTTTGGATATATACCTAGGAGTGGTATGGCTGGATCTTGAGGAAGCACTATTCCTAGTTGTCTGAGAAAGCACCAGATTGATTTCCAAAGTGGTTGTACAAGTTTACATTTTCACCAACAGTGGAATAGGGTTCCCTTTTCTCCACATCCTCTCCAGCTTGTACACCTAAAGAAAATAATCAAGAAGGAAGACTGTGGCTAAAATGCTCAATCCCATTCAGAAAGACAAAGAGGATGGACATCAGAAGAGGGAGAAAACAGGGAACAGGACAGGAGCCTACAACAAAGGGCCTCTGAAAGGCTCTATCCTGCAGGGTATCAGAGCAGATGCTGAGTCTTATAGCCAAACTTTGGGAATCTTATGAAAGAAGGGGGAGATAGTAAGACCTGGAGAGGACAGGAGCTCCACAAGGAGAGCAGCAGAACCAAAATATCTGGGCACAGGGTTTTTTTCCTGAGACTGATATTCCAACCAAGGACCATTCATGGAGAGAACCTAGAACCCCTGCACAGATGTAACCCAAGGCAGTTCAGTGTCCAAGTGGGTTCCATAGTAATGGGAACAGGGACTGTCTCTGACATGAACTGATTGGCCTGCTCTTTGAACACCTCCCACTGAGGGCAGAACAACCTTACCAGGCCACAGAGGAAGACAATGCAGCCACTCCTGATGAGACCTGATAGACTTGGATCAGAAGAAAGGAGAGGAGGACCTCCCCTATCAGTGGACTTGGGAAGGGTCATGGGTGGGGAAGGGGGAGGGAGGTTGGAATTGGGAGAGGAGGAAAGAGGGATCTACAGGGGGGATACAAAGTGAATAAACTGTAATTAATAAAAATAAAAAATGAAAAACAAAACAAAAGAACCATGTGGCCATAAGGAATTTACTCTGAGGATCAGCACGGTTGGAGAGAAGCAGCCCAGATGGAAAATATGTGCAAATATTTATAGCATTTTGGATGGGAAGTAGCTCAGATAGGAAATGATTAAACAATTGACATGGAACGTGGGGCTGGGTAGTAAAGAGGTAGTTTAGGGAGTTAATATCTACCTAGCCACAGGTGAAATAGGCTTGTGAAAAATCTATCGGGTGTCTGTGTCTCTTATTGATTATGATAGTGGGCTAAATATAACCGTCATAATAATTATAGGCTAATAATAAACTTTTTAATTTTCTACAACCCTTAAGCACCATGCTGAAGAGTCACTTTTTACAGTTATTCACCTAACGTTTTATAAAATAATAATTTCATCCTTTCTTGATATTTTAATATGAGCACCTACGGATTTTATATAAGTGAAGGTATTTATATGATCGTTAAAGTAAAGGTGTTTTCTTTATTTTTGTGGGTTTTTTTTATTTAAGGAATGTTGACGAAAGAAGCTAGCGAACATTTCCTCGTGTTTGCCAATGTCTAATTTTAGAAAATAAAAGTGACCGACCTAGCGTCCAATACCCAAATTATTTTAAAATATGGAAATTCTAATATCTGGCAAATTGTTTCATTGAGGTTCCTCTGGGCCCTGTTTTGGCAGCAGAGTTCAAATTCTTCAAATAGTCTTAGAGGTCATAGCCTAGAGGTCATAAAAGAGGGAGCTGCTCAGCTGTATCCAGTGGCAACCTGGAAATTCTCCATTCTGGGGAGGGGCACCTGAGTCCAAGGTTCATGGCTAAGCTGGAGGATGTGCCTCTGCTGTTCTGTAGTTCACCATGAGAGCTCTAACATACACTAACTTGGCATAATGAATTGAAGGAATGATACTGTGGGCTTCTCACCCCCAAGAACTTGCTGGATGAGGGGGTCACCCTGGAAGGGCTTTTTCCTATTAGACCCTATTTGCAGCATGGCCTTCAGGGCAACTTTTTCCTGGTGATGGTGATGAGTTGTTAGATCTGAACCCTGTCCCTGCATTTCTGAAAGTAAAGACAGCACTGTGGATACAGTATGACTGTGATGGAGTGAAGTGAGGAAAAGCAAATGATGTTGCCTGGCTCAGCACCCAGCTACTAAATGTGCACTCAATCCTTAGTTTTCCTTGGGATGGCTTCTTTTTTTTTTTTTTTTTAAGTTTTTCCTTAATAAGAATAGAAATCAATGATGCAATAGAGAATCATAGTTAGTCCCTAGCTTCAAATGTTAGCCACATTCACAAAACTCCACCTACCCTGTTTTTGTACTTGGACCCTGCCTTATGCATCAGTAAGAACTTGCTGTGAAATCAAATACACTTGAATGTGAATCTGCAGACTTGAAACCTGCAATCCTACCTGAACTTTCTATATCCAAACTTGCTCATTTCAGGCCATCGTTGATCTTCTGATTGTTTCTTCTTAACAGTCTAGTGTTAGCCCTTGCCCTGAATGCATGATAGAACCTACTGAGTTGAAACACCACAATAAATCCCAAAAGGGTCAGAGAAAGAAATCAGTGCACAGGCTTTCTTGGTTGAAGAATAAAACCCCAGTGTCGCTGATGGACTCTCCAGCATCTTTTCCGCTGGCATCTGGTCTGTTTGGCTTCCTACGGATTCCCCTGGTGTATTAGTCATCTTTCCACCATTGTTACTAAGTACCTAAGAGAATCAACCTAAAAGGAGGAAAGGTTTACTTTGGGTCCTAGTTTCAGTCCACAGTACATTTGCTCCTTTGCTTTGAACTGATAACACAAGACATCATGGTAGATGCATGTGGCCATAGGAAACCTGTCCACTCAGGACAGGTGGAAAGCAAAAAAATGAAAATGGCCCGATAATGACCTGTGCTTCAAGGTCAGGGTCAGTGTGTGAGTTACTTCTCTGATGCTGTGATAAAAGACTATGACAAAGGCAACTTACAGAAGGAAGGGTTTGTTTTGGCTGTGGTCCCAGATAAGAATTCATCATGGCAGGGTGACATGGCAACAAGCAGCAAGGTTGATGGCTGGGGTGGGCAGCTGAAAGCCCACATCCTAAACCATCAGCAAGAAGTAAACTGGAAGTGAGTGAGTGTCCAAACACAGTGCAAGAATGAAGTTTCTCTTAGGGTTTTTATGGCTGCAATGAAACGCCATGACCAAAAAGCTAGTTGGGAGGGGGCTGGAGAGATGGCTCAGAGGTTAAAAACACTTGCTGTTCTTCCAAAGGTCCTGAGTTCGATTTGCAGCAACCACATGGTGGTTCATAACCATCTATAGTAAGATCTGTGTGCAGGCAGAATGTTGTATAAATAATAAATAAATCTTAAAAAATAAAAACAAGTTGGGGAGCAAAGGGTGTATTTGGTTTACATTTCTATATCACTGCTATTGAAGAAAGTTAGGAAAAGAACTCAAACAGGGCAGGAACCTGGGTGCAGGACCTAATGCAGAAGCCACAGAAGGTTGCTGCTTACTGGCTTGCTTCCCATGGCTTGCTCAGCCTGTTTTCTTCAAGAACCCAGGACCACTATCCCAAGGATGGAACCACTCACAATGGGCTGAGCCCTCCCCCATCAATTACTAATTAAGAAAATGGCTTCCAGCCGGGCTTTGTGGCATTTTCTCAGTCAAATTTCCCACCTTTCAGATAGCTCTAGTTTGTGTGTCAAGTTGATATGGCTAGCCAACAGAGAGTCATGAGATTCCTGAGTACTTGTGGGAAAACTCTAAGAAAACAAGACAAGAGTCTTGTGACTTCAGTTTCTTCAAAAACATGGAATTGTTCTTGGCATATGCTTTCACACCCTTCCTAGGTGTAGCAGATAGGAGTGAGTTTACTTCAGATTGTTTATTACTACTGGCTATTGTTATTTGTTTATATGCCTCTTTGGAAAAACATCTTTTTTACTTTGTGTATCTTGTCCACCATGAGCAGCTTGTTCTCCACATGTGGCTCATTCTTGTGATTTCACACCTTACTCCTGTGACTCCTCTTAACCCTCAGAGTGTAGATTGTTTGATACTCTGAATAAAGTTGGCTACTGTTTGAGACTTTAGTCTGCCTCATTTATTGGCTCCATTCTCCCAGATACCACCACCTGCAGAGTGGTAAACAGGTGAGGTTTGTTTTTGCTCTCAAAGCTGCCCTGCCTCTGTCATGTACTTCCTCCAGCCAGGCTCCATCAAGTCAAGCTCCCCCAAACAGTACCACCAACTGGGATCAAGTGTTCAGATGATCATGGAGGACATTTATCATTCAAACTACCTTAGCCAGAGTGACTGAACTCCCTTTAACTTAGTCTCATAACCTAAAGGTTCAAGCACTGCCCATTAGCTTCATACGCTGAGGACCAAGCTTCAACACAAAGATCTTTGGGGAC
Source organism: Psammomys obesus (assembly GCF_907164565.1). Classification (NCBI taxonomy): domain Eukaryota; kingdom Metazoa; phylum Chordata; class Mammalia; order Rodentia; family Muridae; genus Psammomys; species Psammomys obesus. The sequence goes on from NW_026596256.1 coordinate 13,394,975, forward strand.
ACCCCAGATTTAAACTATAATACCAATATGGTTTCCCATGCCCTGCAGCTTTTTTTCTGCCATCATATCAACTCAGCATGCCGCCTTCCTGAGTCTTCTATGGCCTGGAAAATGCTTCATTCCTAAGAACCTGGGTTTTTATCTGTTCTGCCTCCACACACAGAGTGGGTGACACAGAGCACCTACCTCACGGCACAGCCATCACTCCCCTCACAGTACTGATTATGCTCAGATATGATCTTCCCTAAGCTGTGAATTCCTCCAGAAAATTGAAGGCTTTCCACTGTTTGTCTCTAACTTGCTGCCTTGTAATACTAAAAGACTCAGCATTAGTTTTAAAAATTAGTGATTAGTCTATCAATATGGAGACATTTTATAGGCTCCCAGATAAGGAATTACCACAAGAAATAATCCTTACAGGGTTTCCAAGTCTGGAAATGTGTCATTGGCAACTTGACATCGAGATACTTCAGCAAAGAACTTTTATCTTTTTTATGTTCACTCTCAGCATTTCTCCTGTTGTCATTGTAAAGAACGAGCCTATTGTACAACAGTGGACAATGAGTCATAATTAAATGAGAAAGAAATTAAATCCTCATAAAAAAAGAGTTCTGTCTGTCAAATATAGGTGTTGTGACACTATTCTTATCTGTGTCCTGCACTATGCAGATGTGAAAAAGATAGCTTGATGACCCTTTGTCCAATATTGTGCATCTACTTTCTACCAAGATGTCATGCTTATGAATTGGACCTGCCATTACCTGCTTGAAAGTAAAACATCAGAAACACTATTTACAATCTAAAGAAGCATTTCTTTATCTAATATTTGCTATCTAGAACATATTTAAAAGTAACAGTACTACTAACCACAATGTTAAAATCTTGGCTGCATTGATTTTATTTTTTTTTATTCTCTGGAGAATAACAACCAAAATTATTTTTTTATGTGTAGGGGTTTTTGCCTCCATATATGTCTGTGAAGGACATACGCGCCTGGTGCCTGTGGAGGTCAGAGGAGGTGCTGAATCCCCTGGAGCTGGCGTTATAGATGGTTGGGGACAACCATATGGGTGCTAGAAATTGAAGCCAGGTTCTTAAGAAGAGCATCCAGTGCCTCTTAACCACTAAGCCTTCTCTATAGTCTCCCCTGCCCAAAATTATTTTAAGCTAACCCTGTAAGGCCCTAACTACAAACAAAACTTGAAGAGTACTTGGAGAGTAATGCTGCTGATTTATGAATCCCATTAGTTCTGAATGGATTAAGGACATTTGGCTTCTGCTATCCAGAATGATGGATAGTAGACTAAACCATTTGTACATATGCCATTCTGGTAAATTTCCAGTGATAAGTTAAGAGATGTTGTTTGCAATTCTAAGAGAGATACAGTTTAGTCCTCCTCTCTCCAAAAGCTCTCTGTTCTAAAACAGGGGATTTATCCTAAGAGAGATAGCCAAGAGGAGAGGAAGGGGGAGAAGGAGGAAAGAAAGGAGGGGAGGGAGCCCTGGGTAGCATAGTTAAATGAGGCAGCTGTGATGTTTGATGGATTTATCTACCACACTCTATTCTGGAATCGGCAGGCAAGTAAAAATTGGTGTCATAAGTCACTTCTATTATTGTAACCTTATTTACTTTGCCTTTGCTACCAATCTTACAAAATTTAAAATAATACACCTGGAATTTATATGCATGGAAATTACTTAAATTGTCAATCTCTGCTTTAAAAGATCAAAAGCTCCTCAAGAAAATTTTCTTATATTTAAGTGAGATAAATTGTAAGTAAATGGTTCTCTCGGGACACATATTGGTGCATGTAGAGAGGAGAAGATAGCGTTTTGAGGAGTAGAGAACTGACTGCCTCGATCTGTTGCCAAGAGGGACTGGACCATTTCCGAAGGAGTCAGAGACCTAATTGCTTCCCTGTGCACACCACCAAGCCTTCCGACAATCCTCTCATGCCAAACCCTGTCCCCAGCAGACAAACCGGAAGAACTCTGCATGTGAGAATGCTCCAGCCTCCTTGTTTCCACGCCTCTTTTCCTCTACGCCCCTACCCACCACACATCATAGTCAGGGTCAGCCTGGAGGGACCAAAATGAATTGAAATATCTAATCAGAAAGCTTATCAGTGTACTGTACTGTGCTCCTTACCCAAGAAAAGCACAGAGGAAGTGATGCATGACGTCTCATGCAACGATGCTGAGCCAAATGCCACCGTCCCCAAGGCCCTATCTCTGATGACTACTGCTGTTGCTGACTTTGTAGTGTCATGACACTACAACCTCCATTCGTTGGCAACGCTCTCTAAGCGTTCTGCGTGCCAGTATGTTCTCTCCCAGAGTCTCTGTGGCACCCATTTATTTCCCGGTTACAGTCTGTGCTCAGAGCCAAGTACCTAAAGAGTCACATTTAACTGCCTTGGGATGTTGTAAAGTTCCCAATGTTTCTAGTGAGCAACCAAGACAGGGGACCATTGGGATGGGCTGGCATGACTGAGAGGCTTCAGCAGAGATCTAGGGGGCATCAGTTTCCAAGTTCGGCTTGCTTTAAGAGGTGCTCATGACTCTAAGGTTCATAACGAGCCTCACTCTTAGGAGTGTACAATTCTGAAGATGAACCATTAGATTCATGAGGTTTGCCTGCAGTCTTCTATGTAACACAATCAACATAGACCTCTACATTATCACAACAAATCAAGTTAGTACTTTGTCCTAACCTCTTGTGCAGTTTACCTTCCTTGTTGTGAATTTAGAACTTTCTGCATGAGAGAGTTGAATGCTGTCTCTCCCCAGCTGCTGCAGCATTGGAGTGGTGTCTTCTCTCTGCATTAAACCAGCAGTTCTCAACTTGTTGGCTGCAATCTCTTTATGGGTTAAACAACCCTTTCACAAGGGTGACCTAAGACCATTGAAGAACAGATATTTATGTTATAATTCATAACAGTAGCAAAGCTACAGTTATAAAGAAGCAAGAACACTAACTTTATGTTTGGGGTCACCACAGTATGAAGAACTATATTAAGGGGTCACAGCACTAGGAAGGTTGAGAACCACGCATTAGACCAATGTTTCTTGAACTCTTACATGCACATGAATCATGGGAAGATTCTTGGTGAAGTATTTGACTTCAGTAGGTATTTGACTCAGTAGGTCTGGGAAGGCTGTCTTCCTTACTGGTTCGCATGGGTTGGTTGCTACCATCCTACTGAGTATAGGCCAGAGGGACAGCTCTGACCAGTGATCTCCTAAATGATGGCTAGAGGCAGAAGACAATTCTTGAGCATCTCAGACCATTTTAGGATGTTCAGAACTGGATTGTGGGGGGGAGGGAGTTCTCCCTAGCAAACTAGCCTACTGTGTCAGGGCCTTTGAGAATATCTCAGTTTATAGGAGGGTGTCTGATTGTACGAAAGTTCCAGGCACTTCTTCTCCAAGTTGAGGCAACTTGGAGAAACTCCTCTTGGCAACTTTAACAACATCAAAAACATCATGGTTGAAGCATCAGCAACTTTGGGTCAGTGTTTAGTAACTCTGGGGAACAAGCACCAGTGACTATACAAAACATCTTATTAAAGTTATCATTATAAACCCGGGTTTTTTCTCAGCTTCTCTCTCAATCTGGCTATCATACAGGTAATTGAGACTCTATTATAATATATTAACAAGCTTCACAGCATAACTGAGAAGTTATTAATCAATTCTTGACCCTTTAATCTAATTTGGCTTCCTCCCAGAGTACATCCTAGCGATACTTGCACTTTATAGCTTTTTCGGATCAGCTATCTCTCCTGATGTCTCCTGGGCCTCTGCGCATTGCTCAGTCCCCTACTTCCTCTTCTAACCCCGCTTCTCCTAGCTGGCAGGAAGTCCAGCCCTATTCTCTCCCCTGCTCAGCAACTGGCTGTAACCTGCTTAATTGGCATATCAGCGGACAAATGGGAAGCAGTGTTTACACAAAATTGCGACAGGATATTCTCAGAAGAAGGACTATAACCAGATATGGGAGGTACAGAAATCACCATTTCAATTACATAGTAATCTCAAGCCTATAATCTGATTTATAGCCGCATCTATAACATATAAATTTTATTTAAATGTATGAATCATGAAATAATGTCAAAGAAAACAACTTTTCAACTGTTTTGAAAGGGGTTAATGTCCTCCCCATAGATTCTCTGGTGTAGGAATTTGGTACTGTGGTCCTTAGAAAAGTCCTATTTAAATGGGCCCATCTTCCATCAGCTGCTGTTGAGCAAGCTACGGCACGGCACGCCTGTGGATGCAACCATCAATACAGGCATTGATGTTAAGAGGGTGGTAACATGTATCTGGGCCTGTGGTGCAGCACAGGCAGTAAACAGAAGCTTCCAGATGAGGAAGAATGCTCTGAGATAGGGACACGTCACAGTGGGAAAGAGTCAGGCTGTGGGTTACTGCTTTTCCATAGGACAAACTTCTCACTCTTTTCTTGACAGGACTTAGACCATCTAGTTTGGTTTTACTTAAGAACGGTCTTTTTCTTTGCCATCCCAACAGAGGGAACTTTAGGAAGTTCACAGAAATTGTTGGGCTGCAATGATAGCTGTATAGAGCTCCTTAGTTTAAAAGCAGAAATAAAATTAAAAAACAAAAACAAACAAACAAACAAACAAACAAAAAAACACCCCAAACACCTGGGGTAATCATCTCTGTGATTAGGAGAGTTCTGTTCAAAGTTGAAAGGGTGTTGTGTTAGAGGATCCAGGACTGAATAAATACATAAAATTCTTAAAGAATGTATAAACACTATGTCACATTTTTTAATGTCAAATTTTCTTATTAGAAGTTGTTTCTTTGACATTTTTTTCTTGATTCATACATTTTTACAGGCAAAGTCTACTTTAAGCAGGAAGGGAAAGTCAGCCCTGTGATGGAGCAGTGAGCAGCCTTTTGGTTGCTGAAAAGATGAGGACAAGGAGAGAAGGACAAAATAGTAGGTAGGGCTTTGGTGGTTGGGGACATCCAGCAAGAGTTTGAGACAAGAACTCCTTACCCATGGATTTTGAAAGGACAGTGTTTAAATAGTTTCTAGCAATCATAATTTTAATTAGTGAGAGAAAGGGAGGAAATCCAGCATACATGAGAAGAGGTAAGGAAGACACAGCAAAAGCGATGGGAACACCTTGTGTCAGACAACAGCATCTCACTCCAGAGCTTGGCAAATTGAAATGAACCCAGTTTGTTCAGCTGTCTTGTTGTGAAGGACAAATGGGAGGGTTTTATGTTAAATGAACATCATTAAATGTTATTTGAAATAGTAAAAATAGTAACAGTATACTCTTGTCAATCATGGTCTAATAATTCATGTTTATATAATTAATCCTCTGAAGTAGGTACTGGCAAGCAAGTCTTATAGAGAATGCATAAAGGGGAATAGAAAGCAAGCAGATACCTTAAGCTCTATACGCATTCTTTTTTCTTACAGATATGAAAATAGGCTTAGACAAAATTATATCATCTGTATTTATGACCTGCTGGTGTGTATGTAGTCTTGACAAATATGATCATATTTAAGACAAAGATGACAAATTAACAAGACCATTCTGTTTCTAGACCAATAAGGAGAAGTTGTAAATAGCTGAGGAAATGGCTCAATGCAGAAAAGTCCAGGGAATCCATAGCTGGAGTTTCAGTCCAAACTGTGAGCTTGGCTCATAAGCACTCTGAGAGCACGAACACTGTTTTTCTTATTTGAAAACAGCTGTCATGAATCTCAGCACTGCTGTGAGGATTAAATAATGCTTGTAAATTATTGTGTTCATAATAGGTGATCAACCAAAGCTAGCTTCGATAATCATCAAAAATTAAGTAGTCAAATGTGAAATAGTCTAGGGGAAAATGCTGAACTGATTAATGTTGTGAAAACACGTGTCTTCTTTTTTTTTTTTTTTTTTACTGTCCTGCATTAATTGAGCAGATAAACTTTCAGCAGCTGTTTTTCGGACATTTTGTTCATCTTGTTCTGTTCTTGTCCACACCAGCACACCGCTCTCTTTAAATATGCCAGTAAACTGATTTGTAAGTAAACAAATTCAGTTTTCTTTCAGAGAAAGACACAGAGACAGAAAGACAGAAGACAAGAGAGGAGGGCCAGAGAGGAGGGAGGAAAGGAGTAAAGGGAAGGGACAGAAAAGGTGAGAGGATTTAAAAATTTTTTTTCAGAGTATATTTGCTTACATGGTAATACTAGTTTGTTTGTAAAAAAAAAAAAATACTACATTAGTTACTTTCATATTGCTATGATAAAACACCATGACCAAGGAAATTTGTTGATGAGTATATTTGGGCTTACAGTTCCAGAGGGATAAAAGTCCATGACAAGCAGGGCTGACGTGGCTGCGACAGGAAGCTGAGGGCTCTCCTCTCTCAAGGGGAAGCAGAGATAGCTTGAAATGATAGAACCCTTCAACTCACAAGGCAGACCTGCAGACACCTCCTAAAGCCCCCAAAGGCACCATCAACTGCAGACCAAGTGTTTGAGTACCTAAGATTATGAGCCTTGGAGAGATAAGTATGAGCCACTTGTAACGTGGGCAGAATGAAATTCTAGTTCCAAGGAAACAGCTCTGGCAGCTGAGTTGGGGGCTGTGGCTGAAGGGCTTGAACCCTCTGCAGAACCCTCAAACTCAGAAGATGCTTTGGTCTCTGATGCATGGTTTGATGATGGGTGAGAAAGTAGGTCCCAGCTGGAGACTCAGGAGGATCAGGCTTGTGCGATTCCATATCATAAGAGACTCTTTCGCCAGTCAGCATGCAGGATACAGAGATGTATTTATCATAGCATTGCATTGCGCTCTGTGAAAACACGTATCAAAACCTCACTTAAAGAGTCTAGAAACTTCCATCCCTCAAGTTGTTTCATGGGTGCCCATAACAATTGGGAGGTTTCTGAGTAGCATTTTTCTTTTAAGCATTATTTTCTAGCTCATCAAACTTGTGATTTTTCTTAGCACTCACATTATCTTTGCATACTTTAAAGTAGCCTGTGCTTTGGTGAGGTTTCCAAGGGAGACTGTTTCCATGTGTGTGGTACCAATCCAACAGGAAAAGTCAATGGAATTAGAACAGAGGGATGGTGTGTAGGGTTCTTGTCCTTTCTTTATGTTTGTTTTTTAATTCAACAGCTCTATCAGGATCATGCAACAAAGGTCAAACAGTGTTCCAGACACTGGGAAGGTAAAGAAAACGGGACATACAGAACCTCTTTGTAATAGGTACAAACCAACAATAACAAACACATTAGTGAAATAAATGAAAGGCTATAATAAGAGTCCAGAGGGGAGAAACACTGAATGAGACTGAGATAGACAGTCACAAAAAGAACTTTTGGTGTTGGTGGGTGAACAGAAATCAAACACAAAAAGACAGTACAGTGAGGGTAAAGCTTGTTTGAGATCATTCAGGAGGGAAAGAAAAGGAAAACGTGAACCAGAAAAACCCCTGAGATCCTTTGAGAAATCCCACTGCAAAACCCAGCAATGCTTCTGTTTTCCTCTGCTAACACTGGCATGACTTTTGTCCTGTCAGTCAGAGACAGAAGTCAGCAAAGCAACAGGACAGCTCTGTGCCAGGAGAACGAAGCTCAGTGTCAGGGCACATGCAGGTTTCCTGGGAACAGGCAGAGAGTTGGGGACTTGTGAACAGACATAGGCTTGCAGTCTCTGCTGCATGCCTGGCTGAGCTGCAGTCCTTGGCAGCCACCTGATGTTAATTAAAGCTCCAGTCTAGCTCCAACTTAACGCTTTCTCGCTGTGCTATTGCTCCTAAACCCTTGGTTCCCCTTCACTTTTAAAGCCTCGTTTGGGGCCTAGCTGGTAGAGCAAGCTTTTGAGTCACACACAGAGTGTCCCCAGCCCTTTTGAAGGTGGAGGGCCTGGAGTTTTTGGTTATTGGAGAAGCTCCCCTCTCCCCACACCTCCCCTAATTGTCCTCCTGACAAATGAGAGGCCCTGAGCTAGCTAAGCATCTCACTGCACCAGCTGAGCTGAGTGAGACCTGTGATGTTCTTTTTGCCTCTGGGTCTGAGCTCATTTTATTATCTATCATTTATGGGCCTCTGAAACTTCAACTCAGTAGTTCAATGGCTCTCCCTGCCCTTCCTCTGGGACAATAACTCTTGCTGGAGGATTCCCATGCTGCAGAGGCAAGTTTGAGCTGTGCCACTGTTCTCCTTCAGCTTTGAGTCTCCATCAGTGCTAATCTTGTGACACCCTGCCCCACCAGTAAAGAGTCCTTAGGTTCTACCTACCCTCTCACAGCTGGGTGCCTACTTGAGGTCTCTGTGCTACAGGAAGGCCCTGCAGAACACTGGAGGCTCTACCAGGCTCAAACCCATGGTGAGGGGGAGAACAGAGGCTGTAGTAAGAGATGGAGAAGACAGTGCTGCCTGCGCCATCATGTTGGCTCCAGCTACCTTCTCCATACAGAGCTATAAGAGCATTGGCCATTTACCCCTCATCTATGGCTCCTCTTAGACTCACAACGATGTCAAGCTCTCCCACTTCTCTCAGGTCTTCCCACACCCGCCAGAGACTACTGTCCAGAGTCCTCTCTGCATCAGATCACCAATTCTTCAGATGCTATTATTTCAACACAAAGCTCTTTCCCTCCAAGTCTGAAGGTGAGCATCTATGTATCTAGTCCATGTTCCCCTGATATTCCCAGGTTCAAAGGCAGAAGGGGAAACATTCTCCAACACCAGGAGGAAAGCTCTGGACAGAGGGTAGAGCCTTTCTTGGGAATAGCCCTCCCAGAACCTGCTGCCCCTCGCAAAGCCCTGCTGTCTATCCTGTGCTCTGAGTTTCTTCTGCCTCAGGCATCGTCAGCAGTGGGATGCCTCAGCAGTGACTCCATCACCAAACCCATGTGTAAGCTGTCTATTGCTGATCACAGAGCTGAGTCTCCCTTTCCAGGAGCACACATGGCCAGCCAGGCCCAGCCACCTAACAGAACAGGCCTTCTGCACTTCCATGTTCAACAGAGCTCTTTGAAGGTTCTAGCAAATATACAAGAGAACAACTCTGCTGTAAGCAGGTTAAGCCATTTGCCAAGTACAGAAGTATGTCAGAAGTTGAAGCATGTCGGCTAGATTTATGTCAACTTGATTCGAGCCAGAGTTGGTTGGGAAGAGGAATCTCAATTGAGAAAATGCCTTCATAAGACAGTGCTGTGGGTAAATTTGTTGGGTAATTTCTTGATTAATGGTTGATATGGAGGGCTCAGGCCACGGTGGGTGCTGCTACCGCAAAAATGATATAAAAAAGCAATATAAAGAGTAAGGTAGTAAGGAGAGTTCCTCCATGAAGTCATTATCACTTCCCCCTTCAGTTCCTGCCCTGAATTCCCTCAGTGATAGAATGTGACCTGACAGTTGTAAGAAAAAATAAACTCTTTCTTCCCCATGGTGCCTTTCATCATCATGTTTTATCACAGCAATAGATACCCTAGCTAAGACAGGAGGTAAAATCACTTGAATGACTTTAAGTCTAGGGCAATTGACTTAATTCTTAGTTCTATTAGGTAAACTAAAACTCAAGTCTTCATTCCTTTACAGGTTCTAGCTTTCCACTCCCTCTCTTTTATCATTTTCCTTCCTTCTTTCATTCTCAAAACCTTTTTGTGTGTCTGTATTTGCCAACTCTCATGCTGAGTGGCAGATATAGAAGTGGAACTAGAACCTCATGATGTGTACAGAAAAGGGGGTGTGTTATTACTGGTGTTGGATGTTGTGTTGATTGTGCATTGCTGTGACAAATCACTCCAAGTCTAATGGCTTAAGCTGCATTGTTGTGGTACCATCCCTGGGGATTAGGAATCCAAGTGGGATGTAGCTCAGGTGTTTCATAAAGCTACAGTGAGGATACTGACCTGAGCTGTTGGCATCTCAATCCTTAGCCAGGGAAGACCCATTTCCAGACTCTCTAGGATGTTGGCATCCTTAGGTCCTCCCTGGCTCTTGGCCAGAGTTCTTCCTCAGTTAATGCTGTGAGAGCCTGTTCTTGGAGATATGTACAACATGGAGGCTCACTCCTGTAAGAGTGAAAAGGGGAGGGTCAGCAAGATGGAAGCAGTCTTCTATGACCCAATCTCATGTGACACATATCTGCTCAACTCTCTCAGCTCAGAGCAAGTCACTGAGCACAGGCCACATGCAGAGGAGGAGATAACACACAGATGATTCTGGGAGGTTGGGACCTAAGAGACATGTGGAGTTACTGGTGACTCTAAAAGCAGTTAAGACTCAAATCACTAAAACCAGCAAGCTAAGAACATCAGTCATCACTTCCTTAAGACATAGAGAGGGGGGTGATAAACCACAGGAGTGTGAGAAGGAAGAACAGAGATAGTATAAAAAGTTTCATTGTTCAGGAGTTTCTTATTGTCATATATTTGCCCACAGGTGAATCTTTGTTTCTATAAAAAATTGAAATAACCTCATCAGTTCTGTATAACCAAGAAAATCACCAACCCCAAACAAAAACTAGATGAGTACCGGAAGGGAAGAAAATTGTCCCTCCTTGGCCCTAGAAAAACAAAGGCACTTCATTTGGCTGGGTATGCTTTGTGTTCAGTTTTCCAACCCATAAAACTTGTGACCTTAAGCACACTGTAAGTTGTACACAGATCTAAATGAATGATATCCATTCAGTAATCATCTCTGCCTGGTTAATATTCAGTCACAGTGCCAAATGAGAGAGATCAAATACATTCCCCGCTAGCTGCCTTGGGACCATGCATTTGAAATGACATGAATGGCTCTGTCAGCCTTGATTTGTAGAAACTCACATTTCAATCCAACGATTAATAATATATCATACAAATGGATTCTGAAAAGCAATTTCTTTAAGATTTTTAAGAGTGCATTACCACTTGTACAAGCATTTAAAAAAAGATTGGAAATATCTAAATATTTTATAAAGAACAAAGTTCACCAAAGAATCTGGTATTCTAATTTATATAAGTTACCAATGTGGAAGTGGAAGCCACATCTTAAGATTCTAACGCTCTTTTGATCATTAGCTCAGTGGCCACTGCAGGCCCTGAGGAGACAGTCCCAGAGCAGGAGGTGGAAGTATCCAGGCTGCCTGGCCAGCTTTCTCATTACAGGCACTGCTATACATGCTTTCTTGCAGAAAAATTATCCTGCATGTTGACCTGTCTAGCAAGTCATTGTTAATTAAAACACTGAACAATCCTGGTACAAAAGCAAAACAAAGTCAAAGCATATTTAAACTTCAAAAGATTATTTTCATGGCTAATGTTGTTGCTATAAGTAGCCTCCTTAATCACAACTTGATTGGTATTCAATATAATGTCCATATTCAATAGTCACATTCAAACCTGTTTGAGGGGCTTGCTTTTTAACCCAAGCTCTGACGCTGTGTTGTTGCCCTCCACATCAGTATTTCCTGTCAAATCCTTAGAATGTCGGATAGAGAAACCATGGCTCCAGCCAGTGCTCACTTAGTAGGACATGGGAATCTGTATTAGAACATCACTTATGAGTGAATGAGTGGAAACCTTTCCACTCTGCACAGCCAATTTCCAACAGAAACACATTAGGCAAAAGAGTGATTTAAAAAAATAACTGGTTCTATTTACACACGATAAGCTTCAAGAACACACTTAAAGGCCAGTTTATACTATTCTTTTGGTTGTGGCAGTGTCAGGGATCATCTGATAGAGTCACACAAAGGATGAATGATATAATAGTTGGGTACCAATTAAACCCAACCTTCCTGATTTTCTCATACTAAGTTTCTTGTAACCACAAGAAGCTCCTGCTTTTCAAACTTAGAGGTTCTTAAAGCTCCCTTTCTCTGGGTTATCTGAACAAGTAACACAACCAAATACAGCACAACTGGAATCTGCAATTAACTAGAGACTTTATTACTACCCCACAAAGCACGCTTCAGGTTTCTACAGAAGTTTGCAGTCCTGACAGTGTAGTCTGTAGATAAGTGTCTTTAACTACTTTAGCAGAAGATGGATGGAAAAGCAGTGTGTCTTTCAGTTGTCAAACTGATGAAGTGCTACATAGCTATAGCTAGGAGCAGCTTACAGGAGAGGAACTCTAGAATCAGAGTAGATCCAAGGGAATCCTCTATCTTGTTGGCACTGTCTTTCCAACTGACAGCAAAAGGGAGTTCCTTGAACTTCCCACTCAGTTGGCAGGGTGCCTCTGGTGTGTTGTGATGCTGTGGGTGTTTTATTTGAGGTGGTGAAATGGAAGAAACAAACAGTCTATGGCCAGATTCATAATGAAATATGAATGTATTCATGAGAATGTCACAGCACACACCCTCTAGCCACCCACAGAAAACCTTGTTCTGAAGCTGTGGGCTCCCTTACCAAGCTCAGAGAGATGTTTGCTGCATCTCAGCACTAATGTTGACATTCCCACAGTGGATGCATTTGCAGGTTGAAGAATGGATTCACGATGCCTTTAGCTAGGACCTTTGAAGTAGAAATATGGAAACAGTAGCAGTTATGATTTTTCATCTGGGGGTAAAACATTTTTTTCTTAAGAGATACTCAAGAATTCTAAATCTTCCTCTTTGTATAACAATGTAATATTTAAGAAATTTAGTAACACTTATGTTGCATAAAGTATAACAGGTTTATTATTTTTCCTTATGAAAATTTTTGTGTTACTAAGACAATGAGGCCTGTTTGATGCTTGCAATATTGTCTCAATTTTAGTAAGAGTTGATAATAAATAATAAAAAAGTATAGAAGCAGTACTGTCTGATCATATATACTAAAGTTGCATATGTAATCTAAAACTTACTAATAGCTGTATTTAAAAAGTAAGGCACCCAGGCGAGGTGGCACACACCTGTAATCCCAGCACTTGAGGAGGCAGAGGCAGGAATATCTCTGTGAGTTCATGACCAGCCTGGTCTACAAAGCGAGTCTAGAACAGCCAAGGCTACACAGAGAAAGCCTGTCTCGATACACCAAAACAGAAAATGAAAGAAAAGGAAATAGGTAAAATTAAATTTAATAATTGCCTTTGATACTTTTCTGTTACTGTAAAGAGACACCATTATCAAGGCAACTTATAAAATAAAGCATTGAACTGGGGCTTTGTTTACAGTTTCTAACAATGAGTCCATGATCAACATGGCAGGGAGCATGGACCCAGGCAAGTACTGGAGCAGTAGCTGAGAGCCCACATCTTATCTGAGAGCTGGAGGCAGAGAGAGGTCTCCTGGTGGTCTTTTAAAACCTCAAAGTCCATTGACACAACTTCTCCAGCAAGGCCACACCTCTTAATTTGTTCCAAAATGGTTCTGCCAACTAGGGACCAAATATTCAAATATGAACATATGAAGACTCTTCTTCTTCTTCTTCTTCTTCTTCTTCTTCTTCTTCTTCTTCTTCTTCTTCTTCTTCTTCTTCTTCTTCTTCTTTTCTTATAAAAGAAAGCATTTCATTGGGGCTGTCTTACAGTTCAGAGGCATAGTCCATTATCATCATGGCAGAAAATGTGGTGGCACTCAGTCAGACATGGTGCTAGAAACGGAGCCAAGTTCTACATCTTGATAGTCAGGCAGCAGAAAGAGAGAGGGAAGAGAGAGAGAGTGACTGGGCTTGGCCTGTACATTTGAAACCTCAAAGTCCACCCCCAACAAGGCCACACCTTCTAATAATGCCATTCTCTAATGACTGAGAATTCAAAAATTCAAATCTGTGAGCCTATGGGAGCCATTCCTATTCAAACCACCACACTCACTTTGTCTTTAACTAGATTGATGTTCAAATAATGAGTAATGAGATTATTAAATTTGGGAGAGATGCCTGAAGTAGTGGTGATTTCCTATTACAGAGTGTAGATCTTGCACTCTGGAGTCTGGGTGCCTGGGTAGCAATCTGGACTGTACAACTTGAGGCTTTATGTACATCTGAATTCTGAATAATCAACATATGGCAGCTTTTCAATAAAATAAAAACAATAAAGGGCTTATTTTCATTGTAAAAAAATATAAAAAAAGAACATGTAGATTGATTTCTTGGAGATTTGCCGTATCTATCCCTTTGAAATGTATTCTGTATCTTTGGCAGGCTAGTGTTATATGTAGCAAAAAGGGATCTAACTGATCTCTGGACCCAACAAGCCAGTAGCCCTAGTTGACAAATTGAGAGAGACCAAAAAAAAAAAAAAAAAAAAAAAAAATAGCGCTGAGTCAGAGGCCATGAGAAAGAAGGCTTGTCCCAAGGCTTTCCTGCTGATTACCCTTGCAAGCTCCTCCTCTATCCCACAGGAAGGAGGAGGCTAAGTCTTGTTGGGTCCAGAGGCTATTTTTATTCAAACCACCACAATAATATATTTTATTTAACCTAACGTACGTATGTCATTTTAGTATTTCATCCTATCCCACAGAATTCCTAGATGATAGCAATGTGAAGCATTAAACTTGCTGAGATACTTTAGCTCAGATATTAGTTTTCTATACTAAATCTTCAAGCTCTATTAAGTAAATGAGGTATGTGATACTTAAGGAAAATTCATTTTAGATGCTTAAGTCTCATCAGAAACACATAATCTACACTTAGATTTTATGTAGAGTTGAAACAGCTCTTTATGTTTCCAGGTAGCAACTACAGAACTTCCTAGAAAAGGATTCATCATAAAGAATTAGAGCCTTGGGCCAAAGATTATGAATTGCCCTTGATACATCATCTCTCCATTTAAACCACCACCAAGAAAGCTGTAGTTGGGACATAAGTTTGGTTACTATTTATGTTCCTCCATCAATCAGCTGTTACCCAGGATGATGCAAGCTGCTGATCTGGGAAGGAAGAAGCCCGGAAGGCGGAAGTAAAGGACAATAGGAGCCAGAGCTCTGGTAGCAAGGAGGTAGAGGCCACACAGTTACAGGCCTGCAGAACTTTGATCCCTCATTTCAGTGGGAGATGCCTGGGAAAGGGAAACTCCCAGAAAATGCTGGAGGTTTTCCCAGCAAAGCAGAAGCTCAAAGCCTGTGGACAAGACTGTATCAGTTAGCCAGCGGGGTTTCTTTTGTTAGGCATAGTTTTTGCTACTATTGCTGTTGTTTTGGTTTGGTTTGAGTAGGCGTTTTATTTTGTCGAGTTCTTTTTTCCCTTTAGTTTGAATGGAGAGGCTGAGCTGGCACTGCGCCAGGCTTTCAGAGCCTTCTCTTCCCACCTATCAGAGGAGACATATCTCAGGTCCCTGTAGATGAAAACTACGGTTTCATCAAGCATTAAATGAGTTGGTATTTGAAATGCCTGCCAGAGAGGCTGATGGATAAAAAGTGGGAATGCTTGCTATGATTGCTTTAGATCCTTTATAACAGCTATTAATAAAAAAACAAACCATGGAGACACTGTAAGCAAAATGAGTGTTGTCTAAAACGGCACCTCCTACAGTGCACAAAATCGAAGATGCTTTGTACGGTTTGGCAAAACTATTTTTAGATAAACAAACAACCTCCCGTTCCCACCATGACGAGAAGCAAATATTACATTCGTGCCTACCTCCTCTCCAAATCATATTGTTTGGGTCTTTTTGTTCGTGTGCATCGAAAGTATGTACGGCCCTTTGCATTGCCAGAGGAAAACAGCCAGTGGCTGCTCACGTGCCTTTCTAAGGAGTGCATGCCTTTTTCCTCAACATTTGCCATTTTCTCATCTCCTCTAAGGGGACTGTAGCAACCTCTGGTTTTGGCCAGCCTCTCCCATAACCCACGGCCACCATTTATCAAAAGGATGTTTTAAGATGCAGTCCTGTGAATCAACAACGATTTTGTTCCTGTTTGGCATCTGAGATCAGGCCCCAAGAACAGAGGGATCCGTGTGTTAAGTCAGGATTCAGTGCCTGGAGAAATGAGCAGGACACTGGGAACACAGGGGATGTTTTGCTTACGTAACGCTGAGGAAATGATCACTGTGGTGGGAGCACACTACGGCACTCATCTGTACATGACCAGATGAGATAAAAGCTGCCAGTCAGGCTGTGTAGTGTGGACCGTATCAGTGCAGTCTGTTTGGGAGAGCATCCGGAGACACTTCACAGATGCTCAGCTGCAATAAGCGCGCTATAGATTTGCCATGGTTCCAGGAAACTGGAACTGGGAATATTATCTTACAGGCCGTAGTGGGCTGGTAGGCTGAGCTTGTGTCTGATCTCCATGGAATGGTGGTGACACTGAGCAGGCATTTTTACTCACTAAAGTCTCCCTCTTCTTATCTGTAAGGAACCATCAGGATAACTATGCCAACATGTGTGTAAGAGGTTTAAAAGGAGTACTATTTTAACTGTAAATGCTTGATTCATATACAATTTTCAAAACATACAACTTCATTTTACTACATGAGGAAATAGTCAATGAAAACGGTGGGTTACTATGTTACTCATAAAATAATCTAATTTTTGTAAGTAAACATGCATGCCCTTGTGTCCGTCTTGTTTTGCTCGGAGCCTCTAGATTTGTGCTTCTGCTACGTGTTTGTCATCTCTTCTACTTGGATCTCACATTTTATGTCTCAAGCCAAACCTGTAGCCACCACTCTCAGCCAGTCTTTCTTAAAGCTTCCTCCATCCGAATTATTGACCGTTAGCTTACAAACCTTTGGAATCCTTCCTGACTTCTCTCCTGCCTTCTCTAGGGGTAAAAGGAAAACTGCCCCCATTGGTTTACAAATGTTCATTGAAATGAACTGATAATAGGCAAACGGGAAATAGAGACATAAATTAGTTCATGGGGGGAACCACAGCATAGGAGTCACACATCTAGAGAAATAAATACCTGAAGTTAAATACAGTATTTGTGGGAAGAGGAAAGTGGGGGTGCAGGAAAAATTATTTAGGGGATAGTGAATGATATTAGGAGAATTAACGTGGTCTGTGACACTGTGCAATGTCTTTATAAATTGAAATATTGATTAAGAACAAAGTATATGGCAAAAAACAATCTGTCCAAGTGTGCTGACTCCTCTCTTTATGTGACCTGAGTTTAGTATTTCCCACAATGAAACTACAGTAAGAAGCCTGAAAACAGCGGCTTCTCTCTTTAGGAGGATCCTGTCAGTAAACGTAGGAACTTTGCGGAAGCCTGTGACTAAAATGTCTAAGTGGAACAATTTCAGGGGAAGAAGGATTCATTTCAGCTCACTGTTTCAGATGAATGATTCCCCCACAGCAGAGAGCTGATAGCCGAGCAGAAGACTTCACACCATTGTGAACAGAAAGCAGAGAAAAGGAAACAGAAGTGGCCAAGAGCAAGATCTAGTACCTGTGGCTACAACCCCAGTAATCAGCATTTTCTTGATAGGACATCTCTCATGAAGTTTCCACAGGTTTCCAGGAAGCATCACCAGCTGAAGACAAAGTCTTTAACATGTGAGCCTGTGGAGAACAACCTCGTATTTGGATCATAACACCAGTGAGGAACCTTCATTGTGTTTTAAGACTATTCAAATATCAAAGTACAAGTCTCTGGGTGTTGTTTTCTGAACCCTAACATGCATACAACCTATCAGCAAATCCTGTCGGTTCTACCTTCACAATACATCCAATTCTCTCCCTTTCCAAGGTTGCTACCTAGTCCATGACACTTTTGTCTTTAGGCACTGCTCCTAGCCACAAAGCCTGCTTGCAACCTAGAAGCCAGAGAGAGGTCCTTGCTTAATGTCTCTGCGCAGCCAAAACCCTCCCACGACTCTCCATCCACTCGGAGTAAAAACAAAGCCTCTTATAACGACCTGACAAAATCCTTACCACCTGATTCTCTAACCTCCCTTGACCCCTTGGCTTCCATCCCCTTCCCAGCTCTACTTAAACTGTCCCTGACACACCAGCCTCCTGGGAGATTTTAAAACAGACCCAGCTCCTCTGTCCTAGTGATGTCTTTGCTCCTGTACCTGCCTCCCTGCTCTTCTCCAGCTGTCCATAAACTATGCCTTCCTCTATTTCAGATCTCATCTAAACTGACTCCTGCCCAGCTCCATCCTCATTTCTAACTCCTGAATCATCTAAGCATTATGCCTAATTTGTTTGCTGGCTTATCACCTGGCATCCTCAACTAGCACATAAGCTATGTTGGGTCAAAGATCGCTGTGACTGACTGCTACCCCTATTGCTATAACAGAACCCGGCACAAAAACAGTCCTAATAAGTGATTTTGAAATGAATATAGAACCGTTAGTCTATATTAAATCAAACATTATTGAGCCCCCATGACAGTACATAATGAATAAAAATATATACACTGCTATCAAAGAGCTTATTTATCTATATCAAAATCCGTATTTGCCTAAACATGTCAATTTATCAATGCCCTATATATCCATCTCCATATTACTCTGCACGTTCATCTGTCTGAGACTGGAAAAGATTAGTAACAAGATTGTGAATGATTTTCCATTATTCTTAGACTTCCAAACATTCTGAGACAAAGTACAATTTTTGAAATTTCTAATGATGTATTACTCTTTTTATATTTCTTTATCTTATTATTTATTTTTGGTTTTTTGAGTCAGGGTTTCTCTGTGTAGTCTTGACCGTCCTGGACTCACTTTGTAGACCAGACTGCCCTTGAACTCGCAGAGATCCACCTGCCTCTACCTCCCAGAGTGCTGGGGTTACAGGTGTGTGCTACTATGCCTAGCTATATTATTACTATTCTAATTAACGAAAATTGTATAGAAAAGGAGTGAATGGGCAGTCAAATGTAAGATAAAACATGAGCATTCATATGGTGCTCTTGTGAGTGGAGACATTTAATAAATGTCAAATGTTTTTGGTCCTGGCACTGAGGCAGGGTGGCACTGAATGTGAAAGCATAATTAGCAGAGACACAGTGCCTGGGTTTAAAACCCTTTGAAGTTTTGTGATCCTGACTCTTGTTACAGCTCAGCTTCCTCCAGGGAAGACAAAAAATATTACTAGTATCATTAGTATCAGTACTCCATAGAACTGTGAGAGGATTTGACACTTAGAACGGTTTTGGCTCATGCAGAACACAAAACTAATAACCAGAAATAACTTTTATAGTTTTTGTTGCTTAGTACATTACTATGCGAAAGATAGGAAAGAATTATCCTCTATACCATTACATTTAAGTATGTCTCTGTAGGCTCCTGGGGAAAAAATACTATTTAGAATTTCATTCTCATACACAAATTTGAATTGTATATTGATGTTATACCTAGTTAAAAACAAACAAACAAACAAAAACAATGAAAAGAAAAGCAGCAGCCAGTCCTGAGGAATCCACCTAAGTTCTCAAACTTTCTCAGACGCTGTATGTAAAAGCAAATTTCCTGCCCGTATAGGAAGAGTAGGTGTACTCTGCTGTGCTGCCATGTTGAGTGGTAAAAACGAGCTCATGTCCTTGTCGCCACACTGAGAATGAATAGTTACCAATGTGAATTTTATTAAGCCTGATAAACCATCACATTGTCTCAAAAAATTAAACCTAGCCCAAGATCACATTTCTAATTAAAAGCACAATTGTGTATTGTGTACATTTTTATTTTATTTAATATAAGTGATTGTGCCTTATCAAGTTTAATTTTGAAGATTTTAGTATTTGGTATATGTATTCATTCTTTTGTTTAGGCCCCATTCTTAAAGCATGTCCAGCCAAAGCTAGTTCTGTTATTCATTACAAGCATTTTCATCTGGTGTCTTTGTCATACTCGTTTATAAATAACCCAATTAGATCTGATCAAGCATATTGTTTAATGTAAAAAAAAAGTGTTAAGATATTTGCAAATTCCATAGTGCACCAGTCCTGCTTATTATAGCTGGAGTGCTTACACAGCAATACATACATGGGCTGTAGAAACCTCAACATTAATCCTTCTTCTCCAGGACAGATGACTAGGATGCTGACAGCCAACTCCATGATGCTAACCTATACTGCTTCTGTTTCTACCACTAAGATAGGTTAAAAACTTGTAAATCTAGTGTAATAACTTAGTGATTGATGATGAACTAATCTCCCTTTCTGTAGCATACATCACTTAACAGTCTTTCAAGGTCTGGCAGTCTCTACCTACTCAAATCTTATAATTCAAGAAAAAAAAACAAAACCTGCCAGGTAGTATGGCAAAGATTGAACAGAGTGATCAGTGAAAGGTACTTTGTTGTATGATGACTGAACTGTAAGATTCTAAGCACAGGTAGGTGTGGCTCACACCTTTAATCCCAGCATTTGGGAGGCAGAGGCAGGCAGGTTTCTGGGAGTTCAAGTCCACCCGGGTCTACAGGATGAGTTCCAGAACAGCCAGAACTATTTGGGAAAACCTTGTCTCAAAAGAAAATTAAAAAATCCAAACATGTACAAACTTGCTCTCTCTGAGCAACTAAGCTGTACTATATATGAGGTATATTTGAACGCCAGAGTAAACTGCCTAATTCTAGCTAAGCCCATTTTTCCTGTTATAAATTCTCCCCTCAGGCCTCAGCTAAACATGAAAACCAATTCTTTGATCACTATCAAATGATGATCAGTTCTAGCAGTACATGCTAGGAATAGATTCAGAATGAGTGGACCCTCAGCTCAGAAACGGAGAGGCCTTTTGGTTTAAAGCTGTAGCAGACATCTGTCATGTTACACACATACACACACACACACACACACACACAGTCATGCACGGACCCACACATGCATATATGCACACATCACCCCAGAAACAGAATTCTCAGGAAACAGAATTCACAACAGAACAAGATAACAATTGTGCCAAAGTTTCACTTAGCGAACCAATGAGCTTTCATTGAGGGATTACTTACAGGAGCAGAGATGACTCCAAAGCAGCTGGATCCCAAAAGGCCCACCCCAAGGTGGGTGACAACTGGAGGAAGCCATGCCCTGGTACTCTCTGCGCAGCTTGCAGGAAGCTGAGCAGGTCTCAGGCTCTCCTCGGCAGCGGTCCTTTACACCTCCTGCAAAGCTGGGAAGGGCCTTCAAGAGTCTTTCAACTTTCTCCCTTCCCAGATCACTAACATTTTCTTTATTTTCTGAGTTCTGAGTCTCCTTCCCTCCTGGAAGTAGTATTTTAATTCAGTGCATTCTTGATGAGGCATAGATTGTTCTCCCTAGAAGCAAAACACCTCATAGGGACTGGAGGACAGTCCTGAGCTGGGATGTCGAGGGTCTTCCTGAGTGTTCGTTGTTAGCTCAGCCTTGATTCGAATTCTGCCTCCACTACTCACATGTCATTTTGAGATAATTGTCCTTGTTTGGATGTGGTTTATTCTCTGGGTGTTCGTATATCAAAGGTTTGGCCCTCACTATGGTAGTATGGACTAGGGAGACCATGTTCTGGTTGGCATGGTTAGATCTTTGTGACATTGCTCTGAGAAGGTGTTATAGATACAATAAGTTCTCATGGGACCTGCCTGGTTAGGTCTCAGGAGAGTGAGTTGTCATAAAAAGGGCAAGCCTAATCCCTGGGTTACTCTTCAGCATCTTGTCAAATGTCCATTCCTTCTCAAGTGTGCCTCTGCCATGATGTTCTCCATCTTGATGTAATGCAGCTAAAGAGGTCCTCACCCGAGGCTTCACCAGTGTAGCCAACTGACCTTGAACTTTCGACCTCCCAAACTGTGAACTTTCTTCATATATTACTCAGCCTCAGATATTTGCTATGTTAATAGGAAATAGAGAAATATGATTGCAGTCCTGACCTCACAAGGTAGTTGTGATGCATAATGTATACAGGGCCTGTTAGATAGTACCAATCATATTATTTTCTATTGGATGCATGAAGGAAAATTGGTTAATATGTGAATGCAAAAGGATCTTCTCCTTTTGACCTAAACAAAATGCTAGGTGCCCTTGAACTCTGTGCTCTTTTGCCCCACAGAATAGTAACATTATTGAGGCATTTACATCCCTAATCTTCATAGCATTGTACCTCCTTCCTGTGTTTATTCTTATGTGCTCTATTTTTTTAATAGTTCTATTCACAGTGAGTGCATGCTTTTCATACTCAGATATTTTCTTTTAACTTACTTTTTAGTCTGAGTTCATGCTGGGACATTTTATTACATTTTCAGTCTATGATAATTTGAGGAGAGCACTGGACAAGGACAAATCAAATCCTTTCATCAGAACAAGCCTGGGTTCTTTCATTTTGAGTTTCTGCTCACTATTGCTCATTATCTGGCTCTGGTTTTGGCCTTTACAAAGTAAATTTAAATAGACAAGGTCCCAAATTCGAAGAGTTTATAACCTCACACAACCCAAATGGATACAGACTGGAGCAATCACGGCAAACAAGATTTGAAAAATTACAGAAATGAAATTCTTTGTACAGGGTGTGACATTTTAAAAGGTAAGCAGGACTTAGAGGGGTGGGCTACTTATTGGGGAAATTGGAGTTCTCTTTTTTTGGTTTCTTAGCCTTGTTAAGAAAATAATTGTAAAATTGACTCAGAAGAAAGCTCCAAGATATTATTAGCATTTGAAAGAAAAACAACAAGGAAAGTAAGCTGGAAATCTTGGCAGCTGATGAGAGAAGGGAGGTTGAAGGAAAGAAAGAGAGACATGCCTTTTTCAGTTAAGTTCCAAAGAAGCAGTTTTTCTTGGCAATGGAAATCCACAAAGAGTAGCATGGAAAAAGGGGAATGGGGGCTTCAGAAAGATGAAGAAGGCCCAAAGTGTCCAGGAAAGCTTGCTTAGATTTTTTTTTTTTTACCAATAACTGAAAGAAAAATATAAAAGTTTTAAAAAAAGGAAAAGTTATATTTTTTTTTTAGTTCAAATTCAGAAAATAATAGAGGCTTAACACTAAGCGTTAATGTTGTCTTCACATTGCCATTAAGAGCAGCTCTGTAAGCCACTTACACAAGGAGCAGCGTCCAGGAAGGGTACTATCTCACTAAGGGATAATCATTCCTCCCATCTCATTAGTCTTCAGATAAATAGACTTTCCTACATGGGTTGGACTCCTGGTTAGGTTTTTGACAGGCCAGGCTAGATTCACTGGACAAGACACTGGGAGGTGGGGGCTTTATGTTCAACCCTGTGGTCTTAGAAGATCAGAAAATAATTCTATGTTCTCATTTCAAACTTTTGAAGCCCTCAAGCATATAATGTTCTGATTTCTGAAGATCAGAATGGCATGTCTCTGCCCAAGGCCAATATTTTGACCAGGAGGCCTAAGGAGATGCAGCTATGATGTTTTACTTTTTAATACAAAAAAAAAAAAAAAAAAAAAGCAGGAGATAGAGTTCAAAGTATGCACAATGGTCTCCAAGCTTGCCGCTCCCTGAAACAGGCTCACTGTCCACACAATGAAAGGCCGAGGGGGCAATGCGCAACTCTTAGCTTCTTCTTGCCACTGGACACTAAATATTTAGCTCTGTGCTTGGCCTGTAGACAAAAAGTGAAAGAAAAATGGAAGAGCTTGGCCCTCATAAAGTTAGTAAAACATATATATATAAAGTTTTATACAATACACAAGCAATGGAACGTGGCATTATCATGAACTTTAAATGCTGAAATAGCAAGTATTTCTATATTTGAGAGTTTGTTTCTTTTCTTGTCTTTTCCCCCTTTCTCTACCCAATAGTATTTACAACAAATGGAAACATTGAAAGAGGATGAGCTTTAGACAGTTATTCAGAAAGTTTAAAAAACTGAGAAATAGGAGTTGTGTGCTTAGTCCTGATGTGTTGTTGTCTTTCTGTGTCTCTGAGCAAGAATGATCACACCTTGGTGTGAGGAGCATTGAAAACCTGGCTCACCACTGTACTCCGAACAGCCAGAAAAGGGCTTCAAACGTTGGAAATGAGAGGGTGGCATTTTCGATCTTGTAAGGCTACAGGGTTTGATATAATTGGACATAAAACCTCACCTCACTAGTGCTGGCGTACATTTTTAAAAACTCTTTTATTTACACTTTTATCTTTCTCCTTACTCCACCCCAATCCCTTCCAATACCCCAGCACCAGGTAGGAGAGAGAAAGTGTTAGTGGGAGAGGGAGCGCAGTTCTCTGAGCTGCTTCCTGCTGGTAAGGGTCATCGGCTCCTGGGAACCAGTCTAGTCCTCATTTCAGGAGACCTCCTACTTCTTGTCTCACTACATCAACAGCAACAGGAGCTGCAGGGGAGAAACCGCACCAGCCTTATTCTTTCTTGGAGCTCCCCATAAATGCTGGGCTCTAACATTTATTCTCTCTCCAGAGTCCTCGGAGTTAAACTATCTGCAGCTGGCAGAGAGCTCCTCTCAGAGCCTATATGAAGCAACTAGTTTGCTGCTATGGACCATCTGAATCAGTCCCACACCCCACACCTGGGATTAAAACAAAACCATGTTTATATCCACAACTTGCTAGGGTTCCCAGCCCTCAGGAGCAATGGGAGAAGAGCAAAACAGAAGCAATCCCAGCCTCCCATCCCTTTAACTGGCAGGAACACCTCTCCAGCCTACCCCGCAGACTGCCGAATGCTTAGCATGGATTCAGCTGGACTCAGCTGAGTCCGTGCTAATAGCCATAATCTGGAATGTTGTTACCCAGCCAGGGAGAGTAGCCTGCATCTCTGCATCTCAATTGCATCTTAATAACACTCAAACAGGGAAAACGCTTTGTTCGCTGTGGCTTCCCAGGTAGTTTATAAGTTGTACGTGTCTTATTTGAGAGCATGCATTTAGATTTAAACCACCCAGCTCCCAGGAACAATATCATTTGGCTCCAAGAACAAGCGTAATGTTAAAAGATAAAAAGAACCTGGTCCCCGGAGTCTTACTGGAAACCTTGGAAAAAAACAGAAAGTCATCATTTTATCAGTGGTTTTTTCCAATACCTGTGTAGGCTGTTTAGATTCTTGTATTCAAGTGGGAAAACTGCAGATAATTTTGTAGCTCACATAAGCCTTTTGCATGTATCTAACAATTCCTCTCCCCTCTAGAGGCATGTCAGAGTCGTCTGACAACTTTAACACAGTTCTTTTATTTATAGAAGTTATCTGGAGGATGAAAGAGCAGTCTCCCTGGACACCCAACACCCCACCACCACCTACACACACACACTCCCACACCAAACTGATAATTAAAGGGCATAGCTGGTACTGTTTTAATTAGCTGGCAATTTGAGGAGAATTTTCATTGTCCTTGACAAACTGTCAAATAGAAATGGCCATAGCAACATTGTGAAGGTGTGAGAGATACCCCAATACCTCATGCCTTGGTTAATTTTTCTCTTGCTATGAAGAGACACCATGATCTGCCTTGTATATCAGGGGCTGACAGTTTCAGAAGGTGACTCCATGACCATCACGGTGACAGCATGGCAGGAGGCAGGCAAGCAGGCATGGTGCTGGAACAGTAGCTACTAGCTTACATCTTATGACAAATGTGTGAGAAAAGAACACTGGGCGTGGTGTAGGCTATTTAAACCTCAGAGGCTGCCCCCAGGACACACCTCCTCCAACAAGGTCAGACCACCTAACTCTTCCCAAACAGTTCCACCAATTGGAGACCATGTATTTAAACATATGAGCCTATGAGGGGTCATTCCCACTCAGGGTACCACAAGTTTTATTAGTTGGTGGTACTCCAGAGGAACAGAACTAACAGAATGAATATATATTATAGACTACCATATTAACATAGGTGTATTGAAAGGGCATTGATTAGAGTGTCTTAT
This sequence comes from Psammomys obesus, assembly GCF_907164565.1. Classification (NCBI taxonomy): domain Eukaryota; kingdom Metazoa; phylum Chordata; class Mammalia; order Rodentia; family Muridae; genus Psammomys; species Psammomys obesus. The sequence continues at coordinate 13,420,641 of NW_026596256.1, forward strand.
AGGCTAGGGTCTGAGGAGTTCAACAATAACTGTCTTCTGATGGAAATACCCAGGATCCAGTAGTTGTTCCGTCCAGAAAACTGAATGGCTCAACAGTCTCAATCTAGTCTGAACTCCCAGGGAAGACCTAGACAGCCTCAAGTTTTCAGTCAATGTTGGAATCCCAAAGAAGTTTCTAACACCAGTATAGGAATGCCCCAGAAATAGGACAGATGAACTTGCCAGCGAGAGTGAGGGCAAGCAGGCAAAAAGCGTAACCTTCCTTTTTCCATGTCCTAATGAGTAGGCTACCACCAGAAGGTATGGCCCAGATTTAGAGTGGGTCTTCCGACCTTAAATGATCCAGATTTAGGCACAGTCTTCCCGCCTCAAATGAATCAAGAAAACCGCTCACGGGAGTACCGAGCTGTTTGGGTTTTAGTTGATTTCAGACAAAGTTAAGCTGACAACCAACATAAGACATCACACATCACTTCCTCTATCCTAGCTCACAAATTATGAACAAATATACCAGAGATGTAGAAGGATCCTGTCACTGATTTATTTATTCATGGAAGGCTGAGAGATGTTTTGACCTCTATCCCAAAATGCAACCAGGGGGGAAAAAAAATGAACAAGGTAAAAATTTGGGGTGGCAAAATTTCCCCACCTGCGGGGTCCCTTTTCCTACCCCAAGCTCCAAGTTTTATCAATGCTATTTCAGAGGTTTTGTTTGTATGTATCTTTGGAGTTTTGCACTTAAATCTAATTTGTGAGTGTGAAATGAAAGGCTCTCAGACTTGCAGCTTTCATGGAAGAGATAAGACAGTGATTAAAAAACAAGATACCCACTAAATTTCAATTTCAGATAAAATGCAAATTTTGTTTTTAGGGTGTGTGAGCTGTTGGTTTGAAATTCAGTTTGAACCAAGCATTCTGTTTTCACCTGCCAAACCTGGGTGGGGCCTCCTGGGTATGGAGCCCCTGGAATCCTGACGTCTGGACAGAGCACTCAGCTGCTGCATCCTCGACAGACTCAGAAAGTCCCGAGACAGTTCAGTTTGCTGCTGTTTTGTGGAGAGAGATTTGCCCTTTGCTTTCTTATCTGTGGTTGCAAATGAAAGCTTGCCTGGACAAGCCATGCAGGAAGTGGGAAGGCCCCTGACACCTTTCTGTGCCTGCGCACAGGGGTACAGCTCCGACTCTGACATCTGTTTGTGGTGTAACCTCAGAGTAATGAACTCACATTTGGCAACAGGGATGACAAACATCTGTCCTTTACTCACGCCAGGTTAAAGTGAGTAAGACGTCCTGACTCATCAGTGTAAGAGACAACTGCCCAAGGTTGCTTTATTTCCCACCGCAACTTGCCCATCCCTTCCCTTGGAAAGGATATTTCAAAATTATTGGGCTCCTGGACTTCCTGGAAAGCATTGAAATATGAATTGTTTATTATTATTATTATTATTATTATTAAAGTTTTTATGTGTGGGGGTGTTTGGCCTGCATGTATGCCTGTGTACCACATGCATGTCTGGTGCCCTTGTAGGCCAGAAAAGGATGTTGGATCCCCTCGAACTGGAGTCATAGATACTGTAAGCTGCTTTGTGGGTATTGTGACTCGAACCCAGGCCCTCTGGAAGAGCAGCCAGTGCTCTTAACAGTTGAGCCATTTCTCTAGTCCCTGAAAGTAGATGTCTTGATATGATTCCTTGTTTCTTTTTCTTTTCTTTCCTTTTTTTTTTTTTTCGTTTTTTTGCCTCTCATTGTGTACATTTTGTCTCTCATTAAGAATGCAGATATCCAGGGAAACAGTACACTTTCATGCATGCTTAAGCACTACAGGCATGTCAAAAGCCAGGCTTCTCCACCCCTCAGTCTGTGAAGCTCTATGCAACCCAGCAGAGCCATCGGGGTGGCCCAACACAAACCGTAACTTATTTAGAACACGGAGACCCTTTTGTGATTTTACTTTTAGCATGTGTATGTGTGTCTGTGATGAATGCCTGTATGTGAGTTTACATACTAACTAGAGGCCAGAGGTCAACATCATGGGTCTTCCTCTAGCCTCCTCCCCCTTGTTTTTTGATACAGGTCTCTCAATGAACCTGATGCTCATAGATCAGCTACACAAACTGGTCAGAGACCACCAGAGACCTTCCTGTGTCTGCCCGCTAACCCTGGGAGCACAGGCCAAGACTTGAGGATAGAAGCCAGACTCTCCTCAACTAACCAGACTAGCCTTCCACATAAAGAAAGTTCCGGGAGGTTTGCGATGTGGCTAGGAGTACAGTCACCTGAAAGCCATCCCCGCTAATGGGGATGATTCTGGACAACCAGCCCAGCCGTGATATGCATTCAGTCAGTGGGGGCAGCCTGTGCTCTGCAGTGGACATGGTTGCTGAACTAGGATGGTCAGCAATAAAGATCCCTGAATGAGTCCTTAACTCAGCACTTCAGACAGTTTACCCGAACATGACTGCATTGGGAGTCAAGGAGTGTCTGCACTCTGAAGCACAGTGTTGACTGAACATATTATTTAGCACAGACAGAGTAAAGCCTGAGCCTGGTACTGGGATTAGAGCTAATCCTCAGGAGGAGTTTGTCCTGTTCAGGGCACTAAGCAGGATGAAGGCTCAGGAATAGCAGCTGTTCTCAAACATCCAGCAGGTGCTGCTGGACGGAAGTCAGCCAGGGAGCTGAAAAGGTGCCAAAGAATTCAAGGGTGCTTGGTCTGCGTGGTTTCTCTGCCACACCCACCCACGGGCATGCTTAAAAGATAGTGTGGCAAAAGGGGAGGCAGAAACATACCTTAAACTTGCCACTTATGGATGCCAAAACCTTGAGAACATTTATCCTCAAGCCCCAATCCTCACTCTGTTTCCTTCTGAAATACCCAAGCAGGTCAGGACATTGTTTCTTCCCTTGGGACTGTCCTAACTTCAGATCCTGTTCTTCTACTTCTTGCATATTTGCAAACACATACAAACACACACACACACACACACACACACACACACACACACACACACTAGGGGAGGGAGCCTGACTTTGTTGCAATGTTAATAAATTTTAGTGAAAGCAAATTAAATCTGCCCCCCAGCTTTCACAGTATTTTGCACATAATAAATACTGAATAGAGTCAATGGGCGTTGAAATGAATTATATTCACTCTAACCCTGCATTTAAGAAAGGCAGAGCCTATTCCAATTTTCCTCACAAAAATTTCCAAAAGGTGATGAAATGGCCATTGTGAATCCATACATCTTCATTTCTTGGAGGACATTAAAGGCAATTCCAAACCTATTTTACTGCATCACAGTGTTTATGAACCTTAGAATAGTTCTTTCTTTCTTTCTTCTTCTTCTTAAGTTTATTAAAAGAAATTCCATGAGCATCTACCTCAAGCTAGGTGTAGGGTTGAAAAACATTCCTTGCATCATCTCTGGCCTCAAAGATTTCACTGTTTGTGGGCCAGTCAGAGACTCGAATTCACCTTGCACTGTGATGGAAGAGGGAAAGTGACACAGTATGCTGGGCAGCGCCACAGAGTAACTCAGAGAACAATGGAGTTAATAAAGGGAGAAAAGAAAACTCTAAGAAAAGAATGCACTGAATAGTAAAATAATGTGGCTCTGAGTATGTAACTCAAACTTTCTGTGACTGATTGAGGAACTCAGCTGCAACATGAGAGTATTGTCTACCTGACAGCCTCACTTTCAAATGGTCCCTCTCAAATCAGCATGGGCCACAGATTTACCTGGAGGCTTTATGGTAAGACTAGACACTGCCCCATCCCCTAGATCCTGGTCCAGAGTGGGGTCCTGAGAATTTGCCTTCCTAAGGAGGGTGCTTGTGGGCTGTGTGTAAGTGTGGGCTTAGAGCCACCCTGTGACAGGCAAACGGTAAGTGGGAGCTGTCATATGCTTTTGAGCTCCACTTAAATAGATAGGAGTGTTCCAAATGGAAGAAGGCACTCAAGGAAAGAAAAGATGTATCTAAAATAGACAACATTAAATCAAGTTGAGTGTTGGTAGAAGGTTAGGCATCCTGAGCCTGTGAGAGAACGGTAGAGAAGAGTTGGGAAGTTCCTGTGACTGCCGCAAAGACTTGAAATGAGGCTTTTTGGGCCTCTATATTGCAGTCTCCTCACATTGTACCCTTAAAACACTGGCTACTGGTAAGAAGCTGTGGGCATCTGCATGTGACAGGCATACTTGTGTGCTGAGTGCGCAAAGGGGCTTAACTGGCTAATCACATAGGTCACCAGCTGACCAGTTACCAAACTCTTGACTTGGAAAACCCAGAGCTTTTTGAGCCAGTCTCAAGATTCAATCATCTGGGCAGCTGAAACTGTCTCCTTCCATTATTTCATCCAGCAGAACAGGGCAAATCCACAGAGAAATTTTTATCTACTAAAAAACAATTACAGCTGGGTTGGGGAGAAAGCCACACAAGCCTCAGAAATATCCTGAGAGACAGACCACATAGAAGCCAGACAGATTTAATCACCCCTGGTGCAGCTGGTCCTTAGCTGGGGAGCTTAAACCCGTTATTCCTTTAAAAAAAAAAAGCCAATCTAGACAAGCTTTGGGATATGAGAATCCAGGTTCCTCAGTCCCAAAGAGAAGTCAACATTTCAGAAAAAGAGTGAAGAAAGGCAAAAGGAATATTCCAAATGTGGGCATTTAAAATGTTTACAACCTATAGATTGACTGTTTTTCCCCTTCTTTGACAATTTTGTATCTGTGTATACTGAATTTTTTAGTCATTTTTACACATACACTCAGGACACACTCATCCACCTTTCTCCTGCAGAAGCTCTTCTCAAGACGCTCCTTCCTCCTTCGGCATCTGAGGTCTGTCTGTTCTCACTGTTGACTTAGACATGAACATGGCTGGGAGGTTATCTGCTGGAACCTGGGGACCCCACTGAGGAAAATGCCATTGCTAAGTAACCGTTAGCTGCATATAGTCTCTTAATGAAGTATGGGCCTCATGAACTCCCACCCTGCGCATGATAAAATTATGACAGGTTTGATCTAGTGCAGGTCAGTAACCACAGCTTCAAAGATTTGTGAATGCAATGTCCATGTTATATCCAGAAAACACTGTTTAACACCACTCCTCCCCAACCTTGGCTCTTAAGTTTTTCCACCAGCCCCCTTCTAAGTTAACCTGGTGGGAAGCGAGATGGATGGTTTTTCAGTCTTGAACCCTGGGGTGGGAGGTGGAGGTGGATGTCCCATTTCTGGCTGAGCACAGCACAGACATTCACTCTCCACACTTTGACTGGCTGTGAGCCTCTGCATCAACCGCCACCCACTGCAAAAAGAGGTTTCTCTGTTGAAGGCTGAGACCTGTATTAATCTATGGGTATGAACAAATTTTTACAAGAGAGTTTGACAGAATAACAAAACAAGAATAACTGGTTTTCCTTTATGGCCTTGGGCCTCCCTGGTCATGTGCATTCTCTTAACCAGGTTTGTATTTCCAGGCATGACTTCCTTTCTGCAGAATAGACCTCAAATCCAATCAGAAAGGGTTGATCAGTCCCATGTTAATCACACCACTATTGAACCAGTGGACCTGCCTTGCCAAGCAGGTCATTCCTGTAGCTCATTCTATGTTGTCTACAACTAGGAAGAACAGCTGATGCTCTTCGACAGCAAGTTGCACAGTACCCATGAAAGCTATCCAGCGGGGAGGATGCTTTAGTTCCAGTCCTGTATGACCCACACCCAAGTGTGTAGTGTCTTCAGCGATAGGGTCTTACTATCTAGTTCTGGCAAAGAAGGGCATTGATAGTGGTCTGTAATGTTCAGGGCCTTGAAAAACAACTCACAAAGTATCTCACACCCAGTATTGGGTTTTATTTTGTTTTGTTTTCCAATAACCGTTGGTTGATGAAAGGAACACCCATGAAAGATGCCTCCATTCAAAAATTTTAAGGTATGTCCCTTGTATTCATGATCTCTCAAAAACTTTTTTGCAATGTTCAAGATGTTGGAACTTTCTTTGCATCTCTGGGATAAAGCCTACTTGATCATGGTGGGCTACCTTTTTGATGTGTTCTTGGATTCAGTTTGCAAGTATTTTTATTTTATTGAATATTTTTGCATCACTGTTTGTGAGGGTCTATAATTATTGTTGTTGTTGTTGAGTCTTTGTGTGCTTTGTGTATCATAATGAATGTGGCCTCAAAATGAATTTGGTAATGTTTCCTTCTGTTTCTCGTTTGCGGAATAATTTAAGGAATATTAGAATTAGCTCTTCTTCTTATTCTGTGATAAGACCATTGAGCCTGGTCCTTTTATGTTTGGGAGACTTTTAATGACTTCTACTTAGGGCTTATCCGTCTATTTTAATTGTTGATTTGATCTTTACTTACCTTTGGTAAGTGGTATCTATTGAGAAATTTATCCATTTCTTTTAGATTTTCCAATTTTGTGGAGTGCAAGTCTTTGAAGTATGGCCTAATAAAGTTGCTTAGAGCGAAGGAAGACTTCCTAGTCTCATCAGCACAGGCTAGCAAGGGTACCAACTTCCTGAATGCCTGTTCTATGTGTAAAGGTACTGACTCATGGGAGAACCAGAAGAGAAGCCAAACAACCATGTGTCTTCAGTGGGCTGAATCATTTGTATCTGTTTCCTCTTCCAAAATATGGAGGTGATCCAAGTGTCAATGGAGCTGTAAACATTTAGTAGCTCTTAGATGTCATACATCCAAAAGGCACCTCCTGCATGCCGCCCAGGTGGTTTCAGGAAGGATATTTCCTGGGTCTCAATGTCTTGGGAAAAACAGGTAGGGGAGTATATCTGCGATGACCTCTAGGTTCTGGTGCTGTCACTCTGCTGTGTCACTTTGTTGTGAGAAATAGAGGGGTGGAGAGAATTGGAGACTGGTTTTATCACCTCTCTTATTCATTTTGACACAACTTTCCTAGATACTTAATACTCCATTTGAACCCAAACTTGAGAATCTTTGACTTGGGAAGCTTCATTTGTCCCTGAAAATTTACATAAAGCAAATGTTTCATTGTCAAACTTACGAGTGTCATTCCCAGAGCCCCCTGTGTGAACTGACGCAGAAACATCAGCCAGTGTGGCTGAGTGGGCAGACTCTATAGAATGGCCTAAGTACGAAGAGGAATGGTGTGGACTTCAGTGTCCCAGGGACAGATGTGGTTCCAGCTGGCTTAGGGCTAACTTTAGCATTGATGGTCAGTTTGGGAAAAACAACAGCAACAAACCAGCCACAAGTTGCTAGAGGCTAAGAGGTAGAGAAGTATGCTAAAGAATGCAGGGTCAGAAAGGCAGGCAAGGCAAGCCCAGAAAAGAGAGAGAGAGAGAGAGAGAGAGAGAGAGAGAGAGAGAGAGAGAAAGAAAGAAAGAAAGAAAGAAAGAAAGAAAGAAAGAAAGAAAGAAAGAAAAGGTTGTTCACTACTGCTTGTGACTAGAAGCTAAGAGTTCTCTGGAGGAGAGACCATTGAGGTAACCCAAGCTGGTGGCCTACATTATATGGAAGGCTAGGCTCTCTCACCTAGCCTCCTAACCTCTCTGCCCCCATTGCCATTTTTTTCACTCCCTCAGAAATGAGGAGAAAGGAAAACTGACAAGATGGATTACACCGAAGAAAAGAAATGCTGTTCATGAAATGCCAATAGCCCCATACAGGGGGAATTACCTGCAGAGAGTGGTAGGAAGGGAAATATAAGTCATGTCAGTCAGGGAAAATCGCCTTTCAAGTTTTTAAGCTATGAAAAGAAATGTGCAGTGAAGTTTCCAGAGGTATAAGCTAAGCTTGTGGAAAGTGCTGAGGGAGGCTGCTCTATTCTCAGTGTCTCCCTATTTTTATAACTTACCTCAAGTCTTCTTCAGAAAACAATGGTAAGGCACAGTAGTTCTGTGTGGAAAGAGCTGCCATTGGTTGTTCATGAGAAGGTCTCCAGGGATGTGCTCTGGAAGATGCCAGAAGCCCCAGATTTGCCATGGAACTATGGGTAATTATTAGGCACATGGACATGCAGATGGCTGCACCACTGGAATACATTTCAGAAACAGAAACACATTGGTGTCGATTGAAAAGGAGATGATTTTTCTGTAAATCAGTTGTAAAAATCAGATCTGGATAGAGATGCATTGCAAATACCACAAACTCAACTCTTCAAAGCCATAGTGCCGCAGAGCTCAGCTCAGCTGCGGAGTTCCTCCTGTTTAGTTCTACAAACTAGCCCAGATCCAAGATCCCAGAGCAAGTATTGAAAGAGGATGCAGAGAACTTCTTTGAGGAGCTTCTTTGAGCCTTTCAGGACCTAAGAGAGAGAGAGAAAGAGAGAGAGAGAGAGAGACCTCTCTGAGACTCAAATGGTGTGCTCTTCTTTGAACACTTGAGTCCTGTTTCATGGTGTTCCTTCCTCTGTATATTTCCGTCCTCTCCCACATAAGGCCGATGGAGTCCTCGAGTCCTTGACTGGTTGATTTGTGCCACTACCACCCAGCACAGGGCCTGGCATACTGCAGAGGCTCAGAAAGCATTTCTTGGTTGCAATGTGACTTACTATATGGAGGCCCCTGGCTCGGCAGCAAGGAAGGGGTAACCATGTTGACTAAATAGAAGCTGGAAGCAGAGGACAGGGAAAGGTATGGCAGGGAGAGGTGTGTCTAGGGTAAAGAATATCCCCATGGCTCCATGGCTAATAGAGGACCTAATGCAGAGTGTAAAGCTGCCTTTGAGAGTTTCTACTCAGAGAAACTTCCCAGAGCTTTGAAGCTCTGTCTACAGGGATCTGCTTCCTGTGAAACAGTGTGAGAGTATGGTTTGCAATTCTCACCCCACCAGGAGAGAATTTATGTGATTATTCATGGTCATGTTAGGAAGACGGGTGGTGAGTCTGCAGATGCATCAGGTTCTTGTCCCCTCCAGAGCCTTCATTCATTTTCACTCAACAAATATTTACTAGCCTCTTGATTAGATCCACAAGCTTTACTCTGTCCGGGGCATACAATGATAAACAGATCTGACAAAAAGCCCTGTCTTGAGGGACTGGCAATTTAGCTAGGAGAGAACAGATAGTAAGATAAAGGAGCTATCCACTATTTTAGACAATGCTGAGTGTTTTACATACTGCACTTGAGTGACATATTTCTCTAAGGCAGATATCACCCTTCAGTGAAATTAAAGTTATAGGGAGAAGGGAGCCACAAATGCAGCCATCAAGAGTCCATAGTAACAAAGGAGTCTAATGTTGAGTCTGATGCTGGGAGGTTTTGCAGGCAGGTGGTGGGTGGTGGCATCTGGCCTAGTTGATTATAGGGGAGAAAAATATTTCATTTTTGATGATAAGAGCTACCAAAGTGCATGGTGATGTTAGAGAGGGGCTCAGTGACCAAGGCTGAGGGGACCTGAGCAGTATTGGAGAGTGAGCCAAGCACTGTGGTGAAGAGAAGGAAGCTGCCAGCACTGAGATCTCTGCCCACCCCTCCCCCAAAGCTGGCCCAGTGTTTATCACCAGCTGGGGTTCTTAATGGATGTTTTCCAAGAGGAGGCAGTGAGTCCCTCAGCCCAAGTTTTCTTCCGGAGTTCTTACAGGATGTTTACATTCAGTGGACCTTGAGAGCTAAAAGGCAAAATAACTAGTTTGACCAGAAAACTAAGTGATGAAAGAAAGAATACAGTCAGGAATATGGATAGGTTTCAGACAGCAGGAAACACTAACTAACCCATCCCTGATGCCTGATTCCTTCCTGCTCACTGGAGATCCTGAATCCTGAGTAATGCTGATAAGATTATCCATCCATTCGACCTGTAATGAAATCCCAAGACCTGAAGCACTGCACACTAGCCTTATTCACTTCTTTAATGTCTCGTTGAATATCTACCTCCTTTTAAAGCGGGTGGAACAGTTTGAAAGAGAATAGCCTCTATAGGCACGTATGTTTGAATACCTGATGCTGGCCTGGGCCTGCCTCTTCCCTTATGGTATCTGGCCACCATTGTGCACAGATGCTGGACTTGAAGGAGTAAAGTTTAGCTAGGTGTTAGCAGGATCTCACTATGGCGGTGTGGGTTGAAGGGAACCTCCTCCAAGGTGGTTTTCAATAAAACAGCTCTCTTTCACTGGGGGTTCATAAAGGCTATATAAAACCTGGAGAAGTAGATGGGGATTATTTTTTGGGGGGTGAGTACATCATTGGCTGGGGCTGAGGTACTAGGAATGCTTCATTTGCATGTAGAGGAATTCCAGGTGCTAGCTAGACATGCCCTTATAAGGAAATAGAAAGTTTTAACCTCAAACCTGGACACCAGGCTACATGACTACCTCAAGGGTGACACATGTGGGTGGAAGGGTCAAAAGGCTATGTTCACCAGGGCATGCAGACCCAGAACAGGGAGGGAGCAATCCTTAATCCTGCCTGTCTCAAGATGAGATTTTGGGGGTATGGACAGGTCTCAACCTCACTCTTGCTCTAGGACTGTTCACCTAGTCCTATGGCTCACTTGCCCCACAACTTGATCGCCAGTTGGTGGAACTATTTTAGAAGGATTGGAAAAGGCCTTAGTATTACTGAGGGTAGGCTTTGAAATTCCAGAAGACTTCTGCCATTTTCAGTGTCTAACTAATTTGTGAATCAAACTTCCAGTTCTCAGCTACTCCAAAACCATAGACACTAACTCTTTGCAACCATAAGCCCAAACTAAACACCTCCTTCTGTAAGTTGCCTTTATCTTGGCCTTCTGGCACAACAATACAAATGTGACTAAGACAGGAGGGAAGCTGAGTGCAGCTCAGCCAGGCTGAAAGACCTGGTGATGAATGAAAAAGCCCATAAGATTTTGAATCTTATCCTTCAATGGCCTTACATACAAGCTAGCCTTGCTTGTAAGGGCCCCACACGCTGCCCATTTTCACAACCTGGCATTTCCACTCTATATTAATGTGCTAACTTCACCCAGATCCACTGTGTCAGTCCCTACAAGTGATTGAGCTACAGCCTGCATTTTCTTTCCTCCAGACTGGGGACAGAATTTGCATCCTGGAATATGCTAACCAGGTGTTTTACTGCTGATCTGTGTCCTCAGACTAAATTTTGTTTTTGTTCCTCCTGCATTTGTTGGATTTAATTTTTAACCTGAATTTTCTAGGTGTCTTGTGGAACTGGCTAGTACTCTTCACCAGTTAGTTCCCATCTCATCTGCTTCTTGGTAACAGGTATGCGTGCTTGCCCTTTGTTGCAATATGGCCCCGTGAATGGTTCTGATCACTGATTTCATAGGATGAGGCCTTGATAGTCTCTTAACTTATGTAGACTATCCGAAGTTGCATTTCCACTCTGGGCCTGTGGTTATATGTGGATTCCATGCATGACCATAGTTAGCAGAGCAGCCTGATTGGGATAGGCTTAAAGCCTGAGTGAAAAATGAGCAAAGAAACAAAAACTGTAAATATATATGTATATGTATATGTATATGTATATGTATATGTATATGTATATAATTCATATATATGTGTATATATATATATATATATATACACACACACACACAAGAAATTATTATGACAGCAGCTATTTATAAACCAAATATTTTCTAAATAAAAGACACAGAAACTTGTTAGATTTATAATATGCCTTAAAGCACTAGAGCTAAGCAAATATCAACCCTGTAAACTGTCTTGTCTGTCCCATCCAAAATCCCAAATACTTGCACATGTTCCATTTGAGCTGTTTCTTCTCCATCAGGCCAGTCCTTAGAGCAAGTGCTCTTGGCCTCATACTCCTGATTACCCCATGGTGACCTCCTGTCTCCTCTCCATCTCCTTCCTTCTCTTTCTCCTCTCCTCATGGTCCTCCTAAGACCCCAAGCCTGGGAACCTTCACTCCACCTACCTTTTTTTTTTCTGCCCAGCTCAGGCTGTCAGCAACTTTATTAACCAATCAAAGCTAATTGGGAAGCATTCCTTATATCACATGAATACAGGAGATGCTTCATACTGTCTATGGAAGGGTGGTAACCAGATCTCAGCATCTGGAAACACAGTGTACAATACCCTCCTCCAACAAAAAAACCTTACCAGTTCCAAGGCCCTGAGGTGGGAGCATGGTTGAGAGAGCAGCACCTTAGACAAGCAGATATCTGTCTTCTGGGGAATTGTGCATTTCTTCATCAGCATCAGGCGGGTATCTGGAGTCCCCTAGAAGATCTTTCAGGTGCCTTCCAAATATGAACTGGCTTGATTCTATAGGCAAACGGTTAGCTTCCCCTGAGAAAATGTAAAGAGATACTCATTAGGTGATCCCTGACCCTTCCCTGGCATGCATAACTGAGTTCTGAGGTGCGGATACCCTTATAGAAAGAGCAGCTATAGGCAGGGAGTGAGCAGCCAGCACCCTCCAAAATTTATCTCACTAAACAAAACTGGACTATATATTTGTAGCTTTTGACATTGCTTTGCACTTCAGTTTTTATAGAAAATTTAACTTCTGTATGAAGCCAGAGCTGTTCAGCACCAAAAGTTGCTTTATCTCAATCTACTCCAAGGGAAAATATTCATTCTCCTGGCCTCTAACTATAGCTGTTGGGCACTGAACGTTCCACACTCTGTTAAGATCCTCAGTCTTGGGAAAGTTTGGCCAGTCACCCTGCAAGACCCCTTACTTCTTTTCAATAATGTCACTGTGAATCTAGCCCCCACACCCCACCCTGATGCATCCTTGGCAATGTTAGACTCCAGCTCTTTCTGTATGCTCTGGTTCAAGTCAGAACAAATAAGCCCCCAACAGCTTCTGTTCTGCAGAAAGTGGTTTACAGATTTCAACATGCTAGCCAAAAAGAGGGAAAAAGAATCTATTCTCAGCTCAATTCTGTTGCCAGTGCAGAGATGGGGTTCCAGCAGAGTTGTGCCACCTCTGTGCTGGTTTTGAGCCTCTCAGCTCTGCCACTTGAAGGCATTCAGGTTTCCAGGCTCTGGCAGTGAAGCCACCGTCTGTCATCCTCAGGGATGCCTTGAATTTTCATGTTCTGACAACTAGACAAGATATCTTCTGAAGGGTGTTTAATACTTGGGTGGTTTGCTTTCAGGACAGACAAGTCCCAGAGCAGACTTGCTTCAAGAAACATTACATGTTAGAGATGGCTCTGTATCCTATAGTAAGAGTCTGCCTAAAGGGTTGTCAAGTTAGACACTTTTTGTCCTGACCTTTGGCTGAAGGTAGATAATAAAGAACTTAATGGAATCTTTTTGGGGGAAAAGGTAGAAACCCTGAATTTGCTATGCCTCTGGCTCATACACATAGCTGAAAAGAAAACATCTTTGGGATGAGCTCCCTGCCTTGATGTCCTCCTCCCCCACCCCCACCCCGAAGCCTGTTGAGAAAGAAGAGCTTCAGACTCACTAACCTCCACCCTCCCTTTGGGTCTTAAAATGAGCTCTGGAGCCAAAGGTATTCTAGAAACAATTAACTCCTGGAACAATGCACAAAGGAAAAGCAGAATGCAAAAGTTTTAAAATTTTATTATAGGTAAGATAGTTTGGGGAGGAAATGAAAGAGTGAGGTATCCAACAAAATCAGTGGAAGAAAAAAGAGGGGGGATGAAGGCAAATCTGGAGGCAGAGTCCTAGGTGCCAGGAATATAGCATGAGAAATGTCAGGTTTCTTGTTTTACCTATTTACTTTGGCACAGGAACCATAGCACCAGAAACTCTTTCTCTTCCTTTATTTAGATTAAAGTTGAGTCCTCAGAAAACTTCTACTATGTGAACACTGCCTGGGGAAGGGGACAGCAGATGCTTCCCCAAAGCAGTGTTTATCCTCATGGCAGGAGAGCTTGGCCCCTGAGGGAGGAGACCAGAGAGCTGACAGGAATGTTGTCTTACCTCCAGTTTTTCTCACCTCGGGGAAAGAAAAAGAAATGGGTATGCCTAAAGTCTGGCTTTGGCCTTTCCATTTTAAGCAGCCTCCTTGGCAACTTAGTCTTAGTAAGATATGTGTAAGGAGATGTCCCTTAGCAGTGCTCATGTTTAAAAGACTCTGGCTTTTTCTGCCAAGGCCAACCAATAGCTAATGGTCTGTAGGGCTTTCTACACCTTGGGCTTTGAGACAAGCACCAGTTTTGAGCAATGTGGCTTGAGGAAGCTCAGAAACGGAAATGACAGTTTGTTTGTGATGTAGCCTAGCTCTAACAAGCACCAGTTTTGAGCGATGTGGCTTGAGGAAGCTCAGAAACGGAAATGACCGTTTCTTTGTGATGTAGCCTAGCTCTAACAATCCACTCCACATCACTGACTGCCCTGTGTTCCCTGTTCGGATCTCTAAGATGCAATTCAAAATTAGACTGAAAAGTCAGACGTGGAACCTAATGTGGGGAAAATAATGATGAAAACAAATCATAATAAAATAAATTTTATTAAAAAATACTTTATATAAGACCAGAAAATTACGCTTTAAATATGAGTATCAAAGAACACTTCTGAAACTGTTCAGGAAGCTAGGTTTCCTTCAGTTTTTTACTTTGATGATCTGTGATTCCTCTAAGACTAATCCAATGTGTCAGTAACATTAAATGGTCAGTTTTAAATTTTGTGTATTTGTTTTATTTTGCAAATTGAATTTTCATGTTTTCAAAGTAGTTTCTCTGCTTTTAAAATAGTGAATTAATTCTTTGGACCCCTTAAAAAACATCCCCAGTCTTCCTGCTTTCAAACAATGGGTAATTCAAACAGTTCATCCGTCTAATCCCAAATTAAATCTAACTTATACAATAGACATAGGGCATTGGGTGAAGTCACCTTACTTCTCAGTAAATCTACCAACTCATTTCCTGAACAGAGGGTAGATCCTCTCTTCCTCTTCTTCCAGGTAAGGGCAGCTATTTCCCATTTTAAAGCAAATGGAAGAAATTTCAGGGGAAAGAAGAGTATTTGGGAATAAGAGGCCCAACTCCCCTTCTGTGCCGAGTCTTATTCGTTGTTGGCCTTGGAGACTTTGAACTTCATTTTTATATTGTTAGAATTCTGGTAAACTACAGGGCAAGCTCCATGGAACTACAAATTCTTTTCCTCAAAACTTAATAATGTTGTAGGCTGTAGGCTGAATAAGACAGATGTAGCCAGAGATTGTTGACATGAGTGTGAGTTCTTGAAAGGGAGGGATGTGGATGGGTACTGAAGCATCCCAGGGCTAATACTGGAACCAAGCAAAGCCAGGTTAAAAAAAAAAAAAAAGCAGAGAAAGTGTGTCCTTCTGTCTGGCTTTAATCCTTTCTTGTCATTAATTGCTTCTCACAAAGGACTTGTGTGAAGAGGAAACAAGAGTAGAATTGGATTTTAAGTTCCTGAGTAGCAAAGGTTCAGATCTGGGAAAGGGCTAAGAGCCCCAGAGTGAGGGCAAAGAGCAGAACACTAGAATCATCTTGCTTCTCAAAGTATCATCGTAGAGACACTACTAATGTCTGAAAGCCGTCCAGCCCAGCCCTCTGCAACCTTGCACTGACTCTCTTCAGTTTGTTTCCTTCGAAAATTCTTACATGGCCCTTTCAAAGGCTGTACCTCTGTGTTGCAGGTGGGGATTGCATGTGGTAAAGAAAAAGCAAATCAAGTGAAATTTGCAATGCTGTTTGAACAAGTATTCATGGAAATAGGTATGTCCATCTACACTCTTCCTTGTAGAAAACCCCGAGCACACACCACCTACCTCACATCCTCTGGGCGTGCCTTCATTGTTCCAAAGAGCCCTTAGCCTCTGTTCACCATCCCCTAACAAATCCCTTGGCAAGCACACAAAAGTAGACGGTTCCATGCTGTTTACACATCAGATATCAGCCTCTGGCTTTGTCAAGTCTTTTCATATTGGGGCATTTCATGACTAAAGAATCCATCTCTTTTTTTTTTTTTTTACAATTTATTCATTTTGTATCCCAGCTGTAGCCTCCTCCCACATCCCCTCACAATCCTGCCCTCCCTCCTTTTTCTCCTCCCATGCCCTTCTCCCAGTCCACTGATAGGTGTGGTCCTCCTCCACTTCCATCTGACCCTAGCCTATCAGGTCTCGACTGGCGGCATTGTCTTCCTCTGTGGACTGGTAAGGTTGCCCCACCTCAGGGGGAAGTGATGAAAGAGCCTGCCACTGAGTTCATGTCAGAGTCAGTCCCTGTTTCTATTACTAGGGCACCCACTTGGACACTGAGCTGCCATGGCTACATCTGTGCAGAGGTTCTAGGTTATGTCCATGAATGGTCCTTGGTTGGAGTATCAGTCTCAGAAAAGACCCCTGGACCCAGATTTTTTTATTCTGTTGTTCTCCTTGTGGAGTTCCTGTCTCCTCCAAGTCTTTCTATCTCCCCCTTCTTTCATAAGATTCCCTGCACTCTGCCAAAGTTTGGCTATGAGTCTCAGTATCTGCTTTAATACCCTGCTGGGTAGAGTCTTTCAGAGGCCCTTTGTGGTAGGCTCCTATCCTGTTCCCTGTTTTCTCCCTCTTCTGATGTCTAACCCATTTGCCTTTCTGAATGAGGATTTAACATCTTACCCAGGGTCCTCCTTCTTGCTAGCTTCTTTAGATGTACAGATTTTAGTATGTTTATCTTATAATATATATCTAATATCCAGTTGTAAGTGAGTATATACCATGTTTATCTTTCTGCTTCTGGAATACCTCACTCAGGATGATCTTTTCTAGTTCCCACCATTTGTCTGCAAATTTAATGATTTCCTTGTTTTTAATTTCTGAGTAGTATTCCATTATGTAAATGTACCACAATTTCTGTATCCATTCCTTAATTGAGGGACATCTGGGTTGTTTTCAGATTCTGGCTATTACGAATAAAGCTACTATGAACATAGTTGAGCAAATGTCGTTGTTGTATACCTGAGCATCTTTTGAATACATGCCTAGGAGTGGTATAGCTGGATCTTGAGGTAGCACTATTCCTAATTGTCTGAGAAAGCGCCAGATTGATTTCCAAAGTGGTTGTACAAGTTTCCTTTCCCACCAGCAATGGAGGAGGGTTCTCCTTTCTCCACAACCTCTCCAGCATGTGTTGTCACTTGAGTTTTTGATCTTAGCCATTCTGATGGGTGTCAGGTGAAATCTCAGGGTCATTTTGATTTGCGTTTCCTTGATGACTAAGGACGTTGAGCATTTCTTTAAGTGTTTCTCTGCCATTCTATAGTCCTCTATTGAGAATTCTCTGTTTAGTTCAGTACCCCATTTTTTTTAATTGTATTACTTGGCTTGCTGCTATTTAACTTCTTGAGTTCCTTATATATTCTGGATATTAGCCCTCTGTCAGATATAGGGTTGGTGAAGATCCTTTCCCAGTCTGTAGCCTGGAGTTTTGAAAAAGTGGGGAAGAGCTTTGAACTCATTGGCACAGGAGACAATTTCCTGAACAGAACAATCAATAAATGGGACCTCATAAAACTGAAAAGCTTCTGTAAAGCAAAGAATCCAACTCTTTAGGGGATTTGGAAGTTTTTGCAGGTGAGAAAACCCAGGCCTGTCTCCTTGGAAACTTCAAGTAACGTCTCCATCCACTTCACCAAAGCCTGCCATTCTGTAATTCACGTGTAGTAAGTTGATTCAAAAGGGACATGATTCGATATTGCAGGAAAAGCTCTGGCCTGACAGGCCACAGCCTCTTATGTTTATAGACTCACCCTGTTTTCTACTTACATGGCTCAAGGTTGCTCCTGATATTTTCTTTGCCTAAATGCTGGCAAATGTTATCATTTTGGCCAAATGCAGCCACAGAGAATGGGGACAGTCTGTCCTGTGGAAGTTTTCCTCATTCCAGAGCTTTCTGCTCACACCAGCTCCAGAACTTCTTACCAGACCACAACTTTAGCTCTTTCCTTCCTAGACTGTCCTGCCCTCACCCCAGCAAGAAGCCAACTAGAGAAATGAGCAGAATGCCTCCCCAACCCTGCTGCTCCAGCCCCTGCTTAGTGCTCTTTGGACCACAAATCCCATGTTCAGGAAGAGAATTATTCACAGGTGTGACTCTCAAAGTGTGCCCCTGGTCTGCAGTGTTCAATTATCTGGGAACCTGTGAAAAAGGCACAATCCTAAGCCCCAAGCTAGACCCATAGGTCTCAAATCAGAAAGTCCAGATTGGAGCCCAGAATTCTGTGTTCAATAAGCCTGCCAGCTGACTCTGATCATTTCCAAGGTCTGAGTATTCACATTTCTCATAGTTGCCTAGGCAATACCGCTGTGTTTGATCTGAGTTGCACGTATTGAGAAATAGTCTATACCAGAAGTTGGAAAGCTATATGCAGGCAGTAATCCAAGAATGGCCCACCATCTATCTGGTTTTGTAAGCAAAGTTTTACTGGAACATAGCCACACCTAGTAATTTACATATCTATGGCTTATTTCTTGCAACATATAGCAGATTTGAACAGTTTCCACAGTGACCATATGTCCTACAAAGTTGAAAATCTGGCTAGATAAGGTTTTCTGGGATGCCTATTTTGCACAGGCATACCCTAGCTGCAATAATCCATGTGATCCTTCCCAAATGGAATTTAAGCAAAGTCATCCATAATGACCCAGTGAGAGCTTGGAACAATTTTTCTGACTGGAAAGAAATCTTTATGATCACTTTTTGTTTCTATAAAGAAAATATACATGTGCCCTGTTCTCCTAGCCTGTAAGCAAATCTAGCTGAGATCAGTGGTAGCTGGTAAGGGCTGACACAGTGTTTCCTTGACCCAACTCAGGTCTGAGGGCCAGAGAGGTGTCAAGAATCACAAGTGCCCAGCAATGGACAGGCAGGAATTCTGAGGTGTCAGTTGTCAACAGATAGGGCTCGTTCTTAGTAGTCATGTGTTTGTTGCTTTGAGAGATAGAGTTGGGGGGGCGGATTAATTTGTAAGGTACTCATGAATCTCCTTGATCAGCATGTTAACCAAATTAAAGGTTTTGTATCAATGGATTAGACCCAAAGGAGAATCTTTGAACTTAGCAGCCAAGAAATTCCATTTTTCATTGTTACCTCTCTCTACCGACTGAATGTGCCTTCTTCCTTCTCAGCCTGAGCTTTTGTATAGGAAAAGCAATCTAAATGTCAGAAGCTGTGTGGATGAGACACATACTTCAGGCTATCCTTTACCTTGACCGAGCATATTTCCCCCTTTTTTTAAAAAATATGGGAAATGAGAAACACTCCTCTGAGAGTAAGGGTTGACTATCAAGAACAGTCTGTAGCACAGCCCCTGGCATTTCCATACAAAATGGAAACATACACCTGCCATTCTCTATTGGAGGGACTGTGTGCATTTTTTTCTGAACTTCAGGCCGTTAGGGCTGGTTTCCTCAGGTATACAACAAAGAACAATGTACTCAGAAGAGAGGCATCACAATCTGGTTGGTAAGTTCCTATCATGGCTTAGGGCTCTCCATCCATGTCATCTTCATTTGTACCTTTTCTTTCGTGTTTTCAGAATCTTTTGTTTGCAGCTTCAGAAAACTTAGAACTCCCAAAGAGAGGCTCTTTGGGAGGGGAAATAGAGATCCTTTAAGAGTCTCCCCCAGTTCAAGGAACTGTTTCATTTATTCATCACTGCTGAGGAGCTGTCATCAAAAGAACAGGAGCTGTTCTTCCTAAACTCAATGTTTCTATAGAATTTGAAAGGAGAACTTAACACAGGGAATTTAAGTGTGCCCTGTCCGAAAGGGAAGAAAACCTAAGTTTAAAGATGATAACAGGATAGGAGTCCAGACTTATTTCAGAAACTGAGTTGGCAATTTATTTTTCCTCCAGAATTCCTTGAGAGTAAAGTGACCCAAACAGCATTTATGCTTTCCAAGAGAATGATAATACATGGAAGATATGAGCAAGCATCAAAAGATAATTTTATGGTTTGTAATTGCCCAACAACTTACAGATCATTAAATAATTCTTTAAAAAAAAAAGAATTCTTATGATCTTTAGATGTAAAGCCACCTTATGAAGTGCTTTGTTATTGAGAGCTGGACCCGCTGTTTTCAAAGAAGCAAGTCAATTAGTTTAATGAAAAGAAGGGCTATGGTCTTGGTCTGTCACACAAACTTCTCAAGTATGCCACCACTCTCATAGGCCATCTCAGAAGATTCCCATCTACCGTCTAAAGCCGTCTTTCTCTCTAGACCCTCTCCTGCCCCACTCTGTTTGATCACTTGAAATGACAGCTGTACGCCACCTAACAGTCAGGACATTTCCGTAGAAATACAGAATGGCTATGTTTGTCATTGTGTGAGCATCACAGAGTGTTTCTGCACAAACCAAAATAGCTATGATGCCATGATGTTCTATATGTTATAGCATCAACACTGTGTGTATGTTCCATTGTTGACCAAAATTCCGTGATGTAGCATGCCTATCATACAGCATATCTGTGCAAGGTGCGTTTACTTTGTTTCTTTGCTTATTGTAAGCTTCTCCAACCAGAATGAAAATATCTTCTGTTTTTCATTACTGAATCTTCAGGAACTAGAACAGTATCTGAGAAACAGTAGTACAGTTTTTTGTTGAAGTAATTAACGAAATCTCCCCCAAACAGTTTTTTAAATCCTGCTTATAATATGTGTCCTAGTGTATGCCAGGCATGGACAGGCAAGCCTGTAATGGCAGCTCTTAAAAACACAAGAAAAGCAGATCTCCATGAACTCAAGTTCAGCCTGCTCTGGATAGAGAGTTCCAGGCCAGCTAAGGCTACATAATGAGACCTTATCTCAAAATGCCAAACAAAAGAAAACAAAACAGAAAACCACAATAATTTGTGGCCTATTGCAAAACAAGTGTTTCAACCCAAATCGATTCAGTAAGTCACTTGCTCTAGAAAGACTTCTGCATTTATGATTATTAATTAGCTCACTTCTGACTTATATACCTTTCCTTTATAGCTTTACTGTTGCAGGCTAAGTCAGTCCATCCATGATGATAGTCACAGTAATGGGCTTTTTTTCTTGCCCCTGCACAGATATAAATTTTAAGATGTCATTATCTTATTAAGAAAGTTCCTCTACTCCTAGATGGGGGCCAGTGAGATGGCTCAATGGTTCAAGACCCTTACTGCCAAGCCTGATGTCCTGAGTTTGATCCTAAGTCCCATATGGTGGATTTAAAAAGAGAAATATTCCCAAATTGCTAACTTTGTATGTTTGAGTGAAAACTTCATCTGGTAAGACAATGGTAGAATGTTCTGCTTGCTATCAAATGTAAAACCATCCCTACATTCCTGATAGAAATATGATGCAGTTACAATAAGTTAACCTTTTCATTTTTGGTTGGACCTAGTTTGTTAATATGTCCCTCTTTATCTTGGCATCTGATTTCATAAGTGACATTGGCAGCAAATTTCTTTTTTCACAGTGTCCTTGTCTAATACAATTATCGAGCTGCGCTGGCCTTTAAAAGAAAGTGAGAATGTTTCCTTTTTCTATTTCCTGGAGATTTGCACCAGGCAGGTGTGAATTCACTGCTGAAGCCCAATAGGCCTGGACTTCTCCTCTGCTTCTGTGATAACTGAGAGAAGCCAAAATCCATAGCAAGCTGATTTGGGAACTTCAGAGAATTCAAATCTTGTCTGCAGTCCTTGCAGGGCCCAGTGTACATTCAATTTGCCTTTACATCTGCAACTGAGCTACCCAGAGTTCCATATCAGTTGTAGGGAGTTTACACAGGCTGTTACTGTCATCCTAAACTCAGGTTTTATACCCATAGCCTATGAAGGATGTCAAAAGTGTTACTCAACTCATTGCTCAGCATTGGCCTCTGGGTGAGTGCCTTTCAAGAAGTCTCCTTCGAGGTCTATGTACGGACTTGATAATCCCATGTGGTGTGGCTTGCTTTGGAAACCCTGTTTGGCAGGTATTTCCTCGTTTCTTTTCTTTCTTTCCAATTCTGAATAGGCCCAGAAGTAAGCAGCTAAAATAAATGAGAGCCAGATTTGTGCTCCCTCTCCCTTACAACCCCATCCACTTATATCATGAGGTGCCTTTATCTATCTATCTATCTATCTATCTATCTATCTATCTATCTATCTATGGTTTTTATTTACAAATATCTTATTCACTTGATAAGCAACATATCCTTTAACTAAGATGTCTTCAGAGGTAGAAAATATTATTATTACTATTGCACAGGAAGAAGCTTTGAAACTTGCAGTGGAGGAGGGTTCCCCTTTTTCCACAACCTCTCCAGCATGTGTTGTCCCTTGAGTTTTTCATCTTGGCCATTCTGATGGGTGTAAGGTGAAATCTCAGGGTCGTTTTGATTTGCATTTCCCTGATGGCTAATGAGGATGAGCATTTCTTTAAGTGTTTCTCTGCCATTCGATATTCCTCTGCCGAGAATTCTCTGTTTAGCTCTGTTCCCCATTTTTTAATTGGATTACTTGGTTTGCTGCTTTTCAGCTTCTTTAGTTCTTTGTATATACTTGATATTAGTCCTCTGCCAGATAAAGGGTTGGTGAAGATTCTTTCCCAATCTGTAGGCATTCGCTTTGTTTTGATGACAGTGTCCTTTGCTTTGCAGAAGCTTTTCAGTTTCATGAGGTCCCATTTATTGATTGTTGCTCTTAGAGCCTGTGCTGTTGGTGTTCTGTTCAGGAAGTTGTCTCCTGTGCCAATGGGCTTCTACCTTTTAAGCCCATCCCATGCCTTTTTTTTTTTCTCCCTGTCACTCTTTGCTAGTCTCATTTTCGCTCAGGATGCCTCTCTCGGGAACATCTCAGGCAGTTCCTTGATGGCTGCTCACTGGTTGCCAGAGCTTCATTCTCCTGTGGAAATTTCTACTAACCCACCCCTTTAGCCCCTTCTCTGCACTCCTCAGCATTGTATTCCCTCCTGCTCAGCCCTTTCTAGGTGTTAGTTCAGTCTGTCCTATCTTTCAATCCATAGGATAGTCTTTTCAGCATGGCAATCTCCATGCATATTCCTCTCTGGTAGCACAGAGGGCATGTTCCATCTCAGTGAGTGCCTGAGTCATAGCGGGCTGCAGTAAGATCTTATTTATCCCACCCTCCATTTCTTTTTTACCAGGGAGGGTTGAAGACAGTTTCCAAATAAATAGAAAGGTCTGGTTAAGGAACTGGTAACTGTTCAGCTGCAAAATTAAAAATGGTTGCCCCAACAGCACCTGGAAGACATTGAAGACAGCGACATTTTCTTATCCTTAGCCAATGCCTGTTCCTGGCTGAAGAGGCTCCGTGGCTTAGAGTGAGACCATCCATCTACAAATCAAATGGCCAGAGTGTGAGCCTGACTCTAGACTCCTCAGTCTATACTCTGCAGCATCGGTTGGCTTTGGAAGTAACAACACCTACCCTGCCCACTTCAAATAGGAGTAATGAATGTGGTAGGTCCAAAGGAGGCAGTGCTATATAAATACATAATTTTTAAGAGATAGAATTTGGCTTATACTATGGAAGAAATAAACTGGAAATAAACACTATTTTTTTTATTAGATTTACTACCTCTCCTAGGCTCTTGTAGAAGCAAGCTAAATGTCACTGAGGAAGCTAAAATCAGTCATGTTGTTTTTGCCATGTTTTAAAATGGGCCCCTAAGAGTGAGGTCTGTTTTCAAAGGTAGGTTCCAGAACTGGCAGAAGAGGTTGAGTAAAGATAAGAACAAAAAAGCCATGGATGTATGTCAGCTGGGAGATAATAGCACTATGTTGATTCTGAGCAGAGGAGAGGTGAATAGAGACCCTTTTCTCCCATTATGTAACAAGGGCAGCAGCTGCCTCCACAGCCGTGTGTTGATTTCCTACTTAGCTGAACAGAGAGAAGATAGCCTGTAGGGCTAAAGGGGGAAAAGGGATGTCTCCAGCCAAATCAAATGGAAAGGTTGAACATATTGTCTGCCATGAATAAAGTTAATCTGTTCAGCTCCATGTTGCCTCCTAACACCTCTCCCAAGCAGTCATTTCACTTACCCTCTACCAAGTACTCTGAAGTCTGTGCCTGTTTCTGTTTATCAGCCTTATCCTGTTCTCACACCCAAAGAATGCAGTAAGAGTTCCTGCTACAGTGCTCGCTAAAACTTGGAAGTGGCTCAGGATATAAATGAATGTAGTAATTACAGGCCAATCATGTAGTGTTATTGAAAGTAGATCACTGCAGACATGGAAATATTCCTAAATAACCAAGAACAGTGATTTGTGAGTCATTTTAAAAGCAACTTCTCGTTAGTGTCATGGCATTCTGTTTCATGTGTATTTAGATACCAAGTAGAACTTCTCTAAATTCATTTGTTAAAGCTTTGTTCACAGTGTTGGAACTAATGGACTTAAATGTTTAATCCCATGTGTATTGTGATTGTAAATCACCAAACATAGTCCAGTGTTCATTAATCAAGACAGATGTCTTATTCCTCTTTCTATGAACCTACATTTTCATCCACACTAGAACTTGCAGTCACAAAACTCTATGATTTGTGAAGACTAATAGTGTACATAAATTTTTCCTAAAGTGGGTATTGCAATTTCTGGTGTGTGTGTCCTTGCTAAGAAAACAGTAGGTTCTTGATTTACAACCAACCAATGTTTCCAAAGCATGATGTTTTCTGTTAGAAAGTTTACTTCCCCAGTTGTAAATATGTATTCTAAAAATGTATGACAAATGAACATACATACAGGCATAAATGGACAGGCATGTGACTGCAGAGAAAGCATTGCCTCAGACACTTAGGAAAGACAGCCCTTCCTCCTTCCTACTTCATGTATGTTATCATATACAGAAGTGCCCACTGATACCCGAGACCCACCCAGGGGTGGTGCTTCAACCAATAGTCAATGGGGACTACACTATTAATGCTTCAAAGAAATTTAGTGGGTGTACCAAGAATGGATGATAAGCATTAGAGTAACCCAGAAGGTTCTTTCAAAGCACATTGTTGTATAAGCCTTGCTTTGGCCTTCTTTGAAAAGGGCATTCTCATTAAGGCTTGCTTGTTTTTCTTCTTTGGAGCTATGAGGTAGCCGAGACAATTGCTAGTTCTTAGCCAGCGCTGCTCTTGCTAACTGTAGGAAGTCAAAGCTAATTCAACAGATAGACTGTGGAGTGCAAAAACTGGAAGGGCACATCCAACTGAACTACTTGTGACCATGCATAAATTTCTGTTCTTTGCTTCATGTGTGTTTCTTGCCATATACATGTTACCTTAAAATATAAAGGTTGTTCTAAAGCATGTAAAGACCAACTATAGGAATCCCAAAGATAAAATACAAACTATTTTTTGTTTAAAAATATTTTTAACTTATATTTATTAAGTGTATTCTTTGACAATTCTAC
Organism: Psammomys obesus; assembly: GCF_907164565.1. Taxonomy (NCBI): domain Eukaryota; kingdom Metazoa; phylum Chordata; class Mammalia; order Rodentia; family Muridae; genus Psammomys; species Psammomys obesus. The sequence continues at coordinate 13,445,900 of NW_026596256.1, forward strand.
ACCTGTGTAGAACGTATTTCTACCCCAATTCTTATCAACAACCTCCATCCTCCCGACTAATCTCTTTCCCAGGTTCAGGACTTTTGGGTTTGTTTGTGATCCATTACTTTAGCCAGGGCCATGAGTCTGACCATTTTGGTTGGAATTATCCATTGGAGCCTAGTGGAGCACACAATTTTGAGTACACAACTGAAGGCAATGATCTTCCTTCTCTGAACCTGTCTAGGGTCCCACAAGCCACTCCTTCATCCATGTCCAGCTGTTGGCCTCGTCTAGTGCAGACCCAAAGCAGGCATCCACAGCTATTTTCATTTTAATGAATATAATGCTCATGTCTTCTTACACAGAAAATGATGTTCTCAGAACATCTCTGATCTAACTTTTGCATTCTTCCTGGCCCCTTTTTCTGAGTGTTCCTTGAACCCTAGAATCAGTGATATAAATGTCTTGTTTAGGGCTAAGATGTCATCACTTTCTTATTTTCAATATCTTGTGTAGCCATGAATCTCGATATTTACCACTGTTCACTGGAAAGATTTTCTGATTAAGGCTGAGAGTAGCATATGTCTGTGAACATAAATATAAGTAGGCATTCCCATGGCAGGGAAGCCTAGTAGCTGGACCAGAAGCTGAGAGCCCATGTCCTCAATTACAAGCACAAGGCAGAAAATGGAATGTAATTTTAGAAACCTCAAATCTATCCCCTGATGCTGTACTTCCTCCAACAAAGCCACACCTTCTAAACAACCAAACACTGCCACAAACTGGGGGGGGGGGGGACAAATCTTGAAATGCCTGAGGTCATGGGAACATCCCATTCAAACCACAAGGTGGTTATTCCTATACCAGTAGTGCCACTGTTTTACAAGTGGGCACACTTTGCCTGGCAGGTTGGTCTTGTGGTTAAGGTTTAAATTTTAAACTCAAGATAACTTTTAAAATTGATCTCCAAAATCTTAATATGTAACAGGATAGCCACTTCCATCCTTTCATATTTTTAAGTTCATCTTTTCAATCAGAAGAAAGCAAACATTTCTCACCAAGTTCTGATTAAATACACCTCATTTGCCAAAATGCTTCTTCTGTTTTCTGTTGCTGTGCAAAAATATTGACCAAAATCAACTTGGAGAGGAAAGTGTTTCTTTTACCTAACAAGTTACAAGCCATCTATGTGGGAATCCAGGGCAGAAGCTCACAGCAGGAATCTGGAGGCAGGAACTGAAGCAGAGATCATGAAGGAGCACTGATTGACCTGGACCAACAGGTCATTCTTCAGTGACAGGTTCCTGATAGAGTAGACCAGGGGATGAGAAAGATAGAAAATAAAAGCGGAGATCAGGAGGTCATTCATAAACTGTGTCTTGGGCCAAACAAGTTTACTGGGAAGTACAGCATCTTATATACTATTTGCAGGATATAAATGGGACGAAGTCAGTAGGAAATATCACAATCAGACAAAGTCAGCAAAAAGCTAATTATAGAGTGTTGCACAAGGGTAACACAGAATATCTCAAGGATGTTAGAAACCAGCACATAGTGGTCTTGGGACTATAAGACCATACCCCATATAGTGAGAAGAGTTGGGTTCTCAGGGTTTACCACAGCACCCCCAAGGCCCTGGCCCCAGGACATTACTAACTTTGACAAGCTTATTTTTTGTTTTAGAGAAGGATCTATGTTCTTCATACATAGGGCCTTGGGGAAAAGTTCCTAAGACCCTGGCCCCAGGCTATTACTGGCTCTGCCAATCATATTCCTGGTATACATGTATATATATATACACAGACATATATATGTATGTATATGCTAAATCATGACTTATCACTACCAGTCAAACAAACTAGTGACTGTTTCAACCTATCCATTTCTGCCATGTCTGTATCCTTCTTCCATTTAATGGGACCAAAGAACATGCTAGAAAACAATGAATTTTTCTGGCAAACTCACAACTTAATAAAGTGCACAGCTGCTACTGCTCCAAGCGTATTAGGTTAGCTTTATTTGTTTGAGTATATATTTGACAGATATATTCATTTTTTTTAACAATTCTAGTGACAATTGTTTTTAAAATGGAGATGGACAGCAAATAGCAAGCAACACTGAACTAGAAGGGCTCAGGGTGATGGTAATTCTATCTGAGCTCTGGCATCCAAATAATCAGTTACTTCAGCTCAAATTTCTATCATCTTAATTAGGACAGGAAACGTAATAACACAACTTAACACATATGGTAAGAATCATAAAACCTTTGGGATGGCTTCTGATTACTCCTTTTTTATTATATTTACTACAATACATTGACATGTACATGAGAAGGAGTAATAACCACTGTATATCCAGGCAAGAGAACTAATACACCCTGGCTCCCAGAACCGGTGCTGAGCAATCAGTGCAAGGTGTCCTTTCACAGAGTATTCAAAAACAGTGTGTTATTCAGAGTTCGATGGGTGGAATCCTCACTGACACTTGCTAGCTAGGAAACCTGAATCCATCACTAGCACTGCCTCAGTATCCAGCTCAAAGAATGCAAAAAGCTATCAACTCACAGATGTTATTTATCAGGAGTAAATTAGATGGTGTATGTTAAAAACTTGACCCAAGGACTCTATAAAGAATGTACACATGAGGAGCTAAATACTTAGCATGCAGACTTGAGCTTGCTTGCTGCTCAAAAGTCTGAGCTTTCCATATGTTTAATATATACTAATGGAAGAAAGGCTTCAGAGATGGCACATGAGAAGGTAAGTTACCTTTCCTAAAAGAATGGAATTACCTTCTCATCCCATTTAGCTCCTGTGGAGCTCTTGACAGCTGATGTGAAGATGCCTGATGCCCTCGTTTTTCCTCTGTAAAGACATTAAACATCTTGCTCTGGTGCATTAATAACCTTGCCTACTTAAGAATAATCATTGCATTGTCCTCTTCTGTGGCCTGGTAAGGCTGCTCCCCTCTTAGGGGAAGGTGATCAAAGAGCAGGCCAATCAGTTTATGTCAGAGGCAGTCCCTCTTCCCATTACTATGGACTCCTGATGAGATCTGATAGTCTAAGATCAGAAGGAAGGAGAGGGGGACCTCCCCTATCAGTGGACTTGGGGAGGGGCATGCATGAAGAAGGGGGAGGGAAGGTGGGATTAGGAGGGGAGGAGGGAGGGATTTATCGGGGGATAGAATAGAGTGTAATTAATAAAAGTTAAAAAAAAGAATAATCATTGCAACTCCCAAAGACCCTTCTACTGTAAGGTGTGAGATGGAGACTATTTATTCATATCCCTTCTGTTTATTCTTTTTTTTTTAATCTGTCCCCATCCTTGAGAATCACAACTTCACTCTTACATATAGACCTGGGCAGGGGGCAGGGGACAGGAGATAGACCAATGAATGCTTGTGGTATGTGTGTCTTCAGCTTATTCACTAGAATCCCTTAGAAAAAAAGAATGTTGGTATATGGTTTGCTTGTTATACAGTAGATCATTTCACAGTGCTTTTATTTCGTATCTTAATTAGAAAAACAAAGCACTTTTAAGAAGGATTTTTTCAAAAATTCATGTCTATAATTCTCACATTTTATTAATTACAAAAATCCTCAATGAGAGGAAATAGTTTGAAGAAGAGATTTAAAATATAAATGTATGCGCTTCAGACATTTTCTTCTCACAGTACCATGGTTGACACTTGGGTATAGTTTGACAGCTACCCCTGGGAGTAGCCTACTCTGCTTCAGTGCTGAGTGCTCACACTGGCTGTTCCGGACCCAGGTATGTTCTCTTCATTGCCCTCTTCTTCACTTTGTCTCCTATGTTTTCTCCTCCTTCGTTCACTTCAATGCTACAGGCACCTCGGAAACTTAGAGCTGACTAGATTCTTCCTTAGCTTAGACTACTGCTTCACAGACTAATGCTTTTGTGATGTAAAATTCACATCAGCCTTCCTTTTCTCCTTAAATAAATACACGCAGCTTTGTGGCCAATGACCCTGCAGTCAGTCAGTGTGGTGTTTTTGTCATCCCTGAGTGTGCCATCTGAAATGCATACACCCCCTTCCCAGGAAAACATAAGGAAAATTCTTTGCGGAAACAACCCCACCTTTGTTCAAGAGTACAGATGGCTGTGTGAGGAAGAGGTGGTTGACAAAGCTAGAGTGTATGTGACTGAAGAGTCTGCATAATGTGGGGTTCTCTTGAAAGGAGACATTTTCTTTAGACTTTCCATTCCTTGTATAAAGAAAAAAAAAAAATAGAGACAGACCAGAGAAATGAAATTGTATTGCAGACATCTGGCATTGACAGGACATGGCACTTCAAAGTCACTTCAAAGAAGATTTGAGTGATGTAGTGCAATTTTGGAATTTTGGGTTTTTTTAAAAAAAAAAAAAACACAAATATTGTAAGAATATGTTTTCATTTTCATCACAGGTGTGGGATATGGGGCTGCTTCAGATTGTCCACAGCAGCTGACTATTATTTGCCTCATGCTCTGGAAGGGGCATGGTTCTGCCAGGTGCAGATAGTTTTTGCAAATGTGTGACCTTTGGAATTCTGGGAACTTTTCAGAGGGTATATAAATGCTTGGGCCCCAAGAGCCATGATGGGTTGTCGGCTGTTGGCTGTTCCTGGTTATTTTTGATTGCAGTTTACTAAGTAGTTGTGTGCAAAGAAGAAACAAGTAGATGAAATTAGGTATACTGAAAGTGAAGATCAAACTTGCCCCAAGGAACTCAATGCCCCGAAGAGCAGGAAGTAGTCTAATGATAACATCACTCCCTTTCCGACCCGTGACTTTATTCAGGAATTTTTTTCCTTTTTCTCTATTCTTTTTTTCTGTCTTATCTTGTGCTGGGAGCTGAAAGGGTAAAAGAAAAGAGGTGAAGAGTGGAAGAACAATTTACAAAGTAGCAAAAAATTGGCTACAGTGTGGTTTGTTCAATCCTGACCACACAGCCCATGAGACCAGAACTACTGTGGTGAAAAGGCCAACTTCTTTAGAATGTGGAAGCTCATAATGAATAAGGCCCCAAACACAGTCTTCCAATGTTGCCGGGAGCTGTTCTTATGTCAAATCTGTCTTATACAAAGAGAATGCAAAGTCAAATTTAACAGGTTTTCTCTCTGGAACAATTTTCCATAAAAAAAGGGGGGGGGCAGAAAAAGTCTTTCCATTGCAAAGCCATCTGCAATCAACCATTTTAAAAGTTCTGTCAAATGACTGCACCCCCCTTCCACCCCCCTCACATCTTCCTCCAGGTCTGACACCTGCATTATTGTTTTACTGTCCACCCCTCCCCTCAGGGGCAGCAGATGCCCCCTGGCAGTCCTCCCCATAAGGGGCTTTGTGATGGTCATGGTTTTTAAACACCTCAGCGTTTTGGTGAAACCATAATTAATTCTTTCCATGGTTCCCAAATGTGAGCTGCTCATTTGCTTTTAATGCCTCGCAGGGAAGATGAACTATCTGTCAGTGATATTCAGAGGGGAAGAAGGAATTACAGATGATGGACATTGTGGGGAAAAAAAGTTTGAATTCCTGAGGATATTTCCTGCCTTGGCCTTCCCTCATGTGCCAAGCATACAGGCAGTGTTTAGGGAGCCCATAGAGCTCTCTAGTGTGTAGAGATATTAGGCTCTGCATCCAGTTCCCTTAGAAAGCCCTTGTTAGTCTAAGGCTGAACTTTAGACTTTGATACTTTCTTATTGCAGTTACTGCAATTTCCTCCTAATTGAACTGCCTCCCTCCAATAGCAGCCTCCTCCACTTCATCCTCCACACTGCTGTCAGTAGCTTTCTAAAATGTAAATTGGATGACATTTCATCCTGCTTTAAGAGTCTGATAGCTTTATATCACCTACAGGTTATGTTTCAAATTAAACACACTATTTGAACTGTCTCTCTCCAGCCCCATTCCATCTTTCCAGCTCTTCTCCAGGATATGAAGCTCTCCTCAGAGCCACTGACCATCTGTGTCTTCCTGTTCAACTGTGGCTCTTAGGATCCCTAGTGAAATCTCTCAGCTCAAATCCATTCTTCTGAGAAGACTATTCAACACAAGAGCTCCTCACCCACAGCTCTGCTCCTACCTCTCCCCCTTAGCTCCATGCCCCTTACCTGTCTCAGGGTGAGCCTTATATTTCTTTATGTACTTTCTCATTACCCCCTTAACCCAACTAGTGAGACCCATGGGCTACTCGGTACATCCTCTGTGAGGACTGCACAGAGACACACTCAATGAGCTACTCAGTGCCCTAGCAAGGATCTTCTTATTTACAGGTAACCCTATTCCAGGTTTCCAGATGGAAAGACCTCCACTCAGCCATCACTTCACTATAAACATCTTAAATCAAATTATAGGGCTACCAGTAAATAAGGAAAAAAAAAAGCCTCAGGGTGAAATAAAATATAGACAAACATAATGCAGAAACAGCCTTCCAGTGTTACCTTTCATTTCATTTCCTATCATGTGTATCTATTGTTTTATGGATAGTTGTTTCATCTTAAGCACATTGTGCTAGAAAACCATGATTCCTAGTGAGTCAGCTGCAGATTAGATTTTGTCAGAGGCTCAACATCTGATATTCCATGCTTGCTCTAGCCTTTAACGCTGAAAATGTACTAAATGAATTGCTAAATTGAGTCTTGATTGTTTTCTTCCTATTTCTGTAGAGAGGCAATGAAACTCAAGTTAAGGATGCATTCGTGAATAGAAGCTTGTTGGTGTCAAAATGAGGCTACTTTGATCCATCACCAGTGACCAAGTTCATTCCTTTAGCCCTTGGGAAGCCACTTTGTGGATCTGAGTCTGGATTTCCCTTCCATTTGTCTGACAATTAGAATTTGCATCTCCTTTATCTTTTTTTTTTTTTTTAATTCTTTGCCACACAAAGGCTTCCACTATGCAGTGGAATTTTAACTTCTTTTTCAGAAAGGCCACAAAGGCATAAAATGAGCTTTCTTCAAAATGAACCAAATTCAGTTTAAGAAAATCATGTTTCTAAATTTGTTTTAAACAAAAGAGAAACAAGGAGAGAAGAAAGAAGGAGGGAAAATAGGAAAGAAAGAAAAAAAAGAAGACTCCTTTTGGATTTCATTAACAGAAAAAAGACCAAACACTCTCCAAAGAAAGTTAAGAAAGTGTTTAGAAAAGCAGGTTATTTTTTTTAAGAAAAAAAGTACAAGAAAATGTACAGTAGGTGGGAACATGCAAGAAAGGGAATAGCTACAATGTTTCATAACCTTTGAGACAAATACTAAATACTCATTTCTCTAGTATCTTTGAATAGAGAAGTAGTACATTTACATGTTAGTCACAGAATATATTCTTCTGTACACTTAGAGAAAAGAACTAGATCTCTCCCCAAACTTCATAAACCTATGTTTAGCCAACCATGTTTTCATTGAACATATTTATATTAGGGAACTTTAATATAATTATCATCAAACTTCCTAGAGTCAAATAAATAAACACCTGCTATTTTAATGATGGGTCTCAGGTATATTTTAAATCTCTTTGCAGACCTGAGGATGAGCTGATATGTAATTATTAAAAATGTGATTTTACTTAACTGGTAAATATTGAAACTCTGGGATTTCCTTCTGTGAGTAAAATCAGTAGAGACTTTAATCTACTAGCTTGCCTTTGGCACTAGCTGTGGAAATGTCCTAAACGAAAACTAAATCCTTATAATGTTGGTGATCAGCTTATATTACGCCACAGGGAGACAAACCACAGCCCAAATGACAAAGATAATTCTTTTCTGTTTGTATTTCAGCCTCTCTATTATGATAACATAACTAGAAATATTATTTCAGGAAGTGATTTAATGTTTCTGTGGGATAATACTAGAACAGAGTTTTGTTTTCTATGACTTACTGAACAAACATTTGTTACAGATTCACCTTGTCTTGGCCCTGAGAATATAAGTGTGGAGGGAGAGGGAAGGCATTTTTCCCTATATCTGATCATATATTTCCCTAAAATAGCCTTTCTTTCTTTCTTTCTTTCTTTCTTTCTTTCTTTCTTTCTTTCTTTCTTTCTTTCTTTCTTTCTTTCTTTTTAAATACCCCATTCAAAGCTAATTACATCCCATTTGACTTCAAACAGTCAAATTATTTATCTGGACTCTAGCTCCTCTGTTTGTTTTCTAACACTGTCAGCAAGGAGTGTAAGAAAGTGTAGGAATATCTCGAGCTGTGAGCTAGGATCCTGATCACCCTATCTGCTGCCCCCGGTGATCAAGCCCTGCTGGTATAAAGCATCTACTCAGGGCTTAGAATTCTCTTGAGAATCCTGAGGCCCCAAAAGTAAGCTCTCATTCTGAGGTTTCCACAAATATATCTCATGATTTCTCATCTTTCCTGTCCCTTCTGTAGAGTTATAACCAGAGTGGGCAGGTTGGGGATAATCAGAAAAGAGGGATCCTGGAAATTCCTGGATTTTTTTTTCTCTTTCTACCTTTTTCAAAAGGGAGATGTTTTATTTCCAGTGGGAGACTCATATTCACACAGCTCCTTACTGAACTGAGGTAGGATGGCAGACTACATAATCTAGCAGCCAGCATGGAAGACGTTAGTGTGTAAACGACTATATAGACTTCAACACTGACTTGAGTCAACCTTGAGACATGGTCTCTAATCAGGTGGTACCAAAACCTATGCATCCCACCTCCAGATTTAGGGTTCCTTGCCTAGTGCTTATGGTGACTCTTCTTTAATACCATTGCCCAGCTATTGTAGCAAGACATCACCCATAAACCTTTGTGTGTGCTTGATGTTGTTATTGGTGATTGAGCTTTGTATGTTGCTAGGCAAGTGTTCTACTACTCTATGTGCTCAAACCTTTTATTATGCTTCATTTTTGAAACATGGTCTTACTGAGTTGTCCTAACTATACCTAAAGTTGAAATTAAAAAATTTTTGAATCAGCCTCTGAGTGCCTGAGGCCTGCACCATCAGGACCAGTAAAACATGGAAGCACATGTTTTTTTAAGAAACACACACACATACTCTCTCTCTCTCTCTCTCTCTCTCTCTCTCTCTCTCTCAGAAAGAGAAAGAGAGAGAGGAGACCTAAGAGTTTAGTAATATTAGTCATCATTGGCTGAAATCAGTACTGAGTTATCCTAGCATCTACTTTTATGTGGTATCCACAGAAAGACACACAAGGCAAAAGCCTCAGCAGGAGAATTTGGTTTGTAGCATATTTTCTAAAATCACTTGAAGGGTGTGGCTGTTGTTCTCCCTAACAGTTAGGTCTATTTGATATTGACTAGGGAATCAGTATATCCATCCAAGTCTGAAAACATACTGAAGTCAAAGACTGCATTAGCATGTGTGGGAACCTCAGATTGGTCTATGAAATTGTGGAAGAAATGCCAGACTTCTGAGCACTGTTGGCCCAGATGAAAGCATGATTTCTTAACTTAAGTGAGAAACATGTCATTTTGTTAGGAGGAACCCATCAAAGATGACCACTCAGACACAGTTTATACCCAATAGAAAGTCTTTATTCCTGCAGGCTGACAGGACCCAAGTGTTGCACCAAGTGTTTAGGGTAAGGGGTTTTTATAGGTAAAAAGACATCCTTTTTTATCTCATTCAGCAGCTGCAAAAGAAGGTTTTATGCAAGCAAGCAGTTTAACAGAAGCTAAGATAAGCTGTTAACTGGGGCATATTGACCTTAGGTTCCTAGAATAGAGCTGGGTAATTTTCCAAAGAAGTCTTCATCAAGGAGATCAAGTTCTAATTAAATCTGAAATGGCCTATGTAAGAATATAAGTCAGAGGAATTTCTGCACCATCTTGCCCTGTCACAATTTGTTTATCTATCCATCATTCATCTGTAACATGCTTTCTTCTGGTTAAGAAAAACAAACATGGCAGCCAAAACTGGAGCCAAACATGATGCTAAATATGCATATTAGTAGAGGTACTATGGCCTACAAATTGTCTCAACACCTTTAAAAAGATCTTCAAAGTTACACAAGTTAATATCTGTTAGAGAATACCTAATAATACCTATGTTTGAATGCTTACTTTACTGCATAATGGGCACTGAAGTAAGCTTTCAATAGGAACAACTAAGATATGTTTTATAGATGTAAAAATAAGACTTAATGAGAATAAGCGATATACCCACAAACAGGTGGCCACTGTTTATTTCCCTCATGTGCTTGGAAAATCCACCTTTCTTATTACATCAGCCCTCACAGCTTCTTAAGGGATTCATAGTGAGGAGTCTCTGGACTGTGGTATGTGAGGCTCTTGACTATTAGGTCCAAAGGAAACTCCATTCCCCAAACTGCAAAAGGCAGTTTATATGCCAGTCTAGGTTTGATTCATGCTGGGCTACAGAAGAATTTCTGGTGATTAGATAAAAGCCATCATTCCTCAGAAACCAGTCAGACCAAAAGGAGTCATTTCCATTGCCTCTGGCAGAAGAGACATATGGCTCCCCATATGTGGCAGCTATCAGCATATCAAAGTCCTGCTGGCCTCCAAGTTCCCTTTCTGTTCCTATTCACTCTACTTATACATTTCAAAGTTCCCATGCTAGCCAAGTGGCCCTCCTCGTCTCCTCAGGCTTCCCTCCTCCAAGATTCCACTTTGTTCTCTATGTAAAGGCAAGGATGTTCCCCTTGCTTCTGCTGTTACTACACTATTTTCTTCCACTATTCTCCTTTCTCTCACAGAAATCCCTGGCCATGTCCAGTGTGCTTGGGGTTTTTTGTTGCTGTTCTTTCGATTTGTTTGTTTGTTTCCTCTGCTCTTCAATCTTCCAGGTGACTCTGGATATTTTTTCTTTCTTATTCACAATAAAAACTTAACTCCTTAATCATGGAGCCATTTCAGCAGTTCATTTACCTCACCCCCTCACATGCATTGATGCTTTGGCAAGCCAAATGTGCTCATCCCTCCCTACACTTCTTTGTAACATACAGCACAATGCAAAGTAATTATTTTCTGTCTTTTCAGCAAGACTTAAAGGACCATGAGGGTAATGACTGTGTCCTTTTGGTTTGTGAGTCTTTGCACACAGTAGATGTTTAAAACCTGTTTTGTACAAGTGACTATAAAAATAATGTAAAAAATTTCAGAGCTTTCTTTTTAATTTAACCTATCAATAAAAGCATCTTTCTTCAACATTAGTAAAATACTCATTAATAACATTAAAATAGTTATATGATAATTCATCATACTGATAAAACTTCATCAATTTTCTTCCTTTTCTACAAGAAATAATTACTACAATCCATACTTTTATTCTTAAACTTAATTTACAGATCTGAATTTTTGTTTTAGCTAGATTTTTAAAAGTAGAAACACCAGGTCTTAATTTGCAGCTCTAAACTCAATATGTGAGAGGGAAAAAAAATAGTCTTTGCATATCCCTTAGTATCTCAGCATGATAATTGGACCACTCAAAGCAGAGAGGACTAAAATGTGTGATTGTTCCATAAACATACAGGCTCAGTCTTCATGGGTCTATTTGCATTTTGAAAGTGAATGCTTACCAGCAAATGTGTCTCATATTGGTAGACAGTAATAGGTATAAAAGTTACAAAAGTGGATAAATAAAACTGAAGATAATACAGGACAGTGAGAAGAGAAAGGCTTCTAACAAGCCTGGGTTCATCAGCCTCTGGTGGTCAAACAGAAGGTTCTCATGTTCATGCCCAGTACTGTGGTCAGTGGGAAGACTAAAGGCATTGTGCTCTGATCTACAGAACAGGTAAATGAGATAGTGTCTGCCTAGCTCCTAGAAGCACACCCATTGATAGAGACAGATTCACCAGGCAGCATGCCACACAGAAGAGCAGAGTTGAGAGGCATAATCAGTGTAGAAGGTTCTCTCCTAGAGAAACCCTTCCTGGCAGAGAGCACTTGAATGAGAGTATGTGAGAAGAACATTCCAAAAATATGCAAATGCAAAGAGATATTCTTTTCTCACTCCAGAGAACCCTAGAGATAAAATCCAAATCTTTTCTTTCCTTCTGAAATCTCAGTCAACTCTTATTTGTGCTGGTCATTTTCACTTTGGCAGGAATGAATTCTTCTGACTTTCCTCAGAGCAAGATTTGATAAAGGAAAAATAGGCAGAGGCTAAGAACTGCATATGCTTGAGGCCAAATAAGGGAGAAGAAAATAACACTTAAAAAAAAAAAGAAAGGATTGTCGAGCATGATAGATGATACAGTCCAGTAATTCCAACATTCAGGAGGCTGAGGCTGGAAGATCACAAATTTAAGGCTATCCTGGGCTCTAAGGAAAGATGTTATCTCAAAAAAGAAATAAGAAGAAAGCTCTAAGTATGAAAACAAAGAGTTTAACTGTGCAGTTGGGGAAGGGAACACACATCAAGTACAACGCACACTGTTGGTACAACAAGGCAACCCTAGGTCCCAAAACATGAAAAATCTCCTGAGGGTAGGAAATGTGTGGTCTAACCCCAAACATCCAGAGAGCCTCTCTCTGTCTGCTTACTGTGTTACTATAATGGGGATCAAACTCGGGACATGCCAGGTGCTCATGGCCGACATGTATCTCCAGTCCTCTCCTCTGTGCTTTCTAAAAGTTCTATAGTCGTTGCCTCTGGTTTTGCAGATGTGCTTCATTTGCTCTTAGCATCCTGTCTGCAACAATTTGGACCATTCTCATTTGATCTGGGAGAAAAACCTTACTTAAGCTGCTTGCCAGAAGCCTTTTAAGTTCAGGACCCTGATGGCCTCTCTAGTACCATCTGGTCTGGCCCTGAACTTCACCAGGCCTACCTCTTTTCTTCTTAAGCCTGTCCCCACCATGAGGACATGTTAGGTCTTTGCCTAGAACTCTGATTCTCTAGAGCTCTACAATGTTGGTCTTTCCCATCCTTCAAGTCACTGCTCCAATGTCATCCCCTCAAGAAGTTGTCCTTGTGCGGGGGTCAGCTCTTAACTTTGCCACTGTGCTGCAACTATGTTTTCAGAGCATCCATCACTCACGAGAGCTACTTGTATGTTTACTTGTTTTCTGTCGATTTCCCCCATTAGGATGGAAGCATCATGGGGTCAGAAACTTGATATATTGGTGCTTGTCATAGCCCTCCACCAAGAACAGTGACTGTCTTTCAATGGGTACTTAATAAATATAGGGGGAAGGAATGAATAGCCATATTTGAAATGTGCTTTATTGCATTTATTTTAGGTTCTAAACTCTATGCTACTGGCAACTGCAAGGCGTTCATTGACCTGAATTGTACTGAAAAGCATTACTGAGCCAGCTCTTACTTCTTTCAAGGTTTCCTTTTCATTTCTCTTCTGTGGCCCATGTGCTGCAGGTTGCAAATATGATCTCCTTCAGCCCTGCTTTCCATCTCCAACCAGTGGAGCACACAAACAGCTTCATTTTGTTTCTCTTTCCAAAAGAACACATACAAAAACAGGATGACATCAGTTCTGATGAATTCTGAACCATTTCAAGTTGTGAATTTCCTTCTGCCTTATTTTTATTTTTACCCAGTTGTTTCTGGCTGAGGACTGATCCGGAGAAGAGCAAGATGATTGGCAGCTCACCAACCCCCACCACTGCGGTAGCATCAATCATAGAGAGACTGCAGAGAGCTACAGGCAGAGGTGGAGGAGAACATGGGGAGGACACAGGGAAATGAATACATCACTGGCGAGGCTGCAGCAACTTCTGTTTTCCCTCTTCTCTAGGCTGCCAGTACTGGCCAAACTAAGCAGGCCCCCGACCCCAGGTGATTGGGTCATTCCTACCTGTCTGTTTCTTAGCTGGAAGCTCACAGCTGGGTCAGTTTAAGTGAGCAAAGAAAGTGACGCAGCAGAAAGAGGGAATAGTTCAGTCTCAGACAGGCTGGCCATGAGAAACTTCACTATGTAACAGTGGTTCGTCAGTCTCTCAGTTCTTGTGTATGAAATAGATACACAGTGCCTGCTCAGTAAGGCTGTGTGCACTTACACGTGGGCCTTGGATAAAAAACACACAGACTAAAGCTTCACACAGCAAATGGCCTATGCAGGGTTGCTATTAGGAAGTTGGGTTTAGACACAGACAATTAAGTGAAGAAGAAACCATGCATGCCTTCTGGCTGGCTGTACTTTTCCACTTCCAAAAGCCAAAGGCTTGTTGTGTGATACAAAGTGATTCAAGGGTCTATTATATTGTCTAGTTTCACATACAAGAGTCCAAATAATTGAAATTTTTACCATAGTAACAAAATGTTTGACTGCCACGTTGTAGACTACGCCTCCTTTTTACAGTGATTTTCCTTCTTGTCTATGATGACACCAGCATGGGGTATCAACAGCTTTGAAGCCGCACCAAGGAATTCTCAAATTTGCATCTACTTGACCATCAATACCAGGATCCAGCTATGAAGTCCTATTATCTAAATCTTACTTAGGATCAATTACCTTCTCAGCTTGAACAGAGCACAGACAGTGACTTTAATCAATGGAAATCTATTGCTTTAATTTCCTGGGATGGATTATTCATCAATCAGAAGGGAAACTATTTCACAGGATTTTAAGGTTGTCATACAGTGATTAATTTAAAAATGCCTGAACTCAACATTTGAAAAGTGTTTGTACCCTGGCCCATGGAGAGATAGCTTTGCTTCCATTTGTGAGGGGATTTCAGTAAGGCCTAAAGCGGGTGTAAAGAGCACATTCTTCTGGAGCCTGCAGTTTAGACTGTTCTCCTCTCTCTTCCTCCATTCCAGCACGTACAACAGAGCTGTCCCTTTTATTCAGCTAAAGTCAGGATTGGCACAGATACCTAGAATCATCTAGAAGAACAGTTCTAATTAGAAACCACAACTTTCTGTCTTCAGGTCAGACTCCACTTTGCTTCTGGTCACCCAAGAATAAATGAGGACAAGCTGGTTTAAGACATAACATATTCCAAGAAGAATGAAAAGAGCAGGATAGAGAATGAAAGATGAGTGTAACCTAAGACCAGCCATCCAGCCTGGCCAGTCACTAGCTAGCCACTGCCAAGACTCAAAGTGCCACAGTGGGCCTTCTGTATTCCACTAGTGGCCAGGTCAAGTTTTCTTGTTTTGATAGAGAGGATGAGCATCCATCATTCTAAAGTTGGTTTATAGCACTGCCGATGTGTAAATAGCTGCTGAGCTTGGAAAACAAAAATGCTCCAGCAACATGAGAGTGGTTACAGATGAAAGGAAATGTCATGAAAGGATATTAGCTTTAAGAGAGCCTCAATTTTCTTCCACCTTTTTTTTTTTTAAATTTACCAATCTGGCGCTCAGTGTTTTGTTCACTAACATTTCTCAGTCAGCTCTATTTTCAGAGTTACTAACTCATAGTTCTGTAGAAAAGAAACTTAACCAGTGCAGTGCTCTCACAAGGTTCTTTTTGTACCAGCCTTGTGTTTTCATCCAGAGTCAGCTCTGTGTGTCTTATCTCGTCCTGTGTGATTTGGTTTTCATTATAATACAGTTAGATCAATTTCTAAAGGGCTGTGTTTCATCTCCGGTAGCCTTGGGTCCTGACAGACTTTTAAAGCTCTTCATAGAATGAGTATGTGGTGTGTAGGGGTTTAATATGACATTTGTATTTCTTCTTTGAGAATTTATGTGTGGTCACAATGTGTCTTGCTCATACCCACCTCCACTCTCCTCCAATTTCTCCTGAGTCTCTCATATTCCCTCCCAACTTCATGCCCTCTTTTCTTTCTTTCTTCAAACCCACTAATGCTAACTAGTATATTAACAAATATACACAGATAATACAGAGCTATACACAGATGTGGGTAATCCACTGGGGCACTTTCACCAAGTGCCACACACCTAAAGAAAAGTGGCTCTACCTTCCCCCAAGAGGAGAGCAACTGTCAATAGCACCTCAGCTGTGGATAAGAGCGCATGTGTTCTTCTCTCATCCATGCTGAACTATTAACTGGCTTGATCTTGTGTAAGTCTTGTGCAGAAAACCACAGTTGCTATGAGTTCATGAGAACAAAGCCACATCATGTCCAGAAGGTACTGTTTAGCCTTAGTCGTTCCCCAACTTCTGGCTCTTACAGTCTTATACACCTATATGTGCACACATGCACACACACACACACACACAAACACATGCATACATGTATACATGCATGTACCCTCTGAGATGGTTCCTGAGTCTTGGAGAATGGGTGTGTTTTATTTATGGCTGAGCACTCCATGCACATTTTGTGTTTTACAATTGTATGGGTTTTGATCCTTACAATTATACAGAGTAGTTGCCTAAGTCCCCAAATTCCTTCTTTATATTTAACCTTTCTTTTAACCTCCAAACATTAACTACTCTACATTTTTCTCTCCCTTTAATTTTATCTTTGCTGGAATGTTATATAAACAGAATTATACAGCCCCTTGAGTCTGGCTTCTTTCACTTAGCACACTGCATTTCAGATACAGCCATATTATTCTGTTAATCATGAATCAATTTTTCCCTCCTTTCACTGCCAAGTGGTATTTCATAATGTGAAAGTCTAGTGTGTTTATCCATTCATTAGTTGATGGACATCTGGGTGGTTTCCAACTTGGGGTGATTATGAGTAAAACTGCTATAAATATTTGAGTGCATTTTTGTGCATGTGAACAGAAGTTTTCAATTTACTAAAGTAAATACCTAGGAATAGAATTTCTGAATCATTTGTTATGAGTATGTTTAACTTTCTAAGAAACCATCTAGCTGCCTTTCAAGTGAACTATACCATTTTATACTCTTCCTGGAAAAGAAGGGGGGTTCATTTGCTTTGCATCATTGCCACCTCTTGGTGTTATGTGTTTGTGTTTACTATTTTAATTTTCATCTTACGTGTTTTAGCAAGTATGTTAATGCATGTAATAACAGTTTTACATTGGTTTTTCCTAGTATCTAGTAACACTGAACTGATTCTCTTCCTAAACATTTATCGACCACCAAACATCTTCTGCAGGGCCCTATCCATTCAATGCCTAAGTCATTTTATTTATTGACCTTTGGCAGAGATTTTCTTTCAGGAATCAGCTTGTCTTTCCAAAATTTTTAATTTTTATTAAGTTTAATTTTTCTAAATTTGGAGAGATTATTCTTTTGCTCCCATACCCCCAAACTCTGTTAAATCCAAAGTCACAGAATTTCCTCTGACATTTTTTTCTAGACGTTTTACAGTTTTGTGTTGTACATTTAGGCCTATCACCCATTTTAAGTTAATTTTTGTACAGAATGTGAAAACTGTATCACTTTGTTTTAACATCTGCTTCAGCACCATTTACTGATGTTATTTTGTTGTTATTATTGAATTGCTTTGTACCTTTGTCAAAAGTCTTTAACTAATGCACCTATGTGCCTATTTTGCCCTGCCTGTTCTATTCAATTTATATACTCATTTCTTTTGATAACGCCACACTGCTTAGATTATTAAAGTCTCTATTACACCCTAAAATCAGGTAGTAAGAACCTTCCAGATTTGTTCATTTCCAAACTGTCCTGTCCCTTCACCTTGTCAAGTCAATTTTAGAACTAGTTCATTAATATTTATAAGATACTTTGTTAGGACTTAAATTGGGATTGGGTTTACTTCATAGATCAAAATGAGGGGAACGGACATCTTAACACGATTGAATCTTGCTAATCATAACTACAGTGTGCATCTTCATTTAGCTAGATCTTTTATTTCTTTCTTCAGTATTTCACACCATTTTGCTCACAGGTCCTAATTACGTTTTGATAGATTTATAGCTTGTTTGGGGAAGGCTGTTGTAAGTACCATGGTTCCTTTAAATTTGATTTGTTATTAAATATGTAACTAGTTTTTAACTTTCATTACATTTACTTATGTGAGTGCATGTGTCACTGCACATGTGGGATGAGAGAACAATTTGCAGCATCATCTCTCCCCTTCTACTGTAATCCCAGAGGCCAAACTCAGGTCCCCAGCTTTGCAACAAGTGCCTTTATCCACTGAGCCATCTACCCAATCCACAAGTGACTTTTATTTGCTAACATTACACCCTTAAGTTTTGCTAAAATCACTTGATAGTTCTAGGGGAATTTAGGAGGTTATTTGGGATTTTCTCTACAAAGATAATTGTGCTGTTTACATGAGAAATAGTCTTATGTATTTCTTTTTAATCTTTATGCTTTTTACTTCTTCGTATTGCACTACAATGTTTAATAGTTTTAATTATCTAAACAGTGAAGTGTCAAGACAGAAATAACTAACCCTGGTAGCTCACAGCACAGACTTCCCAACCCACCAGATGATCATTCATGAAAGATTTGCTCATACTTCCATGATGCTAAGAATAATGAAAAGGCCCAGGGAGGTCAGGCTTGATGCCTACTAGCAAGTACTTCGTAAATGACAAAAGATAAGACATGAACAATCACCATTTCAGGCAAAAGTAAGATGATCAGCGCTCCAGAGAGAAGCACAGAAAGAACAAACGAGAACCTAGGAGCCAACAGGAGTCAGACTCTGACCAGAAAGTGGATGTGAATTGGGATAGAGGTGAGAGATGGCACAGGGAAGAGGTCTTTGGAATTTGCTGGTTAGTTGATTGTAGAAGCCGGTGGGGAGAGGGGCCACAAAGACAACTCTAGGTAAGAGATCTGGATCTGGCTATGTTTTTCAGATGCATAGCTTGACATTGGTTGACCTGTGACCTACAGGTGGCTTAAAACCAAGCTCAGATCAAAACAGAACATAAAAACAGACCTTAGTCATCTTTCTCCTTTACCTACGTCTCAGGCTCTGAAACTGTGAATTCCTGAGCTCCAGGTAGGGCGAGTCTCCTCTGTTGCTGTGGCAATAACTGGGTAAGGCAGAGGGGCAAGGAGCCAAAGGAACGGGTAAGAGCAAGGAGAAAACGCACCTACAAGCTCAGACCTCTTGTAAAACTGAAAAGAACCCTAAGCCTTCTATGGTTGAAGGAATAACTGAAGGCTGGCGTGTCTGTTGTGATACTCCAAAGTGGGAATAGAGACTTGCTTTACACAGGAGGGAGACTTCACATGAAAGATTAAGCTCAAAGCTAAGGGCCGTGTTTGTCTAGTAACAGCTTGAAATTGGCAAGCATCTCCCATGTGCCAGGTGCTGCCTTAAGTGATTCAGTCTCCATATCGAACCTTCAACCACCCTCTACCATTATCCTCATGGGGCAGATGGGGCACCAGAGGTTCTCTGAGCCAAGTTTCTCATTACAGAGAAACCAGTCAAAGTTCCTATCATCTTTGGAATGTCATCTCTGAAATACAGCATCACTGCCGGCTGAAAACTTAGGAGTAAGAAAATTGTAACCGTCCAGAGTTTTGCAATGAGCAAAGGTCTCCCTGGCTAACAAAGGTGTCACAATGAGTAACAATACTGTCTTTCCCCACAGCAGAATGAGGAGATTAGAGCATTCGCTCTGGGCATCACTAGACATCACTGTCTAGCCAGCACTGTGTGTACTTGTATGTGCAGATGAGCCAGGCACAGCCACTGTCCTGGATTTCTGTCTGGGAGGGGAAATGACCCTGCACTCAGTAGCTTCACTATGCATCGCTAAGGCCTTCTAACCACAGAGAGGAAAAATGTGAGCATGTTAGTTTTCTATTCTGCTGTCAAGGACCAGGAAAGACAAACTCAGGAACTCTGGCTAAAAGCATTCACATTTAAGTGCAGTTAAAAAGGTCATCTCCTCCCTTCTCCCCCAGCCTTCCATCTCTGTAATCCTATTTAGCACTTTCTACAGAGAAGGCAGCTTTGCCAAGAAAAACACTTAGAAACATGTCTTGCCTGTTTATAGGAGATGGCCAGTTCAGACCCCTCATTCCCCATTCCCAAGTGTGCTGTTAACTTGCCAGTATGAAATCTCTACAACTTCTTTGTGAAGACACTTAGTGCTATGAACTTTCTTAGCACCACTATAATTGTGTCCCGTAAGTTTGGGTATGTTGTACATTCATTTTCATTTAATTCTAGGAAATCTTTAATTTCTTCATTTCTGCCTTGATCCGGGTAGTCACTCAGTAGGAAGCTATTCAGTTTCCATGAGTTTGAAGGCTTTGTGTTGTTTCTGTTGTTGTTGAAATCCAACTTGAATCTATGGTGGTCTGATGACACATAGGAGGCTATTTCAAATCTCTTGTAGCTGTTGAGACTTGCTTTGTAACCAAATAGTGGTAAATTTTACAGAAGATTCTGTAAGAGGTGCTGAGAAGAAGGTATATTCTTTTGTGTCTCAGTGAAATGTTCTGTAAATATCTGTTAGGTCCATTTGGATCATAATGTCTGCTAGTTCCCTTATTTCTTTACTTAGTTTCTGGATGGCCTGTCTATTGTTGAGAGTGGGGTGTTAAAGTCTCCCACTGTTAATGTGTGGTGTTCAATGTGTGGTTTAAACTTTAGGAATGTTTTATTTACAAATGTAGGTGACCTTGCATTTGGAACATACATGTTCAGAATTGAGATGTCTTTTGGATGGATTTTTCCTTTGATGAGTATGAAGTGTTCTTCCTCATCTCTTTTAACTAATTTTGTTAGAAGTCTCTATTTTGTTAGACTGGCTACACCAGCTTACTCCTTGGATCCATTTGCTTGTAAAATCTTTTTCCAACCCTTTACTCTGAGATGATGTCTATCTGTGATGTTGGGTGTGCTTCTTGTATGTAGCAAATGGATGAATACTGTTTTTACATCCATTTTCTTAGTCTGTGTCTTTTTATTAGGCAATTGAGTCTGCCTCCATATGTTACATGGCCTTTTCCTCTTGCAGTTTTTAATATTCTTTCTTTGTTTTGTACATTTAGTGTATTGAGTATTATGTGAAGTGGGGGACTTTATGGTCCAATCTATTTGGTGTCCTATGAGCTTCTTGTACTTTTATAGACATTTCCTTCTTTAGGTTAGGAAAATTTTGTTGAAAATATTTTTTGGACCTTTGTGCTGGGATTCTTCTCCTTCTTATATTTCTATTATTCTTTGGTTTTGCCTTTTTATAACGTTTCAGATTTCTTGGACATTTTGTGTCAGGAACTTTTTAGACTTGACATTTTCTTTGGCTTATATATCAATTTCTTCTATCATATCTTCAATGCCTAGATTCTTTTCTCTTTCATCACTTGTATTCTGTTGGTAAGGCTTGCATCTATGGTTCCTGTTCACTTACCTAGATTTTGCATCCTCAGGATTCCTTTATTTTCTCTATGGCTTCTATTTTCATTTTTAGGTCTTGAACAGTTTCATTCATTTCCCTCACTTGTTTGTACATTGCTTTCTGTAAGGGACTTATTCATTTCCTTTTTAAGGACCTCTATCATCTTCATAAAGTTTAAAATGTGTGTGCTTGTGCTTCAGCTGTGTTAGAATATTCAGAAGTTGTTTTAATAGAATAGCTAGCCTCTGGTGGTGCTATATTGTCCTGGCTGCTGTTGATTGTGTTCTTACGCTGATGTCTAGGCATCTGGGTTTGGGATGAGTATAGGCATAGAAGCCAATTTCTGAGTTTGTTTTGTTGAATGGGTGTTCCTTGGTTTTTTTTTTGTTTCCTCTTTTGTCTTCTGGTCTTTGTGGTCTGTATTTCTGGCAGGTGGCATGACCTCCGGTACAACAGGGAGTCTTTATCAAATTTGGGGGTTGGACATCTGGTAGCTAGCATGGCCTTGGGTGCAGCAGGTGATCTCTATTCTTCTGAGTGGAATGACCTACACTGGAGCAGCAAATATCTGCCTGCCACATAGAGGTTGGGATAGGCAGTGGGCTAATGGGAGTGTCAGTGGCTTGGGTCTTCTGGCTCTGGACCAAGAAAGTGGGCCCTAACTATCAGAGGGCAGGTAGGGCTTTACCTTTTCTGTGTGATGTGGCCTACACCTGAGCAGTGGGGTGGGGTCATGGCAGTGGGGGCAGGCAGTGGGCAAGGGGGGG
>NW_026596256.1:13467791-13508591 GCF_907164565.1 Psammomys obesus
GGGGGGGGAGCTTTCAGAATTCCCTTTGTTCAATAAGTTTTCTTCAGGCTTCGTGCAATTTAATAGGAATACCTTAAATTTCTACTTTCTTTAGTTGAGGAATTCTCATAGAATGGTAACCAGTTCCGCAGAAATCTAGGATGGCCCATTTTCAGATTTTAACAGGAATGCTCAGAGTTGTGAGCTTGAGACCATTTGTTCTGTTATTATTGGTGCTCTTTTGAAGTTTGTGGTTTCAGCCAAAGACAAGGGAGAGTTACCCCACAGGACAGTTGTGCACAAACTGAAATTAGGGAATCAAATGAATTCTGCAGAGAGGTGCCATGAGATTTATAAAGCAAAAATACAGTTTGAAGGAGTTTACAAATAATTATACTTGGATTCCACTGGTACATTCCCTATGAGAAAGGTGACCTTATTAAACACTGGTGATTCGTATGCACATTCAATCAAAAGAGCAATGTTAGAAAATAAGATAAAGCTGGCTGCCTTTGGACTCCTGAGTTATTTTACAGACTATGAAATGAGTGTGGCTTGTGTGTAATGTAGTTATTGGTTTTTTTTAAACATATGAAAAGCCTTCTTTGTGAGACAAACTCTGACTTAGCTCCAGTTAGTATGATTTCCTCATTTTTACAAGGAAAAAGAAGACATTTTGCTAAGAGGTTTATTGCATTCCTTTTGGGTCCCAAGGTCTTTTGGGGACCTACAGTCGTCTACATTCATTGAGCATTTTACGAAGATCCATTTTACTGTGCTGTAAGAATCTGACAGGAGGTTTGATAAGTCACTGTCTTTGTCAGCGTTCTGTTGCTGTGAAGAGACACCATGACGATGGAAGCTCTTATAAAATAAGTAGTTGTGGGGTGGAGAGATGGCTTGGCAGTTAACAGCTCTTCCAGAGGACCCAGGTTCAATTACCAGCATCCACATGGCAGCCCACAACTGTCTGTAACTCCAGTTCCAGAGGATCCGGCACTCTCTTATGGACATACATGCAGGCAAAACAGCAATGCACATGAAATAAAACAAGCATTTAATTAGGGCTTGCTTCCAGTTTGAAAGGTTCACTCCATTATTATCATGACAGAAATCATGGTGGCATGGAGGCAGACATGAGTTCTACATCCATATCTGCGGGCAGCAGGAAGAGGGAGACACTGGGCCTGACATGAGATTTTGAAACCTCAAGGCCTACCCCTGCTGGCATACTTCCTCCAGCAAAAGACCACTTCTCAGATAGTGTCACTCCCTGATGGCCAAGCGTTCAAAGCTTTGCACCTGTGGGGGTGGGACTGCCACAATCTCATTGTCAGAATAAGTATCCTCTCAACATTTACAGTCAAAAGCTACACCAAATCACACACCGCTGCTGTCGGCTCAGCATAGGCAAAGAGGTGGCAAAAAAATCTCGGCTTTCTAGTGACACCCAAATGCTAAAGCCCAACCCTTCCTTTAAAAGAAAGACCATCAATGATTTCTCAGTTAAAGAATACATTTTTCTGAGCAAAGTGAATCGTCACCGTGGTCCTTTCTCATATACCATGATCGCGAACACTTATGCCCACTCATGAAAACCGTGTTTCCCGATGGAATGTGAAGCTGCATGTTAATTGAGCAGACTAGGTGGCTTTAATAAGAGAAGTGGGTGGCTGCAGCAGTACTACACAAATGAAACTGGAATGTAGGGAATCAAGGACATTGTTTAAAGTAACATTTTTCCAAGCTAGATAGGAAAGCAAGAAAGGGAGAGGGAAATGCGATAAAACAACACATTTAGCTAGAGCCCTTGCAGACTCTTTATACGAATTCCCCATTCATACATGGTTAAAGCTGCAACGCTGAAAGGCTGCTGCACTTAAGGCTACACCCATTGTTGAAAGTTTGTGATCAACTCATTATTTTAGAAACCTGTACAAAAATATTAGTTCTAAGCCGGACATGCTAGTGCAAAACTTTAATCCCAACCCGGGGCGGGGGGGGGGGGGGCTGAGGAAGGCATCTCCAAATTCAAGGCTGATCTGGTCCAAAAGCAAGTTCCAGGACAGACAGACCTCCAGAGAAGCCCTGTCTCAAAATAGCCAATAAAAGGGCTAGAGAGGATGGCTCAGTGGTTAAAGGCACTGGCTGCTCTTCCTGAGGTCCTGAGTTCAATTCCTAGCACCCACATGGCATCTCTATAACTGTAGACTCTTGTGACCTGGTGTCATCTTCTGGTAGGCAGATACAAATGCAGACAAAATACCCAGCTACATAAACAAATACATCCTTTAAAAAAATCTAAACAATACCAGAAAAGTAGACTTGGATCTATTTTCTTGTGGTCATTTGGAAATACAATTGAGATCCTGCAGACTTCTGGGAAATTGCCAGTGAACTTCCAGCTAACACTTCTAGGGTGTGGCACTGCCTTCTGCTCCTTCAGGATCTTCTGGAGCTCTTTAGTGCCTTCTGCAAGTGTGCTCACTGCAACTGTCTTCAGCTTGTTAGATTAGCTGCCGCATACTTCTATGGTGGGGCTAGGACTAACGCATTTTTGCATGTCTATTTAAATTTAAAGCACTATCTGGTTCCCAGCCAGTGCTCAATAAAATATTTGGTAAATAAAAGTTTGTTTTAGCAAGTCCCTAAATAGCTCTTAAGGAGACATGTGCTCAGCACCTTTGGAGTGCTTTGATTTAGCCATTTCAACAAGATTAAGGCATCAAAATTCGAAAAGGTGCTATGTCGTGAGGGAGGGACTACCTGGCACAATTTCCTCTTTAGACAGATTAGGAAACAAGCAGCTCAGAGAGACTGAGACATCGATCACCATCAATGCCACCTGACACCAGTCCTCCGCACCTCTGAAACATGGTGTCACCGTCTATGAAGGGAGAGCGGCCCGCCCAGCTGCCAAGCGCTCCATGTCTGTGATAAGTGTTGCTCACATCCAGCGCAGCTCCTAACACTTCCTGCATTCGCTTTCCCCTGAAATCCTCACCCTAGTTATAATCACCTGGCTTAGGCCATAAATCTGGGAGTCATTGTTGATTCGTGTTGCGAGCATAGGCTGTACCCACAACAATGTCCAGCTGTTTCTATGTGTAAGACTTGATCTCAATTTGAACGCATCCAGCCAGCTTAGTCTGAGCTTGATCTGTTGCAGGCACCTCCTCGCTGTCCCAGCCCCCCACCCCACCCCACTTCAGTCTTGTTTCTATGGGATCTCCTCAGCAGGCAAAGCCATCGGCTCATTAAGAAAGTCTGATCAGATTGGGCCTGCTTCATCTCCTCCTCTTAACTCTCCACCGTCCCTGCATCCCTGGCCAATGTTCCAAAGTGTCACACAGAATAACATTCCAAACACATAGCATGGATTACAAAATTGCTGAAGACTTTCAGAGGGACCAGTATCGGGGATACGGTGCCAGAGTGCGCCAGTCAGAGTGGGATCATCAACTCGTCCCAGCACATAGTCCCTCTTACTCTCAAAAGAAAATATTTTTATCTTTGCCAAAACATCAAGACGCCAGGCCTCCAGAGAAATAATCGAGAGGCCAAGAATGACTAGCTATTGACCAAATACAGCGAGGTGGACCTGTCATATCATTGTTATGGATAAACATTATGACTTTGAACAATGAGCTCAGGCCTATAGATGCCATCCTGTGTGCATTTGACTCCTGGGGGCTGGAGACTGACTGTATCTACCTATCTTTACAGTCCTGGGATCGGGCACACTCTGGGACACTCAGATTTGTCACATGAGATGATAAACGAGCATACAGGTGCTGCAGTGGGACCACGTTATCCTAGCTTCACCTCCTCTTCCCCACACTGAGAGCTAGTGGGGGTAAGTGTCCTCACAGAGGAGGACACTTGTTTCCAGGGCTTAGAACCAGGGCTTCCCGACAGTTTTGGCATTTAGTCTTTAACCCCCTCCCTCTGACACACTAAACAGTGTAATTACCACCTCACGTCTTGTGCCCAAAGCCTTAGACAACATTCTCGGCAGTGTCACTTCTGAAGATGATACATTTTTTTTTTTTTTTTTTAGCTCAGGTGTACTCCGCAGAATTAAGTCACCAAAAGATTTTCCTTTAATCGTCAAGAATGTTTCTAAACCTTCTTATTTGTCTGGTTGCCCATGTCCCACGTCCTGTCTACATACTACTTTTCCTCAAAATGGCTCATGTCATAGTGCTTTTTATGAGCTAAATTTCCTTTCAATCTGCTACTTGAGTAAATTGGTGCTGTCCTAACCGTGAGCATTATCCAGTTTGGGAAGAGATATTTGACTGCCCAACACCTGTTTGCCCTGATCTCCTCATCAAAGCTTTTAACGAGAACTACCACAGCCGATTCTTTCTCCATGAATAGAAAATATTTCCAGGACAGTCCACTTCCAGCATTCCATTTTTCTGTCAGAAAAGTAATTGTGACTATCCAATAAACTAGTTTGAAAATAAAATTTAAATGAGCCAAATTTAAATTTATAAGAGTCTCATTTAGGAGGCAATTAGTTTTATGCTTATTATAAAAGGAAAAAAACCTCCAGTCTTCCTGGGGGATTAAAGAGGCTGATAAGGACCCGCTGTGCCTCTTGGGGATAAGATAAAACAGTACCCTGAACACTGACCTCCTTTTCACTGCATAATATTATATATAATACATTCTATTTGGGAAAGTATTAATATTAGTGAAATTAATTAACTTTTCCTGAATACTCCTAGGAATTTTAGCAATGTTTAGGACTGAAACATAGCTATTGCTTCCAGATTTCCTGAGTTTTTCTCTTATATTAGATCTTATTTCCTTATGGCTTCTGGCATCTTGTTTCTTTCCAAAATAAAGAAAACATAAAGCTGGATCCAAGGCATGCAATCCAAGCTATCCTAGGGGCTAAGACTTCAAATTCAAGGCCAGCCTGGACAATTTGTCTCATAATGAAAAGACGACTGGAGATGTAGCTCAGTCACAGACTGTTTGCCTAGCATTCACAAGGCCCTATGTTCAAGACCCAGTGTCACAGAAGGAAAAAGAGGAAGAGACCATTAAAAAGCTATAGCTTGGCCACATCTTAAAAGGTTTTCTGAAGTTTGATACAATTAGTATTAGCACTTACAATTAGTAAGTGCTGCACTGAACTCGACTTGGAAGAGGCAAGTCTGGTCTCAAAATGGAGGGTCATGATCCAAAGGAACCAGAACAACATAGGAAGCTGTTTACTGGTGGTCTGAGCTTTGAAACCACAGATGATAGCTTAAGAGAATATTTTGCGAAATGGGGGGCACTTACAGACTGTGTGGTAATGAGAGATCCCAACAAAAAGTTCCAGTGACTTTAGTTTTGTGACCTACTCTTGTGTTGAAGAGGTGGTTATTGCAGTGCGTGCCCGGCCACACAAGGTGGATGGGTGTGTGGTGGAACCAAAGAGAGTTGTTTCTAGAGAGGATTCTGTAAAGCCTGGTGCCCATTTAACAGTGAAGAAAATTTTTGTTGGTGGTATGAGAGAAGATACAGAGGAATATAATCTGAGAGACTATTTTGAAAAGTATGATAAGATTGAAACCATAGAAGTTATGGAAGACAGGCAGAGTGGGAAAAAGAGGGTTTGCTTTTATAACTTTTGATGATCGTGACACAGTTGATAAAAATTGTTCAGAAGTACCACACTATTAATGGGCATAACTGTGAAGTGGAAAAGGGCCCTTTCTAAACAAGAGATGCAGTCTGCTGGATCACAGAGAAGTTATGGAGGTGGAGCTGGCAACTTTATGGGTCGTGGTGGAAACTTTGGTGGAAGAGGAGGTGACAGTGGTGGCAGCAGAGGTAGGTATGGAGGTGGTGATGGTGGATGTAATGGATTTGGAGGTGACCCTGGCAACTATGGTATTGGCCCTGGTTACAGTAGTAGAGGAGGCTATGGTGGTGCTGGACCAGGACATGGAAACCAAGGTAGTAGAAATGATGGAGGAGGAGGAGGAAGATATGATGGTTACAATGAAGGAGGAAATTTTGGAGGAGGTAACTATGGTGTGGTGGGAAGAACAATGACTTTGGAAATTATAGTGGACAACAGCAATCAAATTATGGAGCCATGAAGGGGGCAGTGTCGGTGGAGGAAGCTCAGGCAGTCCCGATGGTGGTGGCTATGGATCTGGTGGTGGAAGTGATGGATGTGGTAGCAGAAGGTTTAAAAAAATAAATCAGCAGAAAAGGCTACAGTTCTTAGCAGCAAAAAGAGAGAGGAGTTGTCAGGAAAGCAGCGGGTTACTTTGAGACAGTCGTCCCAAATGCATTAGAGGAACTGTGAAAATCTGCCACAGGAGAACGATGATCCATAGTCAGAAAAGTTATGGCAGCTTATACAGGAAACCTTCTTGTTCAGGACCGTCACAGTTTGCAAAAAGTGCAGCTATTGATTAATGCAATGTAGTGCCAATTAGATGTACATTCCCGTGGTCTTTTATCTGGTGTAGCTTTGTCTTTTTCTTTTTCTTTTCATTACATCAGGAATATTGCCCTGTAAATTGTGGCAGTATTACCAGGAATTAAAAAATTAGGGAATTTTTTAACTTTAACGAAACATAGCCTTTATTTGATCTCCTTTTACATGATTAAAACATACATTTATTAAATGGAGTTAAGGTGGTCTTTTTTTCCTGACTCATACAAACAAGAAAAAAGGACCCTGAAGAGAAGCTGCTTTTTATTTTAAACTTGGCTTCCAGCTATTGCCACAAGTGTCACCATGGAAGGTCGACACTGGGCTGGCAGCGTTTCCACTGAGAGTCATCTTGAGAGAGGCCTGAGATTTTCTTTGCTGAAGCAAAGAATTGATGTAATTTAATGGCTCCAGGGAATCAACTAATACATCATTGCATTCAATGTACTTTTCCTATTCTTAGTTAAGATTTTTTTTCTCAAAATTTGTACATATTTGGGGGATATTGTGTGCATGCGAACATGAGATAACATTCAAGTCAAGATAAGCAACTCTATCTCTCAAATACTTATGATTTCTTTTCTTAGAAGTATTCAAATTCTCGTCTGTTTTGGAATATGCAGTGCATTGTTGTTGATCATCGCTCTGCTCCCAGCAGAGCTCACTCCCTCTATGTATTTAACTTGGCACCTGTTGGCCAACGTTCCTCATCTCCCATGCCTCAGTTCTTCCCACATCTAGCATCTGGAAACCTCCCTCTGTCCTTCCTGTAGATCTATTTTTATTTTGTGTGTCTGAGTGTTTTGTCTGCATGTGTGTGGGGGTGCCATGTGCCTGTAGTGTCCAGGCACAACAGATGATGTCATCACATCCTCCTGGAAGTGCAGACAACTGTGAGCTGCCATGCGGGTGTCAGGAGCCAGGCTTAGAGAGGACCCTCTGCTCCTCACGACTGAGCGTCCCTCCCGCCCAACTAACAGTGCTAAAGTCTGCATGCCATTTGGTATGTGTTTTCTTGTAGCTTTTATTTTACCTAAAATAATGCTTTTCTTTCCATTCATGTTGTCATAAATGATGAGATACACCCTTTTAACGGCTGAATGCAATATTCACGAACATATAAAATATATTTATGTATAAATAGCATGTTTTCTTCATTTATTTGAGGAAATGTGTATGTGAGATGATGTGTATATGAAGAAGTGGTGGTGATGATAATGATTTGACTTGATAATAATGATTTGCTATTGAGTTGAGTTTTTTCAGTGTTCTTGATATCAGTCAATCTGATGTATAGTTGGCAAATATTTCCCTTTTACTATGTATGTTTACATTGAAGAATTTAATCCAGTCATATTTGAAATAATTATTGATGGGCAAGGTCTTACTGCTATGATGCTGTTACTGGTTTTCTGTATTTTTAGTTCCTCATTTCTTCCTCTGTCTTTCAGTGTTTGTGGTTGTGAGTTTTTCTACTAATGTTTTGCTTGATTCTTTTTTTTGTTGTTGTTGTTATAGTAAAACTGTAAGTTTTTCTCTTTGTACTTAGTATTAAGTTTCCAAAAACCTTTGTTTATTACAACTTATTTTGAAAACACAGCAACTTAATTTTGATCATAAACATTGAAAAAGGAAACCTCAACACGTCTTTTCTACATTTTAATTTCTAATGTTTCACTGTTTCTATATTGCCTATTTCTTAAAATATGAGTGTAGTAATTTTTATTTTTTATCTTTAATCTTCATACTAAAGATGTTTGGGGTACCATAGGTAAAGTATTAGAAAACCCTGCATCTTTCTGAAAGCTTACTGTTACCTTCCACAGGGTTCCTCTTACTCATCAATGTCTTGTTCTCTCACACTGAAGAATTCCCCTTAGGACTGTTTCTAGGGCGAGTCTAAGTGGAGAGAAATTCCCTCTGCTTCTGTTTGGAAATAATCCATTCTGGTTACTCTCCCTTCCTCCTATCCCATCTTCCCATTACTGTCAATCTCCCCCCTGGCCTACAAGTCTATTTCTTACATTCATGTCTTTTGTTTTGTGATACCCTGAGTTTAACCAAGGCAGGCATGTGATTATTGGGCATACAACTAAATATAATAGCTGACCCTCCCCCCCCCAGAGGCCACTGGTAGTTCAACATTGAGGGGTGGGGTCCCTCCCTTATCCATGTTTAACTGATGTCAAGCCCAGAGTTACACAAGTCCAGTGGAGACAGCCTTACTGCTGTGCAATCATGGTGGCACTGACTGTGGCATGCCCAGAGCTAGCATTTCACAGCCTTTCTGGCTCTTACGTCCTTCCTGACCCCTCTTTCTACAATAATCCCTAAGCATTAGACAGGTGGTATAAATGTCCTGTTTAGGACTGGTCACTGAGCTGTCATTTTTGTCAGTATGGTCTCTTCTATTCATGTTATTAACTGTTTGGTACATTTGTTTTAATCTCTTTTCAAATT
Organism: Psammomys obesus; assembly: GCF_907164565.1. NCBI lineage: Eukaryota > Metazoa > Chordata > Mammalia > Rodentia > Muridae > Psammomys > Psammomys obesus. Next base: position 13,476,682 of record NW_026596256.1, read on the forward strand.
TATGAGTACGTGTTTGTGTCTGTGTGAATAGATGCCACTTGTGTGGGGGAGAGGGGTCATGGTCAGAAGAAAGCTAGAGCTACAGGCTACTGAATGCTACCCAGCTCTGCTAGGAACTGAACTAGGGTCCCCTGGTGGGGGAAGAAGCCTTATTAGCTGCTGAGTCATCCCTCCAGCCCCTTGTTACCATTCATAAGTGTTTAACTCTAGGATGCTGAAGCCCTTGTTGAAACCCTAAACCTGAGTATCTGTTCTTTTAATGATATTCTTAAGATCCTATGAGCTTTCTTCATTCCTCCTCATCTTCTCCCCTCTGAATATCTTCAAATATCTTGTCTTTTCAAGTTCCTTGGATCTTCTGTTAAATGGATTTTGCCATGGATGCTGTCAATTCCATTTTCTTTTCATTTGTTCCAGATCCAGAATTTGTCTCAGTTTTTTAAAAAGCATTTTGCTTTCTGTAGTAAGGTTTCCTGATGATTGCTGACTTGTTTCTCTTGAGATTTGTGTGTGTGTGGTTGTTATTGTTGTTTGTTTTGCTTTTGTTTTTCAAGACAGGGTTTCTTTGTGTAGCCCGCTGTCCTGGAACTCACTCTGTAGATCAGATTGGCCTCAAACTCAGAGATTTACCTTCCTCTACATCTCAAATGCAGGGACTAAAGGGGTGTGCCACCACCACCCAGCTTCTCTTGTGTTTTTAAAGACCGTGTTTCAGTAGGTTATCTCTAAGGCATTTTCCACCCCTGCCTACTTGTGCTATACACACACACACATATATATATAGAGAGAGAGAGATTACATCATTTCCCCTTTCCCCTTCTTCCCTTCCTAGCCTCCCATATATCCCTCCTTCCTATCTTTCAGATTCATGGCTTCTATTTTTCATTATTTGTTGTTGCACGCATACATACACACGTATGTATATGCATATGCCTATGTACTTACATTCATAAATACAGCCTATAAAATGTTACTTGTATGTATATTTTCAGGGCGGACCATTGGTATTGGATAACCAATTGGTGTGTTTTTCCCTGAAGAAGACTATTTCTCCCATTTGCAGCTGACCATTATAGAAAACAGGATCTCATTATTTAACTAAGCCTGGCCTTTAAGTTATAATCCTGCTGCCTCGATGTCCCTAATGCTGGAATTACAGGCATGTGTCACCATGTCTGGCTTCTCTGTATTTCCTTGAAGTTCATTAAGTTTCCCTAAAATAGTTGTTTTGAATTCTTGTCCAAGAGGCCACACATATCTACCACCTCAGTGACCATTTATTCCAGTTTTCATTATTGCCCTTAAATAGTGCCTGGCCTTCCAGGAATTCTAAGCAAATTGTCTTTTCTGGAGCCTGTAGTCATTGACACTGTTCCAACACTAGAGAATGCTAATCCCAGTAAATCCAAAACCAGTGCTGCTGTCCTGTTAGCAAAAGACAGGATCCCTATCTTAGGTTTGTTGCAATTGGAATGCTGTACGTGATGGATTAGGGGACTGCCTAGAGAAGGTAATCCAACCTCCAACTGAAACAAGGACTAAACACCTCATCTGCAATCACTAGCCTGTGCCCAGGAACAAGTGGATTCTTCCCAGCTCTGAGCCTCACCACAAGGGCTGCTGCCCAAAGGGCCAAGTCTGGGGCCCATCTGGGGCCCATCTGGGGCCCTCAGCTTCCTGAGACTAGTGTGACTTTGCTTCTGAGGCCTATCGGGTGCTGTGGTCTACCTTTGGCCTGACACTGCTGCAGCCAGGCACAAGTGGTAACTAGAACCACCTGTGACATTCAGGCTTCTGCTGGGTGTCGTTTTTGGGCCCTGGCTGCAGGGAAGGACCTGAGTTTCAAGTAAAAGTTCTATACCTCTTTCTACCATGAGCAACTTGCAAATGAAATGTCTTTGAACTTGCTGCCTGAGAGTGAGGGTGACTAGTGGAGGCAATCCCCTGGCTAACTACACTGTTGCCAACTTGTGTCACGCCTGAAGCTACAGCCTTTAGGATGGGTGTAGTTCTGACCATAGGTAGCAACGGTGGAGGTGGGAGCCCAGGTCCACCTCTCCAAGGTCAGAGATTCTCTCCCAGCTCTGGGTGGATCCAGAGACTCTCTGTGAACACTAGATCACCTAAGACCATCAAAAAACACAGATATTTAGATTGCATTTATAACAGTAGCAAAATCACAGTTAAAAGTAGCAACAAAAGTAATTTTATGTTTGGGGGTCACCAAAACATAAGGAACTGTATTAAAGAGTAGAAGTATTTGGAAGGTTGAGAATCACTGCTCTGGGCTGTTTGATTCTTGGATTTGGTGGATTCCCTCCAGCTTTCTCAAACATCTCTTTTACTTACTTTAATAAAACCCAGGTACTATCATTTCTCATCTGGTTTCTTAACTCTTGTGAATAACTCAGACTGATGCTAAATTATTAGTGCTACAGTCTTGCTATGTCCTATTCAGAGAACTTTTGTAACTAATTCAGTGTTTGTGTTTAAGTAAATTCTTGAAAGAAATCGAACTCAAGCCCTTTCAAACAGTGTTCCGGTTGGGACTTGTTGGGCCTCTTGCTATGTTTTGGTTTGTTTTCTGCTTCTCTACTAGGACTCAAAGGCTCCCTCCAGCGGCTGCAACTGGAATACGTGGACGTGGTCTTTGCAAATCGTCCAGACAGCAACACCCCCATGGAAGGTGAGTAAAGGGATTCAGTAAGAGGCTACAGCTGCTGCTCATAGCCTGGAGACTCCTTCTACTCACAGTAAGTAATGAAGCATATTCAGACTGAGAAGCATGGACTAAAAAGGCGAAACCTTTCCGACGTCCTTTAGCCTCTGTATTTAGCCCAAAAGCCAATAGAGGACTACTCTTTTCTTCCACCTCTTCCTCCTCCTCCTCTTCCTCTTCCTTCTTCTAACGTTCTTGGTTTACCTTTATTCTCAGTGGCTTTTCTCGGTTGCAGGGTGCTCGTTTTTTTTTTGTTTTTTTTTTTCCAGATTCATTTCACTTCCATGATCTCATCAAGGAAAACAATTATATTAGTTAGAGGGGTTCCCAACACAACCATCGTTTCTGAGGGACTCCTACGAGGAGCTTCCTTTTCTGTGACGATGCCAGGTCCAGTTAGGTTCCAATCCTGCGTAATAAATGCTGAGTGGTGCAGAGAGCACGGACGGGGCAGGAGCCGCCCAACCAAGGCTCTTCTTTATAGTTTGGTTGTTGATCCTGGGCAAGCTGTGCCCTGTCTCCCTCTGTCAGAAGACCACAGTTTGTCCCCCATGAAAACTTTCAGAATATTCCTAAAGCCACATTTTCTTCATTTATGTGCCTTTGCCAATACTGCGTGGGATGTCTGAGAAATAAGATGGGTTTGGACAACAAGATGGAAAAGACTACTTCAGTTGCGATTTATAAGCATGTGGATCATAATACTCCAAGGTAATAAGAATAAAAACATTTCAAGATGAAAAGGGAATATTTGGGGTTATTTTTTAGGTTTTGCAACATCTGAACTATCAATTCTGTTAACAATCCAAATAGTGGAATCCACATAAAATTACACTAAAAGTAAGTTTGTCTTTATTAGTCTTTGGTAATTCAAAAAGCTGTTCAGAATTTTTCAAGAAATTGAGTCATGTGAAGAGTTATTCTTGCTGTTGGGTTATAGAAATGAAGGAAAATATAGGTGATCAAAGTTCACAGTGATTTTTCTAAATTGCATTTCTGGCCACACACAAAATATATAATGGAGACTATTTGTATTGTCATTTATCTTTCCCAACTACAGAGAAACTATACGTGCATACATACGTGTATATACACAGTATTATCTGTGTTCATGTCATATATATGTGTATGTATGTATATTTGTCAAAGCAGATTGTTTGATTAAGCAAATCATCCTGCATCCCATTTTGCCTTTAATTTTTAGGGATATATTAGAGAAGGAAAAGCTATATTCTAAGGCTCTCTCGAATGAAAAACATACAGAACCTAGGTGAAATAAAGACGTTCTCCAGCTACGTGATGCAGCTTAAGTGCCTCTTGTATAAATACCAACGGTGTGTTGAAATTTACTTAATTTCCAAGTATTTCTGAAAAGAATAGATTGCTGCTGCCTTGATAGGGTTTGTAATGAAAGCATTACTTAACCTCTATGAAATCAGAGAAAGTTGCATTTTTCCCTAAGATTCTCACATGAAATTCCACAAAATGGGGTGGGAAGCTGTTTCACGAGTGGTTGCACTAAGAATGTTAAACACGGGGTATTTCCCACTTCCTGAGTAAGCCAGGACGCGCAGATCTCTGTAGCTGGCTTAGCAGCAATCACCACCTTATCCTTGAGTGCAGCCTGCCCTCTCCCCATCTCCAACCAGACACCCGCCCCCCAGCAGGCCTACCAACCTCCTAAACTGACTCTCTGCCGAGGGCTTAGCAGACATGCTCTTCAGGCTGTTCTCATGAGGACTTGTCCCAATGGCTTCCATGTAGCTTGCTCTAGCTTTCTGTAAACGTGAGTCTACATTTATATTCTATAATTATTTGTGATGTATAATTACTTATCTGTAGTTCAAACAGAAACACCAGAGTTGAATTCTGGTCCTGGAAGCACAGATTGTGCAGTCGGTCTTTTCTGCTTTACTCTAACAGAAGCAAGAGCTGACCTGGGAAATGGGGGTAGGGGGAAGTAGAAAGACAAGACTGCCAGGTGAATTGGGAACATCAGCTCCTCAAAGTGTGGGGATGTGGGGGGGGTACACCTGAGTCATTTCTAGATTCTATATTAATATTCTTGCTGGCAACGATTGTAAACCCTGTGTGTGTACGTAAGTAAAAGTTGCACATCCACAATGAGGTCGACCTTGGGAGATGATGCGTGTTTCTAAAAACAATGCCCACAAGACAGGCTGTATATTACCAAAACCACCTCTGAAACCTTTTGGTAACTATCTGTTGGTCAGTGTAACTCTAGAGCCCTTATTCAGCACCTCCAGATAAAATGGCCAAAACATCTTCAGATATTCACCCAGCCAATTTCTTTAAATAACAGCAGGGGGAAGACATCCTTGATATCATTCACGTGCCTGTATCATCTCATTACATCACAACTTAGGTGAATACAGTTTTATTTGCTATTAGTTATATAACAGTAACTACCAAGCAGATATTATTAGCTGCAGATGTATCGAAACTCTACGGCCTCAGCATTTGTAGGTCTTCATTCATTTCAAACATCACTTTCCAGACCTATGGAGTCGGTGCACTTTACAGAGGCCGAAGCATTTCTCTAGTGGGGCAGCCCAGGCACGGCATCAATGGCCCTTCACTGCTGCTGACTGCTCGAGGGAGTGGAATAAAACAACCCACATGGAACACTGGATAGTGTCTAGCCATGTGAGTGTCAAGATCATGTGTGTTGCCCGCTTTGGGCATCTCTAAGTCACATTTTAAATAACTTCCACTTAAAGCTGTTTAAGTGGAAGTTAAGATCACATTCCCGTTTATGTGATCTGTAGCATGAATCAGTGTTAATTGGGGGCGTAACTAAAATAAACCAAGATGAGTTTCAGCCAATTTCTGCATATCAAGTTGCAACCAATCGAGCCAGAAAAAGATCAGTTGTTCTTCGCCATGTACGGGCACTGTGTATCCCGTTAGTCACTGCTACGCATTCCTCCGTCCATTCTTGCCAGAATTCAAAAGACAAAAATCTAGTTCTACCAAGAGAAGGGTGGTAAATTCCAAATGTGCAGTCAGTGGAGAAAGCGGAAAGCGCTTCTCTCACAGTCTGCCACCTGATGGAACACAGTCAGATGCTTTTTAGAGAAGGGAAGATGTGACAGCAGAGAGGAGCCTGTGCTTTTCCTTCCGTCCTTGTCGTTATTTTTCATGGTTCACCTAGTCGGAAGGCATTTTTCTTCCACAGCAGCTGCCATGCCATCTGTCCCTGCTATACTATCTGGCAATGGCGGTGTATTTTCCAATTGTAGGATGAAAATCGGGCCCCCCTCCCATGTCTCCTCTTTTATGGCAATACATCGCTGTGGAAGCACTGAGTGCTCCTTGTCTCTGTGAAACTCACGCTGGCAATTCTCTCACTTTCATAAGTCAGTGTGTGCTTCAAACGCTTCCCCTGCACTCACTATAGGAGAAGGTTCAAGGCAACTGAGGTTGCACTGCACATGGACTGACAGAGGCATTGTTGTCCCATGCCAGGATGGTTTGAGGTTGTTTTTCTGCTACTGTCAACTGCAGGGTAATTCTCCAGGGAGAAATCCACTGAGCACCACTATAGCTGTGAAGTGGGGATAGATGTAAGGTGTGGACCACTCATGAATTATAGCAAAAAGAAGAGGTACTTTAACATATAGACTTTTAAATCTATTGACACAATATGATAATTTTTTTCAAGTTGAATTACATTTTAATTAAAAGAAAAAGAATTAACTTAAGAACATGACTGGAATCAAGTCCTTTCATTTGGTACTCATTGCCAAAGCTAATTTGGTAGAATTTCTGAATCACTGTCTATTATGTCTAACTAATTACTGTTCACACTATTCATTTTCTCCTTCTTGCAGGATAGTACAGACAAAAAATAACCAAGATGTCTTTATTTCAAATAAGAGGCATAAGACCAAAGTTAGTTCACTAATTCCTACACTTTCATCAAACAGCAGGTTCTGTAAATATTTTTCATAAGCCATGTTTTTGACTGTCGCTACCATGCAAACAGGAATCTGTGGATATTTGGGGATCTAAGCTCTCTGTGACAGCTCAGAAAACAAGCGACCACAGAAAACAGCCCAGATTGTCAATATTTTATCATTTCCAAAGTACTGATCCCAGATATTTTATCTTCCAAAGTGAAGTCTTTAGAACAAAAGTTTAATCACCTGAAATTTACTTATAGCATTTGGCTTTAATTGGTCATCATGTCTGGCTTTAACTTTCATTATCCTCCCTGAAGGGTGCCCCAGCTCATCTCCAAAATCATGAAAGCACGAAGAAATCCTCCGCAAGCCATATTACGATGTTGTCCCCGAAAGACATAATGCAAGACACTTATGCAATTTAAATTACTTATTAGCCACATTAAAAAAAAAATTAGATGGGTTTCGATACAATATTATTTTAACCACACACAAAAAAATACTATTTCAACATGTAATCATTTTTTAAATGTAAATTTCACTCTTTTCATACTAAGTCTTTGAAATCCACAGTATACACCATAATTTGGACCTGCACATTTTAAATGCTCAAGAGCTGCATGTCAGGGAAAACTACTCTGTATGATCAGAGTTAAAGCTCTTCCTGGTCTAATAGCAGCCTGGGGTGTTAGACGTTTTTGTAATGCCTGAATGATGAGGCTCAGCTGAAACAACTCATCACTTCAGAGAGATTTCAGCCTATCATCAAAGGGAAGACATCACAGGATGCATGTAGCAAAATCTCATTCCTACATCCCAGAAACTAGCGACAGGTGGGAATCGGGAGCCAGGCTGCAAGCTCCCAGACATGCCCCTGGCGACTTCTGACAGACAGGCTTGCTTTTCTACAGGTCCCACACCCTCCCCAAATATTGCCACCAGTTGGCCCCAAGTGTTCAAAACATGAGCCTGTGGGAAATAGTCCAGGTTCTATCTTAACTCCACAGAGGCTCACATCTTACAATGCAAAAGCACCTAGCCCAGCTTCAAGGATCCCCCAAGTCTTAACAGCCCCATATTTTTTAAAAGTCAAAAATTCTAAGGATCTACTGAGACTGAAGGTATCTTTTAGATAAGAAGCTGTGAGTCCCTGTGGGGGGGGGGGGACCAATTACATGTGTCCAATGTGCAATGGCACAGAGCAAATATCCCCACCACAAAAGGTCTGTAGGACAGGAGAAAAGCAAGGAAAAAAACTGGATAAGAGCAAGATCAAAATCCAGGAGGAAAACATCAAATCCCATAGCCCATGTCTAGCATTGGGGGGAAATGGCGTCATCTGAACTCCAGTGCACTGGTTCCTGTTTTAAAATCTCCTCCACCAGATAAATTAAGTCAGTTACCTTTGAAGTCAGCCTTACAGCACAGCGGTAACTGAAGCCCAAAAAGAGAAACAGCAATGGGGAGAGATGGAGTTCACTCCAAGGTGTTTCACTCCGTGGTCTGTGAAGGGTCTCCTCGCTGGAGCAGTATTTCTGCGAGGAAGAGAGGGCAGAACAGACAGCTTCGAATGCAGGCTTTGCCAGCAGTCACACTGCACTCAAGCAGGTCACTGTCCCTGCTCTAGCTCAGCTCCTCACTTGAAAATAGGGGTAAAATGCAGAGCACCATGGGAATGCATTAACAGTGTGGGTTTACCACCTCCCTCAGAGTGAAGACAAAGCATAGGCCGCATTTCAGAGTACACCATAAAATGCACACACATATAACTCACCCTTCCACATCTTTCTTCTCAGAGGTATCTGGGAGATGCCCAAGGCCTAGAAAACCCAATGATGGCCAAGCTACAGTGCTAAACAGGGTCTTTAGGGTCATGAAAGGATCAAGCCAGAGGTAGAAATACAATTTTCTTAGAAGCTATTTGTTTTCTCCTTTGAATGTTGTTCTGCATTAATTTAATCATAGATTTTTTCCGGGCTTCAGTCTAAAAGATGCCTTGCAGCTATTTTCAAAAATATCTATAAAAAGAAAAACAACCAAAGAAAACATATATCAACTCATTCTTAGTTGATACTTGCTGAATACCTACTATGTGCCAAGCACTTTTCTTAGCACCTAGGAGAATTAAAAGTTAATAAATCTGACAAAAAATACTGCCCTCATAGGAGTTACATTCTTGCTGTGAAAACAGACAATAAGTAAGAAAAGCTAGGGGGTGGGGAGATGGCTGTGTGGGTAAAAGCAGTTGCTACAGAAGCACAATGTCCCTGAATTCAAATTCCCAGCATCCACACAAAAGCCTGCAATGGCCACACATGCCTGTAACTCCAGAGTCCTGAGGAGTGGAGACAGGAGGTTCCCAGGAGCCGGCCACCCCGATCAAACTGAGGAGGGCCACGTTCACGGAGAGAAGAGACCCTATCTCAAGGAGACAACCCAGAGAGAGTGATAAAACAAGACACCAGAGGGCCTCCTCTGGCCTCCGCATATACACTCACACATGTGCATGGTGCCTCTCAGACACCACATGTGTGTAATTCAATCATAAATGAATAAAATGCACGAGTCAAATAGTTTATCAGATCAGTTAAAACACAGCACAAGAAGAAACGGAGAACTGATATGGGGTGGCTAAAACAATTAGGACTGAAACCTAGAAAAACCCAGATGCCTAAGTCTTGGGATACACAGAGCTCCTGGGATCTGTTCGCGCTCTGCCACCTTGGTCTTCCCTGGAGCGATGTGGTTATAGTGATCCGACCTCAGATATGAACAACAGCACTCAGCAGGAAGTACCTGGTTCAGTAATATGCTTGGAGTTTGAAGGAGCACTTGCTGCTCTCAAGGAAGACTCAGCTTCGATCCCCAGCATTCACCTGGTAGCTTACAGCCATCAGTCACTGCAGTTCCCGGGGACCTGGTGTGCTCTTCCGGTCTCTGCGAGTACCAGGTATACATGTTGTGCACGTGCAGAAGTGCAAGTCTGCCTGCATCTAACAAGCTACTCACTTCCCTCCCCGCTGCCATCCATTTCCTTCTTTGTTCCTCTCGCTTCCTGAAGAGAATCGAATGGTCTTAGGTAGAGCGGCACAATCAGGTACAGAGCGTGCACACTGATGGCTGTGACGCCGCTTCCCGAGGAGTCTCCAAGAGCTGGTGAAAATGTCCCAGAGGAAAGAGAGGCCCGAGAGGTTCTGTGCACAGACCGCTAAGGTTGTACCTGTCAGAAACAGAGCCCTGGCTGACAGTGTTAACCACAGACTGAGAAAGGAACTTCAGAACAATTACCGGGTACTGAAGGCTGAGGTTGCCAAAGCTGCAGCATATCTGTGAAAGCTGACTGTGAAAAAAACTACTTCCTAAAATCAGTTTTTACTCATGCAGTGCTCTGGTCAGAAGGTGAATTCCTAATGTCACTGTCTAAAATCTTGGTAGGAATGGACGATCTTGGGAAAGGACATGAGTATATACTATGTGACTTAGCTACTTCCTATGGGCACCTTCCTATGTTTTCTCTCCCATTTCTACCTTTTTCTCTCCATCTTTATTCAATTGAGAGAACAGTTATTCAGCCCCTACTAGTGGATTCAGTAAAAGAAGCAAGGTGGGTCATATGTCTTCTCTAGGTTTGCTTAAACTGTTGTTTTTTTTATTATTATTATTATTATTACAAAAATGGGGAGAAGAGGAATAAGGAAGAAAGGGGAGAAAGAGAGAGAGTGAGAGACTATGAGAGAATGTTTTGCTCACCCCAGCTGGCAGGTGAGGACAGAACTGCTTAGTATTCTATTGGTGACTCATGTGCTCTTCCTCCCAGGAGCTGTCAGTTCTCAGAAAGACATTTAGGGACGTGACAGGATTCAAGTCAATATTCCAGGACATGTTGACTCCCTCTCAGGGGAATCCATGTTCCTCGTTGCACCACAGCAGATCTACAGGGCAAGCACAGGCACCGGAGACCCACATGCCCACACTGGCGCTCTAGCCCACACGGGTGGGGCTGCAGAACTCAGCAGCTCCTTGCTTAGCAGCATCGATCGCCTCTGAGGGTTTCACAGCATGCATCTTTAATGGGGTGAGCCCGGCCACCTGTACGGTTGCTTCTCTATAATTCTCACACAGTGAGATGAGAAGTACCTCACAGTCTCCTTCTTACTCTCTCTACGAAAAAGAGTCAGGGGTGAGCGGTTTTGTTAAAGTCCCAGCTGTGCAGAGGTGTGCTGAGGAAATACAAGAGGACTTAAGTGCCAGTACATGGACTCAGACGAGGTGCTTAGGGCTCTTCCTTCAGTTCTCATTTATAAAATAGAAAGAATGGAAAAATCACATTCTCTCTCCAACAGTGTCGTGAGAAAAAATTGTATTCATTTAAGTGGAAATGTCTTATAAACTGTAATGTCCGGCATAAATATTTCAAGGTGCTTATTGTTGTTAAATTTTTCTACACTTTTAGGACTTTATATGCTTCAGATGAAGTCAGAGTTTCAGTGAGGTCCTAAAACACAATCAAAATATCAGAGTGAGGTCATCGCCTTGGGCTTACTGGCCACAGGCTTCACAAGGGCTTTGATGGCCTCTGCTCGCGCACTCACTGCCTTTGCGTTGTTTGCCGGCATCTTCTTCAGGCCTTTCTTGTTGTGCTTCTTGGCAAAGTGCATGCTCCTCAGGAACTTGGGGTCCACCTCTTAAGAGATTAGTATCTTTGTGACTGTGGTTTCTTGATGCCATTTCTGTGCCATTGGCAGGACTGGTTTGTGTGTGGTGTGGTTCTTGGACTTGGCCATGACTGCAGGGCAACCAGCAGCTCCCGCAGAGCCAGGGACCCGAAAAGAAAGCCTGGATTTTCACTGTAACTTTTACGGACTTTTATGGCAGAGTGACCCGGGAATGACTTTTGTCCGGAAAATCTAGAACTGAGTGTTGGGCTGCCTGTCTGCCTTGATGCCACAGCTGGCTGAGTGCTGCCCTCCAGAGAATGACAGAGCTCGGGTGATGGTGCTTTGTATGATATCATCTGAGGCCTCTTAGAGGTTATCTAGAATTGGGGCCAGGGAGGGGGAGGGACACAGAGAGCAGAGAAACAGAAAAACCCACCATCCCAGAGACTACTCTCTCCTTCTAGAATATACAGGCTCTAGGTAGGGAGAAGGAGAAGAATTCTGACATAAAGTGTCGATTGACGCCTATACAGGATGTGTTTACTACTTAAAATTACCTTCAAGATGCCTTAAAGTGGGCAGAAAAGTTGTGTGACAAGCGTGAGATTTCACTGGGGGCCGATAGGAAAAAAAAAAAAAGACCAACAGGCAACGCAAAAATAAGGCTGAATGGTTACACTACCAGTCATATTTGTTGAACATATTTTGTACACTTAATACCTAATTTTAAAAACTATCTGACTTAAATTACACATGCAAAAAAATGACCTTCCGTTAGTTTCAGAAAACATGTTTACTTCATAATAAAACACCATTATGTCCAATATAATTGGAGTGTAGAAAAGTGCTGTGTGTCTTAAGATTCAAATCTCCACAAATTACAGAATTGGGTACTTGGCCACCTTTACAAAATTTATACATTACAGGCAGGCATTCCTCATCCCTGTCATTATGTCCCATAAACCCTCCTCAGGAATCTGAAGACCTCTGAAAGTGTCACTTCTGCTTTGGGAAGTAACGGTCAATGTTCAAAGCCTGAAAAACATTACATGTCACAAAACCTATGTAATCTGAAACATACCCATGCTTTTTTTTTAATTAATTTTTTTCATTAATTACATTTTATCACTTTGTATCCCAGCTGTAGCCCCCTCCCTCATTCCCTCCCAATTCTACCCTCCCTCCCTCATCTCCTCCCTGCCCCTTTCCAAGTCCACTAATAGGGGAGGTCCTCCCCTCCTTCTATCTGACCCTAGCTTATCAGGTCTCATCAGGACTGGCTACAATGTCCTCCTCTGTGGCCTTGCAAGGCGGCTCCTCCCTCAGAGGGGATGAGGGCTCAAAAAGCCAGCCACTGAATTCATGTCAGAGACAGTCCCTGTTCCCCTTACTAGGGAACCCGCTTGGATACATGGAGTTACCATGGGCTACATCCGAGCAGGGGTTCTAGGTTATATGCATGAATGGTCCTTGGTTGGAGAATCAGTCTCAGAAAAGACCCCTGTGCCCAGATACATTTGGTTCTTGTGGAGCTCCTGTCCTCTCCAGCTCTTACTAACTCCCCTTCTTTCATATGATTCCCTGCACTATGCCCAAAGTTTGGTTATGAGTCTCAACATCTGCTTTGATACACTGCTAGTACCCATGCTTTCTAACGTATCTCTGTGCGGTTTTACTTTCAGAAAGCAGAGTTGTGAGGTTAACTGGCTTCAACTGACCTAATCCTACAAAAATAATGAAACAAGAATACTTTTAAATTTTACTTGTCAAAATTTAAATATAGGCCATAAGTTACTTATACATGAAATCCAGGTTGTAGGTTTTAAGGGGCAGCAGATGGGAGGGATTTGTGCAAAGCAGCAGGAAGGGAACGAAAGCATCACCAACACTGTTATTTACTGAGGGAAATGGTACATGTTATATCATTGGCTTTGAAACTGAAAGCATTGTTACAGAACAAACTCAATTTCCAACTGAAAATGAGTGTATTTATATATTGAGACAAAGAAAACACCATATGACAAAAATACATGTAAAACAAAAGAGAAAGAAAATGGAAATGTTAATACCAAGAAAATCTTAAGACAAGGATGAAATTCTATTTATCACTTCCATTTCCTGATTCCCTACCTGAGAAAGATGAAACTGTCAAGATCTTTTCTTAAAATACCGACAGGATACAGTTTAAACGCCACCATATGAAACTCAGGGTAGCCCAGAACATGGGAGACTATAGCACCTGTGTCCAAAGCTGGCTCTCCACTTGTTTATACTTATTGTATGCCAACTACACACCACACTATGAATAGGCTATTCAAAGCAAAAGAAAGCCACATCCCTGGGGGACAAATTTAATCTAGGAGAGGAGGTAAGAAATAAACAGTATGACATTAAAAGTTTTAATAAGTAGATAGAAGAGGGAAAATGCTATGAGAGAAAACAAGCAGGTCATGAGGACAGAAATGCTAATACAACTGCCAGTGACCACAAGAAGATGAGGTTTGTGTATGACTAAGAAGGGGTCACTTGATTAACTAGGAGTGGGATAGATTACTTCTTCCTGAGGAACAGTGTTAAGGCCCTGGGGTAAGAGCTGCCTGTGTTGTTCGAGGGCTCAGTGGGGCTGCAGCAGAATAAGGGGTGAAAGTGTAAAAGATGAGGGAGTGAGAGATGACAGAGCCATAAATATCCCTCGGGCCCTCTGAACTTTCAATCACGAAGTGATGTGAGTTGGGTTGCATTTCAAAAGGATCCCTCCGCCTAAATTGTCAATAGATTGTTGGTACCAATGTGCCAGCATGGCACATGTCTTAAGAAATGGCCACCACAATCTAGGTGAAATGCCAATCGTCAGATGAGGGTGCTAACCAATGAAGTGCAATGGTGGTTTGAGCTTGGACCATATTGAAGTAAGGTAGTGTCTTTACAGACATGACAGGAAGAGTAGAGCATAAATAACTTCAGGTTTTAGGCTTGACTCACTGGAAGAATAGAGCTGCTTTAAGCCTTAGGTGATTCTCAACCTTCCCAGTGCGGCAGCCCTTTAATACGGCTCTCCATGGAGTGGTGAACCCCAACCATAAAGTTATTTTCCTTAATACTTCATAACTGTAATTTTGCTACTGTTATGAATCTTAATGTAAATAATTTTGGAGAATAATTTACCAAAGGGGTTTATCCACATGTTGAGATCCACTACTCTAAACAGATATGAGGATTCCACATGTAGCCAGAATGATAGGGAAGGTTTGGGTTGATCATCCTGAGTTTGAGAAGTTCATTAGCTAGCCAAATAGAGATGCTAAAGAGAAAGCTGGACACTGAATCTGACTCTTGTGAGCAAGTCCTGGCATGAAAAAGATGCAGATTTGCAAGTTGTCTGCATATGAATGATATTTAAAATCTTAAGAATTGATAAAAGTACATATAGAGTAACATAAATAGAAAAGGAACTAATTAAAAAAATAACTAAGTCCTAAAGTTCTCCAACATTAGTTAGTTTGGAGGAAAAAGAGAGGAGTGCGGTAATCAAAGAAGGAGGTAAGGAAAGCACCCGAAGACAGAAAGAAATAGTAGTGCATCAAATGCTGCTTAAGGTCAGGTGAGATGGACACAGAATTGTCCGCCACAATTACCAGTGTAGAGATCTCTAACTCACATGGCAAGTGAAAGAAGGAGATCAAGAGCCACTTAATCTTTACTTACAGTTTTCTTACTTGCAAAAAGAGTAAGAAAACTTCTGCATTTAGAATACCAAAGCATATGTCTACCCATCATGCTAAAAATAAAGATCATAAAGTAAACTCAGCTCCACAATCTGGCTGGCAGATTGGTTGGTTGGATAGTTGGTTGATTAGCTGGTTGGTTGGCTGGCTGGCTGGCTGCTTGGTTGGTTGGTTGGATAGTTGGTTGATTAGCTGGTTGGTTGGCTGGCTGGCTGGTTAGTTGGTTGGTTGGATAGTTGGTTGATTAGCTGGTTGGTTGGTTGGTTGGTTGGTTGGCTGGAGTGTCCACAGAAGAGAACTTAAATGATGAGTACGACACAATGTTAAAGGTACTAAGCAGCATCAGTTTCAGAAGATGACAGAGACTAGAGACACAGGCTTTTTGCCTGAAAGTCTACAGTCGAGGTCCTGCCTTTCCCCTCCAATGAATAAAGCAGCAGGTCCACTGACTGGAAATTGTGTGTACATTATATTTAAAATTCCAGATCTGTTCTATCACTCATATCCAAATCAGCAAGAACCAGGTCATATATACCATCTTAATGTAAAAAATAGAATATTTCTTGGGGAAAAAAGTAATCATCCCAGGGAAAATTCTAATAGATAACATTATTATTAAAAAAATTTAACAAAAATTACAAACCTGCAAATTATCCATTCAGTGAATTACACTAGTTGAAAATCGCTGTTCAAACACAATTTCAAAGTCTTTTGTTCTTAAGCAAAAGAGAATATTTAGAATCACTTGGCATTCAAGACATTCTGCACCTGAGTCTGGAGAGATTGTTCAGCAACTGAGAATACTGTTGTTCTTACAGAGAACTAGGTAAGTTTATTTACCTAGAGAAATTTGAAAAATATTTTATCAGTGGAACACACAGACACACACACACACACACACACACACACACACACACACACAAAATGCAGGAGTGACCAAAGAATTAGAAAACTTTCTTAGAAGTTAAAAATATAATGGCTAAGGTGGATTTTTTTTTTTTTAGTCAATGAAGATGTTAAATATGTAAGTTGAAATGTTCTAGGAAGTGTGAAAAAATCATACAAAGGAAAAGTGAAAACATAAGCGTATTAGTGTTCTGTCTAGAAGATCCAGTATCTTTTCAAAGCAAGGCTATTTAGAAGGGAAAATAAAATAAAAGTGAGAATTAGTCACAAGCATTTGTGGATCTGAGTATCATGACTCTCCAGATCGGAAGTGCTCACTGAAGATGCAGCACAATGACCACACAGCCTCAGGAAAGGTCTTGAAAATATCAAGATAAGCACCTTGAAAACCCGGAGGTTCTGTGTGCATGACTGTGGAGGACCAGAAGGAGGACTGCCCAGACAATCCTCAACAGCCACACTGCAGGCAAGATCACCATATCTCTGAACACTAGGACGTGACAAGCAGCTTGCCTACCACGGATGAGGAAATAAAGCCATTTTGGCTTTCTGTCTCTCGTGCACAGTTTCTCAGAAACTGCTGGAAAATATGCTCATGCAAATAAGGGAATAAAACCACATAAAGGAAGCCATGGGATCCAACTCACTGGAGGAGAGCCGCCTTCCCCAGATGACAGTGGGAAACTGCCAGAACGAAGGCTGTGCAGCAGGTACAGAAAGGGCTCAGATGTGGAGCTGAGTTCCTACAAGGCCACTATGTGGAAAGAAAGACTTAGCTATAGTTCCAAGAGCAACCAATGAAGAGGTGGTTAACAAGAGGAAGGGAATCATGGCAGACCTCTTTGGCAGGCAGTAAGAATAAGTCCTCAGTCATAAAAATGAAAACACAATGAGTCATAGCTGTCTTTTACTTGTTCCAATTTTTGTTATCTTTAATAAATGTTACTGGATCAGGTAAGATACTGCTTAACTTAGGGCTTTTGTGCCTATATCCATAAATAAAATGAATCTGTAATTTTCTTTCTTATGGTATCTTTGTTTGGCCTTGCAGGTCATTCATTTCTTACTCCTCTTATGGGGTCACCATATTCTATGAATAGTTAATATTTAACTCATGCCAGCTGTCTATAATACCACTGTTGGAAAAATTAAGTGGTAAAATTAGGAGGGAATATAAAGAATGAAACAAGAAAGAGAAGATCCCTGAGCGGTACCACATGGCTATCTGAAAAGTCATGATTCTGTGATCTAATTTGAATGAATCTAATCACACAATCCTCCAATGAAACATCAAGATACAGACACAACACAAGTGACTTTGCAAAGGTAATAGCTACGTATCAAGGAACCAGAACTAGGCTCTTATCTTCTAATTCCTAACCACAATGATGACAACAATGCTAAAAAGGCATGCTAACAGATCCGAACTATACCATCTAGTTTGCTTAGGGATGGGTATATTCAGTTTCAAGAAATAAAAGGAAATGATATGTTTCTTTCTCCCAATACACCCAGCACCACAACCATTTGGATTCCTTTAATGGATTGTGTTGAGGAATGAGCCTCTCCCCTCAGATCCGGCAGAGCTCTGTGACTACTTTGAGCAAAGCAATACAAAGTGATGTCAGAATGGTTCAGGAGCTGAGGACTGAGAAACTGGCAGTTTCTATTTCTCATTTCCAATGCTCACCAAAAAGGGGCAAAAAAGAGAAATGCATAATCAGCCCTCAGCTGTTCCAAACATCCTAGCCCAAGGATTTTTTTTTAATGTGTATAAGTGTTTTGCCTGCATGCATGTCTGTGTACCTCTTGTGTGCCCAGCATCCTCAGATGCCAGAGAAGGGCATTGGATCCCCAGGAACTAGAGTTGCAAATGGTTGTGAACCACCATGTGAATGTTGGGATCAGAACGTGGTTCTTCTTTCAGAAGAGCCTGTGCTCTTAACCATTGAGACATCCCTCCAGCCCCTCAACCTAGGAATGTAATATGTCAGAAAAGAAACTCAGACTCCTCAGCCACAAGTACCACACAACAGCCACTGTATGAGGAGCCACAAGAAAGAACACCAACTAAACTCAGAAGGGCCAAACTGTGAGGAATATGAAAACAGAAACAGGCCAGGCACGGTGGTGCATGCCTTTAAGCCCAGCCCTTGGGAAGGCAGAGGCAAGCAGACTTCTGTGAGTTTGAGGTCAGCCTGGCCTACATGGCAAGTTACTGACAGCCAGGACTACATGGAGAAACCTTTCAAAAAATAACAAAATGAAAAATATGAATTTAACCCTATATGAAGATATGGATATATTAGCAGTAGGTAAGATAATAGAGGTATAACTGTATATGAGAAGCCAATAAAGTGTCTCAAAAAAATGAGCCAAAAAAAGGAAATACAAGTATTGCTAAGAAATATGGAAATTAACAACAGAGGAAGTGTGTGTGTGTTACAAGAAACAAGTTCAAGAGACTACAGCTTTTGGTACATTTGTTACAAGCTTTTTAACATTAACACTAATATTAAACAATGTACATGAATTGCTTTGAAAACAACAAAAGACTGAAACAACTCACACACAAATAAGATAAGAGTGACAGTGACAGCATTAAATGACTGTGGCTGGCAAAATCCAATCCCAGCCTTGGGATTTAGAAACGTAACAGAGAGCCAGTCCTAGTTTTTCCAGCCCTTATTCTATGATCAGCTGCCACCAGCTGAAAAAAAATTTTCCAAAACACAAGCCCATGGGAGCATTTCATATTCAAACTAGAATTTTTCACACTGGCTCCAAATGGCTAACAGCTGTCTCATAATGTAATGTAGACTAAATCCATTTCCAGAGTCCTCAGAGTCTTTGGCTAACTCTTTCAAAATTCAACGTCCCTAGTGAGATTCAAGGTTGTCTCTTAACTAGGAACCCCTGAAAACTCAAAAGGAACAGTATCATTAACAGCATTAGTTACCTGATTTATTAATAACATTACCATGCCAACAGACAGGGGCACAGATTAAGCGTTTCTATTCCAAAAGGGAGAAATAAAAGGATAACAAAGAAAGACTGCACAAAACCAAAACCTAGGAGGGGAAATAGTAGCTCCTGCACGGCTGTGTCTAGGCTCTAGGACACGTGGGAGTGTGACGTGGTCTCCAACAGCCCACTCCAACGGCCTGGCATTTGCAGCCCACACATTCTCCGCTTTGGCCGGCTCTCTTCATGGCCTACAACCTCCCTCGGCAGAGAGTCCACATGCCTTGAATCTCCACTCCTGAGGTTTCCAGGGAACTTGGGTTTTACCCGTGCAGCTTCATGCATTACCCTCCAGGGCAGGGCCTCCCTGACGGGAATCCAGCTCTGTGCGCACTGGCATAACTGTTCTATGTGCCTGCAAAACCAGTACCACGTGCACAACAGCAAGGTCTGCAAACAGCCTGGGCTCCAGTCAGGACCACAGCTGCAGCAGCTTCTGGATGCTTAGGTAACGAAACCAAGGAAAACCCTTTCCTAGGCAACCCCCTGCAAGTGGTGTGCCCTGTGGCTCCCTCTACTCAAAGTTTATAGCCATAAACCCCAGAGCCTTTGATAGAGAGGGACTGGCTGGCTTACTGTTGTCCCAATGAAAAGTGCTTGGCTTCTTTTTTTTTTTTTTTTTAAAGATTTATTTACTATTTATACAACATTCTGCCTGCACACCAGATCTTACTATAGATGGTTATGAGCCACCATGTGGTTGCTGGGAATTGAACTCAGGACCTTTGGAAGAACTGTGAATGTTCTTAACCTCTGAGCTTCTTTCTTTAAAATACAGTATCTTTTATTTATTCTCTGACAAGTTCATACAAGCCAACTCCCCTCTCTGGCTTTCCCCAGGAGCCCCCTGCTTTTTAATAATTTACGCAGTTTCTTTGTTCTCATGTATAAAATGTTCTCATGTATAAAACAGCAATAATCACCTATTTGATAAAATTGTCCTAAGGAACTGATTCCTTAATATATGCAAAGAACATTGCCAGGAACACCACCAGTGCTGCGTTAAGTGAACTATTATTTATAACACCTCAGGTGATAGAGGACTCTTAACAGTAATGCAGATTAGCTTCATGAAATCTGCAATGAAGGTATGAAACATTCAAGATTTAAAAGACTCAGCCAAACCACTTCCTGGGCAAGGGAGTGTTTGTGTGCATCTCAGGAGATGGCAAGAGCAGGGGAGCTGAACAAGCCAGAGGAAACATGAGACATTTTTCCTTGTGTCAGTCTTACTCAAGGATTTATGAAGAAACAGATTATCATTTTAAATCTTCACTAGGGAGTGCAATAGAAAGCTCGCACACGTTTTTGTGATGAAGCCAAAGCTGTCTACTATAGCTTGTGTGTGTTTATGGCCAGTTTTTGGTTTATGGAGAGGAAGCAGTACTTTATCATTGAAACCCCTCCCTAAATCCTCACTTAGAACAGGGGATTCTAAGAGAAAAATAAAAAATAAAAATAAAAAAAAAACAACAGGAAAAAACTGACATGTTTGAGGGAAGGGTGCAGAGGATCCCACAAGTGGAAAGGAAGCTGCAAAGAGTCTACGTGCAAACAGACGCTATGCAGAATGGTGCAAAGTGGATGAGGGGTAATGCACAGAGCACTGAAGGATGTACGTCCTGAGACCAGACCTTGTCATCACAGGTTACCTGAGACGATCTCAAAGGAGACTGGTTTGGGTTCGTGAGTTCAGAGCTGTTAGTGCATCCTGTCAGAAGGACGTGGAAGGAGAAAGCCGTTTACCATACCGCAGCCAGGAAGAGGTGAGAGAATCAGCAGGAAGGGCCAGAACCAAGCTCTAAACCCCTCAGAGGCCAGTGAGCTGCTTCCTCCAGCCAGGCTCACCTTCCGTCTTTCACCACTGATTCAGAATCTGAATCCATAACTGAACTAATCCATTGATGAAGGCAGGGCCCTCGTGATTCAATCGCTTTCCAAATGTCCCGCCTCTGAACACAGCCTGTGTCAAGGACCAAAGCCGTTGATACATGAACCTTCTGTTCCAAACCATAACAACAGATCAATACAATTACAGCTTCTGCAGTGCAAGTGGCCCACTGTGGGCACAGCCTCATGTTTTAACAGATACAGCTGAGAAGGTTTTGTTAAAAAACATTATATGGTTAGTAACTCCTCCTTACCAGGTAGCTTAGCTGATGAGAGGCTGAGGAAATTATTCTACTCCACCAAATCAAGTTTAAAAGTGGCCGTTTGGTTACCAGACACCTGACAGACGCAGATGAGCATGAGGGAGCCAAAATGGATTAGGGGCTGCCTTGGGATGTAAGAGGAGAAGGTTTTTAATGTCATTAAGATTAAGATAGCTTCTTCTTCCAGACATCTCTCATGACGGGACCAAAGAGGCAGCTAGCTTAGACTATTAAAAGGGCAATAAAGACCGCTTCCTTTGGATCATTAAACTGGATTTGCAGTAGAAAATCTCATTAGGGTTGATATTTTTTTCTACTCTGATCAATCTCTGCCAGGTTGTTTGCTTTATTCTTTTATCCACAAGATAGCATGCCTTTTAAAATATAGTTGAAAACCTGTCCCCAGAAGCAGATACACGCAGCTGCAGAATAAAAGGCTCCAGACAGGATAACAGAATAAGAAGCTATGTGTCAAGATTCTACATCCATCTATCTGACCAATGAGGATGACATTCTCATAACTTAAAACATCAGAGATTAAAGCATTGAGTCAGTCAACTGAACGAAATGACAAGTGCTCCCAATTATAAAAATAGCTGTTCCAGCAGTAATGGGTATGGCTACACTAGGTGCCATGAAGCACTGGGGAAGCAGGCTGAATTTATTTTTTAGCAGCTCAAAGGATGTTTGGAAAACCACTCTCTAGCAAGTATTTTGCCCAATACATTTCCTTTTGACATGCCCAAAGGCTTGTTTCTTCAGTCAATTCAGACATTGTTGCCACGCTCTCTGTTTCAAAGAATATAATCAAAATGGTGGGCATGAAACACAAATGTGAGTCAGGAGAAATGGGAAAGGGTGCGTTGCTTCATTTCTCTGAGCATGGAGTTTAAAGGGAAATTTCAAAACTAGCATAAACAACTCTACATCTCTCTATGCCTTGATGTCTTCAAACACAAAATGAGACTGTGGCTATATCACCTGCTGTGTCACTGTACCTGGGGAAATGTGACGAGACATCCATTCACCCCAGATAAGACCCTGATGGCAGAACAAATAAATTATTCCACTCAAGTCTAGCTTGGTGAACCAATGGGTTTATTGTATTACTAACAGGAACATAGGTAGCGACTTACTCATAAGAGCAATTAAAAAGGAGTTGCATCACAGAAAAGTGCACCACATCATAAGTGGCAACTCATGAAAGCTATGTCTCTGGAATTCTCTTCCCAACCTGCAAACAGCTATGCTGAAGAGTCTCCTCCGGGGGGCAACCATTTGCTACTTAAATAACCTTGGGACAGGGTCTCATCAGTGCGGTGACTACTGTGGCTTCCTGAGTCATACAAGTTTCTTGAACTTCCTGAGATTTGTAAGTTTGCTAAGCTGCTGGAATCTCCTGAGTTTCTTTCCTCCCTCCTGGGGGTAACACTTCTACTCAGAGGAAACACCTTCAAAACATTACCACACAGAACTACAGTAAAAACATAAGTGTAATACTATTAGAAAGACTCCCAGCACGTAGTCTAGCACATAGCAGACAAGCAATCAAGTCAGCTCTCTCAGTGTCCCTCTGCTGCCCTGTGACCTAGATGCCCACCTGCCTGGAGTGTCCAATAATACTCAATCCAAAACTCAGGAGCCACACTGCCTTCTTGGTGCATGGGCTTTCGTGGAGGGTGTTCCCCGTTCCTGAGCCTGATCCATAGGAAGGCTGGCCTCCTCTTCCCTGACTGGTCCTCAGTTACAGGGCAGGTCTAGGTTATAAGCCAATTTCCCTGCCACTCCCATTTGTCCAAGTCATTGGTTCATATCACTGAAGCAGCCCACTCAGAGGGCATCTCAGAGTTTTAGAAAGATGAACCAAAGGATCATGCTGAATCTGTCCCCACACAGCACTCTCTGATGCTCTAGGAGCTGTATTAATGACATAAGAGATACCACCTTAAGGATGGCAGGGAATCTGGAGATAAAGGTCATTCCTCAGTAACTTGTTGGAACAACCAACCAGTGATAAGCATGGATAAATACCTTTTAGTAGAAAGAAATTTGACTGAGATTTTGATAGCCTAACCTTCATAGACATAGAATAAAAACCCCTAATGAATATACCAAGAGGAGAGAGGCATCCTTATTTCCAGATAAGAAAAGCTGCAACTCAAAGCTCAGGAAGGTTAGAGTAAAAAACTAATAATTCTTAACAATATTATCTTTAGATCCTTTCCAATATTATACTTAAATGTGAACTAATAACTTCTATACCTTTCTGTGTTCCTGATTATGGCTCTTATGATTCACCAGAATGATCTTCTGTCATCATTTTTCTGGTATATAGGAAGGGTTTTATTTAGTTACTCGAAATTATAGTAGATTGATTCTATGAAATAAACACCCAGAACCATTTCACTTCTCCATTTGTTTCCTTATGCATTTTGCAGATTACTCATTCTGGTCCATTACTTTGGAAAATATCAGGTTATTCAAACTCAGATGTTCATAGGAAATTATCTGTGACAGTGGAGAGCAACTGGGAACACTGGCTTTGAGAATTTTCTAGGTCAAAATTTATCTTAACCACATTTTATGACAGGATTTGAGGGACTTAATGGAGCATATGCCAATATACCAGCATGAAGCACAATGTCTGGGGTCCCAGAAGAAATGATAGCCTTGCATCCAGGCACGCACGCCCTGAAGCAAGCATCTCCACTGTGGTCCTTCAGCTTCTAAGATACACAGACTAATTCTCAACAGAGAATGCTAGTGTTAGGAAAACAAATTTTAAAACATGAGCCTCCCTAGTAAACCTGCATGTCTCTTTCCAGTGCTCTTTTCCTCTTTTGGCGTCTAACTTTCTGCAGAGATAGACACAGGTAAAGAAGTGAGCCTGAGAAGCCAGAGGGCCCACGGGATTTACTTGGGAAATGACTGAGAGCAACCGATGGGAGGGAAAAGGGAAAAAAAAAAAAAAAGGAAAAGGAAAAGGAAGAGAAGAAGCCAAAAAAAAAAAATATCTAAAGCAAATAAAAAATAATCCACAAAGCAGGTAAGGTAGGAATCATTTTTTAATGTGCAAGAACTACATATGGAACTATATTAAATTCTGTATATTTTAAGTTTGTAATGTGTACAAAGATGATGCTGTGGATAGACTATGGAGAGGAGATACATACCAGGACTATGAACAGGAAGGTGTAGGGTCTTAAACTTGCCAATTCCACTAAATTAGATCTATTCCAGCCAAATATGCCACTTGAAAAATTAATATGATAACAAAATTGAGCATTCATAAGAAAATTAAAGGTCCAAGAAAAGCCTAAATGACCCCTGAAGATGAGTAAGTAGAGAGAAGAACTTGGTGTTATGTCTGAGATGTAAGCGTCTCCCACGGGCTCATGTTTGAAGACCTGGTCCCCAATAACTGGCAGTCTTGTTGGAAGGAATGGAACCCTTCAAACTTGGGGCCCACCTAGAGGAATTGGGTCTCTGGGAGGGAGGCAGGCTTGTGGTTCCTGTCACGTCTCTGCTTCCTAGTCTGCCAAGATACAGGCAACGCCACGCCTTCCATGTGAGGAGGGCTCAGCTTGGATCATGAGCTGAGTAAGCTATTCCTGCCTCATGTTGTTTCCTGTCAGACATTTGCTCACAGATCATGAGGGAAGTAAGTGATGCCGTGGCCCAACCAGGTCTCCGCACTCACTATAAACCTTAGTGACTCCCCTTGGGAAAAACCTTGGGAGGAACTGACAGCAGAATACAGGGTTAATATCCCTTTCCCTGGACATCTGAAATCCAAATTGCTCCAGAATCCAAAACTGTTTGAATGCTGACTTCAAACCCCTAAATTCAAAAGTTTTCAGCTTTTGATGCAAACATTCCTCAACCCATAGAGACACCAGAAACAGACATGAGCAAGTATGAAAACTGATCCATAGCAATATGACATAGAAGATTAAAAAAAAAAAAAAAAACATGGGACATGGACCAAGCCTGTCCAACCTGGGGCTGCATGTGTCTTGGGAGAGCTATGACACATTTGTTGATCTTACAGTGCCAAAAGGTTACACATCACAATACTCAATAACTGAACCTGGGCTGGATCCTCCCACATCAATCATTAATTAAGAAAATGCCCCCACAGACTTGCCTACAGGCCAATATGATGGAGGCATTTCCTCAACTGCAGTTCCCTCTTCCCATATGACCCTAGCTATTTTTTGTCAAGTTGACAAAAAAGAAAAAGAAAAAAGAAAAACCTAATAACTATCCAGGAGAAAGCAGCTGTTTTCTGTGGTAAGAAGAAAGAAATGAAACTAGGTCCTTATTTTGTACCATGTATACACTAAAATAACTTGTAGGTCAGAAACCTGACAAGTGTAAAACTTTAAAATTTTAGAAGAAAAAAAAATTCTTTTCATGTTTTAGTATTTTCCTTTTGTGAGGGGGATACCCCAGATCAAAGGAAGGCCTGTTGTCCTGGTTTGCTTTCTACCGCTCTGATTGACATCATGACCAAAAGCAACTGGGGAGGAAAGGGGACACAGTCCATCACTGGGAGAAGCCAGGGCAGGAACACAAGGCAGGAACCTGGAGGCAGGAACTGAAGCTGAGGTCATGGAGGAACAATGCCTACTGGCTTGCTCAGCTTGCTTTCTTATACAACTCAGGACCATTTACTGAGGGATGGCACCATCCTCAGAGGGCTGGATCCTCCCACGTCAATCACTAACCAAAAAATGCCACAGACTTGACTACAGGCCTTTATCCTAGCACTGGGTAGCTGGGGGCACAGAGTGAGTTCCAAGACAGCCAGGGCCACACATAAAAATCATGTCTCAAAAAAAAAAAAAATCCCTAATCCAAACATTTAAAATGAGAAACGTTTCAAAATCCAAACAGCACTGACATGACATCATAAATGAAAAATTCATACACCTGGGTATACGATGTATCACAATAAAAGCGCAGGCAAACTTAAAATACTGTATAAAATAAGCCGGGTGTGGTGGCGCACACCTTTAATCCCACCACTCGGGAGGCAGAGGCAGGGGGATCTCTGAATTTGAAGCCAGCCTGGTCTACAGAGAGTTCCAGGACAGCTGGGGCTACATAAAGAAACCCTGTCTCTAAAAATAAATAAGTATATGTAGTAGAAAATTACCTATGTCTATGTATATGAGGTATATATAAGTCATAAATGATTTTAGCATTTAGACTTGGGTCCTATGCCATGATTTTACACACACACACACACACACACACACATTTTCAAAAATCCAGCCATTCTCAAATCTGAAACAATTCTTCTGAAGCCTTTAGAATAAGAAGTATTTAAGCTGTGCCTCAGAGCACAAATCCACAAGTGAGCTGCCTCTACCTCAATCTCTATATACACCTATGATGTTCAAGGTGTGGGTGGGCTGCAGAGGGCCAGTTCTCTAATCCTGGTGTCTGACAGAAGTACATAGTGTCTGACTAGTAAACTCAGTAATGCTAAATAGCAACTGTTTTCTCTTTTTCCAAGCCTTTAGGCTTGAGCTAAAAGGCTGAAATGGGGGTGGGGGTAAGTGCTCAGTGAGTCAGAGCACTGGCTGTTCTTCCAGTGGACCTGGGCGTGGCTCCCAGCCCCCACAAGGTGGCTCATAGCCACCTGTGACTGCAGTGGCAGGGGATCCCATGCCCTCTTCTAGCTCCCTTCAGCACCAGGGATGTGGCACACAGACATACATGCAGGCAAAACACCCATGCATATAAAATAAAATATTTTTAAATAGGACTAAAAATGTGTGTTTCAATAACCTGATTCATATTTCAGAAGCAGAATAAAACTCAGGCTCACATTTGGACAACACCTAAGACTCACTTCACAGTACCTCAGTTCAGAGAAAAGCAGAGATTGTCGGAGCAGGGTTTGGAGACTCTTTGCCCTGTGGAGGAGCTACTCTTAGGATGGACAGCTCACTGTCCTTGAAGATAGAAAGCTCCAGAACATCAGGGCTACATACTGGAACCTTGCCCAAGGGACTTTGCTTTTCACCATCCTTGGTTCTGCATCAATAAAATGAGGATAAAATGTTACTGACTTAAATAGTCATTACAAAGATTGCACACTGCTTCATTTCTATCAATCTGTTCTGCACAGAAGAAGCTGAGAGGCAGCAAGGTCTAGATATGGGTCCCAGGTTACCAGGATCTTCTGGATCCTATCTATGGGTGTCCTGAAAGGTGGAGCCAGATCCTCCTAGGACTGACAGTCAGCAGGTCTTTCTGCTGGCAGCTGTGGCCCATGCTGAGCACACCCTGAGCAGGTTGCAGTCCTATGAGAAAGGCAGCCTTCCAGCTCTAGGCTCTGAGCTGACAGGCAGAGGCATCTGTGCAGTCTAGAAAATAATTAACTCATGCAAATCCAAGCAGAAATTTCAAAGCTGAAAAAAAAAACAAAAAACAAAAACACCAGCACTAGCTTCTGGAGTTTAAAAAGAAAGCTAAAGACGGAGAAGTAAAACAACTGGTTCCGGATAAAAACTGTGTCCAGGTCTAGACTTACATCTTCTGCCCGTGTTTACAACTTCTCTGATAAAACTGAAGTCTGCATCTATGCCCGGTCAGTCCCTCTCTTATGTATATATTAACACTTTAATAAAATGATCTGAGGTAGTTTCAAACAGAAGAGAAAAACTACAGGCTACAAAATCCCTCTCCCCAAAACACTTTAAAAAATACTTTTTACCCAGATGTCCATCAATGGAGGAATGGGTACAGAAATTGTGGTATTTTTACACAATGGAATACTACTCAGCAATCAAAAAGGAGGAAATCATGAAATTTGCAGGCAAATGGTGGGATCTAGAAAAGATCATTCTGAGTGAAATATCCCAGAAGGAGAAAGACAAACACGGTATATACTCACTTATATAGACCTATAAGATATGATAAACATAATGAAATCTATACACCTAAAAAAGATAATCAAGAGAGTGGACATGGGGTAAAATGATCAATCCTCGTTTAGAAAGACAGATGGGATGTGCATTGAAAGTATGACAGGAGTTTACTGAGCGCATCTGAAAGACTCTAACTAGCAGTGTTTTCAAAGCAGATACAAAGACTCATGAGCAAACCTTTGGCAGAGTACAGGGAATCCTATGAAAGAAGGGGAGTTAGTATGATGGGGAAAGGATAGGAGCTCCACAAGGACCAAATATATCTGGGCACAGGGTCTTTTCTGAGACTGACACTCAACCAAGGACCATGTATGGATATAACCTAGAACCTCTGCTCAGATGTAGCCTGTGGTAGCTCAGTAACCAATTGGTTTCCCATAGTGAGGGGAACAAGGACTATTTTTAACAGGAACTCAATGACTGGCTCTTTGACCTCCCCACCCCACAAGGGAGGAGCAGTCCTGTTAGGCCACAGAGGAGGGCTTCGCAGCCAGTCCTGAAGATACCTGATAAAACAGGATCAGATGAATGGGGAGGAGGTCCCCCCTATCAGTGGACTTGGAAAGGGGCACGGTGGAGATGAGGGAGGGTGGGATTGGGAGGGAATGAGGGAGCGGGACACGGCTGGGATACAGAGTTAATAAAATGTAACTGATAAGAAAAAGATAAAATAAAATAAATGCTTTTTAAGTGGTTCAATGAAACAAATATGTCTAGTAACTACTCATGCCTACTCCCTACCACATGAACAATCAGTGGAATTAAAAGGAAAGCCCCCAACTTCCACTCACTGCCTCAAAAGATTAACTCATGGTAGATTCTTTTGGAATGCAAAATGATTCTTGCTACTTCCGTACACAAAAAGTTGAATTCATACATCCAGCACAAAAGAACAACATTCTGTGACCTAGTTAGAAATGGAAAGAAAAATTAGTTTTCATGACCCCTGTCCTGCCTGCACTGTCCTTCCTTGTCAGCCATTACCCTCTTTTGGTCTCCTTTCTGTTTTCAGACTTTAGACCTAAAGTCAGCAAGAACAAAACCACAGTCTCCCTCAGACGCAGACCCTGGCCTATAATGGATGTATACACGCATATACATTAACCTGGTTTAAGTCTGGGGAAATTGAAATTTTCAGAGAAAAAAAAATGAACCCCTGCCTTTTAAAAAAGAGCCTCTGAAACCACAAAAGTAAAATCATTTAACACTGCCAATTTTCAAGCACTTTCTAGCTCTAAAAAGCAGTATTTAGTTAAGCATGGAGTATTTTAAGTAGTACCTTTCCTCACTGATAATCTTTTTCATTGCAGAATTATAATACACATTTACGTAAAGTTTGGGAAATATAGAAAAATAATGATGATGTGTATTTTCCCTTGAGCATAATATACTAGCATGTGGTCCTGTCCAAACACAGTGGCCTCCCAGCCTGTTTCCTGACCTGCAGTCAAAGGCAAGTGCCGCGCACTGTCTCAGTGTTTCCAGGCTCCTTGCTTACGTGCAGATTCATTTGAGTAATTGTTTTTTATCTAAACACTAATTTCTACACATTTATGTCCTTAGTCTCATAAGGACATAATTTTTTTTTTCAGACAATCTTATTATCTACACAGAACTCTTAAGATGTCAGAGCCATTTCCTATTTAGTGGAAGGCTTTGAAGGCAGGGTTTGTAGCCTATCGTTTTTTATGTGGAGTCTGATTGCAAATTTAAAATATTCGTCATCCAAAACTTTTCACTCAAAGTATTTGTACCAATTCCTTTGGCATGGAATGCATAGTTTAAACATAGATGAACTACGTTACTGAAAGAAGAATGCACTAAAATGTGGGAGCCAGGTCTCTGCAAAGGAACCCAGGCCACATTCTACTCACCGGCTCTGCAGTTTGCGATGGTGCTTCAAGCACCTACAAGCATTATCTGTACCAGACAATAACAAATTCCACAGGATTGGTACAATCTCACTGTTACAGGTGGAAATAAGATATCTAAAGAGCAAAACTGACTTGCAGGATTTATTAAGGCCAGATCCATGTAGCCTCGGAGCCCCAGGGAGAATCAAGAATGATTTCAACCTGAGAAAGGTGGGAAGATCTAACCGTCTTGTGACCATTTAGATACTTTTCTCAAACTTTTGAATATATATATGTATATATACATATATGTGCATATGTGCGTAGATGTGCATAGCCAGGCATACCTGTAATTACAGATGCATATCCGTTAATCCAAGCACCCAGAAAACTGAGCCAGGAGGACTGCAAATTTGAAGCCAGAGGGGGCTACTTAGCAAGTTCTAGGCCAGGCTGAGCTACGTAGAGAGAGACTCTACTCAGAGACAGAACGGAGAAAGTGAAAATGGAGGAAAGAAGACAATGGGAAGAAGAGAGGAGGAGGGGAAAGAGGAAGGACACAGAGTCTCATTAAAGGAAACTAAGATTTGGAACTAGGTGTTTTTATTAATGTGTTTATTTTTTTTATTTCATGTACACTGGTCTTTTGACTGCATATATGTGTCTGTGTGAAGATGTCAGGTGCCCTGGAGCATAAGTTACAGACAGTTGGGAGCTGCCTTTTGGGTCCTGTGAATTGAATGTGGGTCCTCTGGTGGAGCGGCCAGCGCTCTGATCCACTGAGCCGTCTCTCCAGCCCCAGAACTAGGTTTGTTTTATTTTGTTCTATCAGATTCTGCAGGTGATCCGATTTATGTCAAACTGTTCGGCTTATTATCTGCTTGCAGAAGTACTAAGGCAAATAACTAAACAAAGGTTAAATGAAGCTGTTGATTAGATGAATGGAGACGTGTTCAGGGCTTTGCCATTGACATGGCTAGCTTGGGAAGGATACAGAGAGGGGTGCTCAAACTTTAGGGTGTCAGAGGGAGTCTACCACATGATTTTCAGTCCATTAGTCTTGAGGTAAGACTCCAGGCTGCCCGTTTGTAAAAAGTTCCTGGCTGTGCCTGCACGTGCTGGCCTAGGAGCTGCACTTTGAGACCAGAGATACAAGCAGGTAAAAGGGTTCTTACCCTAGGCCGTGTATGAGAATCAACCAGGCCAACTTTCTAAAATATTCATGCCAGGGCCTCGGCCTGACTGACATAATAGAACCTTGGCGGAGCCTTTGTGTGGCCGTTCTTAGAGCCCAGCCCTAGGAGTGAGGGTGCAGTTGTAAAGAGAGGGCAGGCAGAGAAGAGAACAGCAGGGGCTGAGGCTTCTGTAGCCATCTGGACAGGGGAGCCAGGGACAGTCCCGGGGAAGCCGACTTCACGTTTGCCAGTGTTCTTTCTCAGAGCTCCTTGAATGTACACCCCAAACACTCATTCTAGTGCCCTCTCCCCATTCAGGATCAATGCTTTGACAGTATAACCTTTTCAATGTGTTTCCATGTGCTGTCAAGATGGCTCAGCAGGTAAAGGTGCTTACTGCAAGTTCCATCCCATTAAGAACTGACCTATGACCTCCACAAGCTACTATGGCTCTCTTTCTCTCTCTCTCTCTCTCTCTCTCACACACACACACACACAAACAATAAATAAACAGTGTAATCACTTATATTTTTAAAGATTGTACACTTAAAGTTCTCTACCAAGGTAAAAATAAATAATTAAAATGAATTTTCATATTTCTCAAGCAAAACAATTATTAGTGTCAGGATTTTTTTTTTCTTTCTGCAATGCTGCCCTCTAGTGGTCACAAGTTAGAAACCATGAAAAATTCACCTCAGCTACCAATAAGGTATTTTTGGTTAGCTAAATTTGGGGAATTTTCTTTTAAAAATAGATTAGATAGATAGATGATAGATGATGGATAGATAGATAGATAGATAGATAGATAGATAGATAGATAGATAGAT